>NW_028262290.1:52630000-53255000 GCF_047370975.1 Nipponia nippon | reverse complement strand
ACAACTGCACTCTCTATTTCCTCTCTCGTCTGATTAGGGGGAATCAAAAATCCAATTAATTTTTAAGGTGCAATTGGATTAGTTCATTGAGATGGATCTTATGAGGAAGCAATCTAGTACATTAGACTGATGAACTGATGATGAACTTGATCACTGAGATGCTTTTACAAGCTTGGGCTGGCCATTGCTACATCTTTCAGTCCATTTTTTTAAATGAAAGCAAAAAATTATTATTGTTAAATCCACTTTGCTTCCCAGTGATCAAATTCTAAGTCAGCGTAACCTTGCATTCAGCTTTCTTGTCCACTCCTGTCTGCCCTTGGGAGTTCTTACCTTTATATGTGTCCTTTCTTCAGACTGTACGATCTTCAGGTCAAAGACCTTGTCCTTGTATGTTGTTGCTTCTCCATTCAAAAATGTTCATATTTATATAGAATCATCTCTATTGCCTTTTTATGCACAATTCAGAAAGCTCTATACAGCTGAACAAAAAAAAAAACCAACAAAACACCACAAAAAAAACCAAACCAATTTGGGGATAAGGCAGCTGTTTTCCTTCTTGTGTGCATTTTTAGCAGTTACTAGCATATGGTTTAGTTTTCAAAAGCCTCTTCTAGCTCTGAGAAGTGGTAAATCCCCCTGGTTGATGTTAAGGATAGAGATAAATATGAAAGTGGTCAAGTGAAGAATAGCATACAGTGTGGCTTGATATCTTCTCAGGGAAGAATATTAATTCTGCAAGTGATTTTACATTCTCTGTTGTTCTCAGTTCCATTCTCATGACCAAGAGTGGTAAGAGGATTTTCACTTTAGGGCATTTAAGGTCCATGCTAATCAATCCCTTTAAGATCTATACATCAGGCTATATAGGAGTGAATCTTATCCATGGTTAGGCTTTTGATAACATATTTATGTAAGATGAATAATTTTAGCTTTGCTTAGCACTGGTACAGGAATTTTAAACTCCCTGTTTTTTTGTAGAACTACTTGCAGGATGACTTCACAGCATGACAGATATGACAATTTGTCATAAATGTTCAATGCTAATGCCTCAGTTTCTGTACTTTTAAGTATTTTGTCTTCAAGTAGAGGACACAGTTCAATTGCATACACATAGCTCTTGCAGATACAGATCTCAATCCAATATCTGTTGGAAAAACCTGCTGTCTGTTGGGATGATTGGGGAAGGTCTGGAAAATGAGTATCACCATTTAATCTACAAACACCAAAGAAACGGTTTAGTGCTGAATGGCAGGAGTGGCTGTCAGACTACCGAGTGCCCCAGAGTCCATCTTGGAGGAAAATCCATGTGAGCCATGTTATTGATTCATGACATGGCTTAGACTATAGTAACTTGATTGACTGTTTCTATGAAATATGACTTTTGTCTTTCATGATATTGTATTCATGAGCTTTTAGTACTTTAAAAAAAATCTATTTTTGAAAAGTCATAATGGGGAGTTTCCACTCATGGCAGTTAAAAATTCAGCTATGCAAGTAAGAGCTTACTGAAGCCATGGAGAGTGCTTGCAGTAGGGAGGGTTCCCCAGCAGGAGTTAATACTCTATAAGTAGTTCCTCAATAAATAATAATTCCAAATGCTGAATAAATATCCTGCACTTTATGTCTCAGCTTTTCTATGCTATTCCGATACTGTCCATGATGTTGCAGCTTTCATGCCAAGATTCTAACAAAAGTTTAAACTTTTTCTCTTTAGAAAACAGAATCATGTTAGTATGAATGAAGGTCCAGAATCATTCATTACTTTTGATTTTATTAAGTTTAGAGAGAGATTTATGACCTTGGGTTTTCTTCTTTTTTTCTGTGTGATAAAGCTATATGTATAAAAGAGTAAAGAGATCAAAATGCCAAAAAAGTTTTCTCAAGCCATCAATCAGAGAAAATGTACATCAAACACAATTTGTTACAATGCAGCAATGTAAAAACAGAAGTCAGTTTATTCACAATTTAAATACTTTACATGAATTTAGAGTTCCAACTAATAAAAAAAATAATTGTTATTTTCATTAAAGTAGCAGTGCAGAATGTCTAAAGATTTGACATGTGATGCTCTAGAGAGAGATGAAAACAACCCAGCTAGCTGCAAAGATTACTATCTGTTGCAGAGTTGACCTCTAAGAGGTCATCTGGGAAAAATCTGAAACAAGGTAGAGACAAAAAAGGTCAAAATTTCAAATCATAACGCTTCAGGAACTTTTGTTAACTCCCAAGCATATTTTGAAGGGGTTTTTTTTTATGCCTTTTAAGCCTTCTACTTTGTCTTTGATCCTGATATGGTAGCTTCTTGATCAAAGCATTATTCTAAGTAATTGACTATAATTGTAGTAGGAGCTGGTTGCAGCAATAGCTCTACACTAGTAATGGCATTGTAATCAAATAAGGAAACAGCCCATCCTTCCTTCATTCCCTTCTGCTTTTTTCCTTCATGCCTGAAATTTCTCACATCTTGCCAGATATTTGTTCTCCCAAGCCTTCTTCAGGACTTCCCTTTTCTCTACCTTTTCCCCACTGCAAAGAAACTTTGCTTTGCTTGGGATAATGATTATAAAGATGTTCACAGCAATGAAACGGCACCTTTACAGGAAACATTTAAATGGAATAGGACTCTTAAGCCTAGATGACAGATGTCTGAGGGAAGATATTACAAGTTTACACAGTTCTCTGAGTTTTTAATGGACAAGGTGAGAAGGGATGTTCAAAATAACCAAAGGAAGGTGCCCATATATCACTGCGTGTAACTAAGTTGTGGAATTTCTTACTAAAATATGTTGCATACGCCAAAAGTTTGCATGAATTCAAGAACAAACTGGAAGAAAAAAGAACAAAAATAAACCCAGCCATTACAGATTATTCGATACAAAAACAATACCTCTGTCTTAAAGTTTGTGAGTTGCAAATTGTCGGAGCCAGAGAGATTCCTATTCCCAATACATCCATTTGTGACCACTGTCACAAACAAGTTAATAACCTTTGATATGACCTGGTAGGTCAATCTTGTGCTCCTCTGTGTGTCTGCAGTCTTTGAGCTGTGTCTGTTTTCCGCTTGGCTCCTTGCCTTCCCTTTGAAACCATGTTTATAATCTCTTTCTTCATTACCTTTGACTAGTTATTTGGGGATAAGTTTGCAGTCATTTCTGCTGCTGAAGTCTGACATTCAACTCACTGAAGTTAAAAGAGATTCCCTGAAAAGCTGACAAGAAGAGTTGTTTGGTAGGCATCAGAACAGCTAAGAAACATCTGTGATACTATATGCTTGCTGGAAGAAGGCAGCGGGGATGCATTGCTTGCAGCACAATGTTACTTCAGTGCTGCTTGTCTTTCGTCTTCAAAGTTTCAGCCCAGAGTTTTAAAATCAAGCCAATTTAGAGCATTTTTTAGGAAAATGTGTTACTTACATCGTTGCTGCTACTTTGTCTTCCTAAAAACACTTTGTAACCTACTCACGCCAGCACCCTGTAGTAACTTCCAATATCAAGTCACAGCCTTGGCTCCCAAGACCACTTGACACACATGTGATCTTCAGGTCACCAGAACACATCTGACAAGAGCTGCCTCAGGTCTGAGAAGAGGTAGCTTTTACCTGCTGCAGCTGAGCTGTCTTGTTCCATTTCCTGAACAAGATGTTGTTGACAAACACTTAGGAAGTACTAGGAAATGGGACAACTGTGATGCCAAGGAAGACCTTTGCTCCTGCTGGGGAAACTCCAACTGCTTAACATGGAATGCCACAAAGATAAGCTTCGAAATACTCCCATGCAGAAGTCAACTATAGTTGGCTCCCGCCAACTTCAACAGAGCTGGACCTGAACTTCAAAGGAGCAGATTACGTTTTTATCAGGAGTGCGGTAGGTATGATCCCCTGGAAGGCAGCTCTGAAGGGCAAAGGAGCTCAGGGAATCTAGCAGGCCTTTAAGGCCAGCTTCCCCCAAATACAAGAACAGTCCATCCCAATGCTCAGGAAAAGCAGTAGAGGTTTCAGGAGACCAGCTTGAATAAACAGCAAATTCCTGGTGGAGCTCCAGTGCATAAAGGCAGTATATAGGATGTGGAAGCGCAGGACAGGCTATAAATGAGGAATTTAGAAACAGTCTGTCCATGAAAGGGTGATGTTAGGAGAGCCAAAGCTCAGCTGTAATTAAGGCTTGCGAGGGGCCTTGAGGATGACAAGCAGAGCTTCTACTGATACATTAGTAGCAAAAAGCTGAACAATGTAAACGTGGACCCATTGCTCAATGATTCAGGTAATTTAGTGACTGGAGACAAGATAAGGCTGAGGTACAAATGCCATATTTGTCTCAGTCTTCACCAGGAAAGTCTCCCAGGCCTCTGTGTTTGCAGGCAGGGTTCAAGGAGAGAACTACCAGCAATGGATGAAGGTCAAATCAGGAATTATTTGAGAGAAATTGATCCATAAGAGTCCATGAGACCTGCATCCAAGTCACTGATAAAAACTGGCTGATGTCCTCACAAGGCAAGTGGTTTTTAGAGATCAGTGGAGGTCTCTGTCTGTAGAAAAACAAATGTTACCCTCATCTTCAAAAAAGACCAAAAGGGTGATGCAGAGCACTACAAGCTGCTCAGTCTCAGTTTGGTTCCTTGGAACATATGAAGCAAGTCCTCCTGAAACACATTTCTGGTGACAAGAAGAAGGCTACTGTGAAGTCAGCATGGATTTACTAATGGTAAATCATGCTTGACCAACCTGATTGCCTTCTGTGATGAAACAAATGGGTTTGTGGACAAGGAAAGAGCAGCGAATGTCATTTACTTTGACTTTAGCAAGGCTTTGGGCACTGTCTCCCACAGTATTCTCACACCCAATTTGGGACGTTATGGTCTGGATGGATGGAAACTACTGGTTGGATTATCAAGCTTAAAGGGCACTGCTTAATGGGTCACGCTCTATCAGGCAGCAGGTAACAAGAGGACTACCACAATGGACTTGTCCTATTTAACTACTTTATCAATATCCTGAAGGAGGTTATAGAGTATGCTCTTGTCAAGTTTCCAGATGACACCATACTGGGTGGTCAGTTGATACAGTCAAAGGGCAGGGATGACATCCAGGGGGAAGTAGACAGGAGGGAGGAATGCACTAACGGAAACCTTATGAAATTCATGAGGACAGATGCAAAGTCCTGTATGTGGGAAAGAAGAGCCCCTGGTGATGAGAGAGGCTGGGCACTGGGTGCCCAGGGAGCTGCTCTGCAGGAAAGGCCCTGGTGTTTGTGGAGGACAGTGGGCTGAACAGGAGCCAATAGTGTGCTCCAGCAGCCAGGCAGGTAATTACTACTTCTTGGGCTTCATTAATAGGATCACAACCGGCAGATCAAAGGGCGTGATTTTGCCCCTTACTTGGCACTTGTTAAACTACATTTGGGCTACTGTGCCCAGTTTTGGGCCCCCAAGTGCAGGAAAGACATCAGTAAACTGAAGCAAGTTTGGCAGAGGGACACCAGTTCAGCCAGGGCTTGAGCAGTTGCTCTGTGAGGGGAGGCTGTGGTACCAGGGCTGGCCTAGCCTGGAGACAAGATGGCTTTGGGGGCACCCAACAACAGACCCTGGTACCTGCAGTGAGGTTATGGAGAAGATGGAGCTGGGCTCTTCGCGCTGGTGCATGGTGGGAGGGTGAGAGAAAACAGGCACAAGTTGAAACAAGAGAGGTTTCAACTGGATAAACAAACAATAGACAACTGGATAAAAGGAATGCCATTTCCAATGGATATAATAATTCTGATTGGTTCTCTTCTTTCTTAATTAAATTTGGACAAGTCTTTTAGGAAGGTCGATTAGCACCAATATTTATAAAGTCAAGATCATCACACCTGCAATATTGCACTTAGCTGAATCTATGTCTCTGTGCTGTGATAGAACTATAGTTCATCTTAGCACTAGGCAGTCTAAACATCCGAGAAAAAAAAATGGGCTAGAGTTTCATCATAAATCAAGTGGATTTGGAAACTACACTATCCAGATCTGGACTGTGTTCATCTGACCTGCTGTCTGTAAATCTGCTGTCTGCCTCAAAACGTCTGTTTTAGAAAAAGCACAAGTAAATCATACATATTGTGACCACTGAAAACAAGCAAAAAAACCCTACTTGTGTATGTGAAGACAAGCTTTAATTTTAAAAGGATCAAGTTTAACAGCTGAACTAAAATGAAAGTGATTAAGTTGGGAGTAATAAAAGCTAAGGTCTAACACGTCCAGAATGAATATTTTTATCAGAGTAGTAGTCCTGTTATTGTTTATTTGTAAGTCGGCAGTACATGCAGTTTTCCAAATATTTCCAAAAAAGAAAGAAGTCATAAAGTGGAACTTAGAAGATTAAAATGTAGTTATGAGATAGGACCTCCCCCCCAAAACAAAACAGAACAACAAACTCATGAAAAAAATGGTAGACTGGGAGAAAGAATAGATGTAGCAAAAGGGATTTGGAGTCTGACAGCACAAACTGAAGTGTTTTTGTAAAAAGCATTGGAAATGTGAGCTGGCAGAAGGAATTCAAACTCATTGATTTAAAGGACTTTAACAGCCATACCATCTTAAGTCAGTGTTATTTCCTTATCTAGGGAATGACATCAGATGTCTTATCACACACTCCACTTTACTGAATCCAAAAGGGAACTTTCAAATCACAACATGGCAGTCTTGGGGTGGGCAGGGGATGAAGAAGAGATAGAAGAATTCACAATTTGGCCTACTTCTCTGAATTTAACCAGTTAAGAACAGTTCCCTGATGCAAACTGTTTACTGATACAGCAACATGCAAAGACCAGGGTGAACTTTCAGCTATGCTGCTTAGCATCTGCTAGGTTACCATGCCCATTCCCAGAGTTTGTGCCTATCAAGGAATGCTGACCCATGATGACCCGTGATGAACTCCCTGTCATCATGTGAGACTTGCAGAAATTAAAGAATATGGGAAAAACAGTGGCAAATGTCATGGAGCACCAGTTTGCAGTTGCTAACTCAGTCTAAGAAAGAATGATGGCAATCATCATGTCTGACTAGGATCATACTGGCCAGTGAATTCTGCTCAATAACATTTTCACTGAACTGAGTGAATAACTTCAGGGAGCCCTAAACAGCTTTAGAAATGAAACACCACAGATCTTGGAAGAGGTGTCCAGACCTTAGAAAAGTGGAGGATTTTATCCTTATTCAGATTCAGACTCTGTGAAAGACGAATGTGGGTGCTCTGTTTCTGAATCCAGGTCAGCCTGTGAGTGTTCCTCCTTTACCCTTTCTACTCTACATTGTCCTTCTCCAGGCAGAGTGAAATGGCAGTAGATCATCTCTGGCAAATTGTATACAGGGCTTGTAATTAGAAGAAAACTTCTGGACTCAAGATTGCTTCAAACCTCTCAAGCATTTTATGAGGTACTTAAAATGAGATTAAAGTAATCATCATCAATATGCCATTTTAATCTCTAAGAAAAATGGTCATGTTGTCAGTTTGATAACTATTCCAGTTGTTCAAGACTGCTCAGATTTAAATATATCCTTAGGAGCCACAAGCTCTTGCACATTTAGATGCAGGTCTTCCTTGCCAAGGAAACATCATTATTGTCACTTACAATAAAGCATTGATGGCCATTTGCAATATGTTTTATCCTCAAGTATCGGAGTAATAACAGCACAATTTTCTTATGATGAGCAACAAAGAGCTGTACAGGAAATTTTAATTTGATTGAGACTAAAGTTTTGTGGGAGAAACTAATACCCATTAAGTTTGTAACTAGCAAATGTGGGTAGATATGTGGACTCAGATGTCTATATTATTTTTTCCCCCTTCATTTAATCCATATCTTTTCAAATAATTCCCATTATGTATTACCAATGGTATTGCACAGATGTTCCAGACAAGACTGGGAGCTGATCATGCTAGGGATTATAAGAACACACAGGAAAGTTGGTTACTGCCACAAAGGTATGTTGATACTGAGGTCAGCTGTATCCTAGGAAAAAGCCTGGGTTCAGTGGTCAGTTCTCAGGGGTGGCTGCATGGCTGTGATTTTGCTGCATGGCAATAACACTTAACCATCTGCTGCTGAATCTGGCTTTTCTGAAGTGGAGACATACTCCTTGAGGACAGATAGTAGACAAGACTGTGAAACTAGTAAATGCTATATATGAGTCCAGGCTGATGGATAAAAAGGAGAAGGTCTTGACTGAGACAAAGGTAATACCTCATGAAAAGGCTTAAGCTTAAATAGACCTGGTAGGAAGACACCATCAATGGACATTGAGCACTTCACATAAGGTTTCAAAGGAGAATTTCTGATAACTCTGTGTAAAGGCTGCTTGAAAGACCGCAATTACAATCTCATTCCCCACTCCACCTCTGCTGAAGGAAGGGGAAGTTCTAAGTTTGCTGTAGTTGGCAAGAGTCAGATGTAACTTGCTCTCAGTTGACTTATCAAGTTGATTTATCAAACTCAAAATGAGACAGTGCAATCTTGATGCTGTTCCAATCAAACATGGGCAAGCACTTGGCCCAGCTCCTCTGCAGTGATCCTGATGGGCTGCCTTAGATCCAAGGCACTCTTTCCTTTGGCAGATAATTTTAAACTGTCTTGCATTACAAATCGGAAATGCCACAAGATATTGAAAACTTTCATGAGTCCACCATTCTCTGTCCAATGCTGGTTTCTGCTCTGTGTACCCTGGCTGTCAGCCAACAAGAGATTTCCTTAGATTGAAAAATCCTGTGCCAGCTGGATTCACCAGGACCATGGCCTCTTTGTACTATTAAAGTGGCACAGCAAGCCTCTAAGGCTGGTGAGAAACTGGCCTTGAATCTCCAAGCAAAAGAGCAGGGAACTTCTCTGCAGGATTTTTTTTTTTTAGCAGATGGTGATAAAAGTCAGCACTTGCCAATTGACAATCATTGCCATTTATTTTTATCAGAAAAGAACTTTTGAGGACCAGATAATTTTAGAAAAATCTTACTTCAAAACAACTGTGAAAGTAACTCCTGGTGTCATGATATCAGAGAAGAAATATAGCCAAGGATACCAAGCTCTTCTCTTGTTAGTTGAATCCAGCTGTGATCTGGGTGAGTGGCTGTATGACTGGACGTGCTACCACACCTGCCAATGCAGTAGCTGTGTGATCTCCTGGCACACCTGCTAATTCTTTACCTATTCTTGAGGGTCCAATATAGAATGATTTTAAATGAGCACACCAAACACTTCAGTTAACACTGTCTGTCAACAAGCAGATGTTTTGCAAGCGATTTCGCAGAACTGTCATTGTCACATTGTGCATTAATTATCCATACAATCACATGTGTCATAGGACACACGTCAAGTCTCAAGCTGAACCTAATTCCATAAGTAGCTTGTGGGATCAGCAGGTTCAAAAAACTAACTAAAGTTCTGAAGTTTGGAATATGTGGCTGTCCTACCATTCCCAAGGTTTGTAATTTTATTCACTCGTATACAAATTCTGACTAGTACCAAAAGCACACTAAAATCATATGGGAGAAAAGCTGATTGCACTGCCAGGGAAACAGAGAAGTCTCTACAGAGATGAAGCAAAGGAAAGTCTATGCGCAGTGCTCCAACTCAAGTTTGTAGACTCCAAAGACTGGAATTATTCAAGAGTCTTTAGTACCAACATTTTTGGAAAAGTCTTAATCACTAGCCAAGTATTGAAAGCTTGAATATCAATGAAGAAAGGAAAATACTTAGTAGTGCTCTGTGGGCTATTTTAAGTTACTCTCTATTCTCCAAGAGGCAACCTAGGTATCCAAGAGGTATTAATCTAAATCTCTCCAGCCTCTTGTTCCCCAGTCTGTATGTACATCCAGGGTTGCCATGTCCCAGGTGCACAATCCGGCACTTGCACTTGTTAAACTTCACACGGTTGGTGACTACCCAGCTGTCTAATTTGTTTACATCTCTCTGTAGGGCTTCTCTGCCCTTAAGAGTGTCAACAGCTCCTCCCAATTTTGTGTCGTCGGCAAACTTAGACAGCAAACCTTCAAGTCCTGGACAGCCAGGCTTCTTGTACAAGCCGAAGTTAGTCATATTTGGAATGTGCATGAAATTAATTCCTGTGGTAGGAATTGGTCAAGGACTGTGGTCTTTTTCTGGTCCTACAAGAAGGTAAGAAAGTTGTTTAGCCAGAATAGTTGTGCCAAGCCAAATTCCATTTAGGCCGCTTTCCTGTGTCCATCATTGGCTGATGTGAATGCCTAAAGGGGCATACAGGAGCTGGAGAACCCATATGGTGTTTCTTTGCCTGGGATTACTTTCCTAGTCTTCACTAACTTGTGTCTCAAAGACTTCCTGAGCTAGAGGTAAAGTCTTTGTGTCCAAGCTAGAGGTAATGCCTCTTCTGTCCTGCAGCCTTGGTAAGTAAGTGTATTATTACATACACACTGCCTCTGTGTTGCAAACATAAGCTTTGAGGTTATTTGGTATTCTGAAAAAATACATAATTAAGCTAAATTTAGAAATTTTCCTTGCTTTTCAAAATTGAAGGCTGAAGTGGTGCCTACCCCCGAAAGGGTCTACTTAGTGAGCTGAATGAAACAGTCAGTTTCTGGTAGAAAAAAAAAAATGATGCACTGAAAGACTCCAGTATGCTGTATTCACCTGGGAATGGGATGAAGAGTGGGGACTTCTAGCAGATCTGAAGGGGCATTCTGGCATTTTCTCTTTCCATTCTTGCCTTTCAACACTGTAAAATGTTCATTTAATGTCATCACTCCATGGAAGATGGTGGGATTGTATGAGGGGTAGAGACCTATATCATATTTGAAGGAGCATTCTGGCATTTTCTATTTCTGTCCTTGCCTTTCAACACTGCAGAATGTTCTTTTAATGCTATTCCTCTGTGGAGGACATGATCAAACCTTGCTGGAGCAGCATTATTCATCAATTTTCACTATTCTATTGAGTCCATTGTGGTACAAGGAACCTTGCGCTGCTTCCCTTGCTCTTCTACAGGAACACAGGCTTTCTTGTTTTTACTGTTGATGGACTTTTCAAGTGTAATTGTCTTGTTTGCCCAAAACATGGACATGTTGCTTGACATGGCTAGTGCCCACAGCTATTTTTTGTCAGTAACTTGTTCCTTCTTATTTAGTTTTGCTTTTTCTCTGCTTTCCCTAATTCTGTTTATACAATAAGTTGCTCTATGAGCTACCTGATCACTGGACACTGATTTAAACCAGTAGTTTAAATCATGCAGCAGACCTTACAATAGAGCTTGAAATACAGTTAAATTGGGTTTTGATGTATGTAGAGCCTCTGCTACATCAGATTCTTCCTAGGCTATCTGGTCAAGTTAATGAGAAAGGGCAAGTTTTGTCATGATTTTAAGTGACAAGTTTTTAAAAGTTCAGTTTTGTTATTAAGTCCTGGTTTATAAAGGTAATGTTCAATGGCTATCACTATTTTTTCAAAAAGTCACATAACATAAAAAATATTCAGTTGAAAGCTCTGAATACAAACCTGATTGGCTTCCAGTAAGCTATCCCAAAGAGATGGAAGCAAAGAAAAAACAAAGAAATGTACACCATTTTTTCTTATATTTACTGATGTCTATCCAACAGCTGTAGAGCAAGACTGAAATGATAATCAACCTCACAATGTATATTTTGGAAGGTTTCTTGTGCACCTTGGCACAGAAGTTCAATGTATAGAAGCCTGATGTAATTCTTTTACTGAATCCAGCACCAGGTGTTCTCATACAATTAAGTGAGAAATATTGCAATGCTTACAGCACATTCTGTCTTAAATCTTACTGTTTCAAAGCTCTCAGAGCTAGTCTTGTTAGACCTGCTTTCACAACTTATTAATGTCATTCAAAAATAATGAGCATATTGAATTTATGCTATAAAATGTGAATAAAGTAGAAATAGGCAGGAGTTCTAATGCCAATGCAACTCCTTTGTCATCAGATACATTGCCCATGTTCTCTTTTCATATGGGATATGGAAGTGATTTATAAAGCAATACAATAGCCATGGAAGAAGAACTGTATATCTTAGGTACCTCCAATCCTTATTGTTTTATATAGCCATCATCTCTAAATTCTGCAATACAATGCAAGTACTCTCTTGTGCAAAAGTGTTTACAGAACATACATAATAAAGGTGTGTAGACATGGAAACTAAAGAAGAAAATAATTATTAGACTGTTTCTCAAAATGTCATTCAGATATTAGTTATTTCTTCATGTGATTTTGCAGCATAGCTCTGAGAAATCAGAAAACTAAATTGAGCAATATCATCTCTGACAGGAAACAAGGAAACAAGCAGACTTCATTTACAGAAGCATATGCAAAAGAGAAGTTCAGAATAAGAAATGAACAAATTCATCTTTGATCTCAAAAGTCATGTAAAGTCAATTGACCTATAGCAGGAATAGATCCCAACTAAGGACTGTAATAATGCATATTTACATATTAGAATGGAATATTCTTCCACTCTGTAAAAAGAACAGGAAAGAATAACATATTTTATGGAAGCTGAATCAGTTTATTGTGATCTACTGAAAAATTACAGGGGAAGAATAGAATTAATGCTCAAATGCGTGAAGTGTAAGAAATTAGTAGAATTTACAGATGTTTCACACACACACGTCAGCCTAGATGGCTGGATCTTCCAATGCTAACTTCTGTTCTTGTCTGGCTCCAGTCAGAGGCAAGACAGAGTCCATGGTGATCTCAAGCTATGAGGAAATTTCCTTGGCAGGCTAGCTATTTCCACAACAGCCCAGCCACTTTCCAGTCCAGTCTCTTTATGTTGCAAAAGTGGAGCCCAAGGGTGAATAAGGAAAAAGGGAAAATAATGAAGCCTGCAATAGGGACTCCAGCATTTGTACCTTGGGATGTGTTTAACACCTTTATTCTTCTCTCCACTGCAATGTACTGTTAGCTTTATACAGTTACTCTAATGCAGAGGCAATGTGAGAGGACTCCAGGCTGACCATTATGTCTGCATCATTGGTATGTGTTACTTTCATTCTGCTTTTTACTGTTCCCTGGGGTTGATTCTTTGCCTACTCATTTACAGTCTGTCTTCTCGTCTTCTTCCTTTTGTCTGTTTCTCTCTTCTCCTAGCATTCCTTTCTCAGATTTCAGTTATATCTCCCCTATAGTTCTCACTCTTTTTGCTCACTTTTTCTTTAGCATACTTCGCTTGGAAAGCATCCTCCTTCTATTAGTACATTAACTCACTCTCCAGCCTCTCTAATACTGAATTCCAACTGTTCTAACAATTCCCTTTCTACCTCATCTAAAAGGGGAATAACACCACCACAAACTTTGAAGAGAAATTATCAAAATGCACTGCACTTAGACAAACTCGGATTTGATCTAACAGTAACTTTATATGTAATTCAGCAACTAACTTACAATAACATGACTCAGAAGAGAAAATCATGTGGTAAAGCATTACATTGAATGGGAAATGATTCAGTGAAAACATTATTCAGAGTAGGCAATTACTGAGTGAAGATATTATCCACAGCAGACAATTACTCAGTAAAAATATTATACAGTGCAGGCAAATATTCAAGCAAACATTTGACAAGGACAGCAATTATTCAATAAGCAATCATAATTGCACCCAATGGAGCACACTTGCCATAAACAGTACAAATAATTAGCAGACTCAAAGGATGTTACTGTGACTGCCCAAGTTTTAGCTAATTTACATGGCAGCTAAGCTCTACAGGACAATCAGAATCTGTCAGTCAGGGACAACTTGTTTTTCCTTTTGTCTCTTCAGTTCTCGTAAGTAATATCACAGTTCTATCAAATTTAATGAAGAAACAAGTGTAGCTTCATCAGTTTTCTGGAGTTAGTTTTCCTTTTCCAGGAAAGAGAGTTACTCACATGATTCCTTTCTTCCATTGCTTCTTCTGTCACACTTTTAATCCTTTGCTTTCCACGTCACTTTCTCAATAGCTCTCAGAACTTGCTTTTTTTTTTTCTTTTTTTTTTGCCCTGCAGTTGGTTTATTTTTTAAATTTCTCCAGTTTTCTGTTTTCATAGCACAAATTTATTTCTTTTTCTTGTTGCATACTTTTCACATATTCTGTTTCTACTTGTAGTAAAGCTCCCACTCATGCTCTTTCAGAGTCTCCCAGCAGAAAGAGGCAGCTCTCATTCTCCTTTAGTCCAGAACTATCACTTCTTTTGCTTCACTAACTAGATCAATTATTCTTTTCATGTTGTTCATCATATGCACCTCTATTTCCTCTTTCAGACATTCTCAAACTCTGATCTTAACTGTTTTCTTTTGACTTAATCCAGGCATTCATTATTTGCTTTCACCAGCATACATTATAGCTTCACAAAATAGATTTTTTGTTTGAAAATCTTACATTTTTTATGATTGTCTGGGTGAATATATAGTTTTGTATCTCTCGTCTTGCTTCATTGCTTAGTGACAGGTTTTTAAGCAATCCATCTGATCAAATTATGGATTATTCTGTTGCTGAGTTATTTTTGTCCATGAAGATGCTAAGTCCTTTCAGCACAGTTTGGTTTTCTAAGCATCTATATTTAGATATACATACCAAAAGTGACTTGTACAAAAAAAAGAAGTAACAAGAGAGTTGTTGGGATCCTGTAACTAGAGTAGCCACATTAGTATAATCACACTGACTTCTGTGTTGTAGATTAGGATAAGTGATATCAGAATCAGGGTTCCTCAATTTAACTGCATCACTAAACAAGTGTAAGTATTATGGTCTTAGCTTTAAGGAGAAATTGGTAGCTGCACTCCAAAGGTATTACTCTATTACAACAGCAAGGCCAGCAGAATTTCAGTATAATTTGGTAAAAAGTGACAAACTATACTGAAAAAGGGACTTGTATTCGTGCAGAAAGTGCCTGCATAGGGATTTACATCACCATAGCTACGTGATATACTTTTCCCACTAGAGTTCTGCTGGCCAGTTTCCCTATGAAGACAGTCTTTAAATGATGTAACATTAGAAGTGCCATGGGAGTGGTCCTCAAAGTAATAAAAATTCTTCTCTCATTAAAATTTAAAACTACTAAATTCTCAGGGAAATCTGTGCTTTGGAACTGGACATTTTTCATTTCAATACACCAAATATTTTCTACCTGTCTCTCTCTGAGCTTAAAGTCACCAAAGCTCCGCCAAGCAACGGCAGAAAATTCTCTTTTGACGTGTCTCCTTATTATAATTAGAAATCAGACTATTTTTAATCAAGTAAGAAGAATAATTTATCATTTTATGAATCACCTTACATATATTTCCAGTCTTAAAATGACAGAAATGGAGAACAACCAAATTCATCCTACATCTCCCTTACTCCTTCTAGCATCCCTCTTTCAGCCCAGCTTTCCCAAACAGTTGCTTGAACCCTATTACTAAAGCAACTTCAAAAAGGTGGGAACATTTTTTGGGCCTGATTTCTTCTTATATAGCTGCAAATCAGCACCAAATTAATGCAAGGGAAAGAAAATACTTAGCAAAAATGATGAGGCAAAGTAAATGAAAAGAAAGTAAAATACAAAATCTGTATTTTGTTCACTCTACACTAGCCACAAACACAGGCTTCAACAAATTAATTGCCCAAAACATCTTTTTCTCTCTCTCTCTCTCTCTCTCTTTTTAAAAATTTTTTGGAACTGCTCATATTTCTACTTGTCTGGGATCTTTGTGAGCTAAT
Source organism: Nipponia nippon (assembly GCF_047370975.1). NCBI lineage: Eukaryota > Metazoa > Chordata > Aves > Pelecaniformes > Threskiornithidae > Nipponia > Nipponia nippon. Next base: position 53,239,311 of record NW_028262290.1, on the reverse strand, counting down.
TTGTTACAGGTTTTTGCTCACATAACTCAGTTGGCTTTAATGCATTTACACTGCTGTAAAGTTAGAATCAATCCTAAAAATTATTTTAAGAAGCTACTTCTGCACTGCTGATTTTCTGACTCTTTTCTAGCTGTGAGGAACAAAGGAAAATTTGTTAAGAAACTTCACTAGTTTTAGTGTCAAGTAAACCAGAAGCCTCTTCTGAGTCACTTCTTCCAATAAGAATCATTCACATGCCATTAGACAGCTACTAGTTGTAGTTTGAATCTGACCCCTGATTCACACACCTCATTCTTTGGCAAGTGATGTCTCCTTTTTTTCCTTTGGGAAAAGGACATAATTTTAAACCTTCAGGAGACTGGAATCGTGTGGAAATGATAATAAAATATAGTTGTTCAGTCTTATATTACTTCTCAACTGATGACTCACAATAAAATATCTCAAAATGTAAGCCAGAAGAGGAATGGCTTGTCCTGTGCTAAAAGCTAAACTTCCACTAAACTGCTTACAAATAAGTGCTGATCTCACTCAGAAAGTATAGATTATAGACAGTATGAGACTGTTCTTCATAGTTAAAGCACTTGATGCTTGTCTGATTACATTCTCACTCATTTTTTGTGCCTATGGCTTACCATAAGTACTTGTGGGTACTTCTTGGGAAGGGTGAGATCATAACAGTGCATTTGGGGTAAAACTACCTGGCTGAAGCACTAGACTGAGAGCCAAGAGACAGTTGTTACAGCCTCAGTTTAATCAAAAGTTTTCCCTCTCACCTTGAACTGAACATAGGAGTAATGTCAGGGAAACAGTATTGTAACAGGGATCTAACAAAGCCCTTAATCTGAAGACCATTCATGTTCAGAAGAGATGAGTTCAAATGGGAACAGGAGGAGACCTTCAGGGTGAATAAGGTCAGTCTTATAAGAAAATATCTACAAAGAGACTGGCCTGTTTATCTAGCTAAAGGAAAGACAACATGGGATCTTTACCAGTGTACATATACACAGGTATACATAGAGCTGGGGGTGGGAAGGAGAAAGAAATTAGGAAGGAAGGAAAGCTATTAATGCTAAAGGACAAATTTAGTGCAAGACCAATGGATCTGAAGTAATAACGTCTACAATTAAGCTAGCAGCAGGTCACAAACACTCACAGGAGCAAGTTTGCTTTCTATTAGGAGCTGTGTATGGAAAAATCCCAAAGACATGATAAAATTGTGGTTATTTGTGGCAGCCCAGACCAAGACTTGATTGTGCCGGGTCTCCTCTATGTTAGTTTGTTTAAATATCAACAAACACACACATGTAAATGTTATACCATCCTCTTTCACAGTACCCTTTTTGTCTGAACTAAAGGATAGCAGCAAGAATCTGTCAGCTTTCTTATTTATCGTTTTCTGTTTCTGCCTCAAAATTCCCCTAATTTCTTACTACCTTGCCAATCTTTTCTGCTTTTTCTTTGTTCATATTTGCATGGGTGACAGTTGCCATCTACAGCTGTTATTGTCCTTTCAGTGTGTTTGCCCTGTACTTGTGATAGTCTGATTTTGTCTCTGTTTCTGTCATGTTCTGATTTGCATTCTTTCCCCTTAAATGGCAAATGCCTGCAGTGCTCAAATTACATCACTGACCTTCCCTCCTGTTACAAAAACTTGTTATTTAAGAAATCTAAGAATCTATTCAACAGAGAAAAGGAGAATATGGAGCAAGGATGTGTGCTGACATTTCAACTCCTCTGAGCTTTCCTGGAAATTCAGAGTGACAATAAACAGCTGCAGTTCTCTGGCAGGCTGATCTTTCTGTTCACTTCTTTGGCAACTGGGGAACACCTTTGGCACCTGTGGGCTGAAACCCCCTCAATCTAGATCTAACTTCGCTGTCTTCAGTGGAGCCCTGTTAAAGCAGCCACCAGCCCAGTCCAGTGCCTTAAAACTACAGTCAGAACCTAAGAGACGGGCAAGAAAATAATCAAATTGGCTTTAAAGCTTGTTGGACAGTTCTCCCCCAAAAAGAAGAATTTGGCCATGACAGTCTCTCTCATGCTATGGTCCCCAGTGTAATGAATGGACCGTGATGTAGTCATGGTACTGCCCCTGTCTGTCCTCTCTTTGGCAGTCACAAATGCAGAGCAGTGTCAGGATCACAGGGAACCTAAGGAGGGACTAAGATGTCACTTACAGTTAGGATGGAGAGATTTGGCCCACTGTAATTAATCTGAACCATTGACTTCCCTTTAAATCACAATTCTGTGTTCCATTTGGTGCTAATACTTATGCCATTGTCAGAATAGATGCATAACTACTACAGAAGACTGAAAACAGAGAAGATTCAGTCTATTTTTCATAGCAATTTTACTCACAGATACAGTTGATGTGGACACTGGGTCCCAGCTTCTGCTTCAAACTAACTCTTTTATTTAGACCTGTTATTTAATTACTTCTGAGACACACTTCAGAATGTCCTCTTGCTATCAAGGACAAACATTAGCTTCTCCCACATAATGAAAGTGATTTGCAGACACAACCCTAGATTAGAGCACCTTCTTTGTGAAAAAGAACACAGTTCTTTTTAATTCTCTTCCAAGACCTCTCATTAAAGGATGCAGCAAGCCTACTTCTGCTGTTTCCTGATTATCATTGCACTGGCCTTTTCATCCCTTGGTTGGCAGTGACAAGTCCACAGGTTTCAAAAGTCCTTTTTGAGGTGGTCTAAATGATATAAATGTAATTATGATCTGCTGTTTTCAAACAGAATTTAGCTTTGATGGCTGCAGCTTCTGTTTCAGACCTGATCAATACTTTGTGAGTCTAAAAACTCCATTTTTTTCCAAGTCTGTTAGCAAGTTTAATAAAAAATATTAACTCTAGATCTTGCAAGCTTACAATCTTGCCTCTATTTTCTTTTATATTGGAGACATAGCACTTTCTAAGGTCACATTTAAGTTTTATTAATTTATTTAAATTCTCAAATTTAATTTGAGAAAGAAACTAAATTATCTAAATTTCTTTAATTTTTAAAAACCTTACATCTTCAAATTATATACCTCAAGCTAGGAGAGATAACATGGGAATGAATATAAACTATTGTATTTGGGAACAGCTCTTTTCACGTAGTAAATCCTCCTAGTTGATACTCCAAAAGCTGAACTATATATAAGCAAGTTAGAATAATCCCATGATCCTCAACCAGCAGTCTTATATGCACAGTAATATATTGGTATGTCCTACAATTTATGTTCTACTTTACTCTTTTGGGCCTGAAAGGAACATCAGAAGAGGTCTCTATCCCCAGAATTGGATCCCAAGCAATTCTCTCTCCAATAATGTATATTATACTACGCAGTACAATTCAATAATCTATTGTCTACATTATGTAACTGTGAGGGTAGAGGAGAAACATCACATGTCAGCAGCTCAAGATCGTTTTCCTTTCTAATTCTTCCCTGTAAGATCCAAATATTTTACTCTATCTAGGTGGGAAAACCATTTCAAGTTGCACTTAGGTTTCTGGTCAAACCACTTCAGATTGCTGGTCAAAATTGCCAGCTTTCTTTCCTTAGAAAAAGAGACAGACAAATCAATAAAGTGTGGCATTTCATTTTATCCAGGATAATGGGAAAGTAAATTAGTCAATAATGGGATCTTGGAGGTAAGCCATACTAACTCTGTTTGTTTCACACAACCTTTTAGGATAAATGTCCTTAATATCTTTATGTGGAATGCATACAATTTATTATAATTTTATACTCCTTCCTCTCTGAGGGCAACAGAAACTTGGCTATGCTTTAGAAATGGGATTAGAAGAGAGGCTTGAAAGATTTAAAAATCTTTTTCACAGTAAAGCAGCGTAAAGCTGTCACCAGAGTAAATATCTTTAAAGGAATTTCTCTAGATTTTCACTGTTCTAAATGAAAAGTATAGCCCAGTGAATGAAAGGCTGGGGTTTGGCTTGCTGTGGGTAATCTATAATCTTACAGAAGCTGGCAAATGTGAACTGTTCTCAGTAAGCAAATGTTTTCACAATTGAGAAGATGCATGTGTCATAGGAGATATTTCTTCACAAGAACAGGAAGACTTTTATTGCTCATTTCCATCTTATTTGCACAAAATGTTTCCAAAACATCTTGCTAGAAAATGGAAATATGTAAAAACACAGAGTTTAAATATTGTTAGTTAGTTTTGTCTTAACTATATTTTTTTTGTTTGTAGCATAGCTGATAATATGTATATTAGTTTTTTTTTAAAGCAAATATGAAGTGGTAAACATCTCTGTAAGTGTTTGTGATAATGCAAAGAAGACTCGTAATTTTGTATATGGTAATTTGTGCAAGCAGAGTTGAGTCACATAGGGTTGTGTTCAGCTGAAGAGCATACTCCCACTTCACTTGAACAAAAAAGCTTACAAAAGTTCAAAGGACAGTTTCACTTGGTGAGTTATTCCATTTAAAAAAAGATAAAAAAACATTGAAAATTTATTGCAATACATCATTTTAGTCTTCTGTACGTTACTAAACCAAATTCAACAGTGTCAAAAATCCTCTCGCAGAAAGTGTTCCTTAGCCATTTGGATAGCTGTGTTGATTAACACCAAAAAAGCTACAGTGGTGTTGAAACTATAGAGTACCCCAATAAAAGATGGGTTACAACAGTTAATTTTTACTTTGAACATTGGTTTTCCCAAGGACATGTTGTATGTCAACACCTGACACTTGGTGATCTGAGTTTATTTCTTTTCATTGTGACAGTGAAGTCTGTCATATGCCCAGAGGCTAGTGTAATGACCCTTAAGAGTGGGTTTGCTGCTGAAAAAGTCAATGTTATGAGAGGCTGAGGAAAATTCACTTAGTAAGAATGGTCTCACAAGAAAACTTACTTTGTTCATGCTGCAGATAGTTACTTGCAGTTGCAACTGTAAATGCCAGTCTTCTTCAAGTTAAGCTGTATCTCTTTGGCATGACAAAAATCTGCATTGCGCTGTAGCATTCCCTCTGGTACCATGCTCACCTTTTTTCTGTGCTGGCTTCTCTGGATTGTAAGACCCAGTAGGGATGAGACTCATATTCCTGTCTCTTTTATCCAGTTTACTATCCTCCTAGTATTGACATACAGAATTGTACTTTCATAGCTGGGAGCATGAATCAAATTTACACAGTTGGGGATGAAGCCAATAAGTAAGAATATTTATGACGTCAAGAATGCATTGTATGATCTATCTTAATTATATTGCCAGCTCTTTGGGCAGGAACTGGTCTCACCTTTGTTCTGTGATGCACAGCTTGATTATGTGTCACTGCACAGATAGACTATAATGGATTGCGGATGCTGACTTCACCAAGATCCTGACCATATTAGAGAAATATAAGAAACCTGTCAAGCATCTCTAAGACTATCCATAGAGCAAGGAAAATAACCCAGTGTTCAAAGCCTAAATTAATTTAAATCCCCATGTCCAAACTCTCATCCATACTCTACAGGATTGTGTTGCTAGTCATCAATAATGTTGAACTGTGCACAGCTTCAGATGAGAATTATTTAACTCTTACTTCAGAAAGGAAACTTCTCAGGCTTCAGCCCTCCAAGAGGTAGTCATGGTACATTAGATCATCAAAAAACTCTTCCCAATTTTAATGAAAAAATCAGCTGAGCTGTATAATTGTTTAACTTCAGTAGAGGGCCCACAGGGTATATAGCACAATGCGAATTGTAAATCATTGCACATTTCATTCAATTTAGTGCAGTCATTGATTAAGACTGACTTTACATACACAGGCTGAATATGGTTGCTCTCCTGATTTCTGCTGGCACCCCAGGATTTAAATTTTTTTCCATGAGATTATTTTGGAGACCATGATTCACAAAATGTTACCACTTCATAATATGCTGGAATAATCCTGAGAAAATTAGTAAGACTAGGTGTGTAATATAGTTAGAGACAGGTAGAACAGGGTAACATATCCTCTCAAATAAAAAAAAAATAAAATTCTAAACATTCTCTTAAAGCCATTTTACATATATTTTAAATAGCCTTTTGCTATCACATCTCATCTAAAACTATTAAACAAAAGAAAATATGTTAAATTTGGATGAAGATTAAATTTATCAAAACTCCAAACTTCCCTACTGGCTCAGTACAAGCCTTCAAACAGTTACTTACATGTTTTTGGACAGTTTTTCAATCCAACCTAGAAACAGGCCACTTTTAACAGTGCATGGAATAGTCCCTATTTTCCTTAGTTACCTATTGCAGAGGAAAACTCTAAGTAACGTAAATGGTCTCCTTAGTGCTTCAAATAGGAAATCAGGCTCCATTGCAACGAGAAAGTTGGAGGAAGTTTCATTATGAGGCACAGGGAAAGAGAGGGTAATTCTAAAATAGTAGCGTAACATCTGTCAAAGCAAGCTGCTTATTCACTATGAGGAAGAAATTACTCTCTTAAACTTTTTAGTAAGGTCAGGTGACAGGTGATGTACCTTGCATACCTTAGGAGTCTCAAATAAAGAGCACTACAGCCATGTAGGTTCTAAAGCAGGAAACCAACTAGTCAACATCTCTACTGTTTTCCTTGGTTTTTTATACGTAAGACGCTGTGAAGTTGCATTAAACATTCCCCCAACGTCTACTTAGTCTGCTGTACAGTTTATTACATCAAAAATAAACAAAAGCTTCACGAAGTTTATGATGGCTGTTTGCTTATTAGTGTGATGTTTATGGTTTCTGTGGCCTTGTATGGTCTCTTCAACCATTACAGAATGGCAGAAATACTATTGATGAACTGGAGAACTGTGGGACAAATGAGTTACTTTCTGCCACTCACACCTCTGACCGGGCTGAAAGTGGTGAGAACAGATGACCAAAACTTCAGCAGGGCTTGAATCATGCACTTCAGAATGGTTACATTCTTTTTATTTCTCTTGTCACATGGTTGACATTTCTGACTTTAGCAGGTAACATTTAATTTATCTCCAGTTTGCATCTACTAGTGTTAAAAGATAAACCAAAACTCTTAAACTCTTAAAAACTCTGTTTTCATGAGCACCAGGGTAAAAAAATAAGTGGTAAGTGGAGTCCTTTTTTCAGATGTATTTTAGAGCTTAGGGCTGAAAACCTTGGAAACTAAAATCTTGCATGGAGATACAGAGCAGAGATCCTTGTGTTGTGCAATTGCTGTGTTGGTCTTGGGCCCACAACTCTATAAAAAAGAGGATTCTTTGATCTCTGCCTGTTCTATTCCCTAATCACTCACTCGTAAATCAAAGTTAATTTCCATGCTGTTTTTGATGAAATAGCCACTAATTGACTGTTGGCTTGTAGTCTTGTTGACATTCAATCGCAAAAGTCACCTGAGACTCTGTAGTACAAGAGGTAAAATACCCAGCTACTTGACTTGAGAAAAGTAAAGTTGCTATAATGTTGGTTCACAAATTTAATTTCTAGAAGTAATATCAGGAATAATTCAGAATGGAAGGCTAGTGGGTGAAAAGACCCATGAGTAAATAGGAACAGGAGACCTTTCATTACTAATATACCTTTTTAAGACCAGTTGCTTAAACTTTCAGTTAATATATAAAAGCTGGATATAGTTTGTTTCTAAGGTATAGACAAAAAAAAATCTCCTGATAGCAAACAAATTGTTTACAATCAGGTTCTCCATTTTTTTCAAATCACTTTACAATAAGAATCACCCTTCAACATTACTTAGGAAAGCTGATGCTACTCACAGCTCTACTCCACATAATACTCCAAACAAATTTTCATTTTGTTTTGCTACATGGACGGCACAGTCTGTATACTTGATGGAAAATGAAACACAAATTCTTTTGATTGAATCTGATTAATCATAATTTTAGGACAAATAGAATTTTATTGAAACGGATATCTAGAATAATACATATTCCATTCTCAAAATTCCTACAGTGACAATTACACCAATGTAATGACTCAATTCAAATGCAGAATAAAATTACCCTACTATGATTATGTTCAATAAAATTCCATTTCCAAGTTTTTATTGCTAAGAAAAATGCTAAATTGAAATCTATGTGATTGTAGTAAAATTAGTAGGTTGAGAAAAATATTTAATTTTTCTTTAATTTCTACATAAAGGTATCAAGAAGAAATTTCCTGAGGTGATCTAAGTGATCTTGTTAGAAAACATTATTTAAAACCTTATCAGCTGCCACTACCATAATTTCCATGATGAAAAATTCCTAGTAAGCTTTCACTGAGATAGACATTAGAACATCTTAAAATTAGCCCAGCTTGTCAGCTGTTATGCATAAGAAGAGCATTCTCATTAAGTAATGCAGAATTAGTTTTAGGGAAATAAATTGGCTTCTGACAAAGAAAGATACAGATCTATCTCAATTTATGTCAATATGGACTTTCATCAAAACATAATAAATAGCTCATGTTATTCATAACTTATCTAATAAATGCTTCATGTTAAAGAGATCAAAGCTTCCCTTTTGTTTTCTTCTTTAACATCTTTAGTTTTCCACTGTCTCCTCTGGTACAGAGGTGCAGAGATATTCACATGGTTTTCCCACCCCAAAACAGCAAGGAGTTTAAAGGATCTCAGTGTGATTAGCTTTAAAATGTCCCTGAGTACAGATCTTTAGCACTGCTGTAAGGATTCTGTACTTTCTATCAGAATGACATCAGATATAGACCTTTATTCCTATGAATTCTGGAATACAGAGATTGAAGCTAGACATAAAAGAAAAAAACTACGATTTTCAAGAATTCTTGTTGCATGGCATTGTAGCAAACTTCATGGAAGAGGGGAAAAAAAAAAAAAAGAAAAAAGAAATCCTTTTTGTATGGTTTGCAATTCCAGCAGATCAGGCCCTTCCACCATGGCCAAGAGACCCTAAGGAGAGTGAGAGGCATTGAGGGAAAAGACTATACCAAATGATCACATAGGTAGAGATTGAGAGACATAGTGAACATGAATGGAATTTTGTTTATTTCTAGCACCAAACATTTAGCACAGTTTAAGAAACTGTAAAGTTGTGTAAAACAGTAGCTAAGAGATCCAGCTGACAAACCACAGTGGAAAAAGGAAGGGTACTACTGGAAATCCTGTGAAATAATGGTAGGACTTCCCTATTTACCCTTGCCTGTCATGACCTCAACACCACTGAGATGAAGCTGAGTTTATAGTCTTTTTCTAAAGTACAATATTGATTTTTTTTTTGTTGTTATGTATAACATGCTGCTGGGTTTTTGAGTATACTGGCTCTATTTTTTCATTGAGTGTTTGCAAGAGCAAAACTGAAAGGTGAAGTACTGAAAAAACAAATTATTTTCTTAAGCTTTTTGGTCCTCCTCCACCAGAGACCAACATGTCTAAGAGCTGACTCTTCCATAACACTTTGCAGCAAGACTCTGAAGATCTAGCAACACTTCAAAAAGCAACAAAATGAGATTTCCAGGCAAAAGTTCCCTTTTAGGGAACCTGTGAGGACAACAAAACCATATAGGGAACCCTATCTCCCCGACTATATTAAATCTTATTACAACTTCATCAAATACAAATTTGCAACCTTGCTTCCAAAACTTTCTCCACAACTTATTTTTTTCTGAGCCAAACTACAGGAAAAAAATTGTCCCCTCTCCTGCTCCCATTGCTTGAGTCTCTTCAGAGAGCACACCTCTCCCCTTCCCTCCATTCACCAACTGAACCTGATGCTTCCTTCACGTTCTTCAAGCACATCTGTGTAAAGACCCAGGGAGTTAACTAATTCAGCACACCTGAACCTATACACACTTTCTTCACAAATAGATTTCTTTCTAGTCCTTACCCTGAGCTCCTGCCTTTTCTGTATCTTGGAGGGGAGAGTTAACCACCTGCTGCCTAATCCCTTGATGGATTTTTCAGAACCTATTGAAAGGCAGTATGTTTGAAGAATGAAAATCAGATGGCATGAAGGACTTTCATCATACAAATGATCCTGGACTTAGATGTTAGATTACTTAATCTAAGAAAAGATGCAATCTCATTAAAGCTGCCACAGGTGGGGAGATCTCTTGTGAGAAATACTGAATATGAACATATTGTGCAATTGGTTTATGAAAGATTTTTGGCAAAATATCAGTAGCAGAATCTTATAAAAAGTATGAAAAAACAGTATTGAGCAATACCTGTAGATTTTTAAAATATGCTAACTGAACTAAAAATGGATGAAATGGGACTGATAAGAGAACTCATACTGCAGGTTGCAGCACCAGTGCTCTGGAGATAATTAGAAACTGGGATTAAGCTTTATTCACATAACATATTCAGGTTTCCTTTAAATTCCTTAGAGTATGTGGCATTTTGGGGTAGCCAGAATTTTGTGTGCAAACTGTCCTTTTTGAGGTCCTGTAGTGGCGACATTCTTCTTCTGATGTTGAAAGCCTCCTGGGATCTAGAAGACTGCTCTGGAGGCATGTCTACAGCTTTTCTTCTGCTCAGGAGTACCCTTCTGCAGTGCATTTTCTGACTGTCCCCACTCACCGTGCTGTGGTTCACAGTATGGTATTGTCTGAGAGATCATGAACTGGGTTCATTTCAGATGAAACTAAATGGAAGATGCTTTCCAGGAGCACTCCAGCCAGAAATGGACATTCTTTCCCCAAGGCAAGACTAGAGCTTGTCCAATGTTAAAAACTAACCAAACAAAAACCCCCACCTTCCCACCCTGAAATCAGCACTGCTTTCTATTGTAATATAGTCTAACTCTTCTGTGTAATGGGATAGCCAACACTGACTTCAGAAAAGATTAATGGAAGTGCTGCATATACTGGATGCAACTTTGAATTAAGCCCATAAGGCCTTTTCAGGTGCTGAAATGTTGGCTACTAGACTACACATAACTCAGGACAGTAAGTAAAAAATGAGAAGGGGACATCAGCTTTCACTCCTCATCCCATTAATTCCGTTTCTGAGCTTTCATACTTATGTAACGTCATTTGACAAGATCAGGCCCAGAGTTTAGAACCTGGTTCATCAATACAGACTCTCAAAACACAAAATTACACAAAACTCTGTTGCCTTTACTGTTGCCTTTACTGTTGCCTGTATGGGCATCAAGTTTTGCATTAACAGACCTGACTGCAGGACTTCGTTTGTGACTGATGACAATGTACAAACAAAAGTCAATCCTGTTATCTGTGCTCCACAGTTGTTATCTCTTCCAGGTACAGTTGTGATAATAAGATGGTTGCAGATACTTTTGTACATTCCGTGTCACAGAATTAAGTGTCCACTGTCTCTTAGAAGAACTTTGTATTTAATTGCAAAGGTGTTATTATTGAGAAAAAAATGCAGGCTGAACGATCCTGTGCACTTGATCATCGTAAGAATCCGCATCTGTCCATATTTACCCTTCAGAATGATACTCCTGAAGAGTCTCTTCCTCACAGGACATTTATAATAGATCATAAAACATCTTTGTCAGGTGCCAGCCTATTGTATAGTCACTTGATGGCTCTTCTCTCCTACATACACCTGTCATATTAATGAATATTGTGCCTCCACAAGGTGGTAGAAGTGGGTAATTAATTCCACAGCATGTAACATTCATAGTTTGATTGTTCTTTTTTTTACTCTGGTAATGAAAAGATACCTTAGTCCTTTATTATATAGATTTTTCTAAAAGTGCCCAGTTTTCTTATAACTCTCTTGGTAATGACCAGTGTTTCATTTATCTCTCTTGTCATATTTTGTTGTAAGAATTTTTCATTTAATTAATCTCATCACTGTTTCCTCAGCTCCCTTTAAGGTTGACTTTTCTAGGGTACTTTTATTTGTAGTTCAACTTTACTGGTAAAGTATGATACCTAAGAGCTTGAAGCCAAGGTCAAGTAGCTTGGAATGAATGAATCAAACTCTCTATGGGTAGATCTTAAAGAAAATAGAGTGGTGAAGCCGTGAAAAGGGAGATCAGGCCAAAATTTTCAATGGGAATGACTCATTCTATAATGTACACTTCAGAATATTCCATGATGTTGCAAACCGTCAGGGTAAAATAGTGGAAGAAAAACACTTCTTGTTTCCTCTGTGTTGCTGAGATTTTAATGGGCATCTGAATTGTAACTGTCTAGTGGGAGGACATCTTTCACTCCATGTGTTCCAGCTTCCTCACTTATGAGCTTTATCATTACTCTCCACAAATGCGTAGACTCTATTTTTATACTCCATTACCATACATTTGCAGTCCCTTTAGATAAACTTTTGATATCCATACAGAGAAAAGATCACTGTTATAGGATCTAATCAAATTAAAAGAAAATACTTATGTGGATGGCAATGTTACATCTGTAATTTCAAGTCTTTTCTCACATCGATTTTACTCTATTTTGACTCTTATCTTCTCTGGAGTTACAATTTATACGTGCGAGAACGGTAGAACACAGTATTTTTTTACAGATGAAATATTCTTTTTTTGGCTGCATGTCAAAGCTGGATATTTAATTTAAGAGTTACACACTCAGGGCTCGCCATCAAGATAAGCTTTTTTATTACATGGCTTCTAAAGTTATTTTTGTTATAGATCTAAAGTTTTTAAATAAATAGGGACGGATTAAGACTGTCAATTTACAGTTGTGGAAAATTGAAGTCATTGTGCATTTCTCTTCTAAGGAAATACAAATCCAGATTGCCAGCACTCTTGAAGCCTAGTTTATGGTCAGGTATCAATCTTGCCCATTCTGTCCACTCTATCTTTGCAGACAATTAATTCATGAATATAAAGAAGGTATTCCAAGTACTGCTGAACATAAATAATATTGCTAAAATGAAGACAATCTTTCACTTTTCGCAATAACCTTCACATGACATTCAGCATAACCAGCATAATTGGTCAAACATGTTTACCTCTTCTGAAGTTTGAAAAAAAAAAATCTGATAGTCTGGAAACATCTTCTATATATTTCATGAAAAATACACTATATAGAATTTTAAATAATACATTTCTCGCTACTCTTTATCAGTATTTAATGTCTAAAAATTCTGAAAGAACTATTCATATTTGATGTCATTCCAATTGCAATAACTTTAAAAGCATTAATATTCAAATGCCTAATATTTTTATGCAAGACATAATGATGGCATTTACTGCATTAAAGGCTGCTTCAAGACCTACCAACATTAATGGGACATTATTTGGCGTCAGAGGTCTTTGGACAATTCACTTTTGGTCTACTGGCAATCTGGACACAGAATTTCTATTGACTTCCAAAGGAATTCCATGGGAAGAGTCTTTGAATTTTCAAGTAAAATTAGAGCCTTATTAATATTTTGCAGAGCCACAGAATATTAGCCTTAAAAAAATAAAAAAATATACTGTTTCCCTTTCCATTCAGGTATTTTTAAGCACAGCTTACAAGTAAATATGGCTTTGTGATATAGAAACCTAAGACACAAAGAGTCTAGCGCGTCTGCCAAATTCTAAGCACCGTCTAGGATGTTTTTCACACAAACTGTTTCAGAAGTCCTGAATGAAAAATATTGTCTAACTGGGAAAAAAGAATCAATTGAAAGGAATAATTTTGCATGCCTCTTAGGCCCTATTCAAATGGAAAGGAAAACCATTTAAGCTGGAACAGAACACATTTCTGTAATGGAGATGCTGGTGGAATGAATAAACATTCACTTAAGCAAATTCTGTTTATCTAAATTTTTAAAACACCATTCCTAAATGTTCAGTCTCTTGAAAAAGGTCCTGCTGAGTGATGTTACTGGTTCTGTGTGTGTCACAGGTTCTCATTTGTCTGTCTATCTGATCTATGTCTTAAGTTGATGTATGAGTTAAGGAAATGGGAACGGAAAGTACTGCAAATTATCCTGCTCTTTCAGCCATATTCAGTGGCTGAGTTACTCTCTTTGATATTTCAAACTTTGTCAGAAGTTTGTACGTGTTTGGTCAATTTTTAGAACATAGAGCATTTATCTTAATCAGGGCTCTAAGCCTTATCCCAATAAAAGTACAGAATAAACCTGAAGTTATTCCATAGGCACATTAAACAATATTAAAAAATCACTCTAAATTCCAGGTGAGTAATGCCACCTTGACTCATAATGACCAAAAAATAATTTCATCTTGGAGACTGTAAGAAAAGTAAGATCCCAGGCTGCCTGAGTATAAATAGCAGGGAAGAATTAGAAGCATCTATCTTGACTACTGCAGGTGCAGACTCCTAACAGTAACATTTGCAAAGACAATGAAATACAGCCATTTGCAGCAAGGGATTTAATTAGTATTTTTTGTCATGATTGAAGAAGTAGTTTGTCCAGTCTAGTGAACTTGTTTTACCTTTTAGAAAACTTACAAAGTGAATAATGAGGGGATTGTAGATAAATGTAATTAATTTAATCCCACAGAGATGTTTTTTAACTTACTGTGTGGGCAAGAACAGGAGGACTGAAACTGGTCTTTGGGAAGCTGATGGAATAAAATAATTATTTCATCATGACAGCGACATGACAAATTTGTGGTAGTATCATGTGAAGACTCAGATTCAACTACAGCTCTGTTGTATGCTTCATCTATTAGTTTTGGCCTTGAATAGTGTATATAAATTTCCATAGTCTTCATCAGTCTCACAGTCTAAAACATTTCAGTCACAATGCCCCTGTAAAGTGCTTTGTAAAAAAAGCACACGCAGTTTGAATGAATTAGTTAGGGCAAATAGTTTTGCAGAATGTTTGTTCGTGTGGAAGAAAAATGTCCTTAATTTCCAACTCTATTCTTATGGGACATTTAGTAGCTTTTTATCTCAGTTATATTAAACCATGGGTGATTTTCCCTTTCTAAAGACCTATCACTGAATAAAATCAGTTGATCACTTAAAAGCAGTTTGACGAGCTTTTATGCACTATAGGCATGAACCTCCTCTGTCAGTGTCATACCAATACATTGGTTCACACACTGCTCTGAAGGCAGTGTATTTTTTGACCACACAAACTGTAAAAAGTGGGGAAAATATTCTCTATACAAAAGACAATATGGGATGATAAAAATGGAGGCATATAAGTACAAAATGTTAATAAGAATTTACACAGCCATCTCAAATATTTTTGCTATTTAATGGCTTAAAAAGCAAGGAGGAAGTATTAAAGCATCTTCTGGAAAAAGCAGCATAAAACAATCACATTTTTAGTGGTTGTTCAATGCACTGAGATGGAATTTTGCAGAGACGTGCAGATATGTTTTGCAGAGGGCTGTTTGTGAGCCCTTGGTTATTTTACATCCCCTGTGTGCATCGGTGCCTGAGATTCCTCCCAGTTTGAACATGGGCAGTCCTGTAGCATGTTGTGCATATAATGAGGAAGAAGCTGGCTGCTAGGGAATTCAATTTATCTCCATTAACCTTGTTATAGTGCCTGCCATGAAGATGTTTTCTCATCAGAATAATGTTGGAGAAGACAAATGAATAAGCAAAATGCCTGGGTGTCTCTCACCGGTGCAACCAAACTGGACTTCCAGGAAAATAGTGGGGGCACCAGTGGAGATCTGAGAATGCAGCACATTTTTCATGGCACCAGTGAATCCTCTGAGTGCAGAATTATCATCAGTTCTCAGAGGCCAAAATTTGTTTGATGGGAACAAGCAGGCCTTTACAGTTACAAAGTATTTGTTTATTTGATAATGAACTTTAAAAAGCTGTGTTTTTTTTCCACAACAACTCTAAGAATTGTCACCTGCCACCATTGGTGCCCTTGCTGAAGGCCACTAGGAAGTGGATAAATTACTGGTCAAAGTAGATCGTCAGCCTGCTTTTAAGAATATTCCCTTCAGTGCTTCAACATATGAAGAAACTGAATAATTCACAAGGACTCTGTGTGAAGATATTGTTACACTGAAATGGCACCTGATAATTTAAATACGGAGTGACAACAGTTTGTTTACTACAGCGGATTGAAAACCCTTGCCTTTGGTCAATGGTAAATTCATCAGTCTCACACACAGGGGGAGAACGTCACATTTTAAATGAAGTTATAGTGAACATGGCAAATCTACAAGTTCACCACAATGCCAAGGCATAATACAGAAAGTTTCACTATTTTCTCATCAGGTTTTCTCTATTTTGTGCCTTTTAAAAATCTAGACTGACACACTGAAAGCTATGTGGTAGCTGAATCCAATAAAGTATTCAATCTTTTTTTGCTACAATACCATGAGTCTGGGAAAAAAATGCCTGAGAAATCTAATTGAAATTGTCACTCTTTTTATTGAAGAGCAAAACTTCCTGGTTTTCTGCTGTCTAATAATGGCTTGCATGACTCTGTATTTGCAATAAAGTGTAGGCTGCAGTGAAGAATTCAGATGAGGAGCTGGGGAAGTACTGGAGCCAAATGTGACCAAAACTTTTCTTTAAGTATGTGTTGGTAATTCACCAGGCAAAACGTCTTTTTGCATTTAAACTGATGAAACTAGTATTTTTTCAGTTTTTCCTCTTCTAAAACCTGAATTTGGTTACTCACTGAGGGGACTTCTTTAGCTTTGCTCCAACATACCCTGTGAGCATTTCAAAGTAGCTCTATTTTTTTGTTTGAGGTTCCTGTTAGCCATATATGATGCTATATCTCTAACCAGTTTTAACTGCGAGAATACTTTCTTTGGAAAGGATGTGCAATGTATTACTAGCAATTTGTAATTGCTATTGGGCTATTGTATTTCCAGGGTTACATTTATGATTTAACAAGGATAAAGGAATTGGGAGGTTTCAGTCCTCCTGCACACTGTGGAGGAAGGGGAAGGTAGAGAACTCCTCCCTGCATCACTTTGCTGAAACCAGAGTCCTGACAGTAAATACTCAAGTTTAGAGGCACTACACCTGATCTAACCATCTTCTCTGGACTCTCCCTGCCTTACAGATGGCTCAAGAGTTCTCAGCCTTGCACACAGCTGAAAAACCCTCTTGCTTTCAACACAAGGGAACAGCAGTTAGCATAAATTAGGCCTAGTTGAAAAATGTTAGGATATGGACTTCAGGTAACCCCACAGGACAAGGGAGTAGCTGGCTTATAACAAGGGAAGATCACCTTGAGCTTAAGCAACCTGTTAATGACTGTGAAAGGTGTAACTCTGTCAGTCACTGTGGGAGTTGTGAAGGTGCTGAGCACCTTTGAATTTGAGCAATACAATCAAGAATAGGGTATTGTCTACCCAGTCCTATAACTGACAGTGCCCAAGGCTGCCTGGGGAGAGAACCAGGGACCCCCAGCACTGCATCAGGACTATGCCTGGCATGACAGGAGCTGCTGCCTGGCAGCACTCCTGCAGAACAGGTGAGTCATGTAATTAATAAAATTGCATGTCTCTGTGATTAAAGGGTTTTTGTATCCGAGCCCAGTTAGTCTCTACAGTGCCATTTGGTGTTGTTACTACTGGGAGACGAATTGCAGGTATCTGTAAGATGGGAACGGATGGGCACTAGGCCCCTGGGTGTAAGGTTGTGGCAAGACCTTGCTCCAGAGATGAGGTTAGCACAGCACAGGTTGCATCCACTGCAGCCTTTGCCCAAGGTCAGGATGACTGGAGTAAGCCCATGCTATTCACCAAGCCCCAAAGCCTGAGGTGTGAGTTGATGTGAGTATTTGTGTGGACAAAACTTTGTAAAATATTTAAGTGCAAAACCAAGAGAAATCCTTGGTCCTTGGATGGAAGGATAAATGGGGGCCCCCAGTGCAGTGTTTGACCCAACAGCATGTTGCTGTTATCAGGGATTATGGGAATGTGAAGATGGAGACTCCTGAGATATGGGAAGACCAATACAGAAAGGCTTCAACATGTGTGCGGGAAATGGGGAGACATGGGGTTGAGCTTTTGCATACTGGGTTTTGATGGAAGAATTACGGAAACTGGAGGAAGAGAAGTATGATCTGGAAAACAAAGCAAGTGCATTAGAGCACAGGAATGGGCAGATGAGAGAAGCTCTAAGAACTGCCCAGGAGGAGAGGGATATAGCACAGCAAAACAAAGAGCAAAGCAACAGTGGAGCTGGCTTGTCAAAAGGCAGGACAGCTGCACTGCTGAACAAAAGGGCAGAGATCCTGGTCTCTAAGATCATGGCAGCAAGTGCCCCCCGTTGAGATCTAGAGCACAGGAGCAAGTGACATCTGGTCTTCCTCCAGAAGCCTTTCCTGGAATGGCAGGGTTCTGGTGGGTGCATGTTCCCAGGTGTAACCAGCTGGTGGAACCACTGTGACCGATGCACAAAATCAGGGTCGTGGGGGCATACAAATAACAGTAAGCCTTTCAACAAGTGAAACAAGGAGCAGCACAGCAGTGACTCTGTGCCCTGTCTGAGCTGGTCATAGAGTACAAAATATGCTGCATACCTCCTCAGGTGGAGTCTCCTGGAGCATGTGGTAAAAGGGCCCTGATGAAATCTGAGGCCAATCACTGGGATTTTGAAGCCACGGATACTGGGGATAAGCAGCTAGCCACACAGCCCAAGAGAAAGAGATCCACAACACCTGTGCTGGAGTCCAAGAAGCATCTGAAATACTAGGAACAGAACAACCACTTAAGTTAGTGTCCCAGTTGCCAGTACTGCACTGGATGCCCATATTGACTCCTGGATGGAAGGCAGTGCTGTGTGGGCATGGATGAAACAATGGAAAAAATGCAGATGGAAATATTTGGGTAACCCATCTGGGCCACCAAGGTCAAAAAAGACATCATGACATACCAAATCTCTTTAGTTGTGCTTAGAGGACTGCTATGTGCTACATGTAGTGCCAGCATACGCCATCCACCCACAAACACTTCTGCTACCATGACTCTTACAACAGACTGCTGGAAAATGAGTGGTGGGGAGATTTGCAGTAGGGCAGGAGTACAACAATACACGTTTAACAACTTGTGGGCAAGGCACTAGATGGCAAGCAGTGTCTTCCACAGAAGACCAAATCTTGACTCTGGTACTCAACAGCATTGAGAATGATAAGCATGTTACAGGTAAATGGACAATTGGATATGTGAATAATGCCACATTTGTAATAAATAATTTTACTTGGACAAATTTTCATATTAGTGGCATTAACAATTAGTTCATGTATTAAGATCTGGAGAATGTCTCATAGTGTATATGTAATCTCACAAATGGCAATGTATGGAACTAATATGTATGGACGTTTATAGGAATGTCTATATAATAAGGGGTGGGCTAGTGGGCTAGTGTGCTAGTGTGAGTAGTTAGCATAAGTTAGGTCTAATTGACAATACTGTTAACATACAGACTTTAGTTAACTACATAGGATAAGGGAGTAGCTTAGTTTTAAGAATAGAGGAGTAACACCAGTGTGAGCAACCTAATGCTTTCTGCGTAATCTTTGAAACAAGCAGATTGTAAGCACCAAGTGACGGCAACAGTCATTGGGCGCTACATGAATTTCAATGGGACTACCAAAAATCTGATTTTCTCTACCAAACCCAATAACTGATGATCCCCAGGTTTGCTTAGGGAGAGGATCCAAAGACTCCCAAGCCCTGCATAAGGACTATGGATGGCATGGCTAGAATCTAGTGTAACTCAATCAGCTTCTCTCCTGGACAATGTTGTCCCCCCTGCAGAGCAGACAAGCCACATAATTTGTAAAATTGCATTTATCTGTGATTAAAGTGTTTTGGTATCTAATTCCACTGAGTCTCTGCATTATCATTTGGTTTTAAAATACAACAAGGCATCCCCACATTTCCCAGTCCATGGTTACACCTGCTCACTGATCCATCCAACATTCAACCTCTTACGTCAGATCTGTCAGCATTATGTTTTTATCTCTTCGAAGGAGACTATGTTCTGTAAATATTATTGCTTTGGTGGCAGTTGTCATTGAATGTTAGGAATGCTAATAAAACTGGCTAGCGGGCAAAGCACAGGTTCCTCTAGCTGTTGCTTGTTAGACCTTTCACATCCTATATTTCTTTTTTTTGGGGGGGGTCACCAGGACAAGATATCCTTTACTCAGTGCCAAATCCCTTCCCTTCTAAGCCCTCAGTTATCCTTGAGAGCTCAGCCTCTCCAGCTCCAAAGCTCACACATCGATACCTTCCAAGCCCTGCCCAAATCTCCAAGTCTTCCTAATTTGATCTGCCCAGCCACCCAAGAGCTTCAAGTTCTCCACATTTCTGCAGTCCTTTCGTCCCCACTCTCGTTCCTCCCACTGTGTCCTTGCTTTGGCGTGGTCCCTATCTGGCTAGTCTTGTTCAGTCTACCCAAAAGTCCCTGCTGCCAGTGTCCTCTGTTCTCCCAGTTGACTGCATCTCTTTCTCCCACCTGCTGCAGCCTACTGAAACTCTCCATCCTTCTGACTCTTTCCATAGGCACTAACAATGGACCCAGATCTGACTGCTATTTAAGACACTAAATATAGGCACCACTTAATCCACATCTACTCTATTGGCTGGAAAAGATAACTTTCCTCAAGAAGAAGAGAAAGAAAAGGAAAAATTAAAAAAGGAAAAGCAAGTCAAAGAAGACACACAGTAGCCCTATATTTTCACGGTAGCTATTGAAGCATTGCTTTGCCTTCTGGCTTTAGAAGAAACACAGTGCTTACAAAATTATTGCAGTTTGCCTGCTTTGGAGGAAAAGAGGACAAGAAACAGGCCTATGCCCACACAAAAGCTGTGGCTAGCACAAGTCAAGGCTGTTTTTTAATAGATAACACTGAGGAATATTGCAAGTTCCTTTTTGTTTACTGTGAATGCTTCAAGTTTAAGGTTCCAGTTTGCATGTGCTTAAACTGGAGTAAGAAAGATCACTAACAGAGTTTGCTTGGGCTCCTTTCCCTCAAAAAATAAAGGAAAGAAAGGAACAAAATTAAATGCTCATCATTGAAATAACTGCATTGCTTTCAGAAGAACAAGAAACTTCTGATGTGTTTTGTTAATCTGACCTATCAGTGATAGGGAATAGGAAGAATTGATCTTTTAACTCGAAGTCTTTCTAAAAAGGGGACTTGAAAATGGAGAATGATAATTAAGTCCCCATAGAACTGTTTTTATTAACTATAACTAATTTCTAGTGGGGATTTGGCAGGAAATGCCTGCTTTAAGAATGAATATCACTTACTCAGTGACACTCAGAAGTACAAGTAGATTTGTCAAAGCAGTATTTTATTCCAGGACAATTGAGTCATCCACCACATAGCCAATATATTTTCTAAGAGTTACGCAGTAGCCTTGGAAAAAATGGAATATCTAGGTCTTATGCATCTCAATGAAGGAAGCAGATTGTCATAACAACTTTGAATATGCCATTCTTTCAGTCACAATTAATTTCAGCCCAGCCCAGGCACTTCACAGAACTGAAAACCAGAAATTCAACAATAAAACTGAAGGCAATAGCTAAAGGGTGCAGGTTAGGGACCCTTTCTACCTCTAAGCTTGTGAATGTATGCTGTAGCAGTCCTCAGTCTGGGCATGAAAGAACAAAAGCTAGAGAAGACAGGAAAATGAAGCCCATGAAAAAATGTTATTCATTGTACATTGTGGTGAATTTGAATAGTGTGTCTTCAAAGGTAAGCTGTCAGTGTTACAAGGAGGGTCTCAATTAATTTACAACAATTAACAGATTTAAAGCACATACTCAAGTGCTTTGCTGAATTGAAGCCTAAATGGTGGTAATACAATAATCCTGTGCATGAATTGCTTGCTTCTTTTTGAGTAAACTGTTTCTTCAGTGTCATTCAGAGACTTCATTTTTATCACAGTAAATAGTGCTTAGGGGATGCATGTTGTTCTCCCTAAGCAGCTAGGGCAGAGATATCAGTCTGTGGCCTAAAGACCTTACAGACTAACAGTTCCCCCACTTTTAAAAATGGACAAGCATGGAGAAGACCTTTTCTTGTAAAGTGCAGATCAGTATTGGTTTTACACTTGCATAGAAAGTTAATTTAGTGTGTACGTGTTATTTACAAGACCGACAATCTGCACAATTACAAACATATAAGTAATACTGAAATCCCTTTGGAATTTTTTTATTTTTGCTTCTCCTTTTCCCTCTTTATCATCTACTGTTTCAGTGTCTTTCCCTCACCCGTATCATCTCAGCCTGGAGCCCAGTAATGTGCCTTAAGGGGAAATAAGAGGTTCTGCCAAGTATTTCTCTATGTAAAATCCCCTCTCCATATTGGCAAGGCTCTCAGCAAATCAGTTTCAGTTGGAGTGTTATCTGCTTTGGCTGAGAAGTGAGTTTTGCAAAAAACAAGGTGTTAAAAAATGCCACTCTTTGTTTCATCCAGGCTGGTATCATCTGTCATATGTATTGCTACTATTTATTTAGCTGGAGTGAACAGCACTTGCAGTTTGTTTCTATTTGATCTCTTTGACTTTTCACTTTGCTTCCTCAGGAGTTCCTTTGCCTCCCCTCTTCATCGTGCTTCTTCCTGTGTGAATGGCCTTTCAGCATCTGTGGATACCATGGTCTACCCTGTTTTCTGTTTTGGTTCTTACAGGCTCAAAAAGGCAAGATAAAACAGGGGCAAGGAGAAACACTCTCTGTTCCTGACTTGCAGAAAGGCATGTCTTGGAAGTTTTTTTCATTTTCAAGAATATTGCTAGATTGAAAGAATATTATTCTTTCTGAGTAATAAACTCTCTGCTTATTACAGAATGCATTTCATCAGAAGATCACAAAATACCTTTCAAACCAAATTAACATAATTACTTTATTTTCATGAAACCCTGATTATTGGAGGGATTTATCTGCAGTGACTCAGCAGGTCTGAGGAACTGTTACTCAGACTGAGATATTTTTGAAAGAGGAGTCTGACCACTGTAGCTAAGCATAGTAATTCTTTAAAGATGTTTCAGATGCTTTTCTTTTTGGAAAATTTTTCTCAGTTTTATGAGTTTTCGTATCATTGCTGAAAGATCTTCACAGTCAGAGTGAAAAGTAAGATAGGCTTATCATAACATGGACAAGCCCACCATGGACTAGAGCAAAAATAGACTCCGTGGAAAGACAGTGGTGACTACAGTAAAGGAAGTGTGGATAAGATTCCAGTTGCTGTATACGGTCTAGTCATGCTGATCTTCAAATGGATTTTCTGTCTCTGTGAGGTGGTTTCGCAATGATCTGTAGTCCTTCCATTTGGCTGCATCACAAATGGACTTCGGGTGACTTTGCCACCACTCTTCCGTGTGTTTTGTGCACTTAAATCACGTGTGGTTCTAGCTGAATCGTTCCTGCATGATGACAGTTAACCTTTATGTTAAAATACATTTGCTGTCATGAAAATAAGTTACTCTATAGCAACTCTTTGCTCATAATTTCTACTCAAGTTGATGTCAGCTACGTGTATTAGGCTAGTTATAGAACGAAATGTTAAGTAACTCATAATAGAAAAAAAGCAACAAATGGGGGTAGTTGATCATCTAATAGTTTGCTCCCATTTGTACCTGTATCAACTAATTCACTCTATTGACAACTGATTGCATAGGTAAACAGTATCTTTCATAGGTAAACAGTAGCATTTGTCACATAGTCTTCCTGCAGCAGGGCAATTAACAGTTTATAAGGCAGGTACTTTTTCATAGGTGGACATTAATATCTTTACATCTGCAACAAGAAATTTAGAGGTTTAAGTCCTTTGGTAAAGCAAGTGGACCTTAAGTGACTTAGATCAGTTGATCGTGAGACGCTGTGAAATAGAGCAAGTAAAAGATGACAGACCTTCATCCGGTTCTACTCACTTAAAGCACAAGTTTAGTTCAACGTATAAATATGTGATTTCCTGTTAATAGGCAGTTGAAGGCAATCAGGTAACAGGCTGTGTCTGGGCTGTCCTAGACTCTTAAGGTGTTTCACTTTAACTTCTTGTGAGTTACAGCAAGAACTCCAGGACTGAACTAACACTGAAACTACATTTTTTTTTTCTCGTATGGAATTACCCTCCTTCTGTTTCATGGCAAATGAAACAGTTGCTGTCCCACTACTGAAATGCAGTGCTCTCAGTTTCACAGCCAAGACTCACAAGATTAGCAAGATGTGCTGTTGTCTTCTAAATTACTTCCTTGAAACTGAAATATGAAGTGTCTGCAAATTACTTTGCAGTACAATGCTTTATTCCATCTGCCAAATAAAGTTGTTTTATTTTAATGCTAAATGTCTACGGAAAATATTCTTCCACCGGTGGCATACTAAAATGCCTATGCCTTAGAGGCTTGCTCTGAGACCTCGATCAGCAACATTTTGCACAAATACATGAATTCAGCAGAATATGACAAAATGTTGGGATGAATCCTTTAGACTGTCTTTGATAACAAACAGCGAGTCATAGTCATGAAAGTTTTTGTATAACAAGCTATTGGTGCATGAACTATATATATGTGTGTGATACATTAATATGCATATACATGTATACTAAAAAAGTACAGATTGCAGTGGCAGGAGTTGCCTGACATTGGCTTGTAGGTAATAATAAACATAACTGACTCCTGCAAAATGTAACCCTAAACAAATTGGATTGAAGTGTCCTGTCTCTTTGGACATAAATCAGAGTTTTGGGGTTTGGTTTTCTTGCAATGAAGCTGGTCAGTCCTTTAGGGTATGAAAATGTTGAATGAAATATGATTGCTATATAAGTTATGCTGCACAGAGATAATAAAAATGGGCTTATTAAAATTGTATTTAATGTTGATTCCTTCATAACAATTTCAAAAGCTATAACATTTAAAAGCAGAAAATATGCAGGGAAAATATTACTGAATTTCAAGTACATCTTTGTGTGTAGAGTAGAAGTACAGCAGTCTTGCTTAATGAGGATTTCCAAAATCTCATTAAATATTTCATTGTTCTTCTGTATATGCTAAAACAACAATAAAACAATGATCAGTTCAAACTGCACAGGGAAAACATGAGGAAAATTCTAGAAATCTTAATGCAGAAATTGTATTCCAGTATGCCACTGGCTGTCTTACATTGGTGAAGCCAAGTAAAGGGAAAGACTGCGGATTCTTCCTACTTCCATAGCAACAAAGGACCAGATATGCTAAGCTCTACCATCAACCATATATTCAATTTTGTAACTCATTCACTCAAAAACTCTTTGTCTAAGTTAACTTCTTTGAAATACTTTTAAGCTAACTTCCTTGAGAAAGACAGTGTTGGATGGTCTCAAAGGCTTAAAAATTCTTTCCATGAAAAAGAAATTATTCCTGTTCCCTGCTGGAATTTGTGGCCATAAAATAAATGAGATTTCATCTCATAGCTATAGCAGTTTGAAAAATGCTACTGGAATGGGGTGAGATCCAATCTCTTCTGGCTACATGTGGGTAACTGATATTGACAGGAAGGACTTTTTTGCGTGCAGATGGAGGGGAAAATAAACAAGGGACATGTAACTGGCATCACACTGCAAGCAAAATAGTTATTGATATCAAGATGGAAGTTCAAAGGGAGATTTCTATGCAGGTATAGACAGTTTACATTCCCACAGAGTTGAAATGAGAAAAACTCCTTACCTAAGTCTCATACACACGTTGGAAAGAGGAATAGATCTTTTCCTGCAGAAATGTAGTTGAAGTTCAAGGTTATTTCTCTATATTAAGAATGCATTTATATTTAATAGCTAATATACTTAGAAATACTTCAGAAATGCTTAAAACACATCAAACACAGCAAAGCGTTGGTTACTGTGAGATTGTATTTCTACACAGGCATATGAACTGCTCTACATTTTGTGCTACCATGCAAGGAAGAAATCACTAAGAGTCTCTACTCTGAACAGAATTACTTTACACTGTGGACACTCTGATTCCTTTTACCTTGATAAAATCCCAGTGTGCCTGGATAGGAAACATGATAACAAAAGCACACAGAGTTGAAAAGCTATTAGAAAGAGAGCATGAACTCAGTCAACTGCCAACTCTGAAATGATGGGGCTATTATAAATCATATCCTTGAAATACCAAGGAGAAGGGAGAAACCTCATGTGTCCTTACACTTGCATTCCCTTTTTGCTTCATTTAGACAGTGTATTATTCACATGCAGAAGAGGGCTAGTTAAGAAAGGTTGCTCTCAACTCCTATTCTGTTCCACAGACTTTAAACACATGCTCAGACACACACAAAAGAAAAAGCAAACATAAAGAATAACATATAAAAATGGTTTCAAACATCTCTTGGGACTTAGTAGCACTAAAGCCTTTCAGGGGCATCAGATAGCTTCTAGAGTCTCTGTGGCATCTCAGCATCTCTAGTGACAGTCTAGAGTTTTAAATTTATTTCATATATGTGAGGCATGTTTTTCATATAAGATATGAAAGCTTTTGCTTTCCTATCACCTTTTATTCCCACTCTTTTCCATATGCAAATATCTTTTCCAATTGCAAAGCCTCAGGACTTCTTAGGTTGTACCCTTAATGGTCTGGACTGGAATTTTTTTGAACTCAGAAATGATACTTCTGGGTGGAGTGATAAAATCAGCCAACAAAGCAGTGATGGTGCACCCTACAGAATGATGTTGCCACAATAGCTTTTTCTAGCCAGCATCAGTATTCATCACTTGCCTATCATTCCCTTTTTTCTTAGGTAGCAAAGTGATCACAGTGTTACTGGCTTTTTTTTTTTTTGGGGGGGGGGGGGGCATGGAGGCAGAGGAAATAAACAAATTAGTTTTGACTCTAACCAGACCGACCAGGTAAACATGTTTTTTTCCCAAAAAATCATTACTCATAAGGGATTTTTTCTACCTTTTCTCTAAGCTGTATGGTGGGACAAGCTCACACCATCCTCCTATAAGACTTCCCAATATTCATATACATTAAACAGTTTCCTGTCTTTGCATGAAATTTCCCATGTTGCAGTCTCTAAATCCACTTCATGTATTATGTGTCTCTTTAAAAGTCTTATCCCAGATCATTTTAAGATTAATTGGGCACAGTATTTCCAGACTTGCCAACATTCTTGATATCATCTGATCCGGGGGAATCTCCTCAGGCTTTAGTACCACACATACTGCTCTACAATCAGCTCCTTTAATCATGGCAACAGAGTCTTATATTAAGTCTGGTTTCTTCTAGACAGAGCTTAAACAAGTTCCAACTTTTCCATTCATAAAGGACAGTAATTTAGAATAACGGTAAATTGAACCCTTTAAAAGGATGTACACTACAAGGTGTAGTTCAGTCATTGTCTTTCATTTTAGATTTATATTATTGTATCACAGTAGTGAGACTGCAGAAATAGTGCAACTGCAAACCAGAATGGTATGAAAAACAGCCATTGATTATAAATTTCACTGTTTCAGAGGAAAGGTTTATCTTACAAGAATGTACTATTCCAAAGAAAGAGACTGTAACTACAAAGTGTCATGATAATGTGTGTTTTTAATTATACCAGCAATGTTGATAGATCAACAGTTAATGAACAAAGATATCAAAGACATCAATATTACTTCAAATACAGGCTAAATATTTAATGTATATGTTGAAAAATCAATGTAAAACTAAAATTCCCTAAGCTATAGACAAGCAAAGTGTGTTAAATAGATCTGAATGACAGAGACTGGTTAACTCCCTAATTGGAAAAACACACAAGTGAAACTAACCACATATGTCAAAGAATAAATGAAGGAAAGGCTGTCACAGAGATTAAAGATTTATACAGCTGTTTCATCCATCTGGTGTTTAACCAAGCAAAGGCTGGTGGAGAGCATATGACTCAAATGCCTATATTGCAGGATAACTGACTGATTAAATGAATTTGTACATCCATCAAAGATCAGAAGACTTAAAATTAGACTTACCAAAAAAAGCCACACAAAATGTTTTGAGTGCACAGAGAGTTTGTAGAAGAGTAGGCACCGATTTCCAGCTTGGATGGGTGCACTCTACGCTGGGTTAAAAACTGGCTGGACGGCCGAGTCCAGAGAGTAGTGGTAAATGGAGTCAAATCCAGTTGGCGGCCGGTCACAAGTGGTGTTCCCCAGGGCTCAGTGTTGGGGCCGGTCCTGTTCAACATCTTCATTGATGATCTCGATGAGGGGATCGAGTGCACCCTCAGTAAGTTTGCAGATAACACCAAGCTGGGTGGGAGTGTCGATCTGCTGGAGGGTAGGAAGGCCCTACAGAGGGACCTGGACAGGCTGTTTCATTGGGCCAGGGCCAACTGTATGAGGTTCAACAAGGCCCAGTGCCGGATCCCGCACTTGGGTCACAACAAGCCCATGCAACGCTACAGGCTGGGGGAGGAGTGGCTGGAGAGCTGCCTGGCAGAAAAGGACCTGGGGGTGTTGGTTGACAGCGGCCTGAACATGAGCCAGCAGTGTGCTCAGGTGGCCAAGAGGGCCAATGGCATCCTGGCCTGTGTCAAGAATAGTGTGGCCAGCAGGACCAGGGAGGTGATAGTGCCCCTGTACTTGGCATTGGTGAGGCTGCACCTCAAGTACTGTGTTCAGTTTTGGGCCCCTCACTACAAGAAAGACATGGAGGTGCTGGAGCGTGTCCAGAGGAGGGCACTGAAGCTGGTGAAGGGTCTAGAGCACAAGTCTTAGGAGGAACGGCTGAGGGAGCTGGGGTTGTTTAGTCTGGAGAAGAGGAGTCTGAGGGCAGACCTTATTGCTCTCTATAACTCCATGAAAGGAGGTTGTAGCGAGGTGGGGGTCGGTCTCTTCTGCCAAGTAACAAGTGATAGGGCGAGAGGAAACGGTGTCAAGCTGTGCCAGGGGAGGTTTAGGTTGGAAATTAGGAAAAACTTCTTCACTGAAAGGGTGGTCAAGCATTGGAACAGGCTACCCAGGGAAGTGGTTGAGTCTCCATCCCTAGAGGTATTTAAAGAATGGATAGATGTGGTGCTTGAGGACATGGTATAGATGGACTTGGCAGTGATAGGTTAACGGTTGGACTTTATGATCTTAAGGGTCTTTTCCAACCTTGACAGTTCTGTGGTTCTGTGATTCTATGCTTCTATGATTCCAAGGCAGTTTTGGAAGGCCACAAAACAAGAGATACCAAGATGGGTTTTGGAGCTGCAACAGGTGTTAAGTGCCTAATTGTTGAAATTGAAAAGTTCTAATATATTGCCCGAAAATATTGCATGTAAAGAAAATGGATGACTTTTGAAATGTAAAATGAATGCATGCAGTGTTGAGTTAGAAATTTAAAACCACCGAGAAAATTTTTTTCCTCACTGGATTTGGACAGCTTATACATAAAATTTCCAATTAATTTTGCTCAAATGAAGAAGAAATAAACTGATGTTAGCATTGCCATTGGTCAAATCAGCTTTTCAAATGTTAACCTGTAAACTGCTTAACTGTGGACGGTAAATCTCAAGAAAAGATGTTGACTTAATTTAGATGCTTTTCATATGCCCAAAACACCTTGACATGCTGGTAATTGAGAAGAAGATAAGTTTTTCACTTCTAAACTTTCAACTGGAAAGCCCTAGTGACATACACTGAGTAGATCAGCAGCCAGTAGTTCTCTGTTTCAAGGCTGGTATTTTTGCTTTAAACACATCTCACCCCCAGCAGAGCATACAAAATCTGGAAACAGAAACATTTAGTCCAGCTTCCACAGTAGTGAAAATGGTTCATTTAGCTAAAACATCATACACATAAATGAACTTGAGATGTTTCTCTCTTGCATTTCTCTCCCATGCCTGTACTAATGAGGAACTTTGCACACTGAAACATTATCATGGGACAGTGGCAGAAACAACAGGCAGAACAATCTTGATGAGTGTGATGAAAGGCAGAGACTTCAGAGTATCATGGTTAACATGTTGGATATCCTCATAACAGAACTGTCTAGATTTGCCATGAGAGAAGATGCAGTGAAACATTGTATTTAGATATCCCAAAAAAGATATGTAAATTTTTGCAAGTTTTCTGTCAGTCCTCTGTAAATTTTTCCCCTATCTGTCACCCACAGGTATATTGCAGCAAAAAACCACCCCAAACAATACCCAAACAAGAAATCTGAGAGAACACTATAGCCTTGGGTTGTTCGCAGGTGCTTTCTGTTTGCCTCTTCCTAATAACCATTCTCTTGGATTTGTCGCAACTTTTAACATGACACGATACCAGGAGGCACAGCTTACAAGATTTTAAAAATGCTACATCTGTACTGTGTGTGTTATTCATTAAATTAACCATAGACGTTGTTATGTTGGGCTATATAAAATGTTGTGTAAAACACTTCACTCTGTATAAGTTCTACAGCTCAGCCCATGTACAGGTCACTTGCAATAGGTTAATTATCCTTGCTTTTAAAAAAACCCAAAGCACACATTCTCCAAGAATTTAGGGCAAAACCTTGAAGCCCTCCTTTTACTGAAGATAACTTCACTTTGTAAAATAGACAGGGTATATGGGTACAGCTACCTCCAGGCTGTGTGAGCTGGGGTCATCTTCCTTCACTTAGACATTGACAGATTGGCCATCTAAGCCCAAGTCAATCACCCTGAGGTCACCTTATGGTCAAGAAGAAGACACAGGGAACTCCAGAGGGTGACCTGTCTTACAGGTACCCAGTTTAGGTTAAGATAAATAGTACTTTGGAAGTGGTTGTTTCTTTCTGGTGATGTGGAAAGAAGTATCGGAAGGGTGGCTGGCTCTGACTTAGATGTAAAACTTTTAGATATCCATGTTACGGCTCCTTTGCCTCTTCCATGGTTGTACTCACCCACTGCTTAACACCAATGGTTTTTGACTTTTTCTGTTACGATCATTTCTATGTATAGGGTCAGCACAAAGCCAGTGCACCTTAAAACTGTAACTGTCCTTAAAAGGGGCTTAAAAGGAATTGGATTTTCCTGGCCCCTGCCAAGGAGCTATTTCACCTGTGGGATGTGATGTACAGAGTATTCTCATTTAGGTTTTTGCCTGCATGACATTAAACTCTCACACGGATCATTGCACGACTATGGAGAGCAGCAGAGAAAGCTGTGTACAGCCAATCACAAAGCAGGTTCCTGGCTGGCGGACATGGTAAGTGCTGAAAATGCCCCATGGACTTCTGAAGAAAACAAGCACCATTTTTACTTCTCCTCTTGTGAAGAAAGTTCTGCTGCTGACGTAGGTGCCACACCACAGAGCAGAGGTGATGAAGAGTGCTGGTGACAAGGAGGCCCTGAGAGGAAAATGAGAGACAATTAGCTAGCCATGTCACTGTTCCTCTTTTGTTTAAATGCCCTTGAATTTACTTACAAAAAGCTCAAGGAATAATATGGATTTGGGTTTATAATGTTTCAAAGATGAAATAAGGAAGTGAATTTGCAAGTGAGAAAAATGAAACTATATAGATTAGACTGATTATAAAGCTTTGGAAATTAATGGTTTAACTTGCAGTGTACTCATATCCACTACCCTGCTTTGTCCCAAAAGACAGATGACAATATCTACCACTGGTATCATCCACTTCAGACATCTGTAGAAAAGTTAGAATATACTTTTTTTCTGGCAAGTTTATTATATGGGACAGAACGCTTTCTTCAGAATATTTCCAAGCCACTCTATACAGAGCACTTACAGATAAAGTAAACAAGAAAAGATATTAAGAGCACAAGGTGCAAAGGATACATTTGTATACATACATACATATATATGCACATATAAAAATAAGATAATTAATGATTTCTCAAAAAAGTGAAGGGAAGCTGCTCTACAGAGATGTAATTCTTGTAATAAGTAGAGATAAACCACAGAAGGCATGGTTTAATTAGGGCAGTTTTTAACCAGCTTTTGGAATGAAGGAGATACCAATAAAATTACAACGGTGGGGGTGACCCTTTTGTTCCTCCTTATGGCTGACAAGAAGGCAGTAAGTCACACTTCAAGTGACCTGGATTTGAGAATTCCTGAAGTGGGAGTGTTGATAAAATTGTGGTAGAAATGGCCAGTTCAAGGAAAGTGCAAACTGTAGCAGGAGAGCATGTGGAGTGTACTGCAGGGGTGGTTCTAAGCAGATCTATCTTTCTCTCCTGAAGAAACCTTTGGGACACAATGCTTTTTGCAGTACTCTTTTAGTATCATCAAAGTTGTATTACTATGAGCAAAACTCTCAGCAGGATCAAGTGCTATCAAGGGAGCAACTTGATAGCACTGATGACCAGTCCCACCAGCAACCAACATCTCACACGCAACACCTGCCTGTTTAGTCCTGAAAAATTTGTCCAACAACTGTTATTTGTGTGGCTTTGCTCCCAAGGAAGGAATGCAAAATAAGGGCATCTGGGAAAACTGTCTTATTCATTCTATCCCATTAAAAATTAGAATTAATCAAGGAAGGAAATTCTTAAAGATGTTCTTTCTCTTTCCCATTGGATTTAGACAGTGAGAAGAAAATAAAACAAAAGGAGGAAGAGGATGAATCAGCCTCAGAATATGAATAATTCTGGGACCAAGGAGCTCCAGACAAAAGAAAACATAATTCTCATTTTCACAGTTCATCTTTCATTTTCGAATACCCATCATCATCTACTGCCAAGATGCCAAGATTAAAATCTGTTTCTCCATTTGTCTTCCTGTATTGCAAGTGAGTTCAAAGGGATCACTGGTCCCAGACTGAAAGTGCATTAGTCTCAGAGCACACAAAACAACATGAGAGTTTGCAAGGAAGATCAGCACGAAGGCATTCATGAAATCATGTTTTTTCTGACAGTAAAGGGCAAGAAAGAAAAGGTATACTTTCCTCAGGTTCTTTTAAAGTGTCTTCTTACTGTTTTATTTATTCTGGAATCCTTACTTCTTTCTCAGTTTCATCCCTTTCTCTCTTTTCACATCAGAAATACAAAAAAGTATTCTGACCGCAAATGGTAAGCAAGGTGTGCTGATCTGACATTAAACAGCACTGGGGTATTAGGAATCTGGTTCCTGTTGCTACCACGTTTCATCTATGATTTCTCAAGGTCTCATAACCCATCCATGCCTTGGTTGCACACTTGTGATAAGAGCTACCTTGTCCATTGAGTTTGCAAGCTCTCTGTAGCCAAGGCCACCCTCTCACTTTGTGTTGTTACTGGTAGACCTAGCCTCCCACAGCACCCCAGTCCTCTAGACTTGGGCCTCTAGATATTTGTGTTCTACACTGTAACAATGGTACCACATTTCTTCTAGAAGATCTCAGGAAATCTTGACCCCATGTATAATATCTACATAGAGAAACTCCTCATATCATGGGTTCAATGATCTAAAAATAGACTTGGCACCATGAGGAGCAGAGACTTTTGTACCCAACTGGCATAGAAAAGCCCAGCAACACAAAGCTACACGAATCTATTGCATATGGACTGGCCAGAGGCACTGAAGAAGAAGGAGAAAGGCGAGCAGAGCACTGGTGGCTGGGAGGATGGGGGATATGCTGTCAGTGCTTGCACAGCCCCAGTGTGAGGGGCCAGAGGAGTCAGGAAAGTAAAAGGTACCCCCAGCTTCTTTGGCCTGTTTTACCAACCTCAGCTCCAGTGTCTCTTTCCCCAACAAGTGGCCAACTGGTTCCAACATCCTTCAGTCCTGGTGGCGAACCATTTTGGTTGGAAGAACCCAGGCCTCTGTAGCTGCAGCTCCAGCAAGTCCATGGAGTCTGCCCATCAAATTGTAAAGTCTGGGATCTCCCTGTCCGGATCGCCCTCACCCTGGCACTGACACGGCACCAAATACATGGATCTGAGAGCGTGCCCCATCAACTCAACTGGGGTGGTCAGTGTGAAGCCGCATTTATCACTACCAAATGATTGCTGACAGTATACAGACTTTGATACCAAAGTCTGTTTAATTCCAAACTTATGCCCTGAAATGGCAAAAGTCTTGGCATTAGCAGATTCCTGCCCAGCAGTGAGGCTTTATAGGAAAGGGTATGTGTGTCTTAAATGATATTAAAAGCTTACCATCAGCTTGCTTATCTTTTCACTATCATTAAAAGTCAAACATGGCTTTCTTTTTTTGCATCTTAGTTGAAGGTATCATTACATAAACATACCTGTGTGCATGCAGTGTAAATGTATATTATAAAGTGTAAATGTATATTATAAATGTAAATGCATATTATAAATGTATAAGTATAAATGTAGGTGGGCATGTAGGTTAATTTTATCTTAAATACTGCAGATGTACATGTATGTTCACATGTGCATATTTATGTGCACAATACAAAGTAGACTAATACTTCATATCTACTCAAATGATAGTACCTAACTATTGATATATATAGTCACAACACAAATACCTAGAACAAAGTAAAAATCCAATGGCTTTCAGATGAATGGGATTGTTGCTAGAAATGCTTATAATCCGGTAACATTACTTTTGATTTATTGTGCTCCTGTACCTGTACAAAAGAAAAGGAAAAGGGTGAAATTTATTAAATTATTTGAGCCTATAAAGATACACCACAACTTTCCTGTAATTCTGTGTGTGTGAAAAATGCCAGTATTTTATTTTTATTTAAAAAGATACCAACTGTTATTATGTAAAATACATTAAACAAAGAACAGCCATTTCCCCTTATTTATTTTGTTTTTCTTTAAAAAGCTGCTTTCCAGCCTGGAAAGCATTCTAACAATAAAAGTATGAACAAAATACAAATCATTTCAAAATGGGCTGGGGCTCCAGGGAAGAGAAAAAGAACGTGTATAATTAAAGACTACATCATAATGCCTCTGAAAAGAACTGATTGAAACATTTTTCATATGATTTCATTGTGCTGAGGCCAAAACATTTCACAGAAGTATAAGAGCTGAAAAGGACGTTTTTAACAGAAAAATTTTTTAGTCCAGATTCTCAACTCAGAAATGACCAGAGTAAGAGACTAGCTCACATCTTTAGTGCTACAATGATTGCAGGTTGAGGATTTAACTTCACTCTGTCCATTTCAGAGAGAACTACCAGGAGATGCTCAGCCCTGAAGGAAGGAGTCAAGGGCTCCCAGCCAGGGTCATCACAATTTAGTTAACACCCTAATCACTTTGACAAGACAAGAGGGTCTCAAGTTTCATAAACCTTTTCCAAATGTTTTTAAAGTATAGCTTTGGATCTCAGAGTAGTCCAGCACAATCCTGCCTCCATAAAAGCACTGCCAAAGTTCAACACTGGAATGAAAAGAGGATTTGGAAAAACAAATGTTGTCCTGAAATGGAACTGTTACCTTCTTTCAGCTTTGGAGCTAAACTAAAGCCATTCTCATCTCTTAAATTTTCAAGATAATTTGAAACCCCAACTTGGTTGCAATGAAGCATATTCTCTCCCTCTCTCCATATATTTACGTATCAATAAATATTATGCTGAAATCTGTATCATCATGCTCGAGTTTTAATTGAACTTGCTGACTTTCTCTGAAATTCAATGTCATGATTTTTAGAATTATTTCCCGATTCATTATATGGAAGCAACAAATCCGGAATTCCTGATTCATATAAGGAATATGTCCTGTGCTGCTGAAGTGTTTAATCATCATTGTCTAGGAAACATTGCAACTCTGCTCTTTGAAGCTGTCACAGGGTACCTTGGATATATTTATAATAAGAGAATCGGAGCTATGCACTCAAATTTGAACCCTCCCTGCATCCCTCCTGGTAGGCCAGCCTGTCTGTCTTTGTGGTGTAGCACCATGCAGAGACACTACTGGCATCCCATGCACTGTACAGCCCTGGTTATGTGACAACAGTGCCTATGGCTTACTGAGTCTCAGCAGAGATCAGGCTAAGTGCTGTGGTGACACAGGTTCTTTTGCCTTCTGGAACAGAGCTAGGTGAGTTAGCAGCAGGTTTACATATGGTCAGTGCTCACTGATTGCCTCATAATATCTGCATGGAAGAGCAGCAGCTCCAAATGTGCATGGTTGGACTGTTCATATTAGAAAACAGGCATGAAAAAAAAGCCCTTGACTTGTAGCCAAGAATCCCAGTGGGATTCCCCAGGGCAGGAAGGGCATCTCAAAGCAATCTGGGGACCTCTAGGAGCAAACAGCCATGACGTGGAAAGACAGCTACTGCACCATGATATAAGAAGAGCTTCTTGTACTTGTGAGCAACCTCAGCTCAGGAGGAAAAAACTTTCTTTTTGTTGCCTGTCCATAAGTCACATACAAAATAAAAGATCCTGGAGGAATAACTAAATGCACAAAGACCAACTTCAAGCCCCTGACATAAAACTAAGAACAAAACACATCCCCTATTTGTCTCAGTCAAGAACTCCGAAGACTGTAACAGCTGTTGTGGAGAAACTATCCTACATTTAAAAAGTGGAATTTACACAAGGAAAACAAGCATTTCCTCTTGGGTTTAACCAGATGCTCCATACAGGGCTTTGTGACAAAACAGAAGACCATCCCACACAGTGCGGAGGTAGGAATGTGCTTTGTGGCCTCATTTACCAAAGCATTTCAGACACATCTTTACTTACAGGAGAAATTTTGTAAACACATATACCTGGGGAAAGACAACTGAATTACAGGATGGCAGGAAGAGATACATGACCTAGCAATGTACCAAGGGCAAGGAACTTTTGCTGCAAAATATGAGAATGACACACCATGGACTCATTGGAAAGACTAAGAATAAGTTATTCAAGATAGGATTGCCTGTGTGCTGATGTTCAACAGCTTCAATCCAGCATGCAGCATAGGAAGCAAGGCAGTAATAACATCCACCTTGGACAGGTCATTACTCCTTTGTGTTCAGCTGAAGCATTAGAAAAAGATGGAATATCTTGAGCACAGCAAGTGGACAGGCTAATGCCCCTAGAGATCACAAAGCCAAATCACATTTCAGCTGATATTGATCTGGGGGAGATGACCCTGTTAGAAGAGGACCATCAGTGGAAATTAAAGAAATTGCTTTGCAGACGAACTTGACAGGTAGCCCAATTTTTAGAATTAAATGTTGGGTTATTACTAGTGATTCATCAAAGACTGTTCCAAGGTAGCAACACTACTTTTCATATTAACTGTCATAACATCAAAGAAAGAGGGGACAGAGGTCAGAAGTGCATACACCAGACATTTCTCTGGACATGGAATACCAAGAAGCTTCCAGAGAGCTAAAACAAAGCCACACCACAGCTGAGATCTGGAAATCAGACTGGGATACACACATGTAGACAAAAGCAAAGTCCACATGCAGGAGAGCAAAAATATAATTGCCTATGCTTTCCACAGCTCTCAGATGGGAAAAGTGGATCCCATCTGGGACTGCTGGCATTTAATGGGCAGAAGCAGAGACTGAAAGAGAGAGATTGCTTTGCCTTGCACCACACCATGTTCGAAGAAGGAGCTGGCTCAAGAGCAAGCATTGCCAGTGCCATGATGAGGACAGGCCAGATGCAGAAGCCAATCTGATCATTCAGAAGAGCATGGTTAAGCATGACATGAGCTTGTTTGCCAGGAGAGAGAAGAGCATATTCTTGTGTCCAGAGGTCCTGGTGTGCACTTTGTTTACACTTTACCAAACATTGCCTAGAACAATTAAATAGCAATGAATATGTGCTGGTTTGTGGCTCAGGCACATCTTTTTATATTTTCTTGTCTAATGTATTTAGGCATTTTCCATCTATCAGACCATCTTGGTAGTGAATTCATAGAATCATAGAATCATTAAGGTTGGAAAAGACCTCTGAGATCATCAAGTCCAACCGTTAACCTAATTGCCATGTCCACCTCTAAACCATGTCCCTAAGCACCACATCTACACGTTTTTTGAACACTTCCAGGGACTGTGATTGCACCACTTCCCTGGGCAGTTTGTTCCAACGCGTAACCACTCTCTCTGTGAAGAAACTTTTCCTAATATCTAATCTAAATGTCTCCTGGCACAACTTGAGGCCATTTAGCATTTCATACTAAGGGTAGTACAATACTGAACAAAGGGACTTCATACTCCCTCATTTAATGATTTCTTTCTCTGTCTCCCCTCTCTCTCCTTTCCTCTAATGCCATTTTCCCTCTTCTTTCCTCACTTTCCTCACTCATTGAAGTGCCATTTTATTACTGCGAAGACATTGCAAATGTATGCCCACTAAATGGTGACCTGAAAACAGCAATGTTAGAAGAGTCCTGCAAGAGCAGGGGGGTCTTCAGTCACAAAAAGCTGTTCCCTCTTGGGTTCAGCTTGGTCTTCTGAGACCTCTCCTCTTGGCTCTGTCAGTGTCATTATCTCTTCAGAGCAGTTTCTCTCTGACAGACCTTTTAGGCAAGGGCCAGGATTTTTAATTGCATTCTGAAATGAAGCATGCAGACCTACACTGTATCTGTCTCTTTGTTTAACAGGCAGGCAGGTATATGCTGGATTTTCTGTGCAGCTTTTATGCCCTTGCAGACCTTCCTTGCATAAAAACTTAACAGCAGACTTTGCTTGATCTTGAGGGTTCACAGGCACTGTTGCTGCAGATTTTATACTATTTGTGGTTGCCTTATTTGGTTTGGAAAACATGAATTAAATGCCTATACTAATAACTGTAAGACAGCCACAGCAGTTGATTTGTCAAACTTACGCATGTAAAAATCATGCTTTGAAATTAAATTTGCAAATAGTGTAGCCTGATAAAAATGAAAATGTGTCTGAAAGTAATTTAATTTTGGGAGAAAAGAAATATAAAATTTTAAATTATTTCCTTTTAACCATTAATGTCAATCATGTTGGTATTAGAGTCCTTCAAATCTCTCTTTAGAGTGGGAGAAGGGTATTTGTAATGTATTTCTTTAGCCTCCTAATAAATTGAAGGGCTTTCTGCAAGATTTTGCCACACAGTATGCTGGCTGCAATACTAATTAAAAGCTGGTAGTTTCTAAATTAACTTGTGAGTACCTACAGTGATGGAAATTGCCTCCTTAACAGTATTATTTACTGACAAATCAGGTGGTGACCTGCTTGTATCTCCAGAACAAGTTCATTAGTTTGTCCTAATGGCTACTGCAGATAAACACTCTGATATTTCATTATCATGCTGCCTACAGAAGAATGAGCTAATAAAAAAAAAGAAAAAAAAAAGGAAAAATAGAAGAAAATAAGAAAAAAAAAACCCAGCTTTCTGGCTAACTGGGGCTTCTAGTACAGCCAGTGTGACTCATTCTTGGTCAATAGATGCATACCTGACAGCTGCCATTAATAACTATTAGACTGCTGTTTGAGCTCCAGGGCGAGACATGCTTCTATGTTCTAAAAATAAGATATTATCATTGTGCAAGAGTAATAGTTTAGGCAGCAGTGGTTTCAACCCTCTTGGTCTGACTCTTCAAAGTGACATCATTTAATCTAAATGTTCTGTCCTGCCAGGTCTCCTTTTGGGTACGCAGTATGATGAAAGCTCAGAAGTCATTAATACAAATGTTTCTATAAAAAACCTTGGTCAGGTACATCTAGAAGATACTGTCTCATACATTACCTGATAGGAAGACAAACATAAATCCTAGGCCAGCAAACTCAACACACCTCATGCTACCAAAAGACTGGATGACAACACTAGTGCACTGGAAAACTAAGCTTCACCACTAAATTGAAAGGAGATGAATTTGCCTCTTTCTGAATGCTGCTGCATCCTCTGGTAAACAGAAATGACTTCAGAGAAATTTCAAAACCATTTTTGAGAATCCTCTTCAACTTTGTTTTTGGTTTTACTGGAATTTACAAATATAGATTGATGACTGAGACTCTCTAAAAGACCTTCCCACATCGTGTTGGTTTACATAAGCTGATGCTGGTACTGCTTCTTTATAGATGATTTAATTTTAGGGACAGCCAAACTTCCATTCTCTCATCAATTTTGATAGTGTGTGGTCCATTTATATGTACAGAGAATTTGGCTTAGAACCTTCCTGGTCTAATGCATTTAGGACACATTTGTTTGCCAAATGATATTGACTCTTTCCATGATTCTGTTTATAAACAAGACTTTGTATTAGATGGGAAGAAGATTGGAAGGATTCACAATGTTCCTCTCTTTCTTTAATATCAGCATCTTTCCCAGACATTGGGTTCTTGACTATTTCCAGAGAGGGATTTTTTGTGTCAATCCCCATGTTAAAATATCTGATCAATGAGCAGTGAACAGTGCAGGAAATTAAGCCAGTTCACAGAACTTCCAGTCATGATCAAAAGCATTTCCTCCTGAGTTAAAATGAGGGGAGATACTGGGAAGTATTTTGTATAAGGTATCTTCATCAATAACCCCTCTAGTGAGGTTTTGAAGGGTCGACTAGCAAAACCATTTTCAAAGCCATGAATCTAAGTAATTTAATTTGCTTCTCATTATGTAACTTGAAAAATCTTGGCATAATGCTACTTCAGACACCAAATTAACCCCCATTATTTAGCTCACTTCCTCCTTCTGTTATTTCCAGTCTGGAGCTTAAGATTTGCCTACACAGCACTCTGCAATGCTGTGTTGTCATACCTGAAGGAGATAGCTCTGCATGCATAGGATTCTCCAGGGTCTTGTGAATTGATTCTAAACCATTGGAAAGAGTATCCATTTGAGGAATTTTAACTTCTTCCCCTTCCTCCTGCTCAATGTCTTGCACTTGGTGGATCATCACAACCTTTCCAGTAGTCTCCAGACCACAAGTTAAGAAACTCCGGGGCTTGAAGTCTTAGGATACATCAAAAACAAAATACAGGCAGCTGCACTTTGAGGTGCTCCACAGAGGTTCAGCCACCAAGGTGTCTAGATCAGGGAATTGGCCTTGGAGTTTCAAAGCTCCTTTCTAACTTGTTTGCTGGGCTCTTATTCCAATGACTGAGAGCAGGCAGGGATGCTACTTGCCATGCACTGGGATCTGATCCCAACTGCGCTAGACCCAATCCTTGTATCTGAACTTAGGGGGTTAGGATAACTCTTGACACATTTCAGTCATGGCCTGAGGTGTCCTGTTTCCTCTTATGGTGGTTCCTTCATGTTAGCAGGATGAAGAAAGAAGTTTACACACTGTGCTGTAAATGGCCATAGTGAAAACATCAGACTGCCAGTCTGCCACATGTGTTCATCCACAATTCAGAAATCTACATCTTTAAACACTTTCAGCAGGTTGGTTGGTTTTTATTTTGGGGTTTTGTTTGTTTGTTTGTTTGTTTGTGTTTGGTTTGTTTGTTTGGTTTGGTTTTTGGTTGGTGTTTTTTTTTTGTTTTTTTGGGTTTTGGGTTTTTTTAATGTTAGCCCTGCATTCTTTCTGCTGGCTGAAATAAACATGACTTCCTTCCAAGACAAGCTGTTTGGAATTGCTGATCAGAGATCTTTGTTTTGCTGCTGAAACCAGATTTTCAGCTGGGTCTGTGCCACTCTCTGCAGTGAAGCATTGGCCCTCCATAGCTGGAGAGTCCTGTGGAGAAGCCATGGAGAATGAGAATCCCCAGCATTTCTCTATATACAGTACTGCTCGCAAGGGAAGTATGTAAGTTATGGTTTTATTATTTTCTGTGGTTTAACAAGACATGAGACCAAAGGTGGACTGTTCTTCTTGTCCCGTGTGTACAGGATGATATTGCTGTCTTTATTACTTTGGAACTTCAGGGATTAAAGCTATTTGGAATATAAGAAGAAGCAACAAGTGACTCTTTAATTAATCCCTGGTTATCACAACAGCTGATAGAAATGGAAAGAACATTATGTTCTCACACAGAAAAAAACAAAACAAAAAATCTTTTAGCTTCATTGTTTCCTGCTTACCTTGGAGACTAAAGAAGAGTTAAAACCACTGTGAAATGACTGCAATGAAAGAAAGCTCTGATTGTCTCCAATGCTGATTTATAGCCTTTGCAAGACTCTAATCAAGATTGAAATTAACAGTGTAAAAATAAGACAATGATGTTCTTTGTATTTTTTTAACTAATCTCTTTAGAACCCTTCTAAAAGATTCCTATGGCCTGCACAATAGGGTGTATGTTATCTGCAAGCACAAAACAGACAGAAAACACTGCTCAGCTATTTAGGCCACACACACGGCAGACAACAGTTTAACGAGCTCTAATTAGGGAGAATCTCATCATTTCCACCTTTGTTTGTCCAAGATCAGAACTACTAAGGAAGTACACTGAAAAAATAGCTTTGGTTCTGAGTATGGGTTTATAATACAGCACATTAAAATTTTGAGATAAAATGAATGACTTACATGTCTGAGGGATATGAGAAAAGGTTAAAGCATGTATGGTCTGAATTAGATGTCAGTATACTCCTTTGAATTTTATTTATTTCTAATTAGATTGCTCATTTGTATTTTTTTTCTTCTACTTACAGGTCCACCTGAGACTTATGTTTAAGCTAAAGAAACATCAGCTTCCCTGTGTGGAAGAAAATTAAACAAGGGCTGTAAAACACAGTTCTCCTTGTATCTGTAATCCCCTCTATCTCACTAAATAGCTCATCAATAGCAAAATGTATTATACCATGCTTCCAAGCTCTGTTTATCAGAGAAGGTGACAAGGTGACAATGGCAGAGCCTAGAGAGCTCGCAGGGAACAGAAGGAAGAGAGGAATTCATTTGCAGGATAGTGCTCTAAGACAGAGCAGACAGGGAGACAGGAGCATCCCAAGCTTTTCTAGTTTTAACAAGCTCAGCTTTCAGTTGTGTCCAGGAGAAAGATGTGCAAGCATTTTTATCCGCTAAAAAACAAAGAAAGCATTTTGAAAATGGAAACACTGTACTGGAAAATATTAATACATAAATATATTTTTTAAAGTCTCAGGCCTGCTACACTCATGATGCAATGATGAAGCTAGCTTCTCCATAAAAAAAAAGAAAAAAACCTCCATTCTTACAGAGTTGAAAAGAAAATTATGATGGATACTAAGAGAAGTTAAAATGATGATCAGAAATAGAGAGGATCTTTCTGAAGGCCACTATTAGAATAGAAAAATAAAGCAGGGGACAGCAGTATTTCTGTTGATGCCAATTTTATGAACTTTGTTTAATAAAAGAAACCTTAGACAGGCTTGAACATGAATATTTAGAGTTTCAGCTATAATTGACTGTACCACATTCCATTGCAGGACAGTGTTGGGTAAATAGCACAAAGAAAAGAGAAGCCATTTAAAACTGATTTTTTTAATTGACTGAAAACCCAGGCTTGTGAGGACACTATCTCTAATTCTATGATCAGCAAAGGTAGTTTAACAGACTGTTGCTTTCAGAATGAGACAAGTGTCCCATCAGGGAACAGAATAGTGATATGCAGTTCCTTTCTTTCTTTTTTTTTTTTTTTTTTAAGGTGTGGCATCCATTTTGATATATCTGGCAATCCAGATCTGTTCTAGGCCTTTTCCTCATGAATTCCTGTAATTTCACCACATAGGCTTCAGACTAAAAACCACCAAAATTCAGAAGCAAAAAAATTTTACTCTGAAAAATATTTAAATAACTGTCTTCTTTAGTTTGAAATTTTTATTTATTTTAAGAATTTAAAAAAACTTCAAGTTAAAAAAAGGTCTCACTGCAAAATTAACACTCCATTTAATGTAAAATGCTTTCACAATATTTTTTAATAAATCACAGTTTAGCATAACCGGACTTTTTTCCCCCTTCAAAACAGGCAAAGAACCAGTATCATGTTTTTGTGTTGCCTTAGTTCACTTCTACTCACCTTGCCCTGCTTTTACTTCAATCATTTTTTAAATTGTGTCTTATAGACACGCCTTTTACAAAAAAGCGATTCCTGTATAACTATGTCTGTCAGTCTGTCTCGCTCTTGCCTCTGCCCTGTATGTTTTCAACCCTTTGACTGCTTTCAGCTGCACTTGGTAGAATGAAAGAAGTATAGAAGAAAACTACCTCACTGGAAGCAAGGTAATCTGAGGCCTTGGTGAGGTCTCTGATACGCAGATATTACAGTATGATGTCTCACTTTGTTAGGCACCAACAGTCCATGTGAAAGAAAAGTCTTTATGGATGTCCTGAATACTGAAAAAGGGTTTGTGTAAGGCTTGTGAACATCCAAGTTAAGGCTGTGACAACAGGCTGTCTCTACACTGTAGGATACAGGAGCATGGGTGACTTGCAAGGTCCTGGGCTACATCCTGGATCCCTGGTGGGAGAAGTAGTGGGCATGCCAAAGTCTGCTGTGCCATTGGCTTGTAGCTGGAGATGATCAGAGATGAGGCACTGATCTGTAACTGTGCTGCCTGAGAAAGATTCAGTTCTCCAAGACTTGTGGGCAGTGTGGACTGCTTCTTGAAGCACATCCTTCGCTTCCATTCTCCTTTTCAGTTTTTTAGTACAGCAGCTTCTCTGTAGACCAAAATGGAGTGAATGGCTTCCAGAGGCAACAGTAATATCCTTCTCTTTTATTAACTGCTTGGCAGGCACATCACATTCAACAAAGACCAAGTAATATATGAGTCACATGTCTGTTAACCCTTCATTATCAATGGGAATTGAGATCACTTATTATCCTGATGTCCATACATGCATGGTTCTTCAGTCCTGGTGTCTTGTGGAAGTCAGGGAGGTCTGTATACTTAGTACAATACTGACCACTTTCCCTAGCAGGAAAGGGTATGACTTTTCAGACTTTCTACCCTTCACCCAGCCAAACCACCCAGATCCTCTTAGTGCAGGTGGAAGTAACCCTCTTGAATGGTGACAGAGGGATGCCTCAAGTATGTCGAACAGCAGCAGCAACTGTTTTGGCACTTCTTTGTTTTGTGCTAACTCAAAAATAAAGAAAATGTTGTTGCATATAAGGTACCTGCAACCTTTTCAAAAGAGCAGTCTTGTTCTTGAACTTTCCAAATTAAGTAAAAAAGCTTCAAGTTGGCATGAAGACTGAGTCATACTGCATGCAAACAGGAAACAACAGGAGGCTGGTCCCTAAGAAACTGTCTCAAAATATCAGTTCAAATAAACAGCCACACTAGGCAGTGGTGTCTAAAATTTTCATTATGTAATCCTATTTTTCAACATTTTTAAGCAGCAAACATATGGACTAAACAGTAGGTCATTACCTTAGTGAAAATTTAACTTCTGATGTTTGCAAAATCTGGAGCCTGAAAAATGTTCATTTTTCTGGTCTCAGAATGTTTTAGAAAAGTTCTAAAGATAACTTGA
The DNA here is from genome assembly GCF_047370975.1 of Nipponia nippon. Taxonomy (NCBI): domain Eukaryota; kingdom Metazoa; phylum Chordata; class Aves; order Pelecaniformes; family Threskiornithidae; genus Nipponia; species Nipponia nippon. The sequence continues at coordinate 53,194,349 of NW_028262290.1, read as the reverse complement.
CATTTACTTTTGTGTTTGCATCTGACAGGGATTGGATTTTGAAATCAATTACAGTAAGAACCATATTGAGAGGTAAACTATCTACCAAAAAATCTTGCTCTTGATTTTTTTTTTTTTTCAGATCCCATGTAGATGACAATACAGTATAAAAACCTGGAAGACTTCATTTTCAGCTATGTTACTGAAAAATATTTACATTAATGTATTTCCACCAGGTGAACTCTGGCACGAATATCACTAACTGGGTGTTACTCCAAGCTAAACAATTCATAGTACTTGCTCATAACATACCTCCTTTCACTTACTTCTCACCAAGAAAGTGGCATACTCTGTCAGAGAGTACTTAACACTGAAGTTAAGTCGTAATGGAGACCGCACAACACCTAGAAATTGTGTGCTAGCTTATACAGCACATTTCTCTGATACAAAGATACAGTGCATGAAAATCTGCAAGTGAACAATTAAGGGACAGAGTAATTTCATTCATGTCATATTTTTCTTCTCCCATGGCAAGCAAATTACCATGAGATTATTGGCAAAGTATCCTTTGAATAAGAAATTGATTTTATAGTCTTGTAATTTGTTATCCTGACCTTTACATGTATTTTTGCAAATTTTGTTGGAGGCAGCGTTAAGGTTCAGTAGTTTATGTAAATTATATTGGGGTTAATGAGGCAGGAAGGATTATATGGCCATGAAGAGCTGGCTGGATCCTTTAGCAGTTCATCTCTAGACTTTCTATTGTCTGCAGTAACAAAACAGCACATTTCAGGGGAGGCTGAAAGAAATTTCATCAGGGTTGTGATATGTTAACTGCATATTTTTTAACATATATTCAGTCTTTTTAGAAAACTTCTCCTTTAAATGAATAATAAATGTTATTTGTAGTAAGGACAAAATAATCGATTGATGTAAGTATTTCTCAGTTGATATGAGATCAGAGAGGTTTTCCTTGCTCTCTTATATCCTTTTTTCCATATGTCATGAATTTTCTGTGCTACTATTTCAGTTGCAAAATTCTTACATGAGGGTAATGGTTTAGGTCATAGCTTTATGCAAACCCAGCTTTCTGTCCCCAGTATATGACCATACGTGCTCCTGCTTCCATTGTTTTGTAATGTTGCCTTTATTCCCTCTGTTCTTTCCAAGTTTTCTTTCTCCAACATTCTCACAAAAAAAAAAAAAAAGGTCTCTAAGATCCAATGCTATCCAGTGCTAAATCTGAGATCACATGGATTTTAAAGAAAATAAATATATAAAGGTAAAGATTTATCTGGACCAGATATTGGACTAAGTCCTTCACTGGAGCCAAGGGAGCCAGACTGAGTTATCCCAATGACTGACTCATTCTTAGTTTGATTTTACGAATCCCCCTGGAAAATTTCAACATTGGCAGGAGTTGAGACAGACTTTCTGGAAAACCATCTTCCTATGAGTGTGACAATCAGGTGTTCAATGAAAGGCAAACTTAATTCTTAACTGTAAATTAATGATCACAACCACATAATAGAAACAGAAACGCAGCTAATTATGAAATTAAAACAGTTTCAATTGTGCCAATATCAATACAACGTCAAAGTGATCAAGAACAATAAATACATATGCTGTTGCATAAAAAACAAGTGCAAAAGAGTCTCTACTTTTGGTGAAAGAACATCAGTGTTAAATTTAATGACATGTTTAAGATCCTGGAAAAAACACTGCCATCTTTTTTCTGTGTCTCCATTCATGTAGATTTGTTAGTAGGCCTGGAAAAACATTCCTCTTTTTTTTAGCTACACATTATTTTTACTGAAATTCTTTAGATTACAGGTTATGTTAGTGCCGGCATTATTTATAAAATTGTTGCTTCTATTGATATTTGACTTTTACATATTTCTGTATTGGATATTTGGAATAATTCTCTTTTTTGAGTTAACCGTCAGTACATTGTAATATTGTTTAGTATTAACAGTTACACATGCTTTATTTTCACTATGAAATCTAACATCCATAAGTGTTATTGCCAAACACAGACCTGAGCCTGTACTCAAGACCAGCTTCTTCTAATGTCTCCATCGCTTGCACCCCAACACATGTGCAGATGCAACCTGCTGCTGAGCTCTGAAGCACCCCCACAGGAAAAATGTAAACTCACGTGGCAAATCAGCATAAGGCCAAGACCTTTCTGCCATCCAGACAGCAAGATCTGTCCAGGGGGAAGATATCTGCAGGCCAGGGCTCAGATGATGTAGGCTGGGCTCCTTGGTGATGCTATATGGATGGTTTGTCTCTCAGCTGCAGAATACTTGAATAAAAAGTATAGGGCATGGTGTTTATAATGAGAAAATTAATGCCTGGACCCATGCTTCAGCTAACACAAGAGACATTGCCAACGGGATGAGCACAGGTATTTGCCATAATGACCATACAGGTAGTCACTAATAACAATTTTTTAATGCACTGAGAAGCTTGGGGAATGCATTAGATCAGTGGCTTAATGCAATGAGTCCCAGCAGTACAAGCACTACTTTTTAAACTGATCACCAAGATTGATTGCCACTGTGAATATGGATTCCATCAAAGCTTTGCTTTAAGGGATGTTAGATCACTCATTTGAAAGTATATGTGATCCCTGCTTTTCCAGAAAATTAGATGAAAAAACTTCTCTGGACTTTACAGCAGTTTTGGTAACGTGCCTCACTCATGACTGTTGGGGAAATAAAATACTCATGAGATGACAGACAAAGTTCCATCCAGATACGAAACTGGGAAGATGGTAAGCAAAGATACCTTGATTTCCATGGATCAGTGAGTGACACTGCAATGGTGTTAGTCAAATGGATGTGGCATTGACTAGGAAAAATGGTTAGCCAGAAAGAAATCAACTTTTCTTAGTGAAGAGAAATTATATACAGCCAAAATCATTAGGATGATGAAGAAGTATGAAATGACTTAACAAAGCTAGATAATTTGGCAAACATGACAGCAGATTAAATTGACAGGGTGAAAGCATGGTAATGTGCACTGGGACTAGTAATTTGCAGAACTCATATTTGTCAATGGTGTCTAAATTAACTGTGACTATGCAGGACAAAGACTTAGGCGTGACTATGGACAGCTTAGTGAAATCATCTGCTACAAATTAAAAGACTTCTTGGTCTCTTTCAGGGAAAGGCACAAGATTACATGAGCTCTTTATGAAACAGTTACTTAGGTCTACTTTGTGCATTTGGGCATTGCTGGTTTAATCACCTCAGATTTTCATCTGACGCACGGTGTAGGCGTCTGAAGATGTGTAGAGAGAGAGGGTGTTCAGGGTATAGCTGTCTGCAGTAAGATTTGCAGTCAGTCGTAGCTTTTACCAGCTTGTTGCTTCCCACTGGCAGTTCCAGATCCCACAGCTAGACTACGTCTTTCACAGTGTGTCACTGTAGTGAAAACATCCATGAGAATTTGTGACCCTATTGAAACAATCATGCTAGCTTCCCATCATAGCAAATCTTGACATCTGGAGGAAATATTGGTAGATAAAGACAGAGGCATAGCTACAGCGACATCTGTAACAAATGATGAGTCACAATTCTCTTGCAATATTACCAGTATAACATGAAATAATAAAAAACAGTAGTGCTCATGCTAGCTGTCACTCAAACAAGGTTCATTAGCACCTTCTGTCTACTTCTGCAGACAAGTTGTTTTTCCAGTATTAGGATATACTTGTATGAAGGTCTAAGGAGCAGAGGTGCAAATCTGCTGTATTTCTGTTGTTCACTGACACCCTCTTTCTCAAATTTCCCCTTCATGCCCCACAGCTGTGTTATCATTTTGGGAACTCACTATCATAACCTGTCATGCAGTCATAAAAAAGGAAAACGTGAATGCATTTTTCAGAAGATTTACTTGGACCCAGCAGACAAAGGGCCTGACAGAGACCTAGCAGCAGTCCCTGATTCTGCTCTCATCTGAGCAAGTCAAAATCAAAGTGTGGTAGCCTTTTAAGTATGTTGAGGAAAGGGCTGCAAGGGTCTTGTTCCCTAGGGAATCAAATTTTGGTATCTTTTACCAGCACCTTCATAACCAGTAACTCTTCCAGAGGGGGTGAGAACAGAGGAAGTGTAATCACTCTTCTGCCAACTTTACGCTGCTCTGAGCTTCTGCCTTTACAAGGGGAATTCTCTGTGCATGCACAGAAGTTTGGTTGAAGTTCATTAAATCAGAACAAGCACTTGCTTTGACTGTGGGATCTGGCTCTGAAAAGTCCCAGCAGTGTAAAGCAAAGCACAACATTTCAGTAACAGTTGTGTTGTTTCCTACCTTCATTATTCTTCGTTATTCCACACAGGTAACTTTTTATTTGGGATAGCTATGAATTTTTGTAATTACAAGGATGTAGTTGAATTACTTTTCATTTCTGCAAACTACAAAATGAGAAGATCTAATTATAACAACAACTTAGTAAAATGATTCTACTTTACTATGTTCCAGTGAGTTAACTTACCAAATTAAATGTGTTTGTACATTTGTTAAAGCACCAATAAAATCAAACCTGAGTCAGACACTCCCTACAGATTATTTATTGGGAGGCTGTGAGAAAAAAAAAAAAAAGCAAGTCATGCAAATGGAATGAAAATAAACAGCTTTGCAATCTCTCTCCCCACTTCCATTTCTCCAGTTTTACAGCAGAGTATTGAAAAGAAATGTTCTAAAGTTATCTATGCTTGTTTAAATAGACATCCCAGATAGCTAAGACATTTGAATTTTTTAGAAAAATATATCTACCACCACAAAGCCTAATTTGCAATATAGATAATAGAATTCCTAAAACTTAGACAAAAACTGGGGAAAGCAAGTCAGTACTTAATTTTCCCTTCCCACTCCCAACAGCTCTTTTGGTATTAGCCAACGGACATGTGCCTATTTGTCTATGTGACAATGACTATGCTTCCCTAAGCCAAAGTACCAGAAAATTCTAGGTTTCCTTCCTGTTGCATAAAAAACCAAGGAATAAAGAAAACAGAGTGGTTGTATCGGAGTGGTTGTCTTCCACTCACTTGCTCAAAATTTCATATTATGTTTTAGATTTTTGAAAGGTTTCCAGATGGATAAGGAAAGCAAGAACTGTACCTTTCTGCAGGAATTTTTTAAGTTTCAGTTGTTCCTTCTCAAAATAAAGATGAAACATACAAATCTGAAGGAAATTATGTAAATAAGGAGGATTTAACAGTTTTGTCCATTGGGGACTATTTTAACATTTTCAAAACATGTTATTTTGATTTATCTGATGTAAAAAGTTGTTAAAACATCTTTACCATATACATGAACTTCTAAATAAAAATATGGTCCTGGCACAGAAAAAAATAATTATTTTAAAACGTGATGAAACAGGAGGAACAGCAACTGCAAAAGATATTTCAAAATGGAGTAGCCATACAGGAACCACCTGTAGCTCTTACAGAAAGCTTTTATGGGGTACCTTTGCATTTCTGAGATCAAAAAGAATACTTGCTAAAATTTCCTAAGTAGTTCTAGAAACAAGATGCTGGCAATTTGTATCTTTAGGCATTCAAGGCCTTCATTTCCATAAACATTTTACAAGATCACATAAAGCTTCTGTTTTTTACAGATTCTGTGCTCACAAGCTGATGTTCTCAGCTTCATCTTTCATCAACCAGGTCCAGAAACGCTAGCACTTTCTCTTGACTCAAATGTTGAGTCATATCACTTATGATGGCCCCAGTGAGTCCAGGGCTGAGCAGCGGAGATTTAAGTGGTGAAAACATTTCAGGGCCCCGTGATGACTTCCCTGTTGGCTGAGGTTGACAGCCAGGATAAAATAGGTTCTGGAAGCACATGTTTGGTCTTGCTGGAGCAGCAGAGAGTAGGGGACCAGACTTGGGAGTTTCTAAGCATTAAAGTCTAAGCTCAAGCATATGCAAGACTTGTTTCAGCTATTTCACACCACGAACTACGCTAAGGGAAGGACTGATACACCACATCACTGCTGATCCCACATGGAGGGTCTCTCTCTTCTCAGCCCGGCTGGATGAGATATTTTTATCTTTACCAAGGTGCTATGCACAGAATTTGTTCTTTTATTTCAGCCTGAGAAAATGACTACAACATGGGTAAAGCTTATAGATATTAGGTGGACGCTGTGTATGAAAATACAGATTGTTCTGGATATTATTCAGATTCATAACTCTTAGGCTATTAAACAGAGATTGTTTCACTTGAAAATGATATTGCATTGATCTGCTATATGTTAAATGTTTGGAAGTAGGAGACACTTTTCAATCACTGTTATGATGCCAGATTTTTTTGTTTTTAATTATTGGCACACTCAAGACACAGGAAAATCTTGAAAAAGAGGAACTCATGGGACTCTGCCAAAATGATATTAATGTGTTTGATTCCTCCTGATCATGATTAAGAATTGAAATTAATATTCATGCTGTATTTGCTCCACCATGTTTTCACTTCTAATGCATTTACAATGAGCTATGCTGGCATCTTCTGTGTGAAATAGTTGCATAAATGGCCAGGATTCTCCAATCAACTTAGTCATGCAAAGGGCATAGTCTCTTTGGAGAGGTGCTGAACAATGTTTTTCTCTTCCATTGGCAGAGCAAGGTTCTTCATCTCTTCTGGGATATGAATGTGACTTGTATTGGAAAGTAACAGTTAATTTTAAACTCTCATTTTAAAAATCAAAGATGTTGAGACACCCTAGCATTGCTCAGATGCCTTACAAGGAGCACATTGCTAATGACATATATTTAGAAAATAAACTGCTTGAAACAACTTGTCAGAACCTTCAATGCAAGTTGAAGGTAAGACATAAATTAATGTAAAATATTTTTTGAAGTCACAGAATCATTTTGGTTGGAAGGAAAATCTTGAGATCACCTAGTGTGACCTCCCTGCTCAAGAAGGAGTGGCTAGAACAGGTTGCCCAGGACCATATCCAGACAGATTTTTGATATCTCCAAAGGTGGAAACTCCACAACCTCTCTGGGCAACATCTTTCAGTATTTGACCACTTTCCCAGTGAAAATTGCGTTCAGATGGATTTTTTTTTTTTCTTTGTGCCCATTGTCTCTTGTCCTGTCACTGGGCATGACTGAGAAGAACCTGGCACTCTTATCTTAATTTCCTCCCATCAGGTATTTATACATGTTGATGAGATCCCCCTGAGTCTTCTCTTCTCCAGGCTGAACAGTCCGAGCTCCCTCAGCCTCATACAAAAGATACTCCAGTCCCTTAAACACCTTCATGGTCATTTGTTGGACTCACACCTGTATGTCCCTGACTCTTTTGTACAGTGGAGCCCAGAACTGGACCCAGCACTCCAGGTCTGTGTCACCAGTATTGAGTAGAGAGGAAGGATCACCTGCCTCCATTGTCTGGTAACCCCCTTCCTAATGTGGTGTGGGATGCCACTGGCTGCCTTTGCCATGGGGGCACACTGCTAGCTCCAGATCCCCATTGCTGTATGTCACTATGGTGCTTAATTAACTGCTTCCATAGAACAGTAGATGTACTGGCTGCATCAAAAAGGATGTAGAGAGATTTCAAACATTTTTTTAAGGCAGAAATAAGTGAAGCTTAAGAGAAAGAAAACATCCTATCACTTAACTAATCTAAGTTTTTTGACATCTCACTTGGACAAAAAAACACTCTGGTTTTCTTCACATAAGCAGTGTTTTGAAAGTGTAATATTTAATGCTTTGAAATGACAAACCAGAAATCATGCAATAGCTGGTAATACTGCTGAAATTTTTCTTAGATCTCAAAGAGCATGCTTATAGCTTGAAGGCACCACCTCTAGGAAATAAAAGAAAGGAACTGTCAGAAGGATAATAGCGTTTTAACTCTTACTTTGATATTCATTATTTGTGAGATGAAACACTTGGTCTTATGTTGAGAAATCAGTAATTGGGGCCTGCCATTAAACTCCTTCCTAACTTTGCCCATGCTTTGTTTCATAGGCAAAGTTAGGGAAGCCCACATGAGCACCTACAATAATCTGATGAAGGTTATAACGCATGCAACAGGAAAAGTTCTCTGAATATATGGCTTGGAAATATGCAACATATAAGAATTATCTTTACAGTTCAGTGGTCCTCAAAGTGTAGACATAGTCAGTAACTGCAAGAATTCCCCTGTTTCTCTCCTACGGCTCTGATTCAGAAGCACTTGTGATAGCCCCCCATTTCTTCACTCTGAGTCACGTGAAAGTACATATATGAAAGACAAATGGCAAAGTCATATGAAGGTGCTGAACTTGGCAGGACGCTGGAGCAAAAGTGTCATTAACTGGGACAAACAACTGTAAAGTTATGCTGTTGGCATCTCTGACATTTCTCACTGATAATGTGGGAAATTTCTTAATGAACCTGAAGACATAAAATCAGAGAGATTACAACATTTAAACTCTGATCATGCACTCAGTGTCTCTTCACAGAGACTTTTATACAATAAAGGTTCCCAAGTGTGAGAATCATATAAATTATGTGTACGTAAGTATCCCAAGTAAAATGTGAGCCTAGCAACAAACCTAATTCATTACAACTTTTCCACACAAATATAACTGTTGTCTTGAAGGTCAATAGTTGAAAACCTGGCACCAATGTCAGACTGGGAAAATGTTCGAATACCATAGTCATAAACCTGTAAGAACAAATTTTTTCAGTCAGTCATCTTTTCCTCAGCTTCTCAGCTTTTTTATAGTAATGGTCCAAGAAATAACATAAATTTCTTTCACTTCATGAACCACCACCAAAATAAGACAATTCTTTCTCTCTGTTCAATGTTCACCTGGCTGTCTTTGGTTGCATCTAGTTGAATGAAAGAATCTAGGATTTCAAATTATGCATGGGAAATACTTCCTTAAGAGAAAGAAAATGAAGTGGAAAAAATTAAAGAAGAAGGAAAGAAAATTATAAATACAGACCCTTTGGGGCTCCATCTAGTCTTTAGTGAGGGAGAGAGTGCATTGGCTGCACCTTACCTGAAATGATCTCAGACATCCTAATATAACAGACACTATATGTGCTCCAACCATGTAGTAGACCTACCAGTCATATCTACCAATTCACTTTAGAAAAAATTTCTACCAGCTGGGAAGCATTAGCATAAGTTCATTACTTTCAGATGGTGTCTTATTGCAGTTCACTGGTCAGTCTGCTTGTAACTCAGCAATGAGATTTCTTGCACTACTTTGAGGAGGGACTATGAAAGTGTGTGCAATATTCCCCAAAGTAGCTTTGCTCTAAAATCAGCAGTCTCCAATGTGAATCAGAAAATTGCAATCAAGAGTTGTCTCCACAGTCATAAGAGGTAAACCTGGAGACACTAAAATACTTTGTACTGTGGTATCTGACTTCAGCATCAACAGATTAATTGTTCCCAGAATACTCTGTGACTCCTAATATAACATCCCTGGTTACTAAGGTAATTGAGAACATTCAGCATACAGTATTTATTGTTATGATGTTTCCTACTAAATATTCTATTATGACAGCACACATTTTCAGAAAACAAATCAATGAAACACCTAAATACCATGACATTGAAAAGGAAAAAAGTCCCTTTTCTTCCTGCTTTCTTTGACTTCCTAGTGATAACTGTACAAAATTATGAGTAACAGTGATCAAGCATAGGACAACTCTTACACAACTACAGATTCACAGTGAACCACCTGATTCAGTACACATAATTTTCATCCTGCTTTCTTCTTTTATTCCTATCCATTCCTTTTTCTGACTTCTGGGGGAAGTCCTGTGCATAATATGAAATCCTAGATCCTCTCATTTAGATTGACTCATATGTAGAAGCTTCAGGTTAGTTACACTTAGAGGCCTCGCTTCCCTCCTCTCTGCCTCTGTGGAGACAGAAAGATAGATAAATTCAGAAGGCACCTTTCTGTGGCTGAATTCATGGGATCAGATTCACTGCTCAGCTTTCATCATCACTCAGATATTGTGACAAGGTGTGATGGTACCTGACTCCTCTCTATTCCTTTCCTGCTGTTAGAGGAAAAGCAGGTGCCAGCATTTATTTCTTCCAGATGGGAATGGGATAGCACAAAGGATCAGCAACAGCCATTGTGATGGATAATCATTCCCTATAGCATTCAGTCACATGAAAAATCCATCCATGTTCACAGGTTCATAGATTAGGTGAACTGAAAACTTTGCTGTTGCTTCATTATCTTTCTTGCTGGACTGGATGATGGTGAGGTTACTCTGAGTTGTTAATTCTCTGAGCAGGCTATAATTCAGGAAGTGTGGAGGAGTAGGGTGTGAAGCTTGTCCCAATATATGGTGGAGTTCAAATTGCTGATGCAAAGAATAACTTTTAATTTGCTACAGTGAAACATACAAGAAGAGCCAGGGGATTCTTCTTTTTTTAATAAACCAGATCACAGCAAATGATCCCCCCAGAAGTGTCTACCATGCTGTGACAGAGATCCCTAAACTAGCTCCAAATGAGCTGGTGCAACTATATGGAGATTGTAGTGCTGTACAGAGATATTGGTTTGGAACTGTATTGGGTTTGTGTGGCAAGGTTTTGGTAGTGGGGGGGCGCTACAAGAGTGGCTTCTGTGAGAAGCTGCTAGAAGCTTCCCCTATGTCCAACAGAGCCAATGCCAGCTGGCTCCAAGATGGAACCACCGCTGGTCAAGGCAGAGCCCATCAGCAACAGTGGTAGCACCTCTGCAATAACATATTTAAGAAGGGGGGGGAAACCTGCACAACTGCAGCTGGAGAGAGGACTAAGAATATGTGAGAGAAACAACCCTGCAGACACCAAGGTCAGTGAAGAAGGAGGGGGAGGACGTGCTCCAGGTGCCAGAGCAGAGATTCCCCTACAGCCCATGGTGAAGACCATGGTGAGGCAGGCTGTCCCCCTGCAACCCATGGAGGTTAATGGTGGAGCAGATATCCACCTGCAGCCCATGGAGGATCCTACGCCAGAGCAGGTGAATGCCCGAAGGAGGCTGTGACCCTGTGGGAAGCCTGTGCTGGTGCAGGCTCCTGGCAGGACCTGTGGGCCCGAGAAGAGCCGATGCTGGAGCAGGTTTGCTGGCAGGACTTGTAACCCCACGGGGGACTCATGCTGGAGCAGTCTGTTCCTGAAGGACTGCACCCCATGGAAGGAACCCATGCTGGAGCAGTTAGTGAAGAACTGCAGCCCATGGGAAGGACTCACACTGGAGAAATTCGTGGAGGATTGTCTCCCATGGGAGGGACCCCACGCTGCAGCAGGGAAAGAGTGTGAGGAGTCCTCCCCCTGAGGAGGAAGGAGTGGCAGAGACAATGTGTGACGAACTGACCACAATCCACATTCCCTGTCCCCCTGTGCTGCTGGTGGGGAGGAGACAGAGAATTCACGAGTGAAGTTGAGCCCAGGAAGAAGGAAGGGGCAGGGGAAAGTTTTTTTTTAAGATTTGGTTTTATTTCTCATTATCTTACTCTGATTTGATTGGTAATAAATTAAGTTAATTTCCCAAAGTCGAGTCTGTTTTGCCCGTGACAGTAATTGCTGAGTGATCTCATTGTCCTTATCTCAACCCATGAGCCTTTCATTATATTTTCCCTCCCCTGTCCTGCTAAGGAGGGGGAGTGTTGGCGGGCACCTGGCATCCAGCCAGGGTCAACCCACCACAGGAGCCAAAGTAGAAGAGTGGTAGTAGTGTGGCATAGAGTCTAGGCGCTTATTAACTCCTGTGTCTACATCTATCTCACCTGATGTTAGCTTAGGCATTTTAGTACACAGGACAGTGTTTGTATATCCTTTAGGGACTTTCTGCTCTGCTGGGGGCACGTATATGAGTCATTCCTTTTTATTCAGTGCAACTGGGCTGGCAAGAAGCTGCAGAAAACTGCAAGTAAGGGTTTCATAATCTGGTCCAATTATATTATTTTCAAAATATTTTCCCTAAGGCACATATCTCTGTATTGCCTGCTGAGGTCTTATCCTTGGTCCCTGAGTATTCTGCTGAAATGCCATGGGTCTGATTCCCACTTGCAAAAGAAGCATAAATGAGCACTTGGACATGCACTTCGATCAAAGCCCTACTAAAGAAAAGGGGAGTTTTTATATTCATTTGACTGGCTTTGGATCAAGCCTTTAGCATTGTCAAAAGCTGTGAGATGTTTCACTTGAAAAGATGTTTTGAAAATATGTTAGGCACAGTCAATAAACATACTGATAATGCAATAAATAAAAATTGGCTGGTATAAACCAATACTGGGATTCAAACAGCTACACTTTATGAAAACAGCATAATTGTGAATAAATCTTCACTGACAAGTGTAATTTGAAGGCAGGAAACACCATTTCTTTCCTCTCAAAGGAGTGGATATCACCAGAGTTCTCTATTATCATTACTTTATTTTATATCATAAATTACCTTTAAAATGGCATACCAAAACATATTAACAATTCTGAAAGTCAACAGATTATGCATAGAGTAAGGTATCACTCATTGGCAGTATCTATGGTAGAAGCTGGCTGTCCTGAGTTCTGGCTTGTCCTCTCTCTTTATTAACTGAATAGTTAATTTGCTTTCTATCATGGGAAGAATAAATTATATTAAAAAAAAGAAGCACAACCTCAAAAATACTTGTGACAAAGAGCTAGCCAAAAATTGCCATAAATTTCTGGCTGCTATTACTTTAAATATATATTATCTGTGGACTGTGACTTGGACAGAGTGTGCATTCACGACGCTAAAGGGAAGCAGAAATTCTCACACCTCCTTTGAGGCCATCTGGATATGAACAGGGTGCTGAAGGGGAAGCAGATTTTATGGATCTCCGAAATACACCCCCTACACCCCAAAACCCACAAACCAGCAGTCTGGAGGTGTGCTGGTGGAGGGTGGATGTGGAGAGTGGGGTGATCCTGGTCTCTGCCCCTCACAAAAGCCCCCTGTCCAAGGCAGCTGGGCTAGTTCAAGGGATTTGTAATTTGCTTTTGGGATAGACTAGTCAAACTGCTATATTCTTCTCACAGACAAGGAAAGACATCTGCTGCAAAGGTTTCAGGCTGGAGCATGTTGCACTCCATCCCATGATCAGGGCTAAGCCTGTACAAACACCTACACAGAAATGATTAGAGTTACTATTAGCCAATTTGTATCACTGTAACGTCATTGATTTTCACTGGAAGTACACTGGCTGAAATATCAGCTGAAGAACTGGCTTGCAAATCCAATTTCTTTGCTGAGGCCGTAACTATTTAGGGACAGGCTTCAAGGGAACAAATGTGCAGAAGCAACATATAAGTGGAATTTGATAAGGGCTTTATCAGCTCCTGAGACTGAAAGACACCACCGTAGGGAACAATTTTACAAAGGCCAATGCTGTCCACAAAGCATTACTGTTCTTCTGAACATCAGGTAATAAACTCCTTTTTTCTTTTTAAATTTATAAACTGGTGACCCCTCCTGTTATATGCTTGGAAGTGGTGTGACTCTAATGGAGGACAAATAACAAATGTTTAGCCCCTAAAACAGTAAAAAGCTTTAGGGGAAAAAAAATTTACATATCTCAGGCTACCCCAGAAGAGTCTGTTGGACTACAGCAATTACTTTGTTGCATACATTCTTTCACTGTAGATGCACGTACCTTATAGGGACATCTAGGAACCACTTTTACTGCACAAAAGAACAACTGATACTGAAACAACCCTCTACTGAAACACGTTCCTAGCTTTTTGTTATTGCTGCTTGCATTGGGACAGAGTCCAATTTTATCAAAATAAATAGGAAGGATCCCACTGATCTCAGTGGCCTTTGAATCAGATCTACTAAGGCTGTCCCAATTCCAATTGCCAATTTTTTCTCCATTATGCTTATGAAGTTTTGCTCAAGCAAACTTAATGTCAACTTCAGCACTTTGGTCCTTGCCTCCAAGTAGTCTGTTCACCCCCTCCAACAATGTGCCTTTTTAATATGAGCTTTTTTCAGGTTCAGTTTTCTCTTGAGCGCTGCAGATGGAACAGGGTACCACAGCTAGATGACGTATAGAGTCCCTGTTGATTCCAGATTGCTTACAGATTTCTGCTAGGTCCTGCAGTTTGCCTCATGAATCATGCCAGACTAATCTCCGGTGCTATGAAAGAGCTCTGTGCCCTGGTGATGACTTATGAATAAAAGCAAAAGCAAGACCTAGTGAATGGGCTGGTTATGGCAGAAGAGTATGGCCTGCAGAAAAGGCAAAATGTGGATATAATCCAGAATCAATTCACTAAGAAAGGATTTCCATTGGTTTCTATGAATGCTGAATCATATCCCTATGTCATTTTAATAGAGACTAATATAGTTTCCTGCAGGCAGGCTGAAACCTATTTGCAAAGTGAACATTTCCTAGGACCTATGAAACTTCAGCTGGAACTGGCAGGCCAAGCAATGGCTTTGGGTTTTCTCCTCACATCAGTGTATTGTTGGGATGATGTTGTCCTAATTTGGTAAGGTGGATTTTTCTGAAGCAAAGACAAAATAGAAGAGGATAGAGAAGCAACAGGAAACCATGCCTAAACGTAAGAATGGTTGTCTTAGGTTAGCCTTAGACTAGTCCAGGCTAGAGGCTGGTGGGGGAGGAATACAAGAGTAGCAAGCAAATAATTTTGCTTTTCTATGTATAACTCTTTCAACTTCCAGTATTTGTTGGCTGAGATGTTTCCTGAGCCAGAGCTTGGTTTTGTATCTTGGCATTCAGTGGAAAAGAAGAAGGAAGATGGCATGGAGAGTGACATAATAGCAAAGGTATTGCCTGATAATTCAGATGATGGTCAGGAAACAAGGATATGATTACCTTATTTTCCTATTCTCATCAGACCTAGTCAGAACAATTTTTAGGGCTGAGAAATTAAAGTCACAGCAGTGGTGCTGGTAAATCCTTGTGGATTAGTCTAGTTGAAGAGGTATGATGTTTTGAATATGCAGAAACCTCTCATTAGGTTATAAATGGTGCCCCTCTGCACTTCTTTTTTGCTCCTCCCCCCGCTCCACCCTTAACTCAGTCATTTTGACAAAGCAGGGGAAATTACCATGTTCATTTACTTTCCCTTTGGTTAGCTTTAAAAAACATGCATTTGAGATGCTACCTTGCAATACAAGCCAGTATAATTTTATGCCAGTGATATTCAGGTACCAAATAACATTTGATGTAAAAACAAGGCTTTGCATAACATGGTCCACTCATTATTCTGTTAGGACTATCTACTAAGTGCTTATACACACGCAACTGGATAAAAATCTCCACTTTTTTGATTCCAAAGAGATACCAGCAGATGTGTTAAAATAGCTCTCCAAAAAAATCTCACAGCTGATCTGCTCCTGGTGAAGAAAAATTCTTCCCTGCTCTCAATAACGCAATGGACCTTAACCTATGGGTCTATGTCATCCTTTTACAGACAGGGTCTCAGTATTTTCTAATGTTTGAACCATCAAGAACTGATTGCCCTGTCATTAAGATTGTCATTGTTACCAAACAGTCATGTTGTTGTTTCTCAGTGCAAGAATATTCAGTTCTGAAAGACTGATTTTCCATCGTTCTCAGAATTAAACCAGAACATGAAAACATGCAACATGGTTTTAATACAGACATTCTCCAGTGGCTGGAAACATCTGTAAATCTATCACATATGTGATAGTTTATAAAATACAAGTGATGTTGTAAAGTGGTGTCTTGTATATGTATTATTTTTATGAACAAAAGATATCTGCAACTCATAATGAGATAAGTTATGAGAGAAGGCTAAGGTTTTTTGAGAGGAGCTACATGGGAAAAATGAGCTCTAGCTATTTCTTTCAATGAGTTTGTTAAATTGATAAGATATTATAAGTTTGATTGGATTTTATTCAGAAACCTTGGTGGTTACATATACGGATGTGTGTGCATTTATGACAAAGATAAATAAGCAATATATATGTCTAATCCATCAAGCCAGGTTAGGCTAATTTCTATAAGTAAATAATTTAAAATTTTCTTCCTATTTCCCTCTTCCTCTTTTTGATATCTAATAAACTAATTTGATACATTTTTCTTGGAATTAGACTTTGAAATCTATACAGAAGGAATCAGTCAGTACCTCTTTGTTCACAGCATGGTCCAATGACATCCTAAATCACCTTATACCTTCCACATGTTTCAATGCCATCATTGCCAGGAGTGGTGAAAGGGGAAGTTTTCACTGCTAACATCTAAGACAGTCTGAATTTGAATTTTCCATACTAGTGTCAGATTGCAATTACTGAAACTATCCAGAATTGAATTATGGGGAGATAAAGCCTAGTAAAAACCGTCATTCATTTTAATCTAACAATGGTGAAAGGCTAAATCAGCAGCTTACCTATTCCTCTATTAAACATTTCCATATTTTTTTCCATTCCATTTGTCATATATGGGAAAATTGCCCTAAAAATATGTAATGCCTTACCTTATCCACTCCTAAGTCCTTTGCTAAATCAGCCATTGACAAGATACTACTCTTACCTCATAGTGCTTAAGCAAGTCATGTTTTGGAGACCATGAATGTAAAACTTGTTCCATATTGCATTTTAATAGCAACACACATTATTTTCCAGAATAAGGTAAGTGGTGTTAAAGGCTTACACTCTGTATAGTTTTGTTGTCTTACCATAAAGCTACTTTCTCTTGCTTTCCCAAAATGGTGGTGATCTTCATTCATGGCAGAGATGGTTTTTTTCACATTTTCACACTGGGAACAGGATCTGATTCAAAATCAGAAATTGTTGTCAATATAGGCTTACTATTGGAGTTCCATTATTTCCTTACAGCATGTTTCATTTTCAGCATATGCTGATGACAGAGGAAGTATATTATCTACATAGGAGGAAGACAGTGTATTACAATTTTAAAATGAAGGTATATGTATTGAGTCATAAGCTGCAGAAGAAGCAATCACATGTTTGCAAGTATTTGAAGGCAAGTATAACACAAAAATGCTAATTAACAAGCCATAGGGAGTAAAGGGAATGACATAAATCTCTGCAGGACCATGTGTGGTAGGTTGACCTTGGCTAGGGCTAGCAGCCAGATGCCTACCCAGCTACTCATTCACTCCCCCCTCCTCAATAGGAAGGGGGGAGACACTAGGGTGAAAAAGCTTATGGTCAAGATAAAGCTGGGGAGATCACTTACCAACTGCCATCACAGGCAAAACACACTTGGCTTGGGGAAAATTAATTTAATATTGTCAGTTGAAATAGATTCAGGTAATGAGAAACAAAGACAAAAATTAAAACAACACCTTCTCCCCTCACTGTCTTAGGTGCAGCTTCACTCCTTCACTCCTTCACTACCTCCTGCTCTCCTGAGCAGCACAGGGGGATGGGGAATGGGGGATTGTGGTCAATCCATAACACCTCCTCTCTGCCAGTCCTTCCTCCTCACACTTTTCCCTGCATCAGTGTGGGCTCTCCATGGGCTGCAGTTCCATCAGGAAATATCCACCTGCTCCAGCATGGGGTCCTCCATGAGCTGCAGTGTGGCTATCTGCTACATTGTGGTCTTCCATGGGCTGCAGGGGGACAACCTGCTCCATCATGGTCCTCTCCATGGGCTGCAGGGAAATCTCTGCTCTGGCACCTGGAGCATCTCCTCCTCCTTCTTCTCTCACCTTGGTATTCATACTGCTGATTTTCACTTTTTTCCTCCTCTTCTGCTTGTGCAGCATTTTGTTCTTTCTTGAACATATTTTTCCAGAAGCATCACCAGCATGGCTGAGAGGCTCAGCTGTGTCCTGTGCTTGCAGAGGTCACCCCTGCAGTCCCCTGCTGCCAACACCTTGCCACCTACACCCAATAGATCATGTGACATCCCAGTATTATGAAATAATCTTGTTTATAGTTTTTGTATAAGTTATATCTCTATATAATGCTCTTTCAAAGAGGACATGAAGGCAAACGGCACAGAGGAGGGCTTGTGGTTATGCTGTCCTAGCTTCTCCTCAATTTACATCTCAAGCACAGAGGGATGCAGGGGGAACCTCAGCCGTGGGACTTCACGTTGCTTCTGAAGCAGATGGTGGTAGTGTCTTCTCTGGAGGATGCTCTGACTATGTGATACAACTCCAGGAAGTGAAACATACAGAGGCAATCCTGTAGCTAGATACAGGGAAATGACAACCCTACACGGAGCCATGTGCTTCCGTCTGCACTATGGAATAGCTTGGGCCTGAACTTTCTCCCCTTTGGGGTTCTTGAAGCTCATCCAGATCATAACTTAACCTCAGCATATAATGGGACATGTGACAGCTTCCAGCACAAACAGAAACGACAGTTTGCATTCACCCAGATGCAGTACACAGAAGACACACAGAGAGGCTGAGTGCATGAGTGTGGCTACAAGCTTTTGCACAGGGGTGGGTTTTGCCTTGTGCCTCTATTACAGCATTAAGTCTGTTCACTGTTATGTTCTAAGTAAAGACTGAATTTTATCTTGACTGTGCTAAAATTACACTTTAAATATGAAGCTACATACTGTAAACTTTCATTAAAATGCATGCCGATATGCATTCTCTGAAGGAACAACACAGTTCTCCTCCAAAACATGAAGCAGGATTTCCCTTCAGTCAGATTTACACAAAGAAACTGGGTATTTTCCTGCCATTTTTTCTCTTTAAATATTCTGCTTTTGCTAAGAAAAGCACTTGTGAAACCCTCATTCCTATCAAAAAGGTAGTCAATTCTCTCATTTCCAGGAAGGCAACACTATCTGTGAATCATCAGGTAATCAGCTGCTTACAGCTTGCTTTGGAATTTGACACAAATGAGAAAATCCCCATATTCTAAAAAAAGACAGAATAAAATAACTTTTTATAACTGCATATTATTTCAAACAGAACTTTAAGTTCCTTCTATGGCATTTGTACATTTAAAAAAAAGAACACAACAGAAAAACAGGGAATTTTTATGTATTTCTATGATACTTTTGCAGCAAGCAGATCAAACTATGAAAGCCATGATATGAGTGTGGATTGAAAGGAAGTAGCACAGAAGGGTGACATTTATTAATTTACAGATGGTATTACTCTAGCTGGCTGAAACCATAGTGATCTGGTAACAGACATGGAACTCCAAACGCCTGAAGCAACCCCAGATGTCACTGCATACACTCCAGGGAATATAATTTAATAGTAATTTATATGGCAAGTATAACACTTGTGAAATATGCCATTCAGCACCATCACTGTGCACATTCCCTGGTGGGTAATTTAAGAACATATAATATTTCAGAGCTTTGAATCAGGAAAGAGATGATAATTAGAATCCCACTTTAAATCAGGTATATGAAGGGGAAAGTTAATCAATTCAAAAAGATAATTTAGCAGATTTGGATTCTCTAATGACACTTCTAATTAGAATTAGGGCATAATCTGGGACACATATAAAGTCGCTAATTATTATGAAAATATTTTCAAACATGCTGCAGGCTCAAAGGTGAAAAAAAGTTTATGCAAATCTTGACAATAAAACCTGTCAGATGCTCCATAGCTTGGTATAAATACCTGTTCTGTGCAACTATGGGCTTGCTGTTAAAAACTGTGATTGGAAAATTTTCGTTTAGGGCACCTGGCTCCTGAACTGAATAGCTATGGCTACTGGAGAGCTCTATCTGAGAACGGGTCCATTGTCCTTCTAATTTTGTCCTTCTGATTGTGCTGCCTATAGTTTAGTAATCATCAGGATTCACAGCCCTTTCCTTAGCAATAAGATTGAGGCAGAAATGTCTTCTGTTCCTAACACTGTTTAGTGTACTCCGTGTCAGTGGGTTAATTAACATTCAGACTCCATAGGAAAGAACTGTATGGCTTCAGCAAAGCTTAGAAAGCACTTTGAAAGTCATCCAGAAGAAAAACAAATACATTTAAGACAACTCTTAAAGGAGGAGAATATTTTCAAAGTGAATATTCTAACCACTAGATTAAAGCATGCACCCTACAGTGCATGTCTCAGCTTGCTTCTCCCAAGGAAGTAGGTTTGTTTGCTGAGTAATAATAAACTGAGGAAGATGCCTCAACACTGAGAAAAAGGGCTTGATCTAAACATGGGAAAGAGAAGAAGACTGAGCTGTGCCCATGTTAATCCTGAATGCTTCTGCTCACTGTAGTAACTAGTGAGATAAGTCATACCAACTTTTTTCTTGACTGGCCTGATCCCATTAACCAGGGCCATGGGAGTGGCTTTGCACTGTGTTTCCATCTGTAGAGGGCTTTCAGGTTACCAGATTCCTCATTTAGACAATATAGCATTAAAAATTTGTATTTGGTACTTTGTATATTTGTTCAAGCACATGAAGGGCCTGCTCTTGCTGACTTTACAATGCTTCGGATATTCCTGAACTCAGATCTATCTCACTTTACTCATCCAAAACTGAGATCAACTGAGCTATTTCCTAGGCTTCCTCTGAAGTCAATGGAGAGAGCTGAGGATCTTCAGGGGACAATTTATCCTACTTTTCTAGACACTTAGGACAAAATGAGTCACACTTCTAAAGGTGCCTGCCTTTCACCATTGACTACAGAGAAAGTCGAGATGTTTAACTTTTAGTCAGTTAGTAAGATAAATTCCACCCACAGAGTTTACATTAGACATTTTGATTTAAAGAAAACTTATACAATGTGTGACCTTTGCATAGTCTTGCTTAAAGTATAGAAGAGGAAAGGTTTTTACCATACATCATTAAATCTTGTTTGTAGATTCTTTTGTATCTAGGAAAAAAGGAAGGTATTTAACAAAACAGTAAGCCAAAATGTGCACCTTTGCCAAACATACAGCAGTAGTTTTTCAAGGGCATTGTTATAAAATGGAAAGTTCGCACCATCATTCAGTGATGTACTGGTGGCAAAGCTCAATGCCATCCTTTTCTCATGAGTTTTACACTCATGAATCAACGTTCAAGCTAAGGGTCAACACGGTCTCCTCGCTCTTTGAAAAGTTACATTACTGACAAGTACCAGAAGAGTGTCCCATTGTATAGCAAGTGAACTACAGAGAGAAGCTAGGATTGTATTCATTCCAAGGTAGTCTCATATACAGACTTTCTTGAAATAATCTCCAATACACTTCAAATGCCACTGAGCTGAGTAACTATCAGCAAGATAAACTTCCAGAAAAACAGAAAACCCAGCCAGACAAAGATCCAAGTCCAAATCTCCAGGAACATAAAGCTACCTCATGCAAGTACGTGTTGAATAAAAAATACTGTTATCTTAACCTTGGTCATGTAGAAATGCCAGCTTATCATCCTCATGCTTATGCAAAATATCAAAATGATTTATTGCACAATGAGAGTTTTATAGTTTGCTTCATATACACTAGGCCTTCAGACTATGTATGTCCTTTGATAAACACACTGTTTTGCAAGCACTTATTCCCTGATGTGCTATAGCTTAGCTTTGTTCTTTTACCCAGCTTATGGATCCAGAGCCAGTCCCTCCCATACCTACAGCTGGTTTTGAGAAACAGGAAAACCTCTGCTGGTGCAGTCTTTCAAAGGATCCCCACTCACTGGCAAGATTGTTATTATAAAATAAGACATAGCTTGGCCATGGCTGTTGTTATCCCGATGTGCCCTTATGCAGAGAGAAGAAATAGTCAAATAACTCAGGGATATTCTGTATACCAGGAAAATCTCTGCTGGACATGTAAACCAATTTGATGTCTGCTAAGTGCAAATAATGTGCATCTGAGCAGTGAATGAAAATCTAAACCTAAAGTTTTGTCATGCAATTCTTTTAATGATTAGATTAGGTAGGGGAGATGCAAGCCGTAAAACACAGCTTGCATCAATGTCATTAGAGAAATAGGTTGACACATGGACAAAGAGGACTATCTCTGTGAGGTTCTGGAGATAGATCCCTTACAGAGAAGTGGAGAAGTCTAGACTGAGCTATTTAGTCTTTTAATTTGGATATTGTGAGGACATTTTATGCTTACTGTGGTTTGCCTTATAATGATATACCACTTTGCCATTAGAGTTATGTTTTCTGTGAGCCAAACTATCTGATATCTTCATAACTACGAAAGACGGGAGCTCATTTGTAGTTGCCAGAATTTAGTTCTGTGTTTTCTTTGCATCTGAGTGCTGAAGATAATGACGGTTTGTCTGAGGGAGAGAAACCACAAGGATAACTACGTAAGAGTGGAAAATATTCAAAATAAAAACCTTTAGAATTTAATTTGTCAGTTTTAGAGTTTTAATACTATTTACTTCTAGTCTCACAGTAATGATAAATTAATAGAATAATGTATATTGTTAGAATAATTTGCCTCTGTCACATCTTTTAAAACTTTTTTTGTGTTAAAGTTTCAAATTCTAATAACATATGTAGATTTTATCATAGCCAATTAACTACCCAACAGCAGAGAGTTTTAGAGATAACTTCTTCGTGGTTATTTACAGGATCATTACAAAAATGAACATAAAGTTGGTTTCAAATATCAATTTTGTAAGTCAAACTACAAAGCAGAAATTTTCTTGAGACAAAAAAATAACTAACATTTCGTTTTATGAAATCTAATCACTGTTAGACTCCTCAAGATGACTTGCTAATGTTTCCTTACAATCTCCAGTTTTTGTTATGAAAAATAATTTGTTACTCGAATGTCTGATGCTTTTAGTCGAAATGCAGGCTTGTTTTGTTTTCATGCATAAGCATTTATTCTGAAGAATCAGAATCAGAACCATAGTAAAATAATAACTCAGATTATGTATATAGTATATATTTGCATATACAGTGTACTATTAAATGATGCATGCCAGGAAAGTGCATTATCTAGAGTGTTAATTTTTATCATGACTTTAGACCAAATCTGACCCAAATGCCAATTTTCCCACGAACCAGACCTAAACCCAAGCTGTTGTTCTGAAGTCTTCAGCCACAACAAAAACACCCGACTTTGTTGCTTTCATGTACAAGATGATGGTTCAACTACAACATTTCTGGGAGTTATTTTAAAGCACCTCTCATTTGATCCTATTAAATGTACTCCCAATGCATGTTCAGTTTACTTTCATCCAAAAGACATCTAATGTATGCTCCAAGACTGCTCGCAATGTGACCCAAAAACCTTCAATGGGAGGGAGATTCATTCCCAGAGCTGCACTTCTCACTGAATGAAGGACCCAGTTGTGGATGATAATGTGGGCAGCTTCTACATGTCCAATCCGACCTCCTTCAGCCTTCCACATATGTTTGATTTCAGGCTGGGCTTTTCCATTAACTGTGCTACTGGAAGAGGTCTGAGGAAACCAAAGGTACTTTTCAGTCTCCTTTTTTCCCTAGCTCTCTCCCCTTCTCCCCAAGCAGAGCACCATCGCCTCTCATGTTTAAAGACTAGTGCAAAGCCACAGCCTTCCTCCAGTTCCTCTGCTACAGATACTAGCATTAGAGAGTGGTACTGGGTTGGGAAAACCACTGATGTTCCAGCATCAAACTGGAAAATGGTCAAAATATCCTTCTTGCAGAAGGCCATGTCCCCTTTCTGCCTCCACCCCACAATTACTTCCAATGTAATATTTTGTTTATCTCAGTCACAAGCTGAACAAGAAATCAAGCCAAAGCTAGTTCTTCTTCATTTAACTCTTACTGTAAAATCTGTCTTTTAGGCTACAGGTCTTGGTTTTATTTTTATTTTTTTTCCCTAGATGCTATTTAATTAAATCATACATAACCTTCTTGCCTCCTGACTCTGTTACAGATGACTGGTTTACTTTTTGCAACAAACAGATTTGCCTCAGCACAAATTTCTCAGCTTTATTCTACTGAAAAATCTCTTTATTGTCAAAAAAGTAGACTCATAAATCCCTGAGATAGGAGTGCAGTTAGTCTCGTTAACTGATGCTTTAGCCAGGGATCTTTATTAGCAGCATATCTACTACTGGATACTCACTGAACTCAAGGACTGTGGTAGCTGAACACTGATCTGCTGCTGCGTCCATCACAAGGATTTTGTGCTTGGTTTGTAGCTCCTGTTTGTTTGTTTTATGTCTGAATATTCACTTTCCAGGAAAGCAAAAAAAAACCCCAAACACTCAAGAATAAGCCCGCAAAATATTCACTTGCACTAACAAATTCTCAGTTTAGAGGACTAAAAGATTTCATTCAACCAAAAATATTTAGTTCTAAAAAATGTTCAGTGCAGGTGGGTTGTCTTAACCACTGGACAGCCACAAGCTGCAGTCTGAGTTCCACTCTTTTGCGGTTTCTCAAATATAAACGTAGTTTAAGATAGATTTATTCCTGTACTGGAAGAGAAATTCTATGTTGTATATCTACATTGAAAAAATACAATAGTAGAGAGGACTAAATACACTCACTTCTAATATTTAGAAGAATTTTCTCTCTAGCATGGTGCCATTCCACAAAGAAACCAGCAATAAATACTAGATGAGAAGACACTGCTTTATTTCTTACTGTTAATTAGGTCTTGGTTTCAGCCATTTTAGACCACAATAAGCTTTCACTGGCAGTTTCCTTCTTTCACCTGTGAGAGAAAGTTATGTTAAGGTGCTTGTACAGAAGACTTAAAAGAAAGAAAAAAGACTAGTACATTTGGGATGTCTTCTTAATTGCTTTTCCCTAAAGACATTTGCATTACTTTGCCTTCACAAAACTAAGATCGGCAGCAAAATTAAGAAAAAGAATGACGTTATTCGGTGTTCCTTGCTTAGGCTTTGAATCAGACCTATTAATGAATACTGAAACTGAACTTCCACCAAAATCAGGGGACTAATAAGTGGGGAAATTGCAAGTTCTTCAGTAACCAGTTGTTACTGAAGTTGTAAATCTGAGCAGTGACCAGCTGTAACTACCTACAGTCCACCCTCAAACAGACAGGCAACAGAGTCCAAAGCAGCAGAAAAAGCAGCCATAGAAAGAAGTCCTTCCACCTTCACAGGCCATCCTTTAATGCTGAACAGAATCCAAGGTGTGCTGCAGCACACTTATTTATAAAGTAGGAGGTTCCCAAGTTCAAATCTAACCTTCCAAAACTTTGCTCATTTAAATGTGCAAAAAAATAGAATCTTATTACTGTGCTATTAAATATTCATGGGCACTTTCAAAGACCCAGAATTTTTAGTCCAGGCAAACACATGACTCACACTTTTGCCTGAGCCCTCTTTGATATTTTTCTGCCACTTCGGCATTATCACATAGTACAACATTTTACAGATAATCACTGTGCACTCCTAGGGAAAAATATACATATTATTCACAGGAAACATTCGTAACATGGAAATATTTATTTCTTGATGTGGTTCATTTCAATTCATTTTAAGATGTTGCTGATGTTTCTGGAAAATGTTAGCAGCATTTGCCACTTCGTGCATCTTTCTGACAACAGCTGAGTCAACTGTCATATGCTTTGTTAAGTCACAAACTAACTGTTATGATTTCTCCATAACATTTATTTTAGCTTTAAAAGAGTGTTTTTTCAGAAAGTTAAAATTGTCCCCTCCAGACTTGACAGCATACCCCAGAAGGCTTCTACATGGAGCTAAGCAATCTGAGTATTTCTGAAATACTGAGGGAGTCTTGTCAATTCTTACCCCCTGACTCTGTTACAGACAGACTCAACTCCTGTTTAAACATAAAACCCTTGTTTGTAAAACTGAAAAAAAAATCCAGAAGC
Source organism: Nipponia nippon (assembly GCF_047370975.1). Lineage (NCBI taxonomy): Eukaryota > Metazoa > Chordata > Aves > Pelecaniformes > Threskiornithidae > Nipponia > Nipponia nippon. The sequence continues at coordinate 53,168,692 of NW_028262290.1, read as the reverse complement.
TCCTCCTTTCTCACTGGAATCATTCATTCATTCATTTAGTTTAACAGTTCACAGCACAAAAACTGTCTTTTGGGCAAAACAGAGTAATATCCATGAAAATGAATATAATTCTGACTGGCTACATATGACTTTAAAATTTACATTTAAATTTCCCCATAAAAATATATAATCAAGGACAACAGCATAAGAAGCATCCAAGACTGTCTTCTAGGATAGTGAACAGTGAATTGTAGTGCTGGAAAGAACCTTCAGATGTTACAAAATCCATCCAGAGGGACTATCTTTTATCTGATAAATGTCTGGTACTAAAACCCCTTCCTATATGGAAGATTTCAGAATTGCATTAATGTGTCCCAAGGCTTAACTGTCCTTTAAATTAGGAATGTATCTTATTTTACTTAAGCCCATTTCTTCTTATTCTGTTCCCCATGGACAATGGAGAACAGCTTGTTTCCCTTTTTGCAGCAGCCATTTATGGATTTGAAGACAACTATATGTTCTACCTTAGTCTTATTATAAACTATATAAACTTTTTGAGCCTTTTCCTTTAGAAACTCTTAACATTTTAGGTCATTCTCCTTTGGAGTCTCTGCAATTGGTTCACAATTATCTTGAATGACAGTGCTGGAAATCAGACAAGGCTACAGCTGAACCATTCATTACCTTTATGTAAGGATTCAAATATCCAATATATGGGACTTCTGTTTACACATCACAGTATACTGTATTTATGCTTTTAATTGAAGTATCCTTTGGGCTCCCTTTCTCCTATTCTGCCACCCTCCTTTCTCTGAGACTCTGGCTAAGGTTCTTGGAGCTTCTTCAGGTTGTTGCAGTAGACCCACAGTAGGTGTCATGAGAAAGTAGACTGAGCAAACATAACAGGCAGTCTTTTTGACTCCTCACCAAGCGACAAGTATTTGGGGAGTAGGCCTTGGAGGTCACTGCTACACACTCACAACAAAGTTTCTCCTCCTGAAGATATAATCATTAGATATTTAACTGAGCTTTTTTTAAGGCTTGGTTTGTACTACCAAAATGATGTAAAAGAGCTGAATTGTACTGCAAAATTAAATCACCCCGCCCCATCCACTGCCACATACCTGAACATGAACATGAATAAAACGTCATCTTAAATAATTTTCCATATATCATAAAGAAAATAATTTTATTAACTTGTTTGAAATTTTTCATAAATAGTTAAAAACAACATCATTATGAGTATTCACTTTTTGGAATGCAGCTTAACTTTTCTCCTGTTGAGTCTTTGAGTCACTTTCTTTGTTAAGCACCTGCAGACTTTTCACCTTGTATTAAACAGTACAAACTTCTTTCTGCAGTTCAACAGAGAACTTCTTTAGTTTCTTTATGTGTTTCTACAATTAGGTTAAATTTGGATGATTCATTATGTTAAATGATCCTCAAGGCCGTGCTTCCAAATTCTTCAATAATACCTCATTAAAAGCAAACCAATAAAAAGCAACAACTATAGTCATAAACTATCTCAAGATCTTCTGATGCTTCGTTCTGCACATCTCAGCACAATGTTGGCCTGGCAAGACAGCTCTGTCCCCTCAGTTTGTATGCAACACACTAAAAGAGATTTTTTACCTGCAAATAAAAAATTAAGAGCACACAGGAGACAGGAGAGGAGTGAAAACACACATAAAAGCAGCCAAGCAGCCATCAAAAAGAAGTAAGTTACAGAAAGCTGGGTTTGTATCCTCCACTCTTGAATAAGCTGTTGGGCTGGGATCCTGGTTATATTACGTGCCTGGGTATAAGACCCTATCAAAAATAAAAGTAAGGATTTGTGTTTGGAGCCATGTGACATAGTCATGAACAACCAAGCTGTATTTTTTGACAGTTGTAAAGATATATTACAGAGCTCGATAGCCTGTAGGAAGTCCAGGAAGGCATTAGCATCCACTGTCATAGGGATAAAGAAATACTTTAACACTACTGTATCCTCAGGCATAGTGCAAAGCTGCGATGAAGTGCAACATATCAGAAGGCATAATAGCTGTCTGTGCTGTAGCAGAGCGGGAGTCCAAGCTGCCTTTAAAAGTATGTGACCAGAGGGAACAAAAAAGTTTCTGTGCTCTCGAATGTCCCTGTAGTATTGTTACCTACTCAGTTTTCACTGAGGTGGTTGGGGGCTCAGGTTAACACAGGTGAAAAACTCTAGAAGTGAGCCTGCAGCATCCCTTCCCCCAAGATCTCTTCATCTGTCAGTGACATGTCAAAATGAAAGGGCATCCAGGAACTGTTTGACCACATTTCAAAATGTGTAGGTTTGCATACTTTCCAGCACTTGTTAGCATGTTTGTTATCTGATGGCAGTAATTAGAAACACACATTTTTTTACTCACCATCTCACAGCTGGAGCAATCCTGGTTTGTCCTGAGGGATGGGCTTATTTTGAAACATCCCATTAATAAGTATATTATCAGCACTATGCACAGCCACCTATCTGTGCTCTCTCCTGTGAATGAAGAAGAATCATGAACCCACCAGCCTCTAACTTTCTTTTTCCCTTCCTGATGAGTTGCATCTAAGGATGTGGAACAACTGTGAGGAAGCCCTTGGACTTGTCAAGGCTTTCAGGAGACTCTTATAGAGAATCACCAAAAAGATGCCATACTCTCCATGTTTTTCCACAGATGCAACCTATGACCACTGGAGCACAAACAGCTTTATAATTTATGTATTATAATGTGTGTTACAGCACTCAAAAGGAAAAAAATGAAAAAGTTTTCCTTCAAGATACCCACTTGCCTGATAGCAGAAGCTCTTCTACTTACCCTTTAATTTGCTAAGCAGATGGCTTGAAGTACAGATGTAGTAGAATTCCCTCTCTTGGCATTGCAAAAGAAAAGGAAACAGATTCAGAAAATGCCAGTTGCAGAATATTATCCTAATTTTATTTTTGCTCCATTTAGCCTAATATGGAGACTCAAATTTTCCTCTCACAGTAGCTGAGTCCAATTGCAACGTGTCATGTAAAGCAAATACGAGTAAATACTTTGGTAGTCCACACATACTGATCACTGTGCTGCCATGGGAGGTTGCCACTTGCACTTCAGTGAGCTGGTTGAGGCACAGCTAATTTAAAATGTAATGTACTTTTCCAATAAACTAAATTACACTGCCCTACTAGTGATTGCAATGTAACTCTAGCCTCAAATACACTCTTTTCTAGCCATCCACACAACTGAAATTTGTGTGTATTCTGCCAGCTCACTTTTCAATTACGGAAATGTACTTTTCTTGCCTTGAAAAATGTAACCTGATCTTGCTGTTATCCATTTAGAACATGGCTAGAAATAGCACCGTCACAATCCACTCCTTTGGCCATGCTTCCTCTTAATTTTTTCCTTTCTCCGACTTGTTAGGGATATTTCCTACTGGCCCCCGTTGCCATGTGGAGTCTATCACCTAAAAGCACCTGATGCAGAAAAGGAAACAGAGACTTTTTTATGTCAGTGAGCAATAGATACTGTCAGCCATCGCTATACATTCTTCCACCTTCTTTTTAACATCTCATATATGATTGCTTTCGCAGGTAGGACCAGTCCCTTTGCTCTGTGTTTGCACAGATAACAGTGCCATGACTTATGGCTCTGTGACGGAACTCCTATATGTTGTGGGGCACTCTGCTCCCCACGCAAGGGCTGTGACTATCAGCTAACGGTGACATGTAAGGAAGCAAAGGCTATCCCAGAGAATTGCAGCACCACTTGCTTAGGTTTTGTGCGCTTGATTCACTGGGGAGGTATCAGCATTTCCATGATTACTTTTAAAAGGTTATATAATTAATTCAGAAACTTTTTAATGGGGACATATGTCTCTAGCCAGGAAGTAATTTCTTTTCCCCAATCAAGATTTTCTTTAAGTGTGTGTTTTAAGTGACATAAAAGTAAGATCAATTATTATATTATATTGGCTTTGGACACATATTTCAGATTTCTAGTGGCTTTAAACTAAAAATCTGTCTTTGGCAAGTGATTAATCAATTATATTTGAAAATTAAATCTGTCAAGATAATGAAGTTCAAAATTAACTGCTGAACATAAATAATACTTTTGTATGCAATTTTCATAACATAAAAAAAAATATTAGGAGTTCTGTACATAGTCAAGCCACAGTCCAAAATGGTCTGATTAATATAACACTGTTGTGGCTTAACGCTGGCAGGCAGCAAAGCCCCACACAGCCTCTCTCTCACTCCCCTGCAGTGGGGTGGGGGAGAGAATCAGAAGAGTAAAAGTGAGAAAACTCGTGGCTGAGATAAGGACAATTTAATAGGTAAAGCAAAGGCTGCAAGCGCAAGCAAAGCAAAACAAGGCATTCATTCATTACTTCCCATCGGCAGGCAGGTGTTTAGCCATTTCCAGGAAAGCAGGGCTCCATCATGTGTAACGGTGACTTGGGAAGACAAACGCCATCATTCCAAAAGTCCCCCCCTTCCTCCCTCTTTCCCCCAGCTTTTATTGCTGAACACAACATCATATGGCATGGGATACCCCTCTGGTCAGTTGGGGTCAGCTGTCCCAGCCGTGTCCCCTCCCAGTTTCTTGTGCACCCCCCAACTTACCCACTGGCAGCATAGGGTGAGATGCAGAGGAAGCCTTGATGCTGTGTAAGCACTGCTCAGCAACCACTAAAAATCAACACTATTTTGGTCACAAATCCAAAACACAGCACTGTACATGAGCTACTATGAAGAAAATTAACTCTATCCCAGCCAAAACCAGTACAAACAGTAAAAGTTTCTGTAAAAGCTGAATAGAAATAAAAGGACAGTGGGGGAAAGGGGAAAGTCTGAAGACTAAGAAGTTTCATTTCTTATTCTTCGTGTTAGGGATGTTTCCTAGTGGCTTCCATTGCTATGTGGAGTCTATCACCTAATAGCACTTAGATGCAGAAAAGTCTCTTTCATGTCTAACAGTAGAAAGCAAGTCAGTCATGATTTGCATGTGCATACCTCTCCCCCCACATTAAAGCAGAGTGAAGGAAGTAATTAACAAAAATCTTCTAGGTGACTTGTTGAGGCTTGTCTGCACCAACTACCATGGTGGATGATGTGCCTAACTGAATATACCCTGGTACACACAGTGGACAAACTATTTTTTGCAAAAGCGTTTTTAATCCTTGGATTAATTTCAACTTGTTCTCTTCTATCTATAGCTTAAAAAATAGAAATGCATATTTCCTAGTGGATTTTTCTCTGGCACCTCCTGGTCACAGATGTTTAACTAACTTATAGATATACCACAGTTTTATTTATTTACTTCCTGATCATTGTTGTTATCAATCTTACCCATGAAAAGTGACAGAACCCAGCGAATGAAGAGTATTACATCTGGCTATTGTTGGATGTCTAGGTATCTTAGAAGGGGATAGATCAGGAGTTAACAGTCCTCATTTTCCCATTACTTACTGAGTAGGTCAAGATGAACACCTCAGATACAGACACTTCCATTTCAGAAATTCAAATTGGGTCATGAGAATTAGAAGATTTTAATAAAGCCTGATGTGTTTCCGCTTTGAATCTCTCCTATCCAGATAGAAAGAGTAACTAAGGGGGCAATTGTCTCAGAATCCCTTTAAGGTTATTGTTTTGATGTGGGACAAGACAATCTGGCAGTCTTTTTCTTACATTCAGCCTTAGGAAACCACAAACAGGAACCTATTTACTTACCTTGTTTTGAGTGAAAAGGAGGAGCCATTTATTTCTAAATAGTTTCTACGGAGATCAAGGATAGACTCATTAACTTTAGCTTCATCTACAAATCACACTGACAGTCAGTATGCCACAGACAAACACTTCCCCACTACAGTGGCAAATTGGTAAATAATTACCTCTCCAACTTCCTTTCATCTTGCCACTCTCTTCTCTGTTTTTGGGTAGCGATGAAGATAAACTGACTGCTTTCCAGCAGAAAAGGGACCTATCAGTCAGAACTGACTGGGAGGACCATAGCCTTGGCTACCTAAGGAAGAAATTTTCCTCTCTGTAAGGATATTTGAAAAGAGCTTGTTTGTCTGTCTAGATAGTTACTGCAGTTTTGGATGTAATCAAGGGTACCAGCATAAGGGTGACTAACTGGTGATATTTTTCAATGTGAGCTACAGAAACAATGAAGTATTACTTCTATACTTTCAATATGAAAAATCTATCCCCTGTTGAAGTCAACAGAAGTCATATACTTATCATTCTGCTCAGAAAACTTGTTCCTCTGAGTCATCTAATAAGATTACTAAGCATTTCACATGAATTCTCTTTTCAAAGAGAAAACATATACTTGACAAGTATATGTTTCAATATATTTCATTGATAAATATTTATAGACATTTATAAAAAAGTGTACATTAGCTGCCATATTTTTCAGCATATTTAAAAGAATATGTATCTCACTATCTTACAAATACATTACCATATATTTTATTTCTGCAAGTATCCAGATGCTCTCTTCCTGCAGAATAGCAAGTAGATTCATTAGAGAATTCTTCTTAATAACTCTGATTCTTTTTCTTTCAGTTATCGAATTCTTTACACCTGCCATCTTCCCCTCTTACCGATTGACTTGATATGGTAATTAAAGCTTTGAAAAATGCTTAAATTTATAAATGCATGCAGCCTTTTTTGAATATAAAAATGTATTTCTCTTTTTGGAACCTACATGTCTAACACCTATATATATATAGTGAACTATGAAACAGTGTCATTATTATAATAGTGAACGTGTCTGCAATAACTGATGCAGAAAACATTGTAAATCAACTTCCATTTTAACTCTCAGGCTTTTAGTCACTCAGAACCATCTGAAAAATATCTTTGTTTGGATGGAGACCGAAGGTGTGACACCTGTTCATAAAACTTTCTTTTAACGAGATTTAATTGTCAGGATTCAAGTGTACCCTTGTGTAGATAGGTCCAGACCCTCTATTCTTTGGTACTCAAGATGCATCCTAATGAAATATTCTTCTCTCACTGGACCAGAAGTTATAAAGATTACATCAAACATCCTTTGGCAGCTGTCAAAAAAATCCAAGGACAGTTTTACTTTTGTAGTACTCCAAGTACTGTTTTTAATACTTTGTAAACGTGAAGTGGATAAGATCATCTACTAGCCAAGGTATTATAGGTATTCAGGGTAGTATGGATACCATAAAATTGTAATGTTTTCTGTGCACCTCAAGCTTTCAGTAGATCCCAGCATGTTGTCCTGTATTCCTAAATCAAAACAACCTTTGGTCCACAGTATTTCAGAGAAGACTTCAGTTATATTCTCAAGTATTTATTTTAGTTTTCCATGCTCAATCACTTCAGAATATAATATTATTAATGGAACCTATATTCTGAAGACATGTCTGTAGTACAGTATCATAGATGGCAACAGCAGGAAAACAAGAACAAGATTACAGAAATCCATCCAAAGAGGTGGGTGATGACTTTGTTAGTGTTGATGTTATGAAGAGAAATCGCCCTGAAATATTTAATTTTCTCACTTAGATATCTAAGTGAACTTGTGCCATGCAATGAATCCCCTGACAGTCAGAGTATGAAACATCCTGGTGATGAATCCAGCTCTCTTTGTTATGGGAAAAAATGACAAGACAGATGAGGAAGCACAGTGAAGGTTTAAATACTTCAAATGTTACAGGGCCATTTCTCTAATGAGCCATGCTAGGGTTTACCCACCACCTACCTCAGAAGAACTTCTGCAGCCCATGAGCTCCCTCATACCTCTCCCTCACCAGTTAATGCCCAGAGGAAACAGAGACTATGCTTATCATTTACCCCCTCAGACTCTTACATGTCCTGATGAAGGGGGTGAGAAGTACCTGGAATCAAGGGACATCCTTCTCCCCTCCCCAAACCTAAACCATGTTGTGTGCTTGTTCCTTTATTGGTTCAATCACTGCCTTCACACTCTGATAGAGGAACTAATTTACTCTGTTTCTAAAGTGAGTTTCTTAGTCATGCCCAGTCAGTGGGCTGTTTAGATGGACTACTCTAAGAAGCCGTGTTGGCTCGTTTAAAGTAGCAGCAGTGGAGAGCTGTTCATGAAGAAATATTTTCTCCTGGTTGTAATAAGGATCTGTTAAGAAGCTGGATGGCGACGCTTTTTTATTAGCTTTCAGTTAATTTTGGACTGAGTAATGATTTTTAAAGACGTAAAATCTTACATGTCTGGATAAAACATGTGATTTGTCTCACAGTTACCCGGAGAGGGAAAAATCCATCAGTTCAGATTAGGCCAAGGGAAGTGTATGTGGTACAAAGTGCAGTGTGTTGCATTGAAGTCTTCAGGGATGTGCAAATAGGCCCATGTTCAGTTCAAAGAGAAGTGGCAGCAAACATTGTTATCTTCTGTTGTGTATTAGGCACAGGCATATCAGGCTAAAACACCTCTGCTTATGTCTCATCATGACAGGGATTTATGTTAATGATTTCAAAGATTAGATCCTTAGTTACTATGTGACATTTATTAATTGGGGACAATACAAATTACACTTTTACTGGTTTTGATTCAGAGGCATAGACAACCAGTAGGCATCCTCATTTCTTGTCATGGCATCCCTTGACTAATTCCAAGCATGCAAGCATACAACACATCATTACTTTCAGAGAGTAATCAGTAAGTAATTTATCGACACTCAGAAGAATAGGTGAAAACTCAGCAGGAAAGATATGTTCTGTCATCAAAATGCTTTCCACTTCATCATTGTTAAGGGGGGAAAAAAAGGTCTTATGAAAAACCTGCATGTCAACAATTTTTAGTGAGGATATTTAGAGTATAATGTTAGGTGCCTCTTTTTTCTACATCAGATGGATTATAGGTCAAGCAGTCTACTTCTCCTAATTGTGTGTAGGTCTAGAATATGATTATAGATATTGTTTCAATGTGATAACCTAGCAAATACTAATACTCAAACTAACTATCTGTAAAATAATCTATAGCAATGCTGCACACCTTTTATAGCTTTCCTTCATATTCTGCAATGGACCATTGTGCCAGAGCTCTTTTCAAACTGCTTGTGTCACCCTGAGGGTACTTGCAAAGGATTGTATTAATCTGGAATGCTCTTTCTTGTGATCTGTCTATATTATATACTATAATGATGCATACATTACTACATGTATTACTACATATGTTAATATCTTGTCCAGTGCCTTGCTAGTTTGGAAGCTATCCAATCAACTGTGCTCACACTATGTGGACCAACAGCTGGACACACTATATGGTGCCATACTTTCCAGCTGTGGAAAAGGAACCTCTTCCAAAAAGCTTATTTCTATCAACATTTATTTCTAGGTTGATATGAGATTCAAAAATTTTTGAAAGCGTTGCTATGCTGACTAGAGGGGAAATTTAATATTTTGTACAGGGTTATAGAATGAAGATGCGACAGCAGAAAACAGAGGTTGTGTTCCTTCTGGGTATTACCCACCAAACATGAGCAGAGCTATACTTGAAATGTATTAGTACTGAGGAAATGAAGTGAGCATTGAAACATCCCTTTTTTGCTAAAATCTCTTGATATTATCACCTCATTCTCTTCTTTTATTCTCATCCTACTTGTCTGTTTACCTTTCATGCTATGTGGCAGATGGATAGTAAGTACCTTGAGGAAGGGACAGTTTTTTTATTGTGTTTCTGAAACGCTGCTCATGTACTTCAGTTCTGAGTTGATATTCTTAGGCACTATCAACAACACTTAATAATGGCAACATTTATCAATGAAGTGATGCAAAGGTGACCTATTTTAAAATAAATATTTCTCTAGCACATATTCACTCTGGGGATTTGTCCATTTGCATGTCTCTGTTATTTTCTTAGACTGATTTCCACATTCTATGTATTACTTTTTGACTACTGAAGCATTTAAGACTAAGAAAAAAACAATTCCACTACACTATTTGCCTTTTTTTTCCTACAAAATATATGTTTATAGAAGCCAAAGAGATTCCAAAGTATATTTAGCTAGGCATAGAGATGGGAACATAAATATTTTTTCCTGTCCTGTGTAACTAACATTCTAGTAGCCTCTTATGCATATTCTCATAATTATTTTGTTTTATTCACAATTTTCATATTTAGTTTATCAATGCTGTATTTCATGTTTCCAAGATTTTTTAGAACCCATCTTGCAATCATGTCTTGAAGTTATTAAAACTTTTCTAATTTTTTGTTCTAATGGCGTAGGTTAATATATTATCCCGCAAATACCTGTGTATATAACTGATCTTACATAGGCTTCTATAAACTCACTGGACCATATTCTTAATTTAAAAACAACTAACTGGTGTGAACAGAAATTATTGGACTTTGAGACAAAAACAGTTTGTTCTTGATTCAAGTCCATCCAATAATCCATTTGATTAATTCTCAGAATTTTTCAAGGTTAACAGGCTGTTAAGTGCTTGACTTCTTACTGGGAATAAAACTGTTTCCTTAAAAGTCTGAATCTGATGCTTGGAAAAAAATGTGTTCATGAAAAAACATTATGCAGAGCCAGAATGAAGAGAAATCTCTTCTGATCATTTTACAGTGCTTCTAACTAACACTGACCAAAGCATGGAAGCAGGATTCCTTAAACACCCTCAGATGTGATGACACTTTGTCAAATTAAGAATTGTACTAATTAGAAAATACTTTCTACAATAACAATATTAATCTAAACAATACATAAGGGAAAGAAAAAAATCTGATTTGATACATAAATTAAAGATTTAGGTTTGTGGGGTTTTTGCAGAGATTCTCCTACATCAACACCACATATGAGAATAAGCTTCCTATAGGAAACTGTGAGTACCAGTGTCAAGAATCTGAGAACCTAGACAGTGCAGCACTTCCTTTTTTTTTCCTGCAGTTTTGGTGTTCACAAAAGTTTTAATTTTAGAGAAACACACCATTTTAAAATGCTGCATACAGCAGGTCACAGACAGGGTAACCCTTTTGCCTTGGGGATGTTAGAATGGGGAAGCCAGAAATTAGTCTCCACCTCCTTTCTTATATATCTTCTTTCCCTTCCACCCTCATCTCCTCTCTCCTGGCTGCTTCCTCCAAAGTTGCCTCCTGGTCTCTCCATTCCCCCATGTTCTTGTGTGGGACTGCACATAGGTTCAAGGATGACTTCCTGATATTCACTAACAAGGGGAATATTTTTAAAATAACTTGCTTTCACACATATAAACTGCACCTCACATAATCCATCCTCCTTCAAAAGCACCAGTCCCTGACAATAAATTAAGCTGTACCTCCAAAGAATCAACACAACACTGGGGGTAGAAATAGGGAACATTAGAGGCAGGGGGCTGTTATGGGGGCAGGACACATGAGCAGGGAAGTTATTATAACAGTGGTGATGCTAGAGTAAAATGCCTTTTTACTCTAGCATCTACTTGCTTCTACTGGGCTACAGTTTCCTGCTCGGCTATCTAATCCACTCTACTATTGAATTCCTTTTCTTATTTATAAAAGATAACAAGAAATTATATTGGTAAATAGCCTATATGTCCCTGCTTTTATTTAAATGATTGCATAGAAGCAGGGTATGAGAGTGTATGAGTGGCCAAGGGAATCAGGAAGTGAAGTTTGTCCTAAGTATTCTGTACATTAGGAAGCAATGAAGGAGAACAATAAAAAGACAGTTAAATAAAAAGGGCAAACTCCTTCATAGTGCTAAAAGTTTCCATGAGAACACGGGATGATATACGTCTGAGGCCACCACTTGAGACACTAACATAAGAACTAGATCACTCTGATACAGATCTTGGTAGGTCTAACCTGAGAAATGTACGATCTCATTTATGATACGTTTGTATCTGCTACAATCCCCTATACAAAGGATCCTCATTTCAGGAGGAAGACAGGAAACATAGAAGATTTGTGCCAGGGTGCTATTATGCTCTAAAATTTAGCAGGTGCTCACATATTCTTCACTGCCAGAAAAAGGAATAACTGTTGCCAATGAATTAACATAATGAATTTAATTATGGAATTAAAACAGAAAAAAAATTGTGGTCAGTATTAGTGATCCGCTTTTCTTTTTAGTAGCTAATTTGCATATTCGTGATGGAAATGTAACGCTGCTGACCAGTCTGCTTGAACGTAACATTCCCTATATACTTTTATTTATTTTTGTGGTTTTAATGTTGATGCTTTTGATAACAGTGGAACATCCAACTCATCAGCAAATTGGCTGAGATATGAAGAGGCCCCGTAGCCTCAGCTTCTGAAGTTGAGAACTAGGTCAAGTATTACAGTAAATGCTGTGTCTGAATGAAATAATAGACATCAAAAATTAACGTACGTCCAAACTATGTTTCTGATAGTCCCTAATTAACCACACCACTCCTACACATCTTATTGAAATAGTCTTCTCAAGATGCTAATTAATAAGCACAAACCTCCTCTGACATGCAGTAGAAACTTTTGAGAGAATATGTCTCTAGCTACCCATGAGACTTGAGCATTACACAGATATGTGGGCAACTGGTCTTACCCAAAAAAGACGATCCAGTGTATATCTGAAAGAGGTGATTTTCTATTTCATTATCAACAGACCATTAGCAAACCCTAGGTCAGATTCTGATATCCTTACTTGTGTGGAGTAACACCGTACATCATTTATACTACATCTAAAAGAAACCCTTCTGAATTCAAACAAATACACTGGTGGATAAAGGTATCTCTTATCAGTTAGAACATCAGACTCTGATCTATATTTACTAAGGCTGAGATGATCATAGAATCATAGAACTGTTAAGGTTGGAAAAGACCCTTAAGATCATTGAGTCCAAACGTTAACCTAGCACTGACAAGTTCACCACTAAACCATGTCCTCAAGCACCACATCTACCCTTCTTTTAAATACCTCTAGGGATAGGGACTCAACCACTCAACAGGCCAGCCTGTTCCAATGCCTGACTACCCTTTCAGTGAAGAAGTTTTTCCTAATATCTAACCTAAACCTCCCCTGGCACAGCTTGACACCGTTTCCTCTTGCCCTATCACTTGTTACTTGGGAGAAGAGACCGACCCCCACCTCGCTACAACCTCCTTTCAGGGAGTTGCAGAGAGTGATAAGGTCTCCCCTCAGACTCCTCTTCTCCAGGTTAAACAACCTCAGCTCCCTCAGCTGCTCCTCATAAGACTTGTTCTCCAGACCCTTCACTCATCTCGTTGCCCTTCTTTGGACATGCCCCAGCACCTCCATGTCCTTCTTGTAGTGAGGGGCCCAAAACCGAACACAGTATTCAAGATACGGCCTCACCAGTGCCGAGTACAGGGGCACTATCACCTCCCTGGTCCTGCTGGCCACGCTATTCCTGATACAAACCAGGATGCCATTGGCCTTCTTGGCCACCTGAGCACATTGCTGGCTCATGTTCAGGCCGCTGTCAACCAACACCCCCAGGTCCTTTTCTGCCAGGCAGCTCTCCAGCCACTCCTCCCCAAGCCTGTAGCATTGCATGGGCTTGTTGTGACCCAAGTGCAGGACCCGGCACTGGGCCTTGTTGAATCTCATACAGTTGGCCCTGGCCCAATGAAACAGCCTGTCCAGGTCCCTCTGTAGGGCCTTCCTACCCTCCAGCAGATCGACACTCCCACCCAGCTTGGTGTCATCTGCAAACTTACTGAAGGTGCACTCGATCCCCTCATCGAGATCATCAATGAAGATGTTGAACAGAACCGGCCCCAACACTGAGCCCTGGGGAACACCACTTGTGACCGGCCGCCAACTGGATTTGACTCCATTCACCACCACTCTCTGGACTCGGCCATCCAGCCAGTTTTTAACCCAGCGGAGAGTGCGCTTATCCAAGCCATGAGCAGCCAGCTTCTCCAGGAGAATGCTGTGGGAGACAGTGTCAAAGGCCTTACTAAAGTCCAGGTAGACAACATCCACAGCCTTCCCCTCATCCACTAAGCAGGTCACCTTGTCCTAGAAGGAGACCAGGTTAGTCAAGCAGGACCTCCCTTTCATAAACCCATGCTGGCTGAGCCTGATCCCCCTGTTGTCCCGCACGTGCTGCGTAATGGCACTCAAGAAGATCTGCTCCATGACCTTTCCTGGCACCGAGGTCAGGCTGACAACCCTGTAGTTCCCCATATCCTCCTTCCAACCCTTCTTGTAGAGGGGCATCACATTGATGATAACTTGCTTCCCCGTTGCTACTAGGCTTGTAGTGCCCTTGTCTACCTAGGCTTTTGAATCATTAATAATAATAATAACAGTAATCATAATAATAACCATTAATTACAATATTAATAATAATGAAAAATAGTAAAATTTACCATTCATATAAAAACAGCTGTGCTGAATCAGACCAAAGGTCCATTTACCCTCATGCCCTTTCCCTGACAATGACCCATGCAAAAACCTGGAGGTGTCTAATTGCTAGGACACTTGCAGTAGATGTAAAACTCCCCAGGAGCTACTCCAGCTTATTCCAGCTGGGAACTGGCCTGCTATTTCTAATCAGCCCACTGCAGACCTCCATGCCCTCCACGTGAAACCTTACTGTCTACTGAGTGCGCTGCTTACATCTGGATGCAAATATACAATTAAATATTGAATACAAAATTCAACAAAATGCATTGTCCAGAATTAATAAATTTCTGACAACTATGCAGCCTTTTTCATTTTTCTTTTCATGAAACTTCTGACCTTACTCTGTTTGGTTAAAGGATATGAGACCTGTGTAACAGACTTTGCCTTTAAGGTACGAAAGAGCTTTGGGTTGTACTGAGTTTCCATGCAAGTATAACATGTTGAATATAAAGCAAGTTCTTTACAGAGCTCAGATGTCGAATCACTACTCACAAATAAGCATTACCCTTGGTTTTCCAAAATTCAGTGATGAGATCCAGTGAACCCCAATAATCACAACCTCTATCAAGAGGATTTTTGATAGAGGAAAGGGCAGGGTAGCATCACGCACAAAGCTGCTTACTACAGGCAGAAAGGTTACTTCAGTACGTGCAAGTAAATACACAATTCACAGGTAATGTCCTAGATATCATAGGAAGCTGTCACAGTACTGACATTTATTCTTAGGTATGACCATGAATTTTTCATGACCAAGCAGATTAAAACCTGTCTTAACTAATTATACTGAGCTGTTTACTACTAAAATCTCTGCTGAGTTAAAGCTGTGTTTTCCATAATGTTTTGGTACAGGATATACTAAGTATTTTCTAATCAACCAAATCAACAGATAAATAGCATGTGCTCAACTGACATCTTTGAGAAAAACTGGTAATCGAGCAAAATTAATATAATGAATTGTCATTGCTAACTATTAAGGTAGCTGCAAACAAATTTTCCAGTGATTCATTCATGCTCAGGAAAACAAACAGAGTTTGCAAACAATAAAAAAGTTTATTATTCATGAAAACTTCACAAAAGTTAACTCAAGCACCCCCCCAATTCAAACATATGTTTGTCCTCATCTCACCTCTGAATCATCTGTTCAATCTGCCCTTTCTCCATCATGCTGTGCTGAACTGATTGCTTCAGTCATATGAGATAGGGAGCTGGGAGACAGAAATGTCTTTGCACAATACTCTGGCCTGCTCCCATTCGGAAACAGTCAAATAAAAATTATATGAAAAGATGTCATCCTCCGGGATATAAATAGAGGGAGATTTTCTTTCTATGAGCTGGGCTTACAAATAGGAATCAAAAGAAGCAGTATTTGGAAGGAAAAATGTATTTTTTAATCTACTAGTGCAGGGTCTTGATTCAACAAACAGCCTAATGCTCTGTATGTACCTCGTGTTATGGTTGCTTTTGAATAACGGGTAGAATCGGGGTCTCTGCACACAGTATCAAAGTAGTCCTTTTGGGCACCCATGCCATTTTCATTGCCCTTTAAAGCCAGCTACTTCACATTGTTGCAAGCTCCCAACAAGACTTTGCTTCTCCGCCTTACCTCAGGCAATTCCTACACCTACTTTGAGCTTAGTCATACTTCCTGGAAATCACTCAGAAGTGCTTGATTCTTGTTTTTCAAGAGACCTGAAGTAGTGCCAGAAGGGTCTGTCAGGGCACTAGTAGTTTAACTAGATATTGACGCAAAGACACCTGTGAAAAGAAATGAAAATCATACTTGTAAGTGGTGTTTGTTTTTTTTAAACTGGTGCATAATCCACTGAATACATGAAAGAAAATGCTGTTATCCAGTATGTCAAATATGGAGATGAAACTTAGTGGCCTTGTATATAAAACTTTTGTCCTTCTTGATATATGCTGAAGTTACATCCATTCATAAGCTATCAGTATAACACACAGATAGGATGGAACACTGTGAAAATGACAACAGAGAGGGACAAAAGTCTTTCAAATATTTTACTTAGCCTTTAGGGTTTTTCTATACTTTTGGAGGGAAGGAACATTGGAAGGGCATGTCCTCAGCCATGAGGCTCTTCTGCAGCCTGGTCTCTGGTGGGTGCCAACTGTGGAAAGAATTTTTGCAGTCGCTATCAGATAAGTTTCTCCTTTGCTCCAGGGACACAGCTACATGTGAATGGCCACAGCACAGGCTCTTGAAGCCCCTGGTTGGGAGACCGTCCTTGGTGCTCAGAAGTTACTTGTTTAATAGCTGGGTGAAGGCCTTCCAGGTCTGCAAGGAAAATATGTGTCCCCGGGAGCCTTCTCCTTGTCTGGCCCCGCATCCATCAGAGGGAGGAAGATGCACCATTCATAGTGGCTTGGCCTGGGCTCAGCAGCACATCCTGGATGGAGAAGGCAAGAGGTGGGGTCTGGCATGGGAAGCGCTAGAGGCTCCCGTAGATCCCTCCCACCCTCACCACCAAAATGTCCCAGGACATTTTGCTGTAGGAAGGAGAATCTGTGGTGAGTCAATATCTTTGTCTTACATCTTCTATCAAAGTCCTGAAAAAAAACTCCTGATGAATCTCTGTGCCGTCTTTTACATTTTTCTCTTTTAATATGTTTATTTAGGCTACCAAAAAGCTATCATAAGTAAATGATATTGGTATCCTGTTGAGAGATTTGCAAGGCCAGAAGCAAGAAAAACTATGTACTGCTTCTTGATTTTTCACTTATTTGATGACAAAATGACCTTTTAGAGTAAATGAGGCTGGAATACAGTACAGGTCTGTTGATATTCTTCAATTTTTCACAAACAGGAATTCATCTGCTTCCCCCTAGTCAGGATAATAGAGACCAGTTCCACAAAAAAGTTGTTTCAGTCATACAAAAGTTGCGCTTTCAGAGGGACTCCCTGAAGAACGTGACAAAAAGCAGCTGTAGAGCATATTGGGAGGTAGACAGTGCTTGGGATAAAAGATGTAAGGGTGTCTCCCAGCATGGATGTCTCTCAGGCCATTGAGCAGCTGTCCTATAAGTAAAACAGGAAAAAGACCCACCATACCAAGTATGGATATTCCCAAGACCCAAACATTTCAGGGGGTATGTAGCTTGCATTTCTTATTCATAACTATTGGCATGACAAATGTCTAGTTATTCATTTCAGGTATCTCCCAGGAACTGGAAGAGTGTGCTTATTCCTCCCAGCTGGGGATTTAATTCTTTTGACATTACCTTGGATTCATTAATTTTCTTCAAGTATTTTACACTCTTTAGTTCTAGATAATCGTTCCTCAGGTCAATTACAGAAAACTGCACAGCCTGGACCCCCAAAGTAGTGAAAACTCAAAATTTTAAATTAAATCCACATCAACTGAGAAGCCTCAGCTCCTTGTAAAGTAAAATCACAGTTGCTTCTTTCATGTTGTTTTTATCAAATCAACATTTAGGGACTGAAACAATATTTAGCACATTTTACACTAGTATATATTTGACTTTGGGGATGGAATTAACTGCTGAAGCAAGTATGTCCAAACTCCAAGCAATTTATCTTTAAAGTAAGGTTTATTTTTTTTACTTTAGCTGATAAATTCCTATTCATGCCACACATGGGCATGTGATGATGCTGAGGAAACTTATTCTAGAGCATAAAAGCAAGTGGGTGGGGTGGGCTTATGGAATCTGTTTGGCATACAAGTCAAAAAAACCCCACAAACGATCGTGAATTTGATAGCTGTTAAACTATGATGAAATTTTTTTCTCTCATAAAATTTAGGAGTAGCTTCTATACCATAGAGGCAAACATAGGTACAGAATTACAAGTGCTGAGAACCCATGCAGGGCAGGCACTAGACACTGGATCTCTAATGAAGTATTATGGCTATTGATGAATGTTAGTGGAAAAATCAGAAAGATGATTATAACTGGGTTTGCTTTTTGCTACCATATTCCATGAAAAACACACTCCTACTATACAGAAATTTTCGAGGATTCAATGTTTATAACAATTCATGCAGCAGCAAGATTAAAAATTCACTATGAAGATTAAATGATAGTACTAAGCAGCAATCGTTAACTTGTTTTTTTGGCTTCACACTAACTCAAACATAGGTAATTTCAATGTACTATGCCAGAAAAACAAAAACAATGATGATTCTTTATATGTCCTATTATTTCCAAAACATAGTGTTAGAATGTAAATGTTATTGAAAACTTGTTAGCCTGTAAAAAATTCTTTCTTTTTCTTTCTTTTCATAACTATAAATAGAAATAAAATGCCTGTGGCAAATGCATCTGGTGTGGTGCATATTTTTGCTGAGTTCATCAGCTGTCTGCAAGATACATATTATCATGAAAACACATTACTACTCCCAGTCCACTAACTGAGAATTCTGAATGCAGATTACTAAGGACATGGTTTCTGTTCTTAGTTTTATTAATTTGGAGAGCTGTTTGATGGAAACAGGTAACAGTTTCTGATATAAATAGTGTTGTAGGCCAAGAAGGAAAAAACACACCAACAACAACAACAGAAAAATATGGAATTCAGAACTGATGCTAAGTTTAAAAGAATCCCATACGCTTTAGTGAATGTACATTTACAGGCAAAGTGCCTGTACTGGTTTCATTTAACACACAGGTACAGGTGGCACTTTAGTAGTTGATAGACAAAGAAAGAAAAGAAGACACCAAATTTTTCTTAAGTCTATTCCAGAATATTTGTTCAAATGCATTGATACAGTGACCAAAAGTAGATGTACATAAACATTTCAGTGCATCATTTGACCTTTTATTATCACACCATTTATTGCACTTCTAGCTGACAGCACCTCTTTGGTAAGAGCTACCTTCCTGTTCCCTGTGGGATAGCTGGACCACCTTGTAAAATTTCAAAACGATCATTGAAAAAAGAGTAAATAATGAGAGAAATGGAATGTGCTGGTAAAAACTGAAACTTAAACGTACATAAACTGCAGTGTGACAAATAGCAGGAATAAATCAGTCTTTAGCTTGAACCAAATTAGTTGCATCACAGAAATAAAAAGGAACTAGGAAAAAGTTGTCTTTGCTTAGATTTGAGTAATACCGTCATCCTACCCAGACAGCATTAATAATTAGAAAAGGTTGAAGTGCTGATTTAACAAGTTAACATAAGGAAACACTTAAGTACACATCTAGCTGTAATGAAGTTATTTAATTAAGCTCCCAATAAAAATGAATATATGTGGTTGTAGCACATTTTAGAGCAGAGAATCTTTTAAGTTATAGACAGCTTATATATTTAAAAGGTAGGGAAATGCTCAAGAAACTTCTGTAATCAAGAAAAATAATCACTAAATGAGAAAAATACTTTGTGGAATAGCTTTTAGGTCCAGGCACAATAAGACCTTTACTGAATCCTGTTTCTATGTGTTCCAAATCCAGAACAATTTGTTTGTTTCTTACAACTTAATCCTGAGAGGAAAAGGCAGGCATATTGACTTTTCATATGCAACTAAATTAATTTTGTGAATGCATATTTACTTATCAACAGAGATTATTCAGATATATATTCAGAGAGTTTCAGCTGAAAAGTGACACCAACTTTCTGGTAGTTCTTGAACAGCATTCTGCTGGTGGACTTCTGTTTGTGACCAGAGGATGCAAAGTGTCACAGAAAAAACTCTGCTTAGTCTCAGAATTCAGAAAAGATTTCAATTCAGTGCCTGAAGAAAATTTTATTTTCCACACATATTTGAGAGGAAATATAATACCGGAGAGACGATGCATGACGTGTGCCAGTGTGCTCGACACAAAGGATGAATGCATAACTTGCAGGGCTTAACTGGCCCTATTGCAGATTGTCCCTGTGAAGGAAGAAGGAGTGTGGGGTCAGAGGACATGTCTGTAGGGCACGGTGGGGAAAGCAGGTAATATCACTTGAATGAGAAAAGTGCTGTAAGTTACCCTTCAATATTTGTTGGCAGCGATGCTGTAAATTTGGACTCCCAGTTGCCATGGTTACAAACAGACTTTCGTACTGACCAGTAACAAAAAAGTGCCCTCCAGTTATTTGTTGCCTGTTTCACATGTTGCCCACTTTTCATAGTGATTTATTACAATTGCTTAGTACTTCCCACAGAAATATTCATCACCTTCTGGGGTTCAGTTTTTCATTCTTCCCCAGCTCCCACTAATAATTCAGGACATTGAAGAACTGGAACCAGTAGTAATGTTTTAACTTTTTTTTCTCTACAGCAATTGCCTGGATGTTAACAGGTTAACTTTGCATAAAGTCTATGGTTTATTAAGACAGGGTTTCAGCCATACCAAGACATAAGAGAATATTTTCATGACATTTTTTTTCCTTTATCCCAATACATACGTATTTTTAAATAATCATTAACAAATTAAGCTCCTTTTCCACTTTTTCAGAACTGTTTGTGAGCCTCAGTGCCTGCTGCAGAGCACAGAAATAAGACTGGAAACTAAAGTGAGAGCTGACAATTATTTCCAGCTCCCAAAATTAAAAACATGCAAAAGCATAAACTAAGAGAAGTAACTGAAACTTTAATTATCCCTATAGCCATTGTAATAATCTACCATATATACTATTATCAAAGAAAGAGTACCACCAGGTCTGCATCACAATATTAAGCACATAGGAAGGATATAAGCTTTTCCACTACAACAGAGAAGTGGCTTTTGGGCTCTAACTTGCTCCCTGGACTGAACATTTCCCCTGGACTGCAGAAATGCTGTGGCTGTAGAGTTGTACTCTGTGCCCTAGTATGGTTCGAGGAAGAAAAGGATAGCCTCCAAATTTTTAGTGAGCATCCAAATTTTTAGGGAGCCTTTTATTGTACTGAGTGATTTAAGCTACAGAAACCATCGAGGTAACATCAGGTCAACTTCAAGCTGTGACCAGCTCAAATGACCAAATTCTGTGTCTTCCCATGCATGTACAATGTCTCAGGAGAGACTGACTGGGTAAGGTACTTCCTTGCTGTTTCTCCAGATGCAATGCAGTTTTTTCAAAAAGAGGCTTCTGGCACTGAGAGAGTCAGGGAGAGTTATTTGATGTCCTCAACATGTTGTCATCATGTGTATCTTCACTCACAACCCTTCAGTAGCACTCGGCATGCAATCTACTATCCTTGATTGTCTCTCGACTTCAGCAGTTGAACATCTGTCCACTGGGGAGAATAGCATTTTTAAAGTGAATCTGTATTTGCACAAGCTCTACAGAAGCTGTTTATCAAAGCTTATTAGATGCTTGAATTGCTTAGGCTGTCATATGGTTCTTATTTTGTTTTAATTCTAAGCAATATAGCAAGTGATTTTTTTAGCAGACAGAAGTCCCCTCTGTATTATTACGGTTTTATGATGGATACAATAGAAAGTCTGGGTAATTTGGTGGTGTCCTTCCACACTTTTTAAACATTTATCTTCACAGCAGGTTCATATTTTCATGAAACACAGTCTTTCCCTCTCTGTTCCTTCAGGTCACTGTTTCCACTGCAGATAATGCTCCTTGCTGGTGTGGAACAGCCTGGTATGTTAAAGCTATCACCCTCGTTGGAAGGGATCACAGAAGAGTTACTGTTCCCCATGGGCCCCTGGCAGAAGTTCAAGGTGAACCAGCAGAGTGCTCTTTGGTGGGAAATGCGAGGAGCTCCATTCATTGCAGCATTCATTGCACATGCTATTGCCTGTGGTTAAACAGCTGCACCAGTCTGGACTGGGAAAGGGATTTTGATCCAGTCTTTTGGGGAATAAGTGGTCACTGTAGGAGGCAACATGAAGCGAAGCCTTTATAGTCATACATGAAAGCACATCATCAAAAAAAGGAAAAACACTAGTTTTCCAGTTTGTGCTTGCTCAGTATCAGTTTACACCTGTAATTATTCACTGGTGTCTTTTATACAGATCTGGGTTGTCATGCAGTGTTCTGGATTCCTTTTTCATTTTGTCAGCATCCTATTCGCCTCTCACCATAGTCTCAACTTCCCTGCCAAATACATTTACTTAAGGTCATCACTTCTGCAAGGGTTTGTGTTTGTTCTGGTAAGTTTTCTGTCATGATCCTTATGCCCTTCCTTTGGACATCTCACTTGTTGAACATCGATTCATTTGTCTGAATTGCAAACAAAGTGTTTATTATTACCCCAGAAAAGAGAAATGGCTTTAGTATTGCCAAGGCTGGCTGGGAATGTAAATGTCAGGAAGCTCACAGGACTCCTATGAAACCTCAGCTAGATTTTAAAGCTGTTATTTTAGTAGGGAACAATGTCAATATTGCTACCTGCCCTGTCCAAGGAATGAGTTTCACTATTGGAGCAGTGGGCAGCACACAGGCAAATGACTAACAATTGCGTGATGCCCCGTATTACAAATATCAAATCTGCTGTTTGCCACATAGCTTTTTGAGGTGGCTTCAGACAACTAGCCAAGTTTTTCGGAGGTGACCAGGAATTCTCTGTGTCTCATTCTGGACGTCTGCTGTTTCAAATACCTTGCTTGGCCTATTTTTCAGAGTCAGTACTTGGCACTTTCTGAAAAAGAGGTTGTTTAGTCAATTTTTAAAATTTTGACCAAAGCAGTTTTGATTGATCAAAAAGGCAGTGTGCTACTAATGCATGAAGATGTGTATTCCCAATTTTTAAGACTGGCTCCTGAAGTAGGAAGAACATGAAAATAAGTAATTCTTAGTTCCTTTTGGAAGAGTTGTGGGATTTAGGAGGTTCTACTCACTTTTGTCCAGACATTTACAAAATGCCAGTGTCTACCCATCCTGTCCTCCCAGAGGGTGGGAGTTATTGAAATATTTCTGTCCATCTTCTTAGAATACAGGTAGAATAACAAGTTATCAGGAGCAAAGGAGCTGTGAAGTTGTTGCCACAATTCTCCAGTACATACTAGTAAGCAAAGGGCTGCTGTCCCTTAATGAAGGATGTGCAAAGAGCCTTGCGTTTACAAGTCTGTGAAATTATCACAGGATACACATGAAATTACCAGGGAGTATCTTACATGCTTGCAAGTTCACATTCCACTCAACTTCTTGATTATCGTAGCTGGACCCACATGAAAATTTAATATTGCTTTCCCAAGGAAAATGATTGTCAGTGTGATGCTGTCCCTGTATTTCATGTGAGTTAACACCGTTATCTTCTGATAGCTAAATGATTAACTTATGTCATTGGTATGCTGCTTGTCTGGGCTGGTTGACCTTTAAAATAATAACTAGAAATTAAAACCCACTTCTTAGAAATACAACTCAAACTGCAACTAGGAAATGAGTTGAAGCAATTTATACGTATGGCAGGAGGTGACATACCTGTTCCTGCTACAGACTTCCCAAAACATTTCAGAGAAATCTGAGTGTCCTTTTTGAATCATTTCTCTGTACATCTTTTCCTGCCTTCCACACCTTTCACTGTGCAAGGAACAGCAGAGAGCAAAAGTAGAAGCATGGAAACAGAAAAAAAAAACCCAAAAAACCAAAAAACAAAAAACAAAAACCAAGCAACAAACAAACAATGTCTAGTAACATAAACCATGAAGAAATTGCAGCTGTAGCCAGGCAGAGAAACCTCAGATTTTACAAGAATTCAAAGTGTTTCCTTGTTTGGGAAATCAGGCTGCTGTATATTTGCAGAGCAGGGAAAAAGAGAACAGTTCAAATGAGGGAAGGCTGAAAGACAATGTCAGGAATAGTGAATAGAAGAAAATTATATATGCCAAGTTTTCTATAACTCGAAGGCTGAACAACTTTCATTTTCAATCAATCTCAAATCTTAAATGAAAAAAAAAAGAATGTTAATACAATGATTTTATATTCATCATTAATAATAAACAGAATAATTTACAATTCAGATATCTCAAGCTTGAAAATTAGTTCTCATGGTGAGTCAGAAGGCAGTGACCAAAGCAAATTTATCATGTGAACTGATGCAAGAATGTGGTACATCCTTCACATTGCTCATAAATCACTGGGCTTATTGCTGTACCTATTTCCCTGAACTTTTGTTCTTTCAAGCCATTTGATTCATCTCAGTCACCCTGCAGCTATTTCACAAGAAAAAAGTACCTGAAACTTCAGTGTTTCTTCTTCTGTGCCTGTGTGTGGGAGCTACACACATATACACACATGTACCTGGAGACTGGTTACAGCACCCCCATTGCTCATCACTCAGTCACTTGGTTTTTCCAAGTTTAGACAACCACAGGCCACAGAAAAGACAACTCCATGATCAAAAAGTGGAAATCCTTGCTGAGTACTGTCAACATCATTCATATAGAGAAAAAGAGTGTTTGGGTCCTCACATACATCACCAGTCACTATTGAACAGTCCAAGGTTGCTGCAGACCCTTGCAAAGTTAATCTCATCCCAACTTCTTCCCCATGATTGGTCATTTGTGAGCAAGAGATTCAATACTCCAGACAAACAGAACATAGCAGAGGCATGGATGCAGAGCGCTGCTTATGTATGGGTTCAAAAGAAAGGAGGAGAAATTCATACTAGGTTCAGTCTGCCAAATCTGAGAATGTGCAAACTAAAATGTGTATTTTATAGCAAAGTAGCAATTTGAGGCAAAGCTTTCCAATACAGATGAACAATTTGCATATATAAAAAAGAAAGTGAACTCAAAGCATGGTAGCTCAAAAATACCAAAAGCCAAATTCAAAGAAGAGTAAATATGCATATTGCTATTTCATTGTAGCTATTTATCTTCTAGCAAGGGACTAGGGAAAGAGATTTTTCTTCAAACACCAGTGCTTCCACTGCTGTTAATAATGATGATTTTTTTATGTAGGTAATGATTGTGGAAATCTTTGTCATTTCTTTTTTCACAAATATTTGCATGGGGGAAAAATATATTGAGCTTTCTCTTTGGTTTTGAAATCTGGCCCCAAAATGTAACTTTCATTTTCTTTCTCTTGTCTTAATTTATTCCCTTGTGACCTCCTCCAAGAAGAAGATAGAGAAAAGAAATCAAGAAGAAAGGAAGGAACTATAAAGAGTAGGAAAAACCACCAGAGATCCAACCTGAAAAATTAAATCATCAGAAATTGAGGGGATTTTGGTCAGGGTCTCTGGTAAAAAAGAAGTACATTTTCAAATCTTTCTTTCCTCTGCTTACTGCCCCAGACTAACAAAAACCTTGATTTATATCACAAATATTTTTTCCTATTTTCCTTAACCCTTCTTCCCTGTAAACATTATAAATCTTTGGATGTTAATTACAAACTTTTTAATTAAAACAACTAATCACAATAGGACGTCTATGTGGTCTTTAATATTCACCCATGATCAACGGAGCCAGTGTGAGTCTTTTCAACAATTTCAATGAGCCCTCCTTCAACGCCTCGTTTTTGGCTAACAAACACTGCATTTATATACTTTGTGGTAAAAATTAAGCTCTACGTACATCTTAATAATGTTATGAATAAACAGATTATAAAATACTGCAGAGGCAGTCTGTCAGTTTTAGAGATCCTTTGGTTGCTACATTAGTTACACCTTTGCTTCTGATCTGACAACATGCTTAAATAGTCATGGGTTATCTACGTTGTGTGCTAGTAACCCAAGAAAAGACCTTAAGTCTTTGGGAAAATCCATGTGAGAACCACAGTCCTGAAAGCCAAAACAAATAAATCCAACTTTTTTTTTTTAATTGTGTTGAGATACACTTGAGAATTTAATTTGTTAATTCGCAAAAAATCAATCCCAAAGTCTTTATTAAAACACATCTGCTTTAATTAGTTATGTAACTTCTTCATTATATCCCTATGTACCAGAACAACCTGAAAGGAATGGGAGCAAGGAGCACAAGGAATAATAAGAGGTGCTGGGACTGCAATACACTTTTGAATAATTTGGCAGGTCTCTTTGCTTGGTAATGACAAACACAGGAACAGACATTAGCCAGCCAGCTGCAGCAATATTGCAAGTTACTTTATGAAGGTAAGTTTGATGTGAGCCAAATCATAACAACCAGTATTCTTTTAACCCACTAATCCAGGGACGAGGAAATGCTTTAAAGAAATTCACCTTTTTGCAGTTTGTCAGATAATCACAGCTTTCAGGAAGAAATAAAAAAAAAAAAACCAAAACAAAAACACCCCACCTAACTAAAAACAATGTGCACATCATGTCCCCCTTCAGTACGGTTTCTTGTATGCTCCTTCATTATCTTCAGTGTGTTTTCTACTTTCATTTGTTTGTCTGGTTTTTTGTATTGTTTTGTTTTGTTTTTTTCCCTGGAAAGGAAGGAACAATCAAGCCATAAATAACACAGATGAAAGACAAACGTGATCTTAGGACATGAGGGATCCATTCTCATCTCTCTTCTCCACAGAAATGCTGCTGTGCCCCTCTACCCCATAATTCTTACTTTAGCTGCTAGTCTGTTTGTTTCAAGTAGCACATGATGTAGACCGAATTGCACTGTGCTCTGATAAGCAATGGGGCTTATCAGATACACCACTGATGAAAGGTGTATCAGGGTACAGCTGACTTTGCAGCAGGGATCAAAAATGGATTGTGCTGGCAACATAGAAAAGGGGAAAAGATAGCCCATATTAGAGGAGGAAGCATGGTCCTTGCTGGAACGAAATGGCACCAGCCCCCATGACTTCTAATTATCGGTAAGTCAAACTGTGAGTGCCACAGGATATCCCTGTCTGTCTATATTCTTAGCCTACCAGCTGGGTAATGAATACATTGTGTCTGTGCCATTGGTCATAGTCCCTACATAGTTTGCTCTGCTCAATCTTTAAAAATACCAATATACATAGTTTCATCCCTTCTGTGCTCTCAGTGAACAGACTTTCTGGTTGCATGGTTTGAGCAATGCTTATGACCCTGAAAGTAACCAAATCCTGTCCACAAGAGAGCTTCTGTTTGACTAATCGATTTTCTGCTCAGTGTCTCAACCAAAACGTGAAGGAAAATATATTTTGGAAAAATTGTCACTGTTTCATCTTCATGCCACTGAGGTTTTGTTTTAGATTTGTGCTTTTTTTTTTTTTTTAATAATCTTAAAGAAATTACTGAGTTTCAAATTGAAATTTTTTTTTTCTCTGAAAAGCCACAACATTACATGGTGTACATTTTAAAACAAAATGTCTCCTAGAACGTATTTCCTCCATTTCTTCTTCTGGATCAAAACTTCACACTGGTTTTGATCCAGGTTCACTAAGTTGCAAAAGTGTCCTAGATCTGCCTTTTTTTTTTTTTAAGTAAACTTACAATTCATTAAAATGTTTGGCCCAGCTGCAGCTCTAGTTTAATTTCCCAGGGCCAGAAGAAGAAACATAAATGTGCACAGGTCGTAGTCTAATCAGTTTCAGAAAAGGACCTTTCTGTGTAAGGTCCTTGTTCCCACTGTTGGCAGCTGGCAAAAGAGTTACACACAAATAACAATGACTCAATAGGGAGGAAATGTGACTGTCTGTACCTGGGATTTTGTATACAGTGAATAAGATGAGAAAATAAGCTCTTTTTTTCAATTATAATTGTTATGCAGAGTTTTTAAAAAATATGTCAAGGAAATTTTGAGGCAGACACGTTACTGTTTAGTTTGTAATTACAAGTGTCATTGAAGACCAATACCAATCGTCAACACTCTCACCCAGTAAAAACATGGCATTGAAAACATTTCCACAAAACAAGCACATATGATAGATTGTAATAGATTGCAGGGCTTTCAACTTAGTCTAAATAAGGCAATAGAATGTAGGCAACATTTTTCATTCAAGTCAGATCATTGTAATATTTATGGAATGCAGAAATTACTTAATATTCTTGCTAGAAATCTGAAGGGGGTCTCCCACTCAGAAATTTCAGATGACATTACCATTTTTCTTAAATCTCCCAGGCCCTTTGTACTAGTTTACTTTCACTCTGAAAGAAAAATAGCTCTTTCTGGCTAGAGTTATTCTTCACATTTCTGATAAATTGCAAACTGATTTGGCAATTACTCTGAATTAAAAATAGACTTGTCAAACAGATCACTTAGAAGCTGATCAAGAGCAAGTTAAAGTGTCAGGATGTAAAATAGAATTAATTAAAACTAGGAAATGGCTGCAGATTTTTTCCCCATGAATAATTGTGATTCTGACTAAACAAAGACACACAAGCATAAAAAAGCCACAGTACATCAAATAGTTTTTATCTCAATTTTTAAAATAATACTCTGCTGTTTAGGGGGCTCTGAGTACTTTTAAAACAAATGGCTTTGTGCACAGTGTGGAATTCCACATTGTGCATCTCTTGTATCCTTGCTTACCTTGAAAATGCTCCGGAGTCCTCCCAAAGGACTGCTAAATATGTCAAACTTGGGAGTTAAACCACCATCCTTGCAGGTTCCACAAAAGCTGACAGTTGTCCTGGCTTAACAGCTTTGTGCAGGCTCTGGCACCTGATTTTGGGTTGGCTTAGGGTGTCCTGTGGTCCTGGGCTGGGGTTTGAAAGTTGCTACCTTGGTACAGTGTTTTTATTAGCACTCTTGGAAGCTGAGTATCAACAGGGTACAGAAACGTAATTATTCTTTCTAAGCCAAAGTTGGTCCCCGTGGAGACCCTTTTGCTGCAACGGCTTTGGCAATACACATTAGCTGGATAAATAGAGCCAACAAACAGAGCCATTCAGTCTACTACTTTGTGCAGGATCTGTATTCAGATAAAATAGTTGTTTTAAATAGTTGCATATATAAATATATAGATGCATATGTATATTTATGTATGTATTAATCATATTAATATAATATGATTAAATATTTAGGCATTTCTTTGCACTGTTTGTGTGCCCAGATGCAAGGATTCTGTTTTGGGAATTAACTTGATCTAAGCCACATTCATACTAATTTTTATTATAATTTAGAGTATTCTGCATTATGTTAGAAAAGAGAGAAAAAATGGAAGGAAACACAGAGCCATCAAGATTGAGACACCATGGTTAACCTATGTTGACATCTGTTTTCAGGATGTTGGTTACCGAAGGAAAAGGTTGACCCTTATTTCAAGAACACAGTTATACTGTAATTAAGCACAATGGCAGTTTTGTTAGGCTTCTTTCCAGCAAAAGCTCCCCACAACTTTTTCTATTAAGGAGAAGCACTTTCAGCCACAGCAAGTGCAAAAGGTTTTCTCAGCATGGCATTCTGGCATGAGAGCCACACTGTTCCCATCAAGCATAAGGAGATTGTATAGAAGTGTAACTAAGTAAATATAGTTCAGCTGACCCTTCAGAACATACTGTATGATGTAAAAGGAGCAAAAATGCGCAGTATATTGCCTTTGTGCAACTCAGGATGCCTCTCACAGCTCAGTTTGTAGCAATGTAACATAGAATGAAAATAAGATTTGCCGTTCATTTGTGTAGTGGGGATGTTCCCCATCCATGAGCCAACAGAAATTTAACTTAAAGTTCTATCATTTGCCAGGAAGCACTAAAAAAACTTAAAAACATTTGTTTGGATAAAACCTTCATATTCACTTAAAAGTTATGGAAGATCTTTCATTTATTTCTGCAAATACCTCTTTGAGCATGTTTCTGTGTGCAATGTTTTGAATAATAAAATCAGTATTTATTTGTACAAGTATTGGTGCCTGACTGTCTGGATCTCCTGATGACTCTTTTAGGACAGACTCAGGGAGCAGAAATGCCACGTGATTTAGGTGACAAAGTCCCCTAATTAAGATTGAACTGACTCATTCCAACAGCTGCAACAGAGACCTGGTGAGCAGTCGAAAGCATGAAGTAAGTTCTTGGAGTATCCACTTAATAATTTCCAGTATGAATGAACATGACTTATTACCACTGAAACTGGAGAAGAATAACATTAGTTTGAAACTTGGTGTCTTAACGTACTTACCCTGCAGAAAAGGAAAAGCTGTTAATGCTCCAGAAGTTGCCTTCATGAAATCAGTCGTTTTTCTCCCACCATAGCACTTTCTAGTCAGATTTAGAGTGTAATGCATTTCACCATGGCAGACTACTACTTTGTAAGTCAGTTCTTCATTCTTCTAATAGTGTTAGTATTTGATTTATAATATTTGTCTAGCATAAGTAAACCTGGCAGAAGGCAATTAAAATAAAGTTCTCTAAGTTTACAAGGGTTTCAAGCCTAGAGCAAGCTTAATTAAAGTCAATCATGGGAAAAAAGCACTTAGCCCTGCAGCCCTCCACATTTGTCAGACATCTGAATCATGGGAAAGGTTAATTAGAATCAAACGAGGAAAAAATAAACACTAAAAGTGCTTTCTGGGGTTCATTAAATTTAGATAAGTCAAAATATGGAATATTCAGCTTTGTAACAATGACCCACACACATCTCTGTCTCCTTTCCTACAATCACAAATCTTCCGAACTTAGTGAATTAGAATACTTGGAAAGCCTGACTCTTAGTTACACCAGGCCTCCACAGCTCCATTTTGACAGTGAAAAGGGAAGTAAATGAAATTTTTATGCCCCTTTACATTGATGGAACTTCTATATACATATTAATTTCAAAAGCAGAATGTTTTTTATCCTCTTTTGATTATTTCACAGTCCCCTTCTTGGTATGTCTGTCCTCTGCAGGATGAAGCTTTAGCAGACCTATTACAATACTCTAAAGAAAACCTCCTAAGCGGGGGTAAAAGCAGGCCTTGGATCAACAAAAAAAAAACCCAAAAACCAAAAACCAAACCAATGCCTATTGATTTAGCCAAACAACTGAGAAATAAGTGAAGGAGTCCCCTGAATGAGGGACACGAGTGCTTGTGGTCTCCTGCCTGCACAGGCCTTCAGGAGCAGAAGACTCTCTCTCCAATGCCTGTTACCCTTGCAAGGTGGCTACTTGGTTTGTTCCAGCTTGTAGCCCTGGAGTGAGCCGACATGTCAGCAGATTCAAAAAACTCAGAGGGAAACAGGGACTGCATCAAATCACCTGGGGCCAAGCTTAAAGGAACACTGTAAAAAAGTGGTTTTCTAAGGAGTTTGATTCTGGTTGTGATACAGGCTGCAAATGTTGGATAAAAGACATTTTGCAATATTGCCATTATTGGTATTGCAAGAATCAATGTCCAGCAGAAGTCAGAAAAATTCAACTCTATAACAAAGTGAAAATGCTTAGCAATAGAGATTCAGGGGGTATAAGTTATATTTTAAAAACATGCACTTTTTATGCAACCTCACAGAGGCATTTTTGGCTTCATGACAGACTGTCTGCATAGTTGTTCTTTCTAACTGTCCATAAATACAAATTTCATCCTCTTCTTTATGAACTAAGAAATCTCATCCCATTTCTGTCTCTTCATTCCACTTCTTTTTTATGACCTGTCTTCACGATACCTTCTATTATCTCAATACTCTCATGCTTAAGCTTTAACCTAGTTATGTTAATCAGAGCTTAAGGATTTCAATTAGCTACTTACAGGGGATCAGGAAAAAAATTCCTGCTGTTTTTGTTATTTGTTCTCTCATCTTCCTCTGAAGCATCAGTGGTTGGCAACATCTGGGCCAAAAAATAGAGCATTTAGGCTACTACTCTGAAGAAAATTTGTATCATTGATGTGTCTGCTCACATACTCAAGTCTAACCAGTTAGACAGCACTTTCTCTCCTTTTCATGCTGGTAGAGCATGAGGTTCATTTATTATATTTCTTGGCCTTCTGCTGCACCAGAAGATATGGCTTATCTATTGGAATCATCTGGGTTTACATTATCTGATCATTTCCTTACCATTGCAGAGGCATTGGTCATAAATTGGACTCATCTATTCACTATCTGTAACACGCACCTTTTGAAGACTGAACTATCTGGCTTAGCTAGAAAAAGTCTTTGGGTTTGATTTAAGGAAGCTGGACAACTTGAATATCTTCTGAATACATAGATCAAACAGTATGAGTTAACTGTTCCTGCTGGCCCTAAATTCAGTGTATACGTCCAATGTCCTTTCTTGTCTATGCAAATTGAACATCTTACGCCATTCTCTTCAAAGCATAGCTTTCAGGCCTCTATTTATTCCTACAGCTTTTATCTAAATCTTCTGCAGCTTTTTAATAACCCTGTTGAATTGTTGACACTAAATTAGGCACAGTATCTTTTTAGTGTTTTCACTGTTATCAGTAGCTGTAAGTTAATGTCTTTGCTGGTAGTTTACAGTCTAAGTGCTATTGAGAAAAAAAACTCCATTAAACATTTTCTAACTGGCAGATGCCATGAGGGGTAAGGTTTATATAACCTTAAGCAGGGAGAAAAGCAGGTTCATTATCCACTCAAAGTCAGTGCCCAAAGATATCTGGTCTGCAGAAATACTAAACATGAAGGGAAAAAACAGGAAGAAGCTCAAAGTAAAGACCTACCTGACAGGAACAGTCTTATCAACGAGAAACCAGGGAACACCAATGTGTTTACCACAGAGGAAAAAAATTGCTGTTTGTATATTAATAACAAAAGCAGTAGTTCTGGTGAACAACATGTGTGTAATGAAAGACCTCATAAAAAGGGACTAGAACCAAGTGGTTTTTGGGGAAAAGTGTCAATGCATGGAGTCAAAGTGGAATGTCAAATCTGAAACACAGCAAGTTGAAAGGTATGGCTATAAAGATGGTGCAGGGTGTGATAATGTGCTGGTAAGACTTGCCATGGTTGCACAGTGGTTCAGCAATGGAAAACTGAGAAAGCAGTCCAAAGGAAAGGATTTTTTTGTGTGTAATAATGACACTTTTTAGACTGTAATCAAACTAATCAGAAAACGAATATTATAGCAATTCTGAGGAGTCCTGAAGGTAAACTGAATGAAGGAAAGGGGATGGTATAACATGATAATTCAATTGGGTGAAAGCTAATTTCCTGTTTTCCCAAGGGTCTGCAAAATTTGATAGGTCAATTCCTTCTGGGCAGCCTAATTCCTGCAGCTTTCTGAAATTCTGCAACCAAATTACTTCCAGTCTTTCTGAAGAAATGTACTTCTGTGCTTTGGGACATTTTCATTCCTATGAGTAACACTTCCAGAAAATGCTGGTATCAGAAAGAATACAACACCCTTTATGGTGCTTCAGTTCTCCAGCAGTGAGTGTTTACAGAGACCTAACTCCGGTGGCTAATTTCACCTTCTGTAAAAAGCCTGCCGAACTGCAATTACATTCCAAACATTTTGATTGTTTGTAATATTGCACAACAATAAAATAACATCTTTGCTGAATAATAAAATAGCAGTTGAAGCCAGCTGTACCTGCCAGCATACAGAAGAGCACGACACAGTCCACAAGACACAGCGAGTCCAGGATCTCCTGACTTAAACTCATACCCACAACATTCACTTGTTTGTGTAGCTTTGGGAAGACAAACTACTCTCTCTGTCTTTCATCTGCATCTACCTGAGGCAATTCACATCAGGGAACAATTACACACTCCAGTACTACCACAGGGTATTGTGGTAAGTAAGAAAGTTTAAGATAGGGCTTTTATTTCCTCCTCCCCTGTCCCTGCATTGTCCGCACTGCCATCACACAGCCAGATTGCTATCATGTCAGGAGAAGGGAGTATGGTACTTGTTGTGCTGCTATTACAGATAGCAAGGAGGAGGGACAGATGGGACAATTTGTACTGAGTTTGTATATATGTGTAATGTCAGGTACTGAAATCAGTAGGGAGCTTGTTTCATGGCTGTAAACATGGCTCTTTGAACCTCCTTTGGCAGTACTTGTTCCTGAGAGTGAAGCATGACCATGCCCTGCAGCAGTTTGTATCTTGATGTCATTCCACTGCTAAATAAACTCATCAGAACTACCTTTGTGTGTGCCTGTGCTCCAGCCCAGCACCCTGTTCGCCGAGTGTCTCAGTACATCCGTTTGCATACGGAATACAAAATGCAGGTCCAGAACCACAGAGAAAAGGAATTTAAACATGAAGGTCTTGCTGACCTAATGATTCCACTTCCACTAGGGCAACCCCTACAGACAGTGAACATGGTAATTAAACTTGTTAAGATCTTTTCAGGCTAACTCCATTTAACAGAAACAGTCTTTCTTCATGAAGTATGTAATCTGAATAGCCCCCCACAGCAATGGCAAAATACCATCAAAAAGGACTTATTTTATTCTACAAACCTATTTGCAATTAAAACATTCAGAAAAACACAACATGCCTTCTGTCTTTTTCCTTTCTTCCGCAACAAAAGTAGTATTCTGACAGACAAGAAGGTATCTTTTTCCACCTATTTTCCCTTCCTAGTGATTACTAAAGCCAAAGAAAGGCTTTCCATTTGAATTCAGAGCACTAGTAAATGTGATAAAGCATTTAAAAAGATTTAGCTATCAAACAACAATTCAACGATCTTCATGCCTGAATTCTTTCTAATAACCACTGCAAAACGTGCCACCCTAGTAGCTTTCAAGGATTAAATATGAGAACACTACTGTTTGTATGTACATTGATATAAATGCACCATTAATTACATAAACTGTTAGCTGAAAAATAAATAATGTTTTCTTTCTGAAGTCAATTATATATAAACAAAGGTAACAAGAAACTGTTTATTATAGCAGAGTAGGGATTCTGGTGCAATATAAATGCACCCTACCTTCACCCCCAAGATATTCTTTTAAAAGGTACTACAAACAGTGAAGAGTTTGTATAATACAAAACATACCATGGCCCATTATCACTGGAAGCAAAGATCACTGCCAGATTTTGAAGGTTTCCCAGAACAAAAAGATTGAACTACTATCTACCAAGTAAGCAGGGTTTCCTGAGATTTCACCATTTATTTCAGTAGCCCCGTGGATATCATTGGCATTGGAAAATTATATCTGAGATTGTACTTTCCTTTCAATATGTTTATGCAATGCTCTAAAGACTAATTTATTTAAGGTAACATATTTCAAATTAAAGGAAATAAACTTCAATTTGACCTGCATATTTAAAGACAAATACTATCTTAACAAGAGTTTCTGGTTCATGAAAATTCCAGTCTGCCTTCACATGTAAGCCATAAGAGTATCTATGCCTTTGCTGGTGGCTGGTTTCCCTTAGAGTAGTGCCATCCCCAGACACCCTGCCCTCCATTTTCATGCAGAACAGTTCTGCTGAGGCTGATGCCAGAAAGTACTTTGATATGCTGGTGTATATAGTAAGCATGCTGCAATGGTGAATCTGTGTTGGAGCACTGATGAAGAAAACAGAGTGACATCTGATGCATAAAGCAATTTAAGAAAAAAAAACTACTATACAAATAATTTGTGCAAAACCCCTAAATTCACCAGTAATTGGTTTTTAGCAGACCACATACTAGGTTGAAGAAGCACCAAGCTCTCCATTATCTGCTAGATGGACTCTTTTTTCATTTGCCATATCTAAGCTGTGAACCACACAATAGAAAAGATTTTCATGACACGTCTCCAGGTGTTTTACTCTGCAAGTTCTTTAAACATTGAAAAGAAAACAGAGTTGTCTTACAAGGGCAGAGTGAAGAATAAAATCATCCTTGTGTAGACTGTCAGATTCTTGTTGAAAGAAACCCTGCAGCCCTGGGCCCGGTCCCAGATACAAGTCTCAGGAAGAGCTTTGTTGGAAGGACTCCCCTAGAACAGCTGCTGTCCCTGACAGATGTGCCAGTGCCAACACAGCAACCAGAGAGGCAGTTTCCATAGTGATTGCAAACTTTGCTTGTGTTCTTCCTTCTTCAGTGCCAATAAGCAGTCACTGAATTACTCTGTATCAATGCAATGTGCATATAAAACCTTTACATGCAGCAGTCTATGGATATAGACACAGGAGCTAAACTGACACCTGTGACACACCTTTGCCGTCTCCTCATGGAAGAAAAAAAATGTACTTCCTTTTATCTCTTTCCCAACATACTGCTATTTTAAGAGACATACTATTACTGGCTTTTTTATTATTTCAGGCTTGTAATGACACCCAACACTTCCAAAAGTTGCAAGATGATCTTAAGGGTCTTTTCCAAACTTAACGATTCTATGATTCTATGTTTCTAAGATAAGATGACATTAATGTTAAGCGGCATGAACAGCAGCAACAGAAAAATGTGTTGAAAATCTAAATACCATTGTGCATTTAGATAATAATATTGCAGTTAATCAAAAGCTGTTACTGCAATATCTTGCAAGCTACTGCAAAACATTGCAGTATCCATTGCCTGTGTGTGGTTAGTGAATCTTAGAACAGCGCACATTTATTTTTCTGTAATGCTCACTAAATGCTGTCAGCTGTGGCTTGATCTTTAAGCTCTATTTCCCTCCTCTTTATCCTTAATCTCCCTTTCCCTTTCTTCCCTTTTTCTTTAATTTATACACTAACAGTTATGTGTGTGCTCTTTCAAAGACACATACCAAATGAGTTAAGTCAGAGTCATGCACTTCGACAGGATTATCAGAGTTGAAAGAATGATCCACAGTGAATAATGTGCTCACCTTAATGCGTAGCATTAGTGCAAAACTATAAACCATGGCAAGTGATGCTAGGAGATAGCAAAACATAGATATGATATAAATAATAATGGAGATTGCTCATCTGCATTTCACAAAAAATATTCATCATCTGAAACTGAAAACACCTGTGGTGTTGCCTAATTCTATTTGAATTGATAGGAAACATGGATGGTTTCCTAGCGCTTGAGTGTCTGAGGACAATTTGTAGATTTAATCATCAGCTATATTTTGCAGAAAATCACAGTATCTTGTACCTTGTATTTGAGTCCTGTTGCTTTGTGTTTGTTGTACGGCTGTAGGTCTTTGATCAGCCTGGGTTTCAAAGGAAGACTTAATTTTTTAATTTTGGGTGGCTTTAAGCAGGAGATAGATTTTCTGATTCTGGCATTTGAGGCACGAAGTACATAAAACCAAGAACTTTAGATGTTCCCAGGCTACATATGAGTGAGGTGATGTGCGGGCTTAATTACTGCAGTCAGCAGCATCTTGAGAGCTCTCTGTTGACGTTTGGAAGGAAAGTAGCTGCTCACAGTGACGACATCTCCTCCAAATCCCACTCTCAGTAGTAAACACAAAGGGGCCTCTCACAGTTCCATCTAAATCACTTCTGAAGGATGGTCCTAGGAGCAGCGTACTCTCAAATTTACCTGCTTCCTGGAGTTTACCAGCAATGTACAATCTATGTGCCAAAATATCCTCAGAAGACCCCATGGAAAGCCATCTGGGAACTCCAGTGGGGCAATTCAATGGCTCTGGAGAGTTTCTACATGTTGTACTTGAGACTTCACTTCCCAGTTCCCTACCTGGGCAGATGGTGAATCTGATTTTGACAGCCTTTGTCAAAAAAAAAAGTGCATTGAGGAAGAAGATAGATACCCAACGGGACTGGAGATCACCAAAGTTAGAAAGAAGCGGAGAAAAGTGTTCATAGCCATGAACCATAGACACCTCAATTTCCTTTAATCCTGCTTCCAGTCTCTATTTCAGGTGCAGATATTTGCGCTTGTAAACTGGAGAGTTTTGCTTTAAGTTGGGCAATAACCCATTGGAAGCAAAAGAAGAAAAAAACCTGAGCGGATTTGTGGATGACAGAATAACTTTGAGCCATGCTTTGTGGCTCTGAAAAAAAAAAACAAAACTGATTGTAATCTTAGAAGTGACAGAGAAATATTAATGTTTTGTGTAAGTTTTTGGAAAACCCCATTCATGCCAGACCTTATTCACCTTCAAGAAACATTTCCTCCAGCTGGAACAGATACATGGAGTGACTGTGAAGATAGAAAGGGGAATAAAAAGCCTGTCTTACACAAGAGAATAGAAGTGCTTAGCTTTTTTCAGCTAACAAAATGAAGGCTGAGAGGAGATACTATTGCAGTCTATAAATATATCAGGAGGTAAACATTAAGGAGAAAGGAGAGGTCAGTGTTGACACAAAACGATATGACTGTAAATTGGCTATGAAATTTAGGCTGGAAATAGTAAGAATCAGTACAAAGCAAAGTACAAAATAGAGAATGTGTCTTGGTTGATCCGGGCAATATATTTTTCCTTAAATGAAAAGATCATCACAAGCTCTGTGACAGCTTTCAGTGTTATCAGGTGAGAGAGCCCTGCTGCTACACGAGCTTTTCCTTTGCAACCTGTGATGCCTTTTCCTTTAAAAGGCAGATTTTGGCCGTTTATGTCTGCATTTAGTGTCAAGCTGCTGAATGAAATATGTTCACCTGAAATTAAGTTAAAGTTAGAAATCAGTTATTTTGCTCTGGACTCAATTTCATGAAGGATTCTTACATAGGAATTACTATCCTAGCAACAGGTCTGGACTAGTAACGCTTCGTACAACAAAGCATCGCCCAACCTGTAATCAAGTGGAACAGGAGTGCTCTTGATTTCTTCCTTTAATTTAGTAATTACATGTTTTGG
Organism: Nipponia nippon; assembly: GCF_047370975.1. Classification (NCBI taxonomy): domain Eukaryota; kingdom Metazoa; phylum Chordata; class Aves; order Pelecaniformes; family Threskiornithidae; genus Nipponia; species Nipponia nippon. The sequence goes on along the minus strand of NW_028262290.1, from coordinate 53,129,988 downwards.
TTTGCAGCCTAGTATTATTTTGTTCAAATGCCATCCCTTCCAGTACCTCATTTCCTCAGAGTATCTCTTCTTTTATTTTTTCTTATTGTAATCAGAAAATAATAATGTGTGATGCAAATATATCACCAGTGTGGCAAAGAAGCCATTTACCTATTTGTAGCATCCACATCTGTCTTATATAAAAATCACTCAGCATAGCTGGGAACTTCCTTTTGCATTAAAGATCAACATTGTTCTAAGCTTTAGCTCAGCTGATAGTTACTCTGTTGGCTGATGTTAATGGCAAAATCAAGGATAAACTAATCAGTGGAGCTATTTTACCAATTCATCATGCACCAACTTGTTTAATTCCATTAATGATTTACTGACTCACTTGAGGACTTTCCTTTTTACAATAGTGGTATAAAAGACCAAATCTAAAAGATTAATTTATAACGACTACAAATTTTTCAGTCCTGTAGTGATAAAAAAAGAAGGAATAAAAAAATCCCCAAACCAAACAATCAAAAAAACCCACTCAAATCCACAAACTAAGCCCTACTTACTCTTCTCAAAACTTGTAATTCAACTGGGAAAACTATGACACTGCCTTGAGATCTGATTTCTGCAGAACTGATAGTCTAAGCACAACATGACCTTTTTAATATTTCAGCAGAAGAGAGACAGACAGATCAGGAGCTGGCCAGGTTGCTGAAGTGGGGCTGCAATCAGCCCTTTCCCTGTCCCCCACCATGCAGGGCGTGAATGCAACATGCTCCGCAGCACAGTGCTGGGCTCCCAGCACACAGCATTGCCCCATGCAGCTGGGGCTGTGGGTTTGCGGAGACATCACCAGCTCGCCTACCTGCACTGCCTCCTCCTACACTTCCAGTCCCAGATGGGGCAGGACTGTTTTGGCTTCTGCTGTCACTCCATGCCTGTGCCCTGGGAGGCACCTGGGAGCAGAGTGATGGAAAGCATCTGCAGGATAGTAACCTCTGCATTTCAGCTGGAAAAGTCCTTCCTCATGCTCAGGCTGTCTGCTAGTTTGCACATAGAACAGCTTTTAACAACACAAAACAGTTGCATTTTTTATTTTAAAACTGAGTTGAGATTCTGACATTGCAGGGCTCCACAAGTGAGCCCTAGAGTATAGACAGCTTAAATGTTTCTCTGTCCAAAGCACATACAGGCATTGCCAGATGTTACAGTGAGGTAGATGTATTATTGCAAACTGTTGTATTGTTATTTTGCAGCACACTTGCACTCAGCAGTCTAGAAATGGGTGTATTTCAGGTATAGGTTAGGTGGTATACTAACACTGGAGAATTCCCGTTAAATGTAAAACCGCCTGTCTTGTTCAGCTTCCCCAGGCACGCAAAAGCTGTTACAAAAAACAGTACAGACAATTGCCATACTCTGTATTTAATTGACCATACTGACAATTCCTCAGTCTTGGTGAAACAAGACTTTGCAAAAATTTTTGCAAGTCAGGATATAGGGACATTGAGAAGAAGATGCAGTTTTCTCTGCAGTCTCGGACTTCCCTGTGGTTCTGGAAAGGCTTTGAATTGTAAATAGAATATGAATGGATTTAGATTCCTCAAATTTGCCATATTATACCTAGAAAGAGCCCAGTGTGTAAATTTTTCCAGTTCAAATGAAGAAGCAAGATACCACAGTACTATTGTTAGGTATAATTTCACATGTAAAAAGATGAAATGTTGTACATCAATATTTAGTCATTAAAAATATAGAGCATATAAATATAGTGACATGCTACAAAGTCAGAAGCTTGAGAAAGTAAATTAATTAATGGAAGTAAATAGATGAATAATAAAAGCAAGATTAAAGTACTTTATCATTATTTGACAGGAATTGGTTCAGAAGCCAGGAAGACTGGTAACATCCTCTCGGTTAGAGAAATAAAGCTTAACTTTTCAACATTGTAAAATAGATAATAGGACTTCCTAAGTGTAGATTTGCCTCTAAAAGCACTATTGAAGGAATAACTTCATCCTAGTATCATCCAGGAATAAGTTTTTGATGAAAGAAAACTGACACAGTGAGAATCCTATGACAATATCCTCAGTCATCATAGAGGAATATGGAATAGCATCCACTAACCAGAGCTATATTGTTATTAGATGTTTTCAAACAGAACAGTCAATTGCTCTGACAACTCCTGCTGTTTTTCCTCCCCCTTTTTTTGTGATTAAAAACCCCACCCTAAACAAGAGATAATTTTCAGCCTTATTTGTACCTTTGCCACAAGCCTTGTCTGCTCCTTAGAATCACAGTCAGAGCTCTTATTTCATCCCCTAATGCAGGCTTTACAGCCTCTTTGTCAGGGTTGCCAAACTCTCAATAATGTTTATTTCCCCTCAGCTCCTCAAGCCTGATGTTGCTGGAAGAGGGCACTTTACATCACAAGTTAGGAAAACAAATCTGGAAGTATAGTATGCTAAGGCTCAACATGCAACCATTCCAGCGTTCACTTTTGCACAAGAATAATAATGCAGGGCATTATATAGAAGCAAACATCTGCATCCCACTTCAGTTATGGAGATGGGAAGCAGCTACAGAGGTTGGATGTGTAATGCTGGGGACAGAGGGAAAGTGTCCTGCTTTCTGCTGCTTGAAGGGTGGCCTCCTCGAACAGAGCATGGGCTCAGGAACACCACTTGATCCAGTCCCATCCTGCAATGAGTGGGTCTTGACTGTAACAACAGCCTGTTGCCATCCCAAAAAAATAGCTTTAAACAGGCAGTTTCACCTACTCACTGTCTAAGATGTAGCAGATGAATGGAGCTCTGAGAGGGCAAAAAAGTAAACAGCTTGCTGAAGGAAAAACAGAATATGGATACTTTCCAAAAGAAACAGATCACACTGATGAGTTACGAGATTTGCTGGAACAAAATCCAAAATTTGGTAAATTCTTCTTTGCTACTATACATGCCTCTAAAGGCACTACAAAAATTCTTATGTGGAAGTTTTAGTAAAACAAAATTGATGTTCTCCATTGCTGCTTTTCCATTGTATTTCCTTATTTACTTCCATATGCAGCCTTACACTCTCAAAAGCTATTTTAAATATTTATTGCCATGATTATTGCTGTTTATTTAAACTTTCAAATAGACAAACAAAAACAGTCATCATGAATTTCTGTCATGTAAATGGCAAAACTGCAGTTTTTCCCAGTGCTGAATATCATACCAGTAACACCTACCATGACTACCATGCTGTACTTTTCTGAAAAGATAAGTTATCATGCAGGAAGGCAGAATATCTTGTAGAGTGAATAAAGACAGGATATGCTTATGATATTGTAATACTCAACCCCTTTTCTTTGATAATCCTTAGGGAAGTGAAGACGTAAATAGTAGCAAGAAATGCTATTATCTGTTCTTGGAATGAGACTCTTAACTAGGATATTTGCCGACATCCTGAAGAACAATGGTTAAACAAAAGTGTTTGTAAAGTCAACAGCTAAAAAATGTCAGGCTTTTACAATATAACTTTGAAAAGTTGTGAGGTATTTGTGAAATGTTCTTTAAAATTTATATGCATCTGGTCTGTTGCTCAGCAGACTGAAGAGTAAGAAAAGGACATAAATAGTTTAAAGGAAGACTTCTGGTCCTCTAAAAGGTGAAACAGAAGTCTTTTATTTATTCCTCAGAAAAAAGCTTTGTAACTATGACAAGCACCAGACGAGACAGCACGATTCAAGCACTAAAGAATCTGACTGGACAGAAAAATTTAATCTAGGCTTTTTACAGCACTAGAGCCCTCATTCTCCACTGACTGGAAAGATATTCAGGCTTGTAAACCAAATTGCAGGTTTTTACACAGATCATGCATAGGTGTGCATTCACCTTCACCAAAGCAGTGGAGAACAAGGTCCTTTGTGGATAATCCTAGAGTTTCCTCCAACTTTTTCAAAGAATAAAAGCTTTTTCAATGAGCTAGCAAAGGCGATTTAGTTCATTATGTTGTTGCTGCGTGGTCTTTCTCACCTTCTCTGTACTGTCTCTGGCAGCTGCTTTTACCTGGCAGACCACTGGCTTCCCAAGGAAGAGCACTGAAACATGCACATATTCTTCTTGTCCCTAAGAAGTGTGCATCAGCCTTAATGTAGCAGGATCACCTTCAGTGATAAGTGTAATGTCCCCTTTACTTCTCATCCTCCCTTCAAAGTCTGTCAAAATTTAGGACACCTGTAGCTGTGTTTATGCCACACACACTTTGCACTGGAAATAGACTGAAAGCACTTAGTTATTTCACATAAATGTCTACATCTTACCATCACATCTCATTTTAAAATTTCTGAGTGGAGCCAAGCAGAATGAACAGACTCCTCACAGAAATATATTAATTTATGTGAGGGAAAGAAATGGCATCAGATTACCATTAATATGTTACATTTATGTATTGATAGTGCCTAAAATGTGAGCAAACTGAGTTCCATTATAAAACACACTGCAAAAACTCACAATATCTGAGAGCCACAATCAGTTTTCAGTCTCCAGATCTCTCACTGGTATAAATAAGGGGAAAACAAAGTTGAAAAAAAACACCAAAATTGGAAGTAAATGAATCCAAGGATAACATAAGAAGCTTAGTATTATATATACTCAACCTGATCTCAGTATGAGAGTGTTTGGGATACTGATAAACTATTCACATTATACAATTACAATTTTTGATTTCCCAGAGGAGTAAAGCTGTGTGATGCTCCGTTGTGTGTACCTTTCTCCATACAGAGATAATTTCTATAGGAGATCATTAGTTCTGCATAAACTTTATTGTAGTTGCACCTGAAGCTCTTTAAAATCCTTCATGCTTGAAAGATTAATTGAGTTGGATGGGCCTGGAAATTTAAACCTTTTTATGTGTCTCCCTAATGCCTCTAACTCTTCTTAAATCAAGACTTTCTTTCCATTATTTTCAAGCCACTCAAACTTCATTTTCCCACTTATCACTTCAATCTAAAGAAATATCAGGTATTTGTCTTTTGTTCTTCTCCATTCAGAGATAGGCAGAGAGCCCTTGGGACTTACAGGATCATTACGTTTCCTTTTGCTTGGAGAGAGATTTCATGAAAACCTTTAATTTGTGCCTTGTAAGGTAGGAAGCAATGTTCTTCACCACCAAGATTTAATTTGCAGTATTGTGGTCATCCTTAACACCACAAGCTTTATTACTACAACTTATGACTAGAGGTACTTTCAGCCTGTTGTTTAAAGGTCTCCAGCCCTCTTTTTTTCAGAGAATGAGCTCCACCTCAGAAAAGAGACCACCAACATCTTGTTTCCCTGCTTTTATGACCCACTTGTCTCTATATTTTTTTCACCAAAGTGTGTGTTTGTAGGGCACTGATTGCTGCTAAATCTCTTTCAAATTACTTAATTTTTGTCACAAATCTTTAAACAAACTGTGCAGCAGAACAGCTATATTGTACAGAGAGTAAGAGGGACAGATTCACTAGCAATTTCTAAGCATGAAAGTAGATTTATGGCTGGAATGCCACAAAACAGCTGGAGCATACCTATAAATTTAGGTGATTTTCAGTTTCACAATGTCATAGGAAAGAGATAGTTTAATGAGTGAGATATTGCACTCAGGAGTTAATCCTCTGAAGTCTCGTATAAACAGTGAAGGTTTTCCCCTCACCACTCCACACTTACCTTTCTGAAGTGCTTGTCTTCGTGAGTTTTCTTGTTGAATTTGATATATATTTTTTAAAAATCTTCTCACCTACATTTTCAAGCACACAATCTTGCTTTGTCTCAATTATTTCAAACTCTTAATGTATGTGGAATGAAACACAAGACTTCTAGCATTAGGCCTCTGCCACCACAAAAAAGTCAGGCCGTATGAGACAGGTTGGTATTGTTAATAGCTGGAGTTATTGGTGCAATAAAGACTCTAGACGAATTCACACCAACATAAATTACTGGCTGCACTTATTAAAATGTTCATTTGTTGTTTAATGATGGTTTTAAAGATAATTTATCTAGTTTAATATCTTATTAAAAATTTAAGAGATACATGCATGGCCATTAATTTATGCATTACCAGCGATAAAATGTAAGGAGATAAATTCAGGTAAATGTATGTGGGTATAGACCTTAATCATACTAATGTCTCTCCATCCAGGCTCAGGGCTCTGCCTGCCAAAAGCTGGGAATCTAAAATAGCAACTAATCCAAAGATTGCAGGGTAATATTCCTTCTTAAATGTCTTCATCAAAATACTTCTGATGCTTTTAAACTGAGCAAAATCAAATCAGTCTTCTGGAGGACTTGAAAGTGCTTTTCTCAGACAGAAGTAGAGATGTAACACTGCTGCAAAGAGGATGAATTCCCCCTGGGAGGTATCTAGCAAATAGACCACTCTGGCATGATGAGTATCCATCTGTTAGGCTGGTAGTGGTGAAAAGGTAGTCAGGAAACTGTGGTGAATCCATTGGCAAGTTACCTGGGAGTGTCCAAAATCCTGTGATTAATGGTGCTAAATGCATTTTTGCAAAAGCTGGGAGAAAGGAAGAGGACTGCAAGATGGGACAATTTGCCATTGCCTTGACATTCCTTAAATGAGGATTAGGACAAGAATAAATACAGAAGAATTGAAGGTTTCAACCCAGGTGCATGGGGAAATGAAATCTAGGTTCAACAATGGAAATTAATATATGTGAGTGTAACTAATGTCCTCTGCTCCAGCACCTGCCTGGGAACTCAAGAATATTGCTAAATGAAAGAGTTTGGAGTCAGTGGGAAGCAGGTGATGATAACTCTGTGATGATTAAGGCTGTCATAATCCAGAACAATTTGGTTTTGCATCCCCAAAATAAATAATCCCAGAGCAGCAGTCCTCCTGCCCCTGCTCCCTAACCTAAGAGAGATCAAACTGCGAAAGACAACATAGCAGTGACCAGTTTGAGAGGAACTTTGCTGCTGATTTTCCTACGATATCCTTGATTTTCCACTCATATTTGCACACAGTTGCACCAAGGCTCCAGCTGCCTGCGACAGCCTTGTAGGCATAAAGGTGGCTGCCTGGTCCCCACTGCTGTACACCCTGCCATCACACTGGGCAGCCACTGGGCAAGCCACCATGGGCAGCTCACCAAGCAGAAATGGTAACGGGAAGGGATGTGTTCTCCTCTGGTATATGGGAATCACACATTTTGCTCATTACAATGCCACAGAAACTGCCCACACCAAAAACTAACAAACGAAGAGTGTAAATGATCTATTTTATGTCCATCCTGCTATATCCTCCTCTTTGTTGCTTGGGTCTGTTTCTTATATATACATATATATCTTGCTTATAGAAACACTTTTTGCAGAAAGTTCCTGATATAAAAGGGAATTGATGCAGATAGTGACCACATAGCCTTATTACATTTTATAATCTGGGAGGGTTCATACAGCAGCAGTAAATGTTTTCCCTGTCTGTGATTTGGGGCAGCTATCTTTTATATAGGTTTTCAGTTAATCTTGATCTGACAAACATTCAAATATGGATCTCAAGGGATATATCTTTTAAAAAAGAAGCATGGCATTAAACTGTATTACACAATTCATGAAACAGCATGAAACAGCATGAATTGCATAATAAACTGTATTATGCAACTCACTCATGAAACAGCAAAAATCAGTTCAACATCCTCAAGAATAGGAAAGAGTATCTGCACTGACATAACAATTTATTGCTGTCTGATATACAATTAACTGTTGAGTAAAAAACATTAAATATAATTTGACAAACTAAAAAACTATACCCACCAAACCCAATTTATTTTATTCTCTCTATATTATCCTTTTGTCTTCTTAAGTAACTAGTACCACAAGAAGTTGGGCTGCATAGTTCATACATTTATTGTGACATTTGAACTCTCTGAACTTCTGCCTATTTTCAGAAGGGAAGGGTCTTTATGTATCTTCATACCTGTTTATCTTTGTATATCTGTGGGTTTGTGATGCTGGATCTCTCAAAAGTAGGGAGCTTAACAGAATACACGTTTTTTTCCTCTTGCCATCATCTGTGAATCAGCTCTGTTAGGAGAAGTAAACCAGTAACAGCAGTAGTCCATGATAGTTTGATTAATACTAGGTTCTTTATATTTACACAATATTTCTGGTTCACTGTACTGTACTCATCAGTCTGTGTTACTTTAGGGAGTGTTAGAAATCTTCTCAATGCTGTTTAGTGTCTACTCTTGCATTTGTACGTTTGTCTTAGTGAAAAGATATACTGAGAGAAAAAAAAAAAAAAAAAGGCTTCCATCATTTGTCTAGCCAGCTCAACAATATACTCAAAGATGTATGATTTGAGTGAAATGAAGCTGTTTCACCAAATGAGTTTTTATCCATCTTTCAGCTAATTCCAAAAGCTAAAGATGAACCCTGGTGCTCAGGGACTCTGTGATTTGTTACTCTGAGTCCATAAGCCAACAAATGGATTAAAATGAAATATAAATATTAAGAATCACAGGAGTCACTTTAGACATTAGAAAAAGAACATTTTTGTTACTATCCAGAGTGGAAAAAGCTTGACTTCTGATCCTGCTGCTGCTAATATCTCTGGTACCTTCAGAGGAACATCCTTGTGAGCAGAGTGAGACCCTTGGAGAAATGTGAAGTGTTGCCTCAAAACGTAATGTTCTTTAATACTTTTGCTTCTCTGTTTCTTCCTTATTTTTTTTTTGTCAAGACATTCCCAACTCAGCTGCCTCTGATGACCACTACTGTGATAGTATTACATAAAACACAGAGGTCCCTAGCCATTTAGACCTTTGCTGATCAAAGCCAAGATATTAAACTCCACCCCTAAAAAAACCCCAAACCCTCAAAACAAAAAAGCCCACAAAAAGTAGGAACAGCCAATTTCCGATATGCTTCTGTTAGGTATCCTGGTAAGATTCTTTGCTCTGTAAGAGAATTGTCCCTTCTTGCAGTAATTAGGTTCCAAGTCAATTTGCCCTGTTCTCTTTTGCAGAATGTATTGCATTATTACCACTTGGAAGACAGCAAAGCCCTATGCTATGGAGACGTTTTTCTAACAAATGAAAATGTTTGTGTTTTTCTGCATGGAGCTGCTGAAGAGAGCTTGCATTGACAGCACCACAAAGTGCATTATAGCTTAGGAATTGATAGGATGTAACACCTCACCCTCATTAGGAGGATCTCTGATTCTAGAGCCTTATTTTTTACTACAGAAGCAATGTCTTTCCATTAGAATGGGGAAGTGTTAAGTAACACAGAAACAACACAAAAGACTTATTCAAGAAGGAGTCGTCACATCCTCTTTAGGTAGGGATCCCTCTTCACAACCAATTTCAGTACACCAGTGTGATTGTTTAGATCTCAGAGGGGCAGAAGCCTCGTATCTGTGGTTGTGATGCAAGCTTCAGAGGAAGGAGAGAGATTAGATGTGCCCTTCTGCCTGCCATTCCTATTGACTAGCTCAAGGCAGCCCTTAATCAGTATGTACATTGCACTTCAGGGGCATCGAACTCCTGATGAGAGGAGGAGACTGAGGGCCTCCGACAGGTGCTCTGAGTCACCCTTCTTTCACAGGCTGGAGGTGCCTAAGTACATGCTCTGGTGAAGAACAGAGAGGGGAGCAACTGAGTCAATGAAAATGAGGCTCCTTTTTTCTCTTTTACTCAAAAAGGATTTTAGGACTAGGGAACAATTTACAGTTCCAGTGTGGATTCATGTCATACCTCTATAGGCAGCTTACTACAGTGATTAATGCCTGAAGACTCACTTTGCATGAAAGGAGTGGAAGAGACATCATCCTGGGGGACCTGGATCCACCAACCATACTGATAACGGCAGAGCCATAGAAAGGCTGGTCTCATTAGAGAGCTGGACCTCCCAAGACACATGGAGACATAATTAGAATCATAGAATCATAGAATTATTTAGGTTGGAAAAGACCTTTAAGATCATCAAGTCCAAACGCTAACCTAGCACTGCCAAGTCCACCACTAAACCATGTCCTCAAGCACCACATCTACATGTCTTTTAAATACCTCCAGGGATGGGGACTCAACCACTCAACAGGCCAGCCTGTTCCAATGCCTGACAACCCTTTCAGTGAAGAAGTTTTTCCTAATATCCAATCTAAACCTCCCCTCCCACAACTTGAGGCCATTTCCTCTGGTCCTATCGCTTGGTACTTGGGAGAAGAGACCGACCCCCACCTCGCTACAACCTCCTTTCAGGTAGCTGTAGAGAGCAATAAGATCTTCCCTCAACCTCCTTTCTCCAGGCTAAACAACCCCAGCTCCCTCAGCTGCTCCTTAGAAGACTTGTTCTCTAGACCCTTCACCAGCTTCATTGCCCTTCTCTGGACACACTCCAGCACCTTGATGTCCTTCTTGGAGTGATGGGCCTAAAACAGAACACAGTATTCGTGATGCAACCTCACCAGTGCCGAGTACAGGAGGAAGATCTCTTCCCTAGTCCTGCTGGCCACACTCTTTCTGATACAAGCCAGGATGCTATTGACCTTCTTGGCCACCTGGGCACACTACCAGCTCATATTCAGCTGGCTGTTCACCACCACCCCCAGGTCCTTTTCCGCCAGGCAGCTCTCCAGCCGCTCTTCCCCAAGTCTGCAACGTTGCATGGGGTTGTTGTGACCAAAGTGCAGGACCTGGCACTTAGCCTTATTGAACCTCCGACAATTGGCCTCCGCCCATTGATCCAGCCTGTCTAGATCCCTCTGTAGAGCCTTCCTACCCTCCAGCAGATCAACACTCCCACCCAACTTGGTGTTGTCTGCAAACTTACTGAGGGTGCACTGATCCCCTCACCCAGGTCGCTGATAAAGATATTAAACAGAACTGGGCCCAGTACTGAGCCCTGGGGAACACTACTTGTGATCAGCCACTGACTGGATGTAACTCCTTTCACTAGAACTCTTTGGGCATTGACCATCCAGCCAGTTTTTTACCCAGTGAAGAGTACGCCCGTCCAAGCCGTGAGCACCCAGTTTCTCCAGGAGAATGGTGTGGGAAACAGTGTGAAAGGCTTTACTAAAGTCTAGGTAGACAACATCCACAGTCTTTCCCTCATCCACTAAGCAGGTCACCTTGTCATAGAAGGAGTCAAGCAGGACCTGCCTTTCATAAACCCATGCTGACTGGACCTGATCCCCTGGTTGTCCTGTACGTGCTGTGTGATGGTACTCAAGATGACCTGCTCCATAACCTTCCCTGGCACCGAGGTCAGACTGAGAGCCCTGTAGTTCCTCAGATCCTCCTTCTAGCCCTTCTTGTAGATGGGCATCACATTTGCTAACCTCCAGTCAACTGGGACCTTCCCAGTTAGCCAGGACTGCTGATAAATGATGGAAAGTGGCTTGGTGAGCACTTCTGCCAGCTCCCTCAGTACCCTTGAGTGGATCCCATCCGGCCCCATAGACTTGTGTGTGTCTAAGTGGTGTAGCAGGTTGCTAACCATTTCCCCTTGGATTATGGGGGCTTCATTCTGCTCCCTGTCCCTGTCCTCCAGCTCAGGGGGCTGGATACCCCGAGAACAACTGGTCTGACTATTAAAGACTATTAAAGACTGAGGCAAAGAAGGCATTAAGTACCTCAGCCTTTTCCTTATCCTTTGTCACTATGTTTCCCCCTGCATCCAATAAAGGATGTAGATTCTCCTTAGCCCTCCTTTTGTTGTTAATGTATTTGTAGAAACATTTTTTGTTGTCTTTTACTGCAGTTCTTTAATTGGGTGGAAAAAAAAAATCAACAAACTTATAAACCTCCAGTATGAAAGGTTAATATCCCATGGAAATTTTTTGTCTATCTTGAAGTTGGTCTAAGATAAGTGATAGGCTAATATTCTCCTGCAGGCAGCTTTGCCCACTAGGTCGTGTTGCTCAGTAAATCCCATTAGGTTATTTTTGACTAATGTGGGAGACTCTTAATATGCTGGAACTGAAACAGGACATGGCTTTGCAACCAGTTCTGAGAATCATGTATTTTAGTTCAGCTGCAACACCTTTATGGAGAGGTTGGATTACATTTCATCATTTTGGCCCATGAGGCAAGTCAGCTTCCAGTTTCTATTGATACACATTTCTACCTCTTATATCTTCTTGTCCTCTAAGTGACTATTTATTGGCACAAAAGGTGCAATGGTAGATTGGTTAGGGAACTATTGAATTTTCCTCCTAAGCAATTCTAAATACACAGGAAGAACAGATAATTGTTAGAGAGCAAACTGACTTTCACTAAGGTGAATTAGATGTGTTATGGCCACAGATTCACCAAGCAGAGTGGTATAAATGCCACCAACTTCTCTGTTACCACCAGTGCAAACAAACAAAACCGAGGAAAATCCTCAGGTAAAAAGCTCATTAGAAACTTTACATGATATATGCTTCTATCCCTTCTAGGTGAAGAAGTTTGCAAATAAAATAAAACCAGCCTAAAACCTGTATGGAAAGCTGTTTCATCTTCTCTCCATATCTATTTACACATTTGAAAAGAAGGAACTCTGCCTTACTTGGTGCTTAGAAGATTTCATGGTTTTATTTTTCCCTTTCTTCCTCTAGTCTTTTGAGACTGCTTCACAAGACCTTTTGCATGATAAGACCCTGAGAAAAAATATTCTCCAAGGAGTCTGTACCTGGGCAAGTTCCTGGTGCTAGTTAGACCTGGGTGCCTTACTGCTATTACTGTGGAGCACACAGGTACCACATTTGCAGCCTTTGGTATGTTGGTTCTTCTTGTGAGCTGCAGAAGTCAAACTGCAGTGTTCACAGAATTAATCATGTCTAACATTTACCAGTCCATGACAGAAATTATTGCAACAAATGTCTTTTAATATGCAAATAAGGCATCTATTGCTTCAAGCATCATCCTGTAATTACTCAGCTGTTTCTCAAGTGTGATTTATTGAATCAGCAATTTATGAAGATGGAGTGGCATAACCTAATTTACTTGTGTAGCTTCATTAATGGTTAAGGGGTAGAAATATTCCTCCTGTCACTTTCACGATAGTATTTTTTAGCACTAGAAGTCGATATGGGTCATTTAATTCGTCTATGCAAATTCATTTACAGCATGTTTTGGAATCAGCAGCTCCTCAACAAGCTTGTCTCTCAAATGTTTCTTGCAGTATTGCTGCTTGTGGCTTGAGCATTTAGCTTAAAGACAAGCTCTGAGAAAACAGCAACAGCTGGTGCTAAACAAAAAGTAAATCGTTATATTAATTGAGTAATACAAATATTTGGTAATCAGTGAGGAACTGGTTGCATTCCTTGCTATTGTGCCATTGCTGAACAAAAAGCTAAATGAAAAATCTATTTATTCTAGAGGCTGAAAAAACATATGTAAAAATCAAAATAATTGTGCACTGTAATTTTGTTCATTACCAATAATATACTGGGGATCTGAGTGTTGAAGCCAATCACAGATAATGTTAAACAATCACAAAAAGATGCATAATATACACAGCTTTAATTCCTTCAGCTGCTCTGCACTGCTGAACATCTCAGCTATAGCAATGGTGGGTGAACGCAGATTAAACTGAAAAGTCATGTCATACGACTCTGGAAGTGAATTACCACAACTTGTAGGTCACAGCCAGCAGAAGTAGAACACCTAAGCTTTAAGGAATTTGTCATTGTAAAACCTGCACTCACAGGCTTAAGTTCTGAACAACAAAATTCTTCATGATTTCACCCATCATTTACTTCATTCCAAGAACTGGGCCTTTGATTTACATGAGATCAGTTATAGCTTAAAAGGTTATTCAGCAGAATAAAAGATGGTGGAATCTGGCCTTAATTTAATTAGAACATTCATTTAAAACATGTAATTTTAAGAAGGTATAAAGAAAAGTGACCATGGTAATTAAATCCTGTTATTGGTAAAGAAAACATGAAGTTTTGAAAAGATACTTGAAACCCAGACAACTAGGTAGCACCCAGCATTTCAGACCTCAGGTCAGGGGAATGATAATTCCTTCCTTTCTGGTAAAATATTTTAAAACCTCTGCTGCCTGTGCAGGCAGCAGAAACACTCATTATTACACATGACAAAGAGCTCTCTTTTCAAAATGTATTGTTAAATCACCAGCTGAGTTTGGTACCAGGTTTTAGTGTGTAGGAATAATGACAGCCAACTGCTTAGCCATGTGCAGCAGGTGCTATCTCCTTACGAAAGGTCAGGGGAAGATTACAGGATACCAGTTAATAACACACATCTGAAGAAATGACCCTTATGGGACCATCAAAACTACAATGGTCTGTTGACAATTGTGTTTTGTTTTCTAAACCAGGCATTGACACTCAGGTTTGTATCATGACAAAACAATAGTACAAGATGGCATCAGAAATACAGGTCCTTTATTTTACCTCTTGTTGTAATTACTGTCCAAGGAGAAAATGGGCTTTACTGATGTCTCAGACAGTAATTTTTCTGTTTTTTATACAAGGTGACAATGAAAAATGAGGGACAAGGAATTTCCTCAGAAATGTTTTCCCTTTAGAAAGACTTTTTCCTTGATCAGATTGAATGTGGTCATCTGGCAATCACAACTATGACAAAGAATCTTTTCATTACATGATTCTTTGTAGTAGCAACATAGCATTTGCATTGTCAGCACTGAGGAAGGTGGGAAGTGGAAGAGAAATTGAGATGTGCTGGGGGAGCTGGGCACCTGGCTAATGGGCCACACAGTCTCAGGGATACACGAAGAGCTGATCTGAGACTGAAACTGAACCTTAAAAACCTATTCTCCCCTCCATTTTTCCTCCTCCCCTTCACTCCTCTGGGTATTTTCTTCTGTCCTTTCCCAATGACTAGGACAGTGGAGAATCAGAGCTTGGATATCAAGGGAAGCTGATCACTAGCAGGATCCTTGGTCCCACACAGCTCATCACCTTCTTTCTTGTTTCATATGTGATGCTTTACCAAATTACAGTGCCAGTGGGGGTGAAAGGGCTGGCCTGCCCGAGCTTGGTTCGAATGAGAAACTATGCCATTTGAACATCCACCAGACTACTTTCTAAAAGAAGTACAGAGGTGTCAGCTGAGCCTTTGCAGTCCCCTTCATGAGGGGTCAGTGGGCAGGAGAGGGTTGGCAACAAAGGGAGGTTGCACTTCGCTCAGTCTTTTCTCATTCAGCTCCGGTTCCCTAGATGATCTGATCCTGTTGGGCACCAGTGTGAACCCGAGTGACTCATTTTTGGGTGGAAACAGCCAGAGAGCAAAATGGTGCTGGGATCTCCTCCAACTCCAGCATCCACTGCCCAGTTAATCTCCTTCTCCCATCCACCTGTAAGTGGGATCCACCAGCACCCACATGTGCAAACACCTGGGCTCTGCTCCAGCACAGCCAGGGAGGGGGAAACACCACCTATTGCAAGGAGAGGGCTTGAGATACTGCTTCAGTCCTCTCCCATATTGCTGCTTGGGCAGGGGGCAGCTCAGCCCTGGGAGTTGTAGGACAACAGGATGACAGGCATGGGGCTAAAATTATTATGTGTTACTTACTATGCGCCGTGTTGGCATCTAATCATTTTGGCATCCTGCAATACAGTGGACAATTCAAACTGTGGTATTCCTACAATTCCTACAATACCATTGCCTATTATTATTCCATTCCTAGCTCTGGCACTGGCTTGCCTTGGGAAAATTACATGATCTTTATGCTTCATTTTCCTCCATCAGGAAGCTAATATAATTCTAGAATTACATTACATTACAGTGCTATGGGGATATAATATGTCAAATCTTGAAGCAGAACACCTGCCTCCAAGCAGAACAGTGCTGCGTATAGTAAGCCTTATTTCTTAGTGTTTACTGCCTCAGACATCATGTCCCTCGCACACAGCTCCTCTGCTACGGGACACACAAAGCCAGCTTGTGTGTCTCTGTACCTACAGTATGAACCCTCCAACCCTTTTGATTCACAAGTAGATCAAGTTGAATGTTCGCTGCTGCAGAGGAGATAGGTAGGCCCTAAGATTCACAAGACTTGCTCTATGCTTGTGAATGCGAGAAGGCAACCAGATCTGGAATTATCTCCTCCAAGGTCAGTTCACTTACATAAAACCACAAAAACCACATCAGAGTTACGTTACTACCAAAAAAGGGCTTTACTGAAGATAAACTGGCAACGGCTAATCTAAGACGGTAGGATATGAATTCTCACTGGATTTCCTTTGCTGAGGTTGCAATACCCCAGTCAACACAGTTTCTGCCTGCATTCTGGTCTCACCTCTCTCTCTTTGAAACCTTCATCTCAGCTTTTTCACAAGTTAAATGGCTGTTAGGCCAAACGTGCTATAGCAGTGTTACATGGACCCAAATAGCAAAATAGTAGGTTCTTCATCCCACCTTCACATTTGGGTGGGATGTTAAATTTCCTTACGCTACCTCATCAGAATGCCAACAGCACAGTGATGGATGCTGCTGATTTTAACATAAAATAAAATCACTGCTTTGCTTGCATAGAATGCCTCTAAATGTCCTATATGTGAAACTAAGAAGTCCTTGCCTTCCAGTCTCCTATACAATGTAGCAGATGTACCACTGGTATGAGGGCATCTATCTCTTTAGGAAACCAGTGGTGAAAGAGTTTGGCTCCCACCATCACACTTGTGGGCTGCTCATCCTTATGAAATCATGTGAATGGGTCTCCAGCTGCCCTAAAGAATCCAGCAGTAGCCTGAGACTACTTCAAATACACAAAGAGCTATTTGTTGGCAGCTGAGGAGTTTACATTGAAGAGGACTCCTTTTCCTTGGACACAGCTTTGATTTTGGTCACACCCAGTAAAAATCCAGAGACACTTGAACAGGGTTACTCTAAGGATATTCCCTCATATTTCCTTGCAGCTGGGAAGTGTTTACTCTTTGCACTCGGTTCACTCAGATGTGAGATATCCTTTTATTCTGCTATCACTAGGCAGGAAGTGTTAGGGAAGGAAAAGAAAAAGTACGAATTCATCATTCCTAAGAAAAAGACATTTAGTTTTACTTTAGAAATGATTCAGTTCTGTCATGGGATCAATGTCCTACACAGATGGACTGTGCTAGTATGATACTGTGCAGGTCTGGAAAAATCTTCTGCAAAGAGAGCTTTTGAATCCTCCAAATGAGGCTCAGATACATAGCCTGCCACAAATGGCAAATTAAGAAAATAAAGGGCAATACAACATCCAACTAATGAGAACCCTAGAGTAGTGAATACAACCAATTTAAACCAAGGAATCAATGGCAGTCACGGCTTTAATAATTCTAGAGACATTTAAATATTGCACAGGGATAGAAGGCATCTTCAGGAATTTGTCTTTTATCATAAAAAAGTTAAAGCCAAAGAAAAAGCCCACTTTTCTCAGTAACAAGGAGAAATAATAAGAACCCATTCCACTTTCAAAGTAACATAATGGGGAAATTTGCCAACTTCACTTCAGAAATAGGGAAGTAGATAAAATTGTTCTACATTACACCAACACACATGAAACAGGGCCAAAATTATAACCCAGAACAGAAGAAAAGAGAAGAATTTACTTCCTAAACACTCTCAGAAATGATTCTCTGTCTTTCCAAGGTCAGCTTTAAGCAGTGAAAGCAGAACACAGAAAAGCAAAAGCAGAACATGGACATCTTCCAAATGTCCCATACCACTTGCATCCCTTCCAGGTATGTGGAGTACCTGGAAGATGCTACCACTTTGAATCAGCATCTTGAAGCTCTACTAAGCTGAACACTAAGCAGTGAAGTAGAGCATCAGGTCCGCAGCATCTAAGATTCAACATTTCAAACCTCTTGCCAAATCCAGAATTAACTTTATGTTATTAATGACTGTATAAGGCTTTCACAAGATACTAAATATATAAGTAAAGGAGGGTGGAATTGAGTATTTGACAACTATTGAGGGATGCTTTCTCATTTTACCCGTTCTCTTTTGTCTCATTGACATATTTCAAACTGTATTAATTTTTGATTGCAGAGATATAAATAAAACATAGTTTTATGCCAGTGCTAATTCAAATGCTGACTTGGAGTTCCCATCCTTCAGAGATCTAGTACTATCTCTGAAAGATTACAGAGAATTGTAGAAGTTAAAATCTTAAATTTTAGCCTCACTTGAACATGAGCTTCAAAACAAAGAGCGGGTTTAAAGGAAAAAAATCACTCTGTGTCTCCTTAAACATGCAAGTACTCCCTTCTGCTATTCTCAAACCTTGACTTTTTGGAATAAAGTAGCAAAAGCAATGCGTCAGAATTTTTTTAAAGTTTTGACAGTCTACCATCTCCAGGAGAACATATTTCATGAAAACAAACCCTGAATGATTATCCATGCTTTGAGTACAAATAGTTTACATAAAATTAGAATAAAATTACTCTATTTTATGCAGGGTACTTTTCCTGCTTTCTCATTCTTTCTAAAGATGGTCCTTAGAGCAACTGTCTGTAATATGTTTCCCATCTACTCTAGCTGTCTTTAGAGTTTTTCCAGTGTATGTATTTCTTCTGGAGTTATAAATTTAAGTTAAACATTTGCTTGAGACAAAATTGTCCTTCTGTTTTCTGGGGGAAGGAAATGTAAGTTTCTACTTTGAACTAGCCTGAGATTTTTTGCTGTTGTTAATCAAACTCATTGCATTGTTTCCCACAGAGTTAAACTGAGTCAGGACACCCAAGCTTCTGGCCCTTCTCACACTCACAAAAGAGCCTCTCTATTTATGTGAATCACAGAAGCTGCAATGTAAAGGAGTTTTCTTTGTCATTATATGCAGTCCTCCTGTTCTGAGGACATTTTGAGCTGTTTAAAACAAAATCAGAATTTAGTCTCAATTATACCACTGTTAAAAAATGGTCAATGGAATATTATATACTTATGTAAAAACTGACTCTAACATAGTTTTCTTTCTTTGCCAGATGATCCACAATTAAAGTAAACATTTTGCAACTAGGCTACACATTGCTATTTCAAGATGAATTTGTGAGAGAACAAGAATTTTATTTTTCAAATTAAAAGATTTTAATTAGGACAATATTAGAAATCTATCCCTTCCCAATTAAATTTTTAAATTCGTTACTTTATACTAAATTACTTAAATCTGAGAATCAAGAGGATTTGACCTTCAAGAAAATAACTTAGGTGCTTGTACATTTTTGATACACAATCGTAAGTGGCAGGAAGTAAAGCTTGTTGATGCTTGCTACCACTATTGAGGACACTTCAGAAACCTTCCTTCTGCTAATCCAGACTTGTAGCAATTTTTACTTGAGCAGCTGAGGATATTCAGAATATTAAGTACATCTCCAGTTATATAATATTGTAAATATGAGTTAGTCATATTTGACCCAAGGCCAGTATTCATATTTTATATTTGACAGGAACAGGATTGTTAGCAGAGGGGGATGAATCAAATGCATTTTCTCTAAATCCAATAGAAAAAAGAGTGGGATGCTTCTTTTATTAATATAGCCGTGTTCCTTTTGAAGCTCATCCCCCAAATGGTTAAAATTAAAGTTAGTTCATGTTCTCCTGCTGTTTGAATCAAAGCATCATATTTGGATTTTTCCCAATAACTGTACTATTTGTCCCATTTACTTTTGTATGCTTATTTTAAGTACACTCCATCATCTGCTTTTGAAGGTCCTCTGTAGACTTCCTAGAAGATTCCCCCAGGTCCCAGTACCCTTAATTTAGTAAAACAGTGGTTACTTGTAAGTATAAGATCCTAAAGATTGTGTCAAAGATAAAAACAGAATTGAAAATTAAGTATGTTCCCGTAACACAGAAAAACCCCTTTGAGCCCAAGACTTCCCTTTGAGAGATATGGCTACTGCTCTTTTCATCACAGCCTAAAAAGGGAGACAGTACCTGCAAACATGTCTTATATATAACCAGAGTAAAGAATGAAACACAGACAAAATTACCATGCTCCTCTTCTTTCCCTGCAGCCTTACCCAATTGTTCTCTTCCCCCTCTGCAACCTAAAAGTAACCCTTATTCCTCAGGGGATGCCCCTTCCCTGACAGGGCTGTGTGAGGAGCTTGCAGAGGGCAGAGGTTTATGACTGCCTCACCCTGAACAGTCTAACAAACCTTTATGGTTTCTTAGTTTTAAGTATTTTTACTTGTTAAGTATTTCAAGTGTTTTCCAATTTTTTTTCATTTTAAAGTATTTCTTATTTAAAAAGTGCGTTTCATTGCTCTCGTGGTTTAACCCCAGCTGGCAACTAAGCACCACACAGCTGCTCACTCACTCACCCTGCAGCGGGATATGGGAGAGAATCAGAAGAGTACAAGTAAGAAAACTCGTGGGTTGAGATAAAGACAGTTTAATCAGTAAAGCAAAAACCACACACGCAAGTAAAACAAAACAAGGAATTCATTCACTACTGCCCATTGGCAGGCAGGTGTTCAACCATCTCCAGGAAAGCAGGGCTCCATCACACGTAACGGTTACTTGGGAAGACAAAATGCCATAACTCCAAACATCCCTCCCCTTCTTTCTGCTTCCCCCAGCTTTATGTGCTGAGCATGACGTCATATGGTCTGGAGTATCCCTTTGGTCAGTTGGGGTCAGCTGTCCCAGCTGTGTCCCCTCCCAAATTCTTGTGCACCTGCAACCTGCTCGCTGGGGGGGTGGTGTGAGAAGCAGAAAAGGCCTTGACTCTGTGTAAGCACAGCTCAGCGATACTGAAAACATCCCTGTATTATCAACACTGTTTCCAGCACAAATCCAAAACATAGCCCCGTACTAGCTACTAAGAAGAAAATTAACTCTATCCCAGCCCAAACCAGCACAATCATCTGCTTTTTTTCAGGAAATGTTCAACACAAATATTTATAGAAAAATTTGAGTTTTCCACACTATTGTTGACAGTAGCTTACTTCCATTTAGTATAGGGAAAATTTCCTTGAAAAGACTTGTCATTGCTCTTAACACTGCAAGCGACAGATTTCTCTTTCGGAATTTTTTTTTGCTTACTAGTTTTCTACAGTTTATAACTTCTGATTAATATCCATTATCAGCTTTTCCTTTCATATAGATGTGCATATTTAAAACAAGAGCATCAGGAGAAAGACTGGTAATAGTAGTTAAAGAAATTGTGTGGAGGAATGAATGTGAAAACATTTTGTACATCCTGGTTGACTATCACCTAGTTCAACACATTGACCTACTGGATTTTCTAAGCCTTTTTTTTTCCTGCATTTTCCTCTTTCCTGGAAATTGTGCCACTCCTCAATGGTAGTTTGTTTCCATGAAAAATTCTATTTTTGACTGATTGAATTTTTCAAGTAAAATAATCTTTCAGACAAAATTTCCTATATGAGTTCCAATACTAGTAGTCTGATAATGGAATGGGGGAAAATATCCAGCTTCTTCCTTCTTTGCTTTATACACACATTAGAAAATGCCTGTTTCTCTCTAGTCCGTTCACCAAACACCCCCCATCTCTTGTCATTGGGACAGAATGGGTCTGGAAGCAGTAAGGATGCAAAAAAGTACCATTTGCCTGATTCAGTCAGATCCATTTTGCTGTGTCTTGACAGCTATCCACAATGTAAAGCCATCATCTCTCAAAACCAACACTCACTGTCCTTTTTCCCCTCTGTAGTCATGATACTTTCTCTCTAGCTCTGCTCTCTTTGCCTCTCCCTGTCATTATTTATTTGGAGCTTTCTTAACGTTGTATTCCTGTTTCTGCTTTCAGCTGCTAGCTTTACTTACTAACCAATCTCTTTTCCTTATTTTAGTTCCCCTTTTTCTGCCACTTTCGGGTGCCCAAATTCTTCAATTCTAGTTGCTTTCTCTCCCCTGGAATCTTTATATGTTTTTATTCTTATTTAGGGTTTTATAAATATATCTTCCTCTTTTATAGGCTTTTCCTTTTTGGCAAGATATACTTCCTTCAGATTCACCTCCAGTTTCCTTATCCAGATTATAGGGCAAGCTACAGTTTGAATCTGCATTGCTTGCCTCTCTCTGGCTTTTCAAAATGAAGTTTTGTTTTATTCACTCAAATGTATTTATTCACTGGATTGTAAGTGTATTAATATAATTTTTATTCACTCAAAGACACATTTCACACATAACAAAATGATTAAAAAGTTGTATTTTCATATCTTTCCTAACTCTTGGTCTTTATTTGCAAGTTTTGGCCCACTCCCATCAGCCATGTTTGCTTTCCTTTCTGGGCTTGCAAGCAAAGCTACTGTCTACCGTAGTTTCTGTGTTTTCAACTCCCTTCTGAGTTCTTTTCTGTCTTCAGCTGCTGACAATCCTCCTTTTCTGAGGCTCTTGCATTCATTAATATTTAGTATTGCCTTTGATCCTAGGGTCTCCTGTCAGCTTGAATAAAGCCAGGCAAAAAAATATCCGTCTATGAATCCTCCCTCACTGTGTTCCCTTATGGATACCTGACTCTATCGTATTTCCTTGCTCTTAACTGAATTGTTTCATTTAATTCTGCAAAGCAAATCAGGATAATTTCAAACACGTGAAGTGATGAACGCTGGAAAGTCATAAAAGAGAATCTTATCTTCATTCCAAAAGTCAGGTAATTGTAGACAAGATCTGTGCATTACTGTAAAACAGCTTTAAGTAAAAACAAAAAAACAAACAAACAAAAATGCAATTATTCATGACATTTCATTTCTTTTTTTTTTTTTTTTTCCATAGGTGCCAGCACAATCTGCAGTGGAGCACACTAGTGCAGTGCCCAGTGGGGTTCCCAAGCCAGGGGAACCTTGGGGGGGAGCCGAGAGACCCACCAGGAGCCTGCAGCTGGTGTGACAGTGGCTGACGAGACCTGGGTGGGGCCAGGAGCAATGGCAGCCAAGCCCCCCACACATATAAAAGAAGCCCTTGGGGAGCACTAGTGACCAGGAGCACTGCCAACAGGGTGGGCAAACAGGGCATGGCGCGTCAGCAAGGGCATGGCATGGCATGGCATGGCATGGCACGGCACGGCACGGCACGGCAGTTTGCGTGGAAGGGCATGCAAGAAGGATGCTAAAGCTCTGCCAGCTCGACCAGGGAGCAATGGTATCCACCCAGCAGAAAGCCATGGCCTCTCTGAGCTCTGCACCCAGCACGACTGACACAGTTTCCCAGACAGCGCTCCAGAGGGAACACATTGCCACCCAGGTGTCAGGCTGCAGGGTGTGCCCTTCTCTTATGCCAGTGTTGCATGGCAGCAGTGAGCACACCTGTGGGGGATGCATCCAGGTAAAGGAACTCCTCTGCTTAGTGACAGAGCTCCGGCAGGAGGTGAGTAGGTTGAGGAGTATCAGGGAGAGTGAGAGAGAGATAGACTACTGGAATCACACCCTGCCTTCCCTGGGACAGGCCCAACAGGCAGACAGGATGCATGATACAGAGGATTCCCTATCCTCTCTCCACCTGACTGAATGTGGTGACTCAAGGGATAGGAGGCAATGGCGACAAGTTTCTGCCCGGCACAGCAGGCACATCTCCTCTGCGACTGCCCCACCTTCCCAGGTGCCCTTGCGTAGCAGGTATGAGGCTCTGCAAGTGGAACCGAACAATAGTGAGTACAATGGTCCATCTAGTGGTGTTGCCGACCTTAAGTCAGCCTACGCCCTGCATCAAAACTTCCTCCATAAAAAGAAAAAGATGGGTCATTGTCATAGGAGACTCCCTTCTGAAGGGAACAGAAGGCCCAATATGCAGACTGGACCCACTTCTTAGGGAAGTCTGCTGCCTCCCTGGGGCCCAGGTTAAAGATGTGGAGAGAAAGCTTCCTACCCTGGTATAGCCCTCAGATTACTATCCATTATTGATTTTTCAGGTAGGTAGCGACAAAGTTGCAACAAGAAGTCCAAGGGCAATCAAGAGAGACTTCAGGGCCTTGGGACAACTGGTTAAGGCATCAGGAGTACAAGTAGTGTTCTCCTCTATCTTTGCAGTTGCAGGGAATGATGAGGGAAGAAACAGGAAGAGCCAGCAGATCAATATGTGACTCTGAGCCTGGTGTCACTGGCAGAACTTTGGGTTTTTTGATCATGGGTTGGTCTACACGACACCAGGCTTGCTGGTGACAGATGGGGTACACCTGTCTCAAAGGGGTAAAAAGATCTTTGCACAGGAGTGAGCAGGGCTCATTGAAAGAGCTTTAAACTATGTTTGAAGGGGGAAAGGGATAAAACCAGGCTCCCTAGAGATAAGCCTGGGGCAGCATGCCAATATTTGAGGGACAGTCTGCTAGCAAGGTCCTTTGGTCTGCCATCTCAGTGGAGGTAGGGGATGGAGATCCATGCATCAGCAAAGACGCAAGGGTTATGGATGAGTTAGAAACCACGGAAGCACCTGAGAATGGTCATGTAGGAATTAGGGCTTCTCCCCCAAAAAAGGTGGCGGGATCCATAGCCCAACTGAAGTGCATCTACACCAATGCATGCAGCATGGGCAACAAACAGGAGGAGCTGCAAGCCATTGTGCAGCAGGAAAACTATGATATAGTTGCCATCACGGAAACATGGTGGGATGACTTGCACAACTGGAATGCTGCAATGGATGGCTATACACTCTTCAGAAGGGATAGGCAAGGAAGAAGAGGCAGTGAGGTAGCCCTGTATGTTAGGGGGTGTTTTGACTGTCCAGAGTTGGACAATGATGATGAAAGGCTCAAGTGTTGATGGGTAAGAATCAAGGGGAAGGCCAACAAGGCAGATATCATGGTGGGAGTCTGTTACAGACCACCCAACCAGGATGAAGAGGCAGACAAAATATTCTATAAGCATCTGGGAGAAGTCTTACAATCGCTAGCCCTTGTTCTCGTGGGGGACTTCAACTTACCAGATGTCTGCTGGAAATACAATACAGTGGAGAGGAAACAGTGTAGGAGGTTTCTGGAGTGTGTGGAAGATAGCTTCCTGACACAGCTGGTGAGGGAGGCAACTAGGGAAGGCGCCCCACTGGACCTCTTGTTTGTGAACGGAGAAGGACTTGTGAGTGATGTAATGGCCTAGCAATCATGAAATGACAGTTTTCGAGTCTTGGAGAAGTAAGGGTCAGCAGAACTGCTACCTTGGACTTTTGGAGGGCAGTCTTTGGCTTGTTTAGCAGACTGGTTGACAAAGTCCCTTGGGAGGCAGTCCTGAAGGGCAAAGGAGTCCAGGAAGGCTGGACATTCTTCAAGAAGGAAATCTTAAAGGTGCAGGAGCAGGCTGTCCCCATGTGCCAAAAGACGAGCCGGCAGGGAAGAAAACTGATTTGGCTGAACAGACAACTTTGGCTGGAACTCAGGAAAAAATAGGAGAGTTTATGACCTTTGGAAGAAGGGGCAGACAACTCAGGAGGACTACAAGGATGTCAGGCCACTATGCAGGGTGAAAATTAGAAGGGCCAAAGCCCAGGTAGAACTTAATCTGGCTACAGCTGTAAAAGACAATAAAAAATGTTTCTACAAATACATTAACAACAAAAGGAGGGCTAAGGAGAATCTACATCCCTTATTGGATGCAGGGGGAAACATAGTTTCAAACATAGTTTTCAAACATGACAAAGGATGAAGAAAACACTGAGGTACTTAATGCCTTCTTTGCCTCAGTCTTTAATAGTCAGACCAGTTGTTCTCGGGGTATCCAGCCCCCTGAGCTGGAGGACAGGGACAGGGAGCAGAATGAAGCCCCCATAATCCAAGGGGAAATGGTTAGCAACCTGCTACACCACTCAGACACACACAAGTCTATGGGGCCGGATGGGATCCACTCAAGGGTACTGAGGGAGCTGGCAGAAGTGCTCACCAAGCCACTTTCCATCATTTATCAGCAGTCCTGGCTAACTGGGAAGGTCCCAGTTGACTGGAGGTTAGCAAATGTGATGCCCATCTACAAGAAGGGCTAGAAGGAGGATCCGAGGAACTACAGGGCTCTCAGTCTGACCTCGGTGCCGGGGAAGGTTACAGAGCAGATCATCTTGAGTACCATCACACAGCACATACAGGACAACCAGGGGATCAGGTCCAGTCAGCATGGGTTTATGAAAGACAGGTCCTGCTTGACTCCTTCTATGACAAGGTGACCTGCTTAGTGGATGAGGGAAAGACTGTGGATGTTGTCTACCTAGACTTTAGTAAAGCCTTTCACACTGTTTCCCACACCATTCTCCTGGAGAAACTGGGTGCTCACGGCTTGGACGGGCGTACTCTTCACTGGGTAAAAAACTGGCTGGATGGTCAATGCCCAAAGAGTTCTAGTGAAAGGAGTTACATCCAGTCAGTGGCTGATCACAAGTAGTGTTCCCCAGGGCTCAGTACTGGGCCCAGTTCTGTTTAATATCTTTATCAGCGACCTGGGTGAGGGGATCAGTGCACCCTCAGTAAGTTTGCAGACAACACCAAGTTGGGTGGGAGTGTTGATCTGCTGGAGGGTAGGAAGGCTCTACAGAGGGATCTAGACAGGCTGGATCAATGGGCGGAGGCCAATTGTCGGAGGTTCAATAAGGCTAAGTGCCAGGTCCTGCACTTTGGTCACAACAACCCCATGCAACGTTGCAGACTTGGGGAAGAGCGGCTGGAGAGCTGCCTGGCGGAAAAGGACCTGGGGGTGGTGGTGAACAGCCAGCTGAATATGAGCTGGTAGTGTGCCCAGGTGGCCAAGAAGGTCAATAGCATCCTGGCTTGTATCAGAAAGAGTGTGGCCAGCAGGACTAGGGAAGAGATCTTCCTCCTGTACTCGGCACTGGTGAGGTTGCATCACGAATACTGTGTTCTGTTTTAGGCCCATCACTCCAAGAAGGACATCAAGGTGCTGGAGTGTGTCCAGAGAAGGGCAATGAAGCTGGTGAAGGGTCTAGAGAACAAGTCTTCTAAGGAGCAGCTGAGGGAGCTGGGGTTGTTTAGCCTGGAGAAAGGAGGTTGAGGGAAGATCTTATTGCTCTCTACAGCTACCTGAAAGGAGGTTGTAGCGAGGTGGGGGTCGGTCTCTTCTCCCAAGTACCAAGCGATAGGACCAGAGGAAATGGCCTCAAGTTGTGGGAGGGGAGGTTTAGATTGGATATTAGGAAAAACTTCTTCACTGAAAGGGTTGTCAGGCATTGGAACAGGCTGGCCTGTTGAGTGGTTGAGTCCCCATCCCTGGAGGTATTTAAAAGACATGTAGATGTGGTGCTTGAGGACATGGTTTAGTGGTGGACTTGGCAGTGCTAGGTTAGCGTTTGGACTTGATGATCTTAAAGGTCTTTTCCAACCTAAATAATTCTATGATTCTATGCTTTTGCTATTCATGAGGATAAACTTATTCATCTATGCAAGGACAGTTGCTGAAACCCAAACAGATGTCTCATGTTTTGCTATAAAATGTAGCCATTTCAAATAGTAATATGTGGACGTGGAGACAAATTCATAAACCTGAATTCTGCAATTTGTAGAGCTTATGATGTTGCATAGGGCTTAAGGGTGCACGTACAACCCCATTGACTTCACTGAGGACCTAAACAGCCATGGAATCCCATGTTGCATCCTTTGACAAGACCCAGGTCTTAAAAAATAACATCACCAAGTATAAGAAACACTTTTTTTTTTTTCTTTTTCCAGTGTCTGATCAATGCCTTTTGTATGAAATACATTTTAATATATGGATTTTCTTTGAGAACTTTGTCTGAAATCTGTATCCTCCCAGGAGATAAAAGTTTATAGCATTATTTGTCACATTATGTGTTTACTACAGTTTAAGATTAAAAGCATATTTATTGTAAGTACTGAAGAAATTAATTAGATGTTGCGTATTTCAGCTATACTTGTCATGATGCTATAGAGCTTGTTAGCAGTCTAGGATATACAATGATTTAATGCTGCATTCACATTCAGTTTTCTATTTCAGGCTTAGGATTTACAATTATCTTGTCACAGTATTTCAAAATAGCAGAATGTTGACTCCTTGCAAAAAAAAAAAAATCATCCTGTTAATGACTTAATAAGTATCTTTGTAGGAAGCAATGATCATTTGTAAAGGAAAAGCGTTTTTCCTCACATTGTCGTGCGCAGATGTCTTCCTTATAAAACAAGCAACAAGTTCATTACGTGAACAAATAGCTGAGTCAAGAGATGTGAATTTGGTCCATGAATTGTATACCTATGACACACAAAACTTTCTGACTTATTTTAGTGACTGGTTCCCCCACCTATGCACTGTCATAAACCTACATATTTGCTGTTAATTTTGTAAAATACTTTGCTTTTCTTGACTGTGATGGTACAGAAAGGATAATTAAGTACTATCATTTTTGTTTGCACTTGCAAGTTAGTTTAGTTATTCTATTCTCATACATTTTATAACACAGATAAGAACATGAAAATTATTCTTCTTCTGCAAATTAAACCCACACGTTTCTATGACTGTAGATTCATAGCTCAATCACTGCTAGCTGGCATTATCCTTTTAGCAACTACCATCCATAAAAAAAAAAAGTATCCTAACACTGAGGAGCAGCAGAACTCCTCCAAATGTGCCAAGTTATCACTGTATCTCAGTGGTTCCTGCAGTGCTTGTCTTTGAATATTCACTTAAGTTTCAAAATAAATTTCTCTAGTAGGACAAACCCCTGACAGCTACTAGAGTTTACGCTGGATATGTGAGTTTCATGATTATCAATATATGAACACATCAATGATGGCTGAAAGGGGAAGAAGCATTACCAGGCATTCATGGAGAGCAGGTTTTAAATTTCCACCAGAACATCTCTCCTGAAGCCTTTGTGTGAGTGTTGAAGTGGCGTGAGCTTGTGAAGGAAGGAAGAAGCAGAAGGAGTGATGTGATGTGATCACCTGAATCTGGGAAGGATGCTAGTTGTACAAGGGGCAGTCCAGTGTGGTGCCATTTGTACCAGATGTGTACGGGTGAGCTTAATAGCATCCTATCAGGTCCCAGCTTCCTCAATTCACCTCTGATCCTGGTTTTCAGCAACACAGATGACCACAGGAAGAAACACACAGGGTAAAAACCATGTCTGTGGTGGAAAACAAGGATGTGGGGCTAACAGCACGAATAGGAACAGGAAACTGTAACTAGAAAACGTCTGTGTCCAGCAGTTTTCTTTAACCCAAAGAAGACAGCAATCCCATCATCTTTGTGTGGGACTGGGTCAAAACCAGTGGCTTGCCCAGACTAGATGTGAAATGACTCATGGGGGAGAAAAGCAAGGTGGGGCAGATGATGAGCGAACACTGAAGGAGGACCTGTGGGTTTTATACTAATGTCTGTCTGTGCTGTAATTCACAAGTGTGTTGAAACCTCAAGCAATTCATCCTTCACTTTTATTCTGGTTTTCACCTGTATTCATACGCCTTATAATTTTCTGCAATATGTACTGGTACCATAACGGACAGGGAGATGAAAGGATGATTTATTAAGCATGGGATAATTATGAAGTTCTTGATGTAATCACTTGCTCTAAATTGGTACTACCTGCATTTTTTTTACTGGGAGATAATGATAGGGTTTTGTCTATACTGGCCCTTTTTCAATTAATTTTACATGAAAGATGGTTCAGGCTTTTTGCTTCTCACACTTATTACATCCTTTATGATACACTATGGGAGAGAGAGAAGAACATTATATAATTTCTGGTGCCCTCTTTTTATATTGCAAAAGCTATACCAGTTTCTCTTTGACACTCCATATTAGCACAACAAGGAGAATAGCATCAGTAGAAAACGTCAGAGCATGGACCACATTTACAGTGGAAAGGTCAGGAGAGTGTGGTTTTTAGTTAAAATTGCCAATAAATTCTCTTTTTTTCAAATGAAACTTCCTTTCTAAGAACATCTTTATCGGCCCAGATGCTTGCACTTTTTGCATAGTAAATATGAAAACCTATACATAAACGTGAAAGAAGCTGGAGTTTCTTTCTTCCTGTAAAGCTGCCAGCGAAAATATCAGTTTCATTTTGTCCTTAAAGTATATTGTCTATATTTTCTCCATATTATTAAGACAGATGTGGTGGGTTGACCATGGCTGGATGCCAAGTGCCCACCAAAGCCACTCTATCGCTCCCCTCCTCAGCTGGACAGGGGAGAGAAAATATAATGAAAGGCTCGTGGGTCGAGATAAGGACAGGGAGAGATCATTCACCAGTTACTGTCATGAGCAAAATAGACTCGACTTCGGGAAATTAACTTAATTTATTGCCTATCAAATCAGAGTAAGATAATGAGAAAATAAAAACTAAATCTTAGAACAGCTTCCCCCCACCCCTCCCTTCTTCCCGGGCTCAACTTCACTCCCGATTTTCTCTACTTTCTCCACTCCAGTGGCACAGAGGGACAGGGAATGGGGGTTGCGGTCAGTTCATCACATGTTGTCTCTGCCGCTTCTTCCTCCTCAGGGAGAGGACTCCTCACACTCTTTCCCTGCTGCAGCGTGGGGTCCCTCCCATGGGAGACAGTCCTCCATGAAATTCTCCAATATGAGTCCTTCCCACAGGCTATGGTTCTTCATGAACTGCTCCATCGTGGGTCCCTTCCATGGGGTGCAGTCCTTCAGGAACAGACTGCTCCAGCGTGGGTCCCCCGTGGGGTCACAAGCCCTGCCAGCAAACCTGCTCCAACATGGGCTCCTCTCTCCATGGGCCCACAGGTCCTGCCAGGAGCCTGCTCCAGCACAGGCTTCCCACAGGGTCACAGCCTCCTTCGGGCATTCACCTGCTCTGGCGTAGGATCCTCCATGGGCTGCAGGTGGATATCTGCTCCACCGTTAACCTCCATGGGTTGCAGAGGGACACAAACCCAATACGTTAGATTATCAGTTAAAGCATCTGAACAAAACTGACTCTTTAAATATAATTATAGTTCAAATACCTTTTATCATTTATCACAGAAATAATGGTAAAATGGTCAGATGTCAATACATATCAGTAAGTTTAAATGTTCATAACAGATGTAAGCAATTATGCTGGTTTGGGCTGGGATAGAGTTAATTTTCTTCTTAGTAGCTAGTACGGGGCTATGTTTTGGATTTGTGCTGGAAACAGTGTTGATAATACACAGAGTCAAGGCCTTTTTTGCTTCTCACATCACCCCACCAGTGAGCAGGTTGCAGGTGCACAAGAATTTGGGAGGGGACACAGCTGGGACAGCTGACCCCAACTGACCAAAGGGATACTCCAGACCATATGACGTCATGCTCAGCACATAAAGCTGGGGGAAGCAGAAGGAAGGGGAGGGATGTTTGGAGTTATGGCATTTTGTCTTCCCAAGTAACCGTTACGTGTGATGGAGCCCTGCTTTCCTGGAGATGGTTGAACACCTGCCTGCCAATGGGCAGTAGTGAATGAATTCCTTGTTTTGTTTTACTTGCGTGTGTGGTTTTTGCTTTACTGATTAAACTGTCTTTATCTCAACCCACGAGTTTTCTTACTTGTACTCTTCTGATTCTCTCCCATATCCCGCTGCAGGGTGAGTGAGTGAGCAGCTGTGTGGTGCTTAGTTGCCAGCTAGGGTTAAACCATGACAATGATACAAATTATGAAGTAGTCTCCATTACAGCAGTAACTAGGGAAAATGTTAAATATTAGTTAGACATTTTGAAATTATCATGTTGATACATCTTTTTTCTAGAAATTTTACTAGAGCTGGCTCTGGAGCATTGGAATCTGATTTCAGCAGTTCCTGGGGCATGGCAGGCATTGTGGTAGATTGGAAGAAAGCTACCATTGCACCATGCTCTTAAAAAATGAGAGGGACTGTGAAAATTACTGTATGATTATCAGTCTCACAGTAGATCCCAGAAAAAATAATGGAAAAAATGGCATGAGAATTAACTATTAAACAGTTTAAAAAGTGAAATGCATTAAGAGTGGTCAGCTCAGGTTTACAGAATGTGGTTCTTTATTAGATCAAGTGTTGCTGTCACCTCTCGAGCTGTGTCAAAGGGGCAGACTGCCGGATGTGTTAACTTCTGAGCAGGATTTCAGCTGCCCTGTCCTGAGTGGATCAGCCCTCCCCTGTCCAGAGGAGCTCTGCTCTCCTCCTGCCCTCCCTCTCTCCCTCCTGCAGCAGCAATCCTTACATCCACACCAGTCCCTCACAGCAGCAGGACCAAAATCTCCCATTCCCTAGACCCTCCTCCAGCTCCTTGTCCCAGCACTCCTTTTGCCTTCCCACACCATATTTTCTCATTCCTCCCCACTCTGACCCTGCCTGCAGGCCCTTCACACTTGATAAATGCACATGGAAAAGTTGTTCCTTCCCTCTTTCTTCTCAAATCAAATGGCCAGGCATCACCTCCAGGCATTTTTGTCAAAATTTGAAATGACAAATCAGAAGTTAACCCAGTGCCTGCACCTCAATGTCAAAACAGCAAGCAATAAATTCTAGTGAAAATCGTGTTCAAACCTGAACCATACAAAGAAATGGCACAATTAAGGCACAAGAGAAAATTAAAGAGAATTACCAGCACAGAACATCTCACCCAAACGACTGTGTTTCCTTGGCTGCTGCTGTAGGTTTGCTAAGACAATGGTGGTGGCATGAAAAACAACTTCTGGAAAAGGGAAAGACTGAGCTAAGGAGACACCACTGTATCACAATTTTCTTTTATTTTAATTTGAAACTCACACCTACTCTATCCTGAAAAGATTTTCAACCCTTTAATCTGAAGCTTGCTGAGACGTCACTATTTTAAGGTCTGTAATCTATGTTTTAAACACAGCCGAGTCAAACATACTGGTTTTGGTCTATGTTTCTCTTGACTTTAGGTCCTAGGATGTTCAATGCAAAAATGTCTTGCAGAGTGTTGGCTGATGTGAAAGGAGTTTTTTGGGTTTACGTCCTTGGTATTAACATCCAGTTCTCCAAATGTGCATAGAGCCCAGACGAGTAAGGAAATTCTCCACTCAGTCATTTGGGCTCTGGTTTCACTTAGCCATTCAGTTTTTTCCTTGATAAGGTCCAAACGGCCACCTCAGATACCTGAGGCTGCTCATCAGCGCTCTCCTCTTTACAGCTGACCTAGCAGATGATCACCTGTATGTCCAGCTGACAAGAGCTAGGTCACCATCCTACTCCTGGCGGTACTTTCTGCCTGACAGACTAAAGAAGGAAAATTTTAAGTGGAAACTGGAAAAAACCTCACTTAATGGTAAAACCATAAAGCAACTCAGCTGACAGTTCACACTGAGGATAAATGTGTAAATCTGGCCTCCTGCTGAAAGAAGGAGGCCAGATACATACATAAGAATCAAGAGAGTGACAACTGTCTGCAGTTTTGGATGCTTGTGTCTTTAGGCTCAAGTCTTAGTGCTGTTAGACCCTCTAGGAGTGATTTTCAGAGTAATAACATACAGTTCTGTGTGATAGGGGCATTGGTTTTATTATTATCCATTTTCCTTATTTTTCAATTCATGAAAATACAATGTATATTTTGCCACATAACCTGTGACAACACAATGAAACTCTCATTGCTTAAAGCTAGTAACAAAAACCCATGTCATCATCCATTTGGATTGAGACTGTGTGCATTTGTTACCTTCTGAATCGTTGTAACAATCTTAGTAATGAATAATAATATGTATGAATGAATGCATAATGCAATCATCCATAATATAATGAATTATTAAAATTAAATTAAATTATTTACAATCATGTAAACAACAAATTATTTACAATTTAAATTAAAAATTAAATTATTTACAATCATGTAAACAACCTGTTCTTTGTTACCAATATAATGGTCATATATGTTACAATATGTTATATTGTTACTGATAAAAAGTCAGTTCAACAAGAGGAAGTGCAAAGTCCTATACCTGGAAAGGAACAACCCCATGCATCCAGTACATGCTGGGGGCCACCTGGATGGAGAGCAGCTTGACAGACAAGGACCTGGCGGTCCCAGTGGACACTAGGTTGAACATGAGCCAGCAATGTGCAGAGAAGTCTAGTGATATCCTGGGATGCATTAGGAGGAGTGTTACCAGCAGGTTGAGGGAGGTGATCCTTCCCCTCTACTCAACACTGGTGAGGCCACATCTGGAGTACTGGGTCCAGTTCTGAGCTGCCCAGTACAAGACAAACATGGACATGCTGGAGAGAATTCAATGAAGGTGATTAAGGGACTGGAGCCTGGAGAAGCGAAAGCTCTTATCAATGTATACAAATACCTGAAGGGAGGGTGCAAAGAGGATGGAGCCAGACTCTTTTTAGTGGTGCCCAGTGACAGGACCAGAAGCAATGGGCACAAACTGAAACACAGGAGGTTCCCTCTGAGCATCAGGAAACACTTTTTCACTGTGAGGGTGACAAAGCACTGGCACAGGTTGCCCAGGGAGGTTGTGGAGTCTCCATCCTTGGAGATATTCAGAAACCATCTGGACATGGTCCTGGGCAACCTGCTGTAAGTTGCCTTACTTGAGCAAGAGTTTGCACTAGATGACCTCCAGAGGTCCCTTCCAAACTCAGCCATTCTGTGATTCTGTGACATGGTCAGTGTCACACTTACTGTGAGAAAACAAACTTTTGTTCTCAAAACCCTTCCACATCTGGAAGACGAAATCTGAACTGAGCAGTGGCTCACAGAGCAGAGGTTGCTGGTGAGGGGAGAGCGAGCTGGGTCCAGGGCCAAGAACAGAAACGACTGCTTCATTTTACTGTGCAACACCTCCTCAAGTATTTCACAATCTGGTTTAGTATCTTTGCTTGGGTAGACATAGCAATACACCCGAAAATCTTTGACACAGCTCTGTGGATATAAAGGGGCATTCAGCATGCAGTAGTTAAAGCATGCTGACCTTACATTGGAGGAAGCGTGTGTTTTTGTCATATGTAAGAATGAGAGAGAGACTTAGCTTCAAAAACAAGTTATTTTTGCAAAGTGGAGTGCAGTGGCCTGACAGTGCGACTGGAACACGGTGCCTGAATGCTGGGCAAACTCCCAGGTGCCACTACACTCAGTGGCAGTTGTAGCTGTGTGCTTTATTTCACTTTTTGGCCTTGCAGAGGTTCACTGTAAGAAGGACATCTCCAAAGCAAGCGCGATGCCTAGAATACCGGTTTTAGTGGGCAAGCAGGTGCACCAGTGGTGCAGCCAGGGTGTGCATGCAGATGGCAGCTCAGCAGCCCACCAGCACCCACCTTTTGTCCTGGGCTGAGCAGGTTACATCTGTTATACACCCAGTCAACAACGCATTGTGCCGCCAGCCTATTTGTATGTAGATCTAAAGGTCTGAGATATCTTCAGCTTATGCTATTGTATCACCATATGCTGATGTTTGCCACACAGCTGGTGCATGTTCATTTACTGAGGAGGCAATGAAGAGCTGAATCACAAGCATCTTCCAGGCACGGATAGCTTGGTGCAGCAATTATGCCAGAAGTTTATTTATGTGATTCCAAGATCATAATCAGCCTTAATCTACCATACCTGACTGTAATCAGAGATCCCAAGACAAATGTTGCCCAAGTGCTGCTCTATAAACAAAGTTACAAATAAAGCTTCAATTTTCATTAGCTTGTTAGAAGAGCTTTTCTTAGAAAGAATTTCTGAATTTCTGCTTCCCTCAGATAATACATACAAACTCTGACCAGATTTTGTGAATAGAGGCATAATTTGCAGCTAAATTATAATTAAGGGAGTTAAGACTCATCTGACAAGAATGAATTGATGGAAATGAAAATATAATTTTATCAACTATACAGGCACTAAGCCTCTTCCAGTTACGCATGTGTCAGATGTTGTCACAGATTATATTTTCATTCATTACCATTACACCTTCTTTCTCCCTTGAATCCCTTTGTCTGGTTCCTAAGCAACCACACCAAAGCTCGTCTTCAGAGAGAGCCTATATTCATGACCCCAAAATGGGATTCCTCTAGGTAGATTGGAAATAGTCCTGGGAATTTCAAATGCCTGTCACAGGATCTCATTGGGAACTGAGTACTTCACATTAAAAGCATAAACCAGAGACACCAACACTCAGAGAGAAACTAAATCCAGAAGCTTTTCTTAGATTATGCAATGGGTATAATTGCATCGGCTGTTTAGCTATCTGCTGTAGCTTAACTTTGCAGTCTCCCAGACTAAAAATGACACCTCATTTATTTGTCATTTACTTACTAGATATGATCATAGCCACCCAGCAAGTGGCTGTTCAACTGAAGACTTTCACAGACTTCCTATAATACCTTAGAATAAGATTTGGTCTTAGAAACCAACACTGGTTGGCAACATGGTCTCAGACAAAGAAGAAACTGCTTGCCATGACAAAGAAGGCGTACAAAATTTTGGAAAGCATGGACTTTTTTCAGCAATTTTCTCAATGGCATTTCAGAAAGAGATATATTGGATTTCTCTTTTCCCTTCACTTCATGGAAGGAGATGCTACATGTGACTTTGGACTAATACAGATTGAGGAGTAGTAGTAAATGTAATTTTGTCCAATAGTGTGTGTCTTCATAGCCCTTTGGAACAACAAAGCAATAAGGAAGAAGTGTTTATCCTCTTTATTTTACAATAAGGATTCTTGATGCCTTGCTGTCAGTGTGGTTTTCAGATGGGTGGTGGGAATATAATTGCTGTAATACTGTCTACAGTGTTTTTCTAGAATATTAGTTTAGAGAGACATAGAAAAGCCTTTTAGGCCCTGAAGTTTCAATTTAAAGTTAATTTTCCTTCTTTTGTGTTGGTCCTCAGTTTTTGCATTGAATGATCTTTTCTTTCTCTTTTTTATTTCAGAGCCCTGAATGTTTCTAAAAAAAAAAAGAATATCCCTCATCCTGGATAATATTTCCACTAAGGGGCTTCTGGTTTTGGCCCTTATCCAGATTTCTGTTTCTGTTATTCCCTGATCCTAATATTTTCTTTATTAGTCAGCTGAGGTTTGTGTTCCTGTGAATACAGTAACCAAGTCTATATAGTTCTCCATGGCTATACAAATCAGCTTATTTCCTTTTGTAACAAATCTTTTATCACTGCAGCAAAGAGAAGTTTTGCTGTTGTTTTAATAGAAAACAGGTTTCAGCCATTTATTTTGATTTCAGTGTCATTTACCTCCGCTTGTCCTTAAATACTATGTGTGGGTAGAAGAACCTCCAACTCAAATGCAGCCATCTCTAATTATCTATGACACCCATCTTATTGACCTATATTTGCTTTGACAATGGCTTTCTATATGCCCTTGGTATTTTGCATTTCCTGAAATATCCAAATCTGTTGTTTAACAATGCATCATCTGCTTTTGAGATGTTTGGCTACCATACTAGAGGATCTAAGATTGTTCCTATCACTTATGCTTCTTTCAGGTATTGCAGTTTTCCCCATTACTCTTCAAATCCCTCACTGTCTAAGAAGAAATGTAAATCAGCCCATGTGGAGTACCAAATGAAGGCAGCAAGATTGCTTCAGCAAGGCAAGCTATTTCTGAAATCCTTATACCACACTACATTATGCCACACTGACATTTCCTACATATCCAAATACAACAGCGCAACTCTTTTTCTGTGTTCATGCTTGAGTCAAAGTCATGCCACTTCCAAAAATGAAGACATTATAAGGGATCTGGATCCCATGAGCTTATTAATTAAATAGAACCTGTCCCTGGGAACCTCAGGAACAAAAACACATATTCAAACCCCATTATCATTCTATCCACCACCAGGTTTCATTATTCCCATCCCAGAGTGCATAGTTTTCAAGCCCTCCTGAGCTGCACACCAGCTACCCATAGAACACACTCCCTGGGGAGGCATGAGGATGGGAACCCAGGGGGTGCTGGGGTGGGAGGGTGCCACAGCACCCCACCTTTCTACAGGAGATCGGTCCTTGTCTCCCTGGCCTCTGACTTCAAACTCACATTCTCCAGGAGACAGAAATTCAGACTATCTCATTACCAAACACTTGGACAATCACACCCTCAGCAGCAAGGGGCAGCCCCAGCACGGGAACCTCATCAAAGCTGCCCAAGAGCAGTGACATCCTAACACTGCTGTCTTTGTGCTACCACTGCCAGCAGTACCTGTCCCCTCCATTTTTTTGTCAGGATCTTGAATCTCCTAAAATCGGCCTAAGGAATTCTCACCTCCTGCCACTCCAATTCCCTTTTCTTCCTTTCACACATCACCCAAATCCAGTTCCCCTGCCTATTAGGCTTCCTCATATTGCTCAGTTTCAAAATTTGCTGCTGTGGCAAGGCTTTGCACAACCTTCTTCCTCGGAAGTTCTGGGTCTGAAGAACTAGGAAAGCTCAAAAACGTAAAAGTGACTACATTTAATTTGGGGCAGCCAGGTTCCAAAGCAAAATGTACTTAATACATGGAAAAATGTCATAGCTGTGACAAAGAAACACGACAGACATTGTAGGCTCCTTAATCTCTTCCTGCTTTTGAGTGAAAATAGTTCTTTCTGATGCTCATGCAAGAAATGTGCAGGAAACATCCAAATGTTTTGTTCTACTAATTTTTAATGTTAATGAGAAAAATAATCTCTTTCTACTTATAATAAAGTCTGCTTTAAACTGTAGATTAAAAAGGACTGCAGCTGCTAAGGTTATTATGAAATAATAAGGTTGTTATGAAATATGTTTTGACATTTTGCACTTTATGTAATGCTTTGTGCTATTTTATCTCTATACTTATATGTCCCTTCTATGAATGCATATTTTTATTTTTTTATTTGATTAAAAGAGGTTGCCTTTTATTACAGCATTCACACATGAAGACATTTGACAGCCCTGGTATTATTTAATTTGTTTATTATACTCCAGAAAATGGTACAATAGATTTCAAAATTAACTAGACCTAAGACAGAAACAGAGAGATGCCAAATTTGAAATCCAGGTGCTGGATCATTTTAAATACTCGGCTCTCCTGAATCATGCTGCTCTCTTTAGCTATGTACCTATCGTAAGCATAACCATACACTATCAGTATTTGGTTAGCTAAGCAACATTTCAGCTTTCATCCAGGCAGTGTTGAAGGGACAGTCAAGAAAGGATTTTTCTAAGGGCACAATCCTAGGCAGTGATACTAGGCTTTATGGTGCCAGGCACAGTACCCTGCAAGTAAGATGTAAAATAAAGATGTAAATGAAAATATGTAATGCATGTTTACTGGAGAAAATCCTAGCACATTAACTTAGTATGCAGCCCAGCAACTTGGCTAAATTTCATGTTGGAGTTCCTAGCATTTTGCCCACCAGGACAGACATCCACAGCATGGTTAAATGCCATTCCACTGCCCAGTGTCCAGTGGTTACTGGGAAATGTATGACGGATGGCAGATTTCACTGAAATATGAACTGCCTTTCACTGGTTATAGCAGGTGGTTTTCTCTACACGTAAAGAGGTGAGCAAAGTAATATGTTGCTGATAAATATAATTCATGATCTTAACCATGTATTTTCTTCTGAGGTACATGCAAAGACCTCTTAGATGACATGAAATCTGTATTCCAAGCGAATCCAATGAGTGGACTGTTCCCAAGTTGTCTATACCTCGCATGGGGGAGATGCACGGAGCAGACAAATGGGATATTAACTTCTAAAAATGCAACTCCAGAAAAAGTGTTTGTTTAAAATATATAATTTTGCAAACACAAATGTGATTTCATAACCCCTTGCCCCCAGAAGAGTAGAAAACAAGTCATAAATTAAAACAATGCTTTCTTCAAAATGGGGAAAAAAAGGCATATATATTATATTCTTTAATATGTATTTATCAAAATTGAAAATTCCATTTTTGGAGGAATGGGGGAGTAAAAACTTTATGATCATGATCCTGTATTGGGATTACAGCAGTTAACTTAATATCTGTTCATTTTTATGGAGTTTGAAACTAGAGGAATTTTGGCTGGTCATTGTAGGGGTCTAACAGTGCTGAGAAAACACTCCTGAGAAGAGAACTTTATGAACTTGGACAATTCCAGGCTGCATTTTTCACTTATTAGTAAAAAACCAGTCCTACCTCCTGGGAAGCTCAGACAGAGTTTGTAATATCAGGCATGCGATACATTTTTCAACAATTTGGAGAGGAGAAGCAATGTGACTTGGCTTGTTTCAGTATTTTCCTTTATCAGGGATTTGTTTGTCTCCTACCATGCCAGCACAGTGCACTTTCTCTCTCTTGTTTCATTGCTTGAAACAAGTGGAAAAGTCACTTTGCCCAAGCACAAATTAACTGAGTGCCATGTTTGTCCTTTTTATATAGTGTAAGTTTTCGCAAAATTGCCATAATTATCCATGCAGCCCAGCAAAACAATTCTTAAAGATGTGTATTTCTTACTAGCATTAAGATCACCCTTAACTGCTTCAAGCAGGTTTAGAAAACCCAGGCTTGAAGCAATGAAGAGGCATTTTTCTTTTATTTCCCTTCTCTAATATATAAAAACTATTTAAATCTATAGAAGTAATGTTTTAAAATGTACAAAAAAACCCCAGTGTTTTCAAATTTCATAGAAACAGCTGGATTTCTTCTCATTTACCTTGGATCTCCAACTGTGTAGCTTCATTGAATTCAGCAGACTTATGCTACCTGTCAGAGGAAAAAGATTTAAAACCAATCTTTTTGTGTGATGCATGCAAATAATCATAGAATCATAGAATGCTTTGGGATGGAAGGGACATTTAAAGGTCATCTAGTCCATCCCCCCTGCAATGAGCAGGGACATCTACAACTAGATTAGGTTGCTCAGAGCTCCATCCAGCTTGTCCTTGAATGTTTCCAAGGATGGGGCATCTATCACCTCTCTGGGACACCTGTTCCAGTGTTTCACCGCCCTCACAGTAAAAAATTTCTTCCTTATATGCAGTCTGAATCTACCCTCTAGTTTAAAACCATTACCCCTTGTCCTATCACTACTGGCCCTGCTAAAAAGTCTGTCCCCATCTTTCTCATACGCTCCCTTTAAGTACTGAAAGGCTGCAATAAGGTCATCCTGCAGCCTTCTCTTCTCCAGGCTGAACAACCCCAGCTCTTTCAACCTTTCCTCATAAGAGAGGTGCTCCAGCCCTCTGATCATTTTTGTGTCCCTCCTCTGGACCCTCTCCAACAGGTCCATGTCCTTCTTGTACTGAGGACCCCAGAGCTGGACGCAGTACTACAGGTGGGGTCTCACCAGAGCAGAGTAGAGGGGCAGAATCACCTCCCTCAACCTGCTGGCCACGCTTCTTTTGATGCAGCCCAGGATACAGTTGGCCTTCTGGGCTGCAAGAGCACATTGCTGCCTTATGTCCCGCTTTTCGTCTATCAGTACCCTCAAGTCCTTCTCTGCAGGGCTGCTCTCAATCCCTTCCTCCCCCAGCCTGTACTGATATTGGGGATTGCCTCGACCCAACTGCAGGACCCTGAGCTTGTCCTTGGTGAACCACATGAAGTTCACACAGGCCCACCTCTCCAGCTTATCCAGGTCCCTCTGGATGGCATCCTGTCCCTCAGGCGTGTCGACTGCACCACTCAGCTTGGTGTCATCTGCAAACTTGCAAATAATACTAATAATGCAAATTTGTTAATACAAATCCCATTTCTTTTCAAAATTCTTTAGTAAAAATGAGAGGAAAAAAAAAAAAGTCTCATAGATAGGGAAAAAATGTTCCAAAGGAGTTAATAGAAAAATTACTGGATTTTCACTTTTCAAAGAAAAATCAGGGCAGAAGATTTCGCTGAAACATTTTTTTATAATATTTGCTATGCC
Source organism: Nipponia nippon (assembly GCF_047370975.1). Classification (NCBI taxonomy): domain Eukaryota; kingdom Metazoa; phylum Chordata; class Aves; order Pelecaniformes; family Threskiornithidae; genus Nipponia; species Nipponia nippon. The sequence goes on along the minus strand of NW_028262290.1, from coordinate 53,088,367 downwards.
AGCAATCTCTCCTTTGAAATCTGACCACAATCATTTGCAATAAAGTGCTCATTACTTTATGCAGGCTCAACAAATATTGTTGCCAGATTTCTGACTCAACTAAGAAAGAAAAGGGTTATATACTACTAAAGAAACATGTCTTTGCCATCTTGATAAATCTTACTAGTTTGAAATTACCAACATCAGCTTAGTAGGTTAATTTCTAGATGGCTTGTACAGTCTGCAGAGATTTTGAAAGGCATAACTAGCAGGTTAACGACTGATAGGAAATCAATGAGGTTTAAGGGCAAACAGAATTGGGCAAAGAACTGGGAGCGTGTGCTGGGGGAGGGAAGGGTTGCACCAGTGGCAAATCCAGGAACAGGAATGGAAGAATCATGAATGATTGAACAAAACGCTTTGCTTGACTTTTCATTTTGTTTTTAAAAATGCAAATTTTTGATTGAAAAATCTATTTTGTTGTTGTTGAGGCATTGTCAACCTCTATCCCCAGGACACTTAGAGGTCAGAAAAGTTATGTGCCCCTCAGAAGCTGAAACACATAATCACGACACAATAATTTGCTCCAAAGGCCAGGCCTGAGAAGGTCCAGGACAAGGCAAAGCACACAAAATATGGGATACATATTTTGCCTTCACCCTGGCAGCAATAAAAGCTGATCCCCGTCTGGATGTTTGCTTGCATTTGCTGCACAAAGGTGGTTAGCAAGGATACGTTCCTAAAGTTCAGCAACATATTTGTGGCTTGCTGTTAGCGACTGATGGGTGAAATTCTGTGATTTGTGTTGTGCAAGACTTCAGACTAGATAATCACAATGGCCATTTCTGGTCTTAAAATCTATGAATTTTTGAATAAAATAATTCAGATAAATGTGAGCTGAAGGAAAACCTTTCTGTCTGCCTTAGCTTAATGACTCTATTGTCTGAGCTATTTGAGGAAAATGGAGTAAGCGGAATGCAATGACTGAAACAAATCATTGATATAACTTTTATAATATTTGTATGGAAAATAACGTGTACTGTCAGTTCTGTCACTAACTGAAGGGGTCAGTAGGGATGGATGTACATGTTGGTGCACTCATTTGTTTTCTTTATAAAAGTATTTTAAATGGGAAAAGCAGATAGACAAATCATTAAAAATATCATTCAAACCTCATTAAAATTTGGAAAAAAAGAAAGTGCTTAACACTGAACATTTTTCCCTTGAACATTCTACAGTGCAAAAGATCAAATTCTATATTGTGCATGTTATTTCAAAGAGGTGATACAGCAGTTGCCACGGTAACAAGACTTTTTTAAAAGCTAAAATAAAGGGTGTTGCTGACATGACCCATTGTAACAGTAACTCACATGACCATGGGATTCAGGAAGATAAGATTATCTAGAGAAAAAAAAACAACTGAAAAGAAAAAAAAATCCTAGAATTGCATCTAATCTTCCAAAGAAGTTTCTTCTCTCTTGTCTATCAATGAAAATAAACACATCTCACAAACACCTTCCAGAGTTGTAAGCAAATATGTATGTCTGCAGTTATTATTTTACTGATAATAAGTAACCATGATGTTTTCATTTAAATATATGGTACTTCAGGTAAGGATCCATACTATTTTCACAGCAGAATTGGATTTTTTTTTGTTTAGCAAAGGTTAGGAGAGATGGGTCTGCAAGGGTGTGTATCCCTTGATAATAGGTGCCTGCCACATACTGCAAGACACGAGGGAGTTTAAGGTGTGTAAGAGTACAACGATGGCACCAAGCTCTGCAGTTGAGCAGAGAGCACACGCCGCTCTCCCTTTGAATGTGAACCCTTGGAGCAGAGTAGCAGAAATAAATCCCTCTTCCATGACTAGCTCCTGGCCTGAGGGCTGTATCCCGTAATGGGGAAACAGCAGTGTTGACCTCTACTGGTGACAGCTAATTGGTCTTATTTCCTACTCTTTCTTCCATAGCTGAACATTTACCTGAAGGCCTGTTCTGCCATGGCTCATGAAGAACTTAAAATCTGTTAGCAAGCAACCTGTAGATGTTCCAAGAAAACTATAGTCAAAAAAGTACATGATGAAATACAGGAAAAAGCACAGTACTGTTACGAATAACAAAGTGATTAAGTCCATATGTCTAAAGATCACCTATGATTACCAATAGCAGTTGCACTAAGCAATCCCCAGAAATATGTCATCAAAGCTTCATAAGCTTGTTATGAATGCACAGTCATAGACTGGGACAGTGAAATCTATGTGATGGGGTAGCAGCGATGCAGCCCCTCGACCCCCAGCCTCATCAGGGCTTGCAGGCAGCCCTCTTCTCTGACCCAGGCACCTTTCCTGACTGCAGGAATCAGCAATAAGGTTTGCTAGCAATCCCGAATGTTTTGTTGCCTCGATGGTAGGTAGACTTTTCTTCTAAGATTCCTTCTCTTTTGATTCATTTTGATTAAGATCATTTCTTCACATCTACATTGACATTTCAGGCCACATTTGATCTATGATGACAGGGGAGTTCTTTCATATATAAATATATTTATACACATGCGTGCACACACATGCGCGTGTGCACAGACACACAAATATGCATACAAACGTATGCATGGAAAGATGAATTTTTAATTCATTCATTCCTTCATACATTCATTCATTCATTTTCTTCCTATATGAAAGTGAGCTGTGATCTATCAAATAGATGTTTCCCAGTCTCCCTCCATATTTTGTGAAGTATGATACATATATTCTCTATTATTGCAACCAGATAGTAAAAAAAATGAAGACTGTATTAATTTTAATGCTTTGTACTTTAATCGGTTTTTTCTTTAAATACCAGACCTAATTAATCACTGTTTATAATTTCTTGACTGTTAAGTAATTGACACCCCTAGATAATCCAGCTGCCCATTTCCAAAAATAGACAGCACATATGTTTGACTGAGTTATTAAAACTAGTGTGACTAAAATGAAAATACAATAAAAGAACACGCAGTTTGCCGTTCATGTAAAATGAAGGATCAAAACTTAGATCCAATGAAACAAGTTATGACATGCTACAGTTTTCATACCATACATGCTAAGACACGCTATGGTTTTCATACCATAAGTAAGAAAATATAACCTCAATCTCGTATCCATAAAGAGACTGGGGAGCTGAAGGACATTTTTCATGAACCAGCTTGGTAAGAGTTTTGAAGCAAGGGACCACAGCTAGGTGCTCAGCCATATGACCTTTGTAAATCTCTGTCTTCCCCTTCTTCAAATGCAAGGAGAGGTACAGTGCAGTTTGTATTTTCTGTCTGCTGACAAAGTTAGGGCAGAAGTTTGCATAAGGACAAAGCTGAAATTTTGTTTAAGCATTTAATTGACACATTTGTTTTGAGTCTGCCCATTTGGGACTGAAACCAGAAATTGAGCCAGAAATATCCAGAGCTCTCAGCAGAGACTACGCATAAGTCATCTTCCCTAGCAGCAATTACAGCCTATTTTCAACCTCTCGTACACAGATTTTATCTTTTTAACGAACTTTTACTGTAAATTCTTCTTTCTAGGTACCCATAACTTAAAGTAAGTATAAGTTCTTTATTTGCTGTTATTTTTGCAAGCAGTTCTATTTTTGTAGGAAGGGATCAAGGGGGGGCGAACTTTAAAATTTTATTTTACTGCTCCGGAGTCTTTAGAATTTTTAAAAAACCCTCAAACCTCAAAAAATCAAGAAGTCTTTCAGAAGCATTTATGTTTTTTCTCTGACTCAATTAAAAAAAAAATTCCATAAAACTAATTCTTTCCTTTTTTTGAGAAAAATTGTCTGAGAAATAAAGGTTACAAGTTAAAGGTTATATATGAGGCTTACCTTGTGTTCTCTGATATCATCTTTTTCTTGACTATCACCTTGTTTACAGTCACTGAGGTCAACTGACTTATTGTACAGCAAACATAATGTGATGCTAAATGCAGGTCCCTTGTTTGAAATATGGTTGTATCTAGTCCCAGACATCATCATCTCCTGGCTAACCTTTGAAAAAATCCTGTATGTTCAGGAGAGCAGGTTAGTTATTGCTTTAAATACTTTGGTGAAAAGCAATGTTGATATTCTTGGAATTATTGGAATCACTCAGTTAAAATAAATGTTGCTGAAGAAATAGCATAGACAGCAAGAAAACACAATGGCGTTTGTTGGCAGTTATCTGTGGTAGAGGTGATGGATTAACAATGCTTACATGTTTGTCGTTGTTCCTTTCTAGGTTCCTAATACTGGATTACAGTGTCTGTGTCACCTACATGGTAGGTGTCTGTGTCAGCTTAAATTAAACGAAAGGAGAGCAGCCACCCATATGTAAACCCTTCCCATTGCATTTACAAAAAATTATGGTGGCAAAAACATTGTCACATTTCCTTCTGCTTCACAAAAGCTGCCTTCATTTCATCATTGTAGGAACAACACCTTGTTAGCATAATTAATACCTCCCATAAAGCAAGTCAATGGAAAGGCTGAAGTTCAGTATGGCTGGTTAAAGTCAATACAACTATGAAATAGTGCATTTTGCCAGAAACTGCATATGATAATATCTGTTAAAAACTCTGAGGTAAACTTCTTAACTCTGAGTTTTATCCTCTGTGTGCAAAGGAAATCTTATACAAGAAAAACCATTACAGTTACTCAGTTTCCTTAAGTTATTTGTCTTCATACGTCTACTCAAAGGAAAGAGAAAGACTCAATTCCTACAAGCTTCACTTGTCTCTTTGACAGTGATTAATATATTCTTCTAGCCAAAATAAGAATGAACTGAAAGCAGCCCATTGTAATTTTAAACAAATATATTGCTTTTTTCTTTTTCTTCTACCCCAAAGAGTCACTTGCATGTGCTGCAATCTGCTTTAGTTGTTCTGGAAATCACTGCTACTCTTACTGCTCTCCTCAAACTGTACAAATTTCTGGACTTTTCTGACCTCAGAGAAATTAAGCCTATGGACACTTTGAAGAAAAATACAGAGGCACAAGGAGACAAAAAGGAAAAAGAAACACTTGGAAATAAATAATTGATGCTCTCTGCTTTTTGAAGAAATTCTGTTGTTCACATACAAAAACCAGCAAAGCTGTAGATTATAAAATAAGTACTTTTGAAATTACATATTTTTAGAAATCAAAATAAATGTGCACTGTCTAGAGAAGGTCCTACCAGTCTGTTCATACTCTAACAACAACAAACTGAAGAAGTTGTATGAACATTAAACTCTTCAACAATTGCTCACAGGCAATATTTGGTGACAGTGAAATTCAGGGATGAGGAGGTGGAAAAAGAGTAGGTGGAAAATACATAAGAGGAATGAGGAGAAGACAGAACAGCGGACGCAGTGGAGGGTGAAGAACTGACAGCAGTATTCAAGGTCTAAATTTGCTATTAGCTTGCAAGGAAATGAAGTAATATCATTTAAAATTAGCAAGGTGGGCTGCTGAGATACATGTAGAAAATAGAGACTTCAGGAACTTTCAAAGAAAACACAAATTATCTTTTGATGATCTGTGTGTCCTGCAGTCTTCCCATTCTCTTAATGACCATAGGTCACCGCATGAAGAGCCGCAGATAAATACACAGCTTTAAGTTCAACCATGTTTTCTTCTCTCTTGGATATAAAATGATAATATTGCAAAAAGCTCCTGTTCTTATGACCTTGCTCAACTCTTTTTGTGTTTAAATCCCAGCTGGGATCTGAAGGTTAGTATTTTTCTGAGTATTTTACAAACCTTTAAAAATGTTAGCCACCCATTCTATCCTATCCTACCCATTCCCTATCTGAGCCCTAGGGAGTTGAAAAGAAAACTCAGAATGTGCACAGTTCTGAATTTGAATTATGATCCATCAGTGCTTTGGTGTGATAACTTTTCATAGGAGTGAAAAGGCATGGTGGTTCTGAAAGGGACTATGTGTGTTTACACTAGCTCATGGAACAGACTCTTGATTTTTATACATTCATTCATTTCTCTTTGCAAGCCTTTTAGTTCTCTTTGACATTACTTTCTCAATTACAGTGAAAAGAGACGGAAATTTTCATAAACCATAAAAATGTAACATGGCAGAATGCAAGCCGTGTGAAAAATTATGCAGAAGTTACAGTAAAATACAAAATGATGTATATAGGTTTTGATTTTTTTAAATTGTTTAGTATTCAAAGAAGACAGAAGCAATCTGTATATTCATGAAGAAAATACTTTCACAAGGGGTTCTTTTTCTTTTAAAAAAGAAGGAAACGCCTATGTATAAGAAGGGCCTGAAGAGGATGGCAGGCAGGGAGCATATTCCTTAGCATGTTAGTACAGTTTATTTCCTTCAAGGGAATGTGTTAGCTTTCCTCTTCCAAGGAATATGGTCAAATGAAAAGGGCAGGAGGCCCATTAGAGCAAACCTGAAGCTGCAACACCTAGGTGGCAAGGAAATCTGAAACCATAGCATAGGAGATAATTTTGTCCAATTGCTTCTGAGAAATGAAAAACTATGAAAACACAGACAGGCATAAGCTGCCTGATAGAAAGTTCAGCAGCAAGGTTCTTTCAGTCATTTGGAAGGAACTCTGGTATCCTTTAAATTTACCTTCTCCCTCTGCACATCCGTTGAAGAGAGCAGGCTACAATTATTCCTCCACTAAAAAAAATTCCATGAGAAAATTTTTTGCAGGGTTTTTTTAGTTTTCTGACTTTTGGCAAAAAAAAAAAAAGTTCACTTTGCTCCCAGACAACAAAAGAATTTTTATTTTAAATGACATGGGGATTCTTAACAGAATTTCATATTTCATCAGGAGGTGTTTTATTTCAGAACTGGTGAAAAAAATCCAGTTCTGATGTTTAGCTATTTTGTTGAATGGAGCTAAGCTCTTCTGTACAGTCTCATAATGTTATGGCCTGCTCCTTAAGCTACAGGCCTCAAAGAAGTGCAGAAGCCCTGCATATAGCTGCAAATAGCTTCAAATCATTCAGTGGGCATTTCTCGAGGAAAGTCCTACTGATATAGAAATCACATATATACAGGATCAGACATGTATCTTCAATAGTTATTTATTGTTTGTCTAAAATCTCTTCTGATAAAATTTTAAACTGTGAAGAGACAAGAACTTATTAAAGCATTATGTACAAACATATATTTACGATATATTTGAAAGCAAGCAAATATTGAGAATATCAAACCTGACACCCTGAAAAAATACTGTGTCCAAAGAAGGTTGCTAGCAGAGCTGCACAGAAGGTCCTAGTGTACTTTCAACTCTGCATGAAATTTTACAGTGACAAACCTGCTTTGACTTCAAATGGGAATGAAAATAAAAATGGAGACAGAAAACCTGGTAGTCCTAAAGTCACACCAGGTATCAGGGCAGAGAGGGACTTGAGGGGAAGGTTTCCATCTCTTCTTCCAGTAGTCTATGGAAGTGTTCAGCACCTCCACTTCACAGGTCCCAGGCATCCCAAATGAGGCATCCAGACAAGAGGACAAAATTGTTGTGAAAAATGTGACTTTATGGAAGACAATTCAGTTGTCACTGGAGTGTTCTTTAATAACATTATGTACAAGGTTGCATTTCTCTTCCCAGCATACACTACCCTCTCTAGTTCCGCAGATGAATGGAGTAGGCGCTTTACCAGCAAGAGTCTCATTTGTTATATCAGTCTGAGTCATTCTGTAGGAAACAACCAGAACATCACTGAACAAACAGATTTCTATGAGAAAGAGTACGTGGTTGTATATTACAGTAAACTCTTCACTGGAATCCAATTTCCTTTTCTATGTGTGAGCTAAAGAGAAGAAAGCACTCAAATAAGGTTTGCTACCACATTTAGATAGAGTACTCATGTTGCTGAAAGAGCTGGGTTTTGCAAACCAGAATATTCAAACATCTCCAGTTTTTGCCAGAGATTATCTTTATTTACAATTTATTTACAATTCAAATGTCTACATTTAAGCATTTCTTTTGTAGACTGAAAAATCAGAATTTTACATTTTTAGTAATTCTCTAAAGATAATTATAATTATCTAAAGATAATAATAAACAGCTCTTTCCAAATACTGATTAGATGATGTCAATAGAATTTAATGTAGTAGTCTTTAAAAAATGGGCAAAAGCATAAGAGTTAAAATATTTTTAAAGCAAAATACATATTTGGAACAACTGAAACAATTTGAGAGTTTAATTCAAAATGTATTTAAATTTTTTTGGCTATGAAAAATCTGAAAAAATATTCAGAATGATTGTTGAATTTAATATGTGTATTAGAAACAGAAATCAATTTTATTCTAAATTTATCTAATAATTATATGATCAAGCTTCTTAAGATGTTAAGGGATCAAGATTAAAAACCAAAATGTTCTTCTTATGTCTGTGTTACATATTCCTGGGAAAAAAAATTATTTTAACTTTTTATATGATATTTCAAAGTACGCCTAATTTCTCAAAAAGCAAAATTAAAGGACACCATTCATTTATGGGGATTTTCTCCTCTTGGATTTTCACTCTGATAAGAAACAAAACATTTAATTTTTAAATTGTTTTTAGTCTGTTTTTCATTTTGCCCAAATACAGCCTCGCTTTTGATGGTACCAGGAAAAAAGAAATCATGCAACTGGAACATGACCATGAATTTAAAGGCACTAAGTCCCACGATAATGATATTTTAAGGCAAGAAGAGCAGGACGTAACATTCAACTCTGATAGCATGACTTCTGCATAGCAATAAGAACTACCTTGCAGCTTTTTCTTTTTGAGTTGTACAATGCTTTTTCTATTAAAAAAATAGATTCCCACTAAAATACAGTCAGAAGAACCAGTAATGAAAAGGAATGGAAATATATCTAAAGAAATTATTTTGGTTTGTTTTTATTTTGACGGAGCAGCTTGTTTCTTATGTGAGCAATTGGGGCAACTACAACGGGATTTTATTCTGTGAGAGAGATTAGTCTGAGAATTTGATTTTTGATGAGCAGTTGAGCATAGTACATATAGTAGTAGCTGATAGAGGACAGAGAGACAAAACCAGTGGGCATTTTTTAATGTAGACATACCTCAGAGTACAAGGGCATACCTGGAACACAAGTCCCAAGAGAGCAGCTCAAATTTTAGGGAGGCCAATGTACACACATAATGCACAGCAATTTGCAAACATCTACATGTGTGCTGTTATTACATTGAAATGTTCTCTTTAGCATAGTTAAAGCACTAGTAGGAGACATTTCTCAACCATTAGATGATTTTTGATCTGTATGAAGGATAGGTGAAGACACGAAGAGTATCACCAGTGCAACTGGAGCACCTGTTTTGTTGTTGATATTTTGGGGGTTTTGTATGACGACAAAAGGAAGAGGCAGGGACTTTTGAAGAAGTTCATCTGAGTAATGAGATAGATGGTGATGAAATAGGAAATGAAAAGACTCTAAAACAGTTAGTTTAGAAACACCAATGTAATACTGAGATTTTTTTTTTTAAAGGCCAATTACTGATTCATCAAGTATAGATTATGTCAAATCAAGCTAGTTTCCTTGTCTTAACACTGTAACCGGCCTAGTGGGTAATGTGATAAAACTCCACTTTAGTAAGTGGATTTGACATTTGTCCCAGGTAATACACTCCTAAGTAGAGTTAAGATTTACAATCAATATGAAATTGCCACAGTGTGGATGCATAGCAGCTGCAAAAAATACTCACAAATTGTAGATAGTGCTCCATTATTGAATAGGAAAGTGAATCAGTATCTTATATTAAAAGAACTACATATAGTTTAGTCCAGGCAGTGAAAACAAGTGAGAGGTGATAAGAAAAGAGGTAGGGAGATGACAATATGATAACAGCCTGCCAGTAAACAAAAGATTGTCTTAAAAAGAAGAGTGTTTAATCATTTTCTGTGCCCTGAGCACACAGGAGAAGAGAGAAAATGATTTAATAAGAGACAAAGAACACGTAGAAAACTTTCCAGTCATGAAGGGACATCCTGTGAGCCATGGGACATGAAATCTACACAGACAGCAAATTCTCCTTATCCAAAAGATTTTTAGAAAGAGGTTTTACAGACATAGATCAGAAAAACTACAAAGATACTTGGTCAAAGCAAAACACAGACTAAAGGATCATTTCCCATCTCTTCCAGCACCATGTTTCTAGCTTCACTACAATTATTAGCAAAAAGGTCTATGATATGGTATAAAATATTACACCATCTGTTTTTTTAAGGCAAAGTAGCTCACATGAAGTCAATAGTGATCATTTGATTTCTGACAAATGAAGACTTTATTGTAAGAATCTCTTTACTTAGTACAAAATACTCAAACCAAAACAAACAACCCTACAACTATATTAAAAAAAAAAACAAAACCAAAAACTAAACAAAAAATTTTCCTTGCTAACCATCAAAGAACAGAAAATAACTTTTCAGCTAAGGCAAAATAAGAGATCCAACAAAATAGCTCCGCTTCAAAGGCTGCTTGTGGGGTTTCTGGCAATACAGAGGAAATATTATGAGAAGGAACCCCAAGTACTTCCTAGCAAGCAAGGGCAACTGTCCCTAAGTACTTTCTTTTGGTATAATTTATACTTGTAGTAATAACTTTGTAGAAAGTCACATTTTCTAAGTAAAAATTTACCCAAACAGATTGAGGTCTCAAATGTCTTCCATTTTAGGGGAATGTTCAAATACAAGATATTTGCAAGCACTTATTTTATAGCCCAGGTCCTAAGCACAGCAGCCTGTTATTACTCTCTTACACCACTAAAAATCTTTACTGTAGAAATAATTTTTAAAATTCTCTCATCTTCCCTTTCCAGAATGAAAAATTAAACTGCGAGGTGCTAGAATGTGTAAATACACCCTAGGATTTTTTTTTTTTTTTTAAACGGGTTTCTATGGATTGGATGGTTTTTTACCTTCTCATTTACTTCTGGAACCTAAATGTGAAGTTCTTACGATAGTGATGTTGAGCTGCTCATGTAATATATTTCTTTTCCACCCACCATTGCACTTCTCATGAGATTTTTTTTCAGACTAACACTGCCCAAGAGGCCATAACAATTTAAGTAAGCGGCAGGTTATTAATAAAAAGTGAAGACTTTTATACAAATCAACACAAATTGAAAGCTATACCTGTTTTTATGAACAGCAGTAATTAATGAGGGAAGTAACGCAGGTCAATCTAACAAAATAACTGTTGGAAACTAAACATTACAAAACACTATAATATTGCAGGAGATCTGGGTCTGACAAGATTTTTATTAAAAAAATAAAAAATGCAAATATCTATTTGAAAAGAGATAAACGTGTGCCACTAGCATTTTTGGAACAGAGATAATTTTAACATTGAGCTTGTAACTAGAAGATGGAAAGCTGTGAAAAGATTTTCAGACAGCTTCTGAATTTGTTGGGCTGAGCCCAACTTTGCTTTTATAGACAGTAATGCATGGCAGTAACTCTCTGGGGTATAAAACAGAATAAAGAAAAGAGGGACGCCAGCCTTGGAGCCTGAGCTAATTTTCATGTGGAGCTCATTCATTTTCATTAGTGGGTTACTCAAACACACAGATGTCATTTGCACCCCAAAGTATGTGCTTTAGTGGATGGGTAGCCTACAAATTCATCACTCTATTCAACTAGAATGCTCTTTAAGAGGTTTGTATCAAGAAATTCAGAAAAAAAAAAAAATAGGGGGGGTGTTCAAGTTAGCTGAAAGTATATTCTAGGCAAAAAAACTATTAATAAATGGCATTAGTAGGAAGTTCTTCTGTGTAAGTTTGGGGGGGAAAAGTGCCTGTAATTTAGAACAACATAAATCAGGAAATCAGAGTGAGTCACCACTTAGAAGGACATAAGAAGGGCAAGAGTTGCTCTAAAAATATATAGAAAAAGGAAACAAATGCAAGTATTGAAATTCTTATTTACAGGAGAAACTATAAGTATCAAATGGCAAGAATGAGACGAGAATATTTATGGCTTAACTTGCTTCACTTCTTAAATCCACAAATATATTCCTACCCTATGGTAATAATGTACGTACAATAATAGCCAAGGAAGGTGGTGAGGCAAAGAGCCGAATAGAAATCTAAATGGAGTACAGAAAATAGGGTCTAAAATTTGCTTTTTGTCTCAATTATCAACCATCTGTGTTGAGTGCATTACCTGAAAAAGGGTCATGTTTAAAGATGAAGGCAGCCAGGGAAGCACTCTTCAATACAGTTTATTACAGCTAAGCAGGAAGCTCCTGGCAGAACACAACAGAGATGGAGGTGCTGCATGCCCTGACCATCCAGGCTGAAGGCTGAAATGAATGCCAGCAGGAGATCATCAGACATAATGGGACTACACGTATGGAGTGGCACCAGGAAGGTGAGCAGTGGACTGTGATGAACTCCTCCTCCTCCTTTGTATTGCTTTTGCAGCATGCAGGCAACAGTTCTTGCAAAGCAAGGACAACTTCTTACCTGCTTTGCCAGGACTCCCCTGGCAGAAATGTTACAGAGCAGGTGATACACTGGGTTTGGGACTGGTACTTTTCTTCTCTCTTGAAAGTCATGAGAGAGCAGACTCCTCTCAGCTAACTACCCTGCCTCCTCTAGAGGCTGGCTGTCCATGCAGTGCCCCTCACTACCTGCAAACTGTTGCACTGTGATATATCTATTCCAGGATGAACAAGGATTGATCACTTGCCTTTTATCCTTCTGTGGAAAGAAGGCTGGGATAAGCTTGCTAACAGAAGCTAATGAAGAAATTCAGTTAAAAGGTGATTTGACACTGGTTAGAAGAAAACTGGAGAGACAGAAGGATGGAGCCAGTCAGAAGAAGAAAAGAAGCATGAACGTCAGCAATGCAGCAGGACACAGCTAGTGAGAGCAAAGCTGGAGGACCCTGAGAAACAACAGCCTGGTATTTTGGTACCACGCTGTCATTCAGGAGTGTCCAGAGTGAAAACAGAGAGCAAGGAGTTTTGCCCTCCTACAGCAAATAACTGCAGCTATTACTGCTCTATCTGAGCACAACAGGTACTGTGTCCACTGTATGGAGGCAGCAACATGGCCTTCATCATCCAGAGTTGATGTCCTTTCAATATAATGAGTGTAATGAAACAGCCACAGCAATTTTTCTTAAAAGCCAAAAAATACTCCTCTTGTCTAAGACTGTTGTTGCAAACCATGCATTATACAGTGCCTTCTAAGATGAGCTCTGATTTTTAGGCTGTTGCTTAACTTTCCCTGACCAGAGTGGTCATTGCACAGATTTCTCCGAGCTGGTAGTGACTGTACGGGGACCCCTTCCTTTCTTAGGCAGTGAACATTAGTTGCAATTCAAACCCAAAGTTCAGAGTTGGTAAAAGCAGCCTGTTGGTGCTGGAGAGATCCCCTGTAGGACATCAGGTGAGAGCCTGCAATGTCATAGCTGAGCCATTTGGGTAACACAGAGCACAACAGGACACATTTATTATACACCCCTGGAAGGTCCGTTGGTGGCAAAACAGAGAAAATAAAACACCTGGGAGAGGAAAAATATTTTTGAGGACCGTGTGCCAACAGTTTGAGAGACAAGAAAAATAAGACAGGACAACTCAGCATCCCAACTGTGCAAAATCATTTCTGAAGAGGTTGACACAAGCAGTCCTACTCATTGGATGTTGGTGTATAGACTGAGCGCGTTCAATGACAGGACTGAGTAGAGAACTGTACAATGTTTTGAGAGAGAGAGGCAAAATACAAAGACTTCAGATACAGAGAGGACAACATTCAGGTGAAGGTAGGACCCAAGTATTGCTGGATTTGATAGCTGATGGATTTTGTTCACTAAATAGGCATTGAAACAATGGGAAGGGATATCGATGTGCAACTGGAGAATAACAAATGTAGCAGCTATATTTAAGAATATGCAGTGTTTCAGACAACCACAAGCCCATTAGTCTGACCTCTGTGTTACACAGGGCTCTAGATCAAACTGTGAAGGAAAGAATAAAGAATGGAAAGGAAAGGGGAAACAGGATAAACTGCAGCAGACTAAATGAGGTCAATTTCACATCTGTATGAAACAAGGTAATTGAAGGTCTAGAGTACGCAGGCACAATACACCTAATCTATGTGAATTTCAGTGAGACATTTAAAGCAGACCACAGTGAAGACAGGAACTAGTTAAATCACTGAGCGAGTAAGGACCTGGTTAACGCGAAGCAGTGCGAGGTGAACAAACCTCCTGGTGACATGAATTTTGAGGCATTGCCAATATCTGAGGAAGATCAGAATATTTTATGGGAATAACTGAATGATCATGAGGCTTGGAAAGATAGAAATAGTTTAAATTCAAAAATGCAATGTACAAAAGTGCAAATCATGCCTTAGTAAAAAGATAGCAAAAATTACTGCTCCAAGATGACTCATCATCAGCTGAGAGCTAAAAATGATAAAATCATTTGGGCAAACCAATGCATTGTTAGGAGAGCTATGATCTACCAATGTGTTGCAACAGAAAAAAAAATTCCAAGGATTTATCAGTTATAGCAATTCCAGGGGAGACAAAGATGTGTTAATGCGACTGCACAAAGCATTGAAGAAATTCCACCTGGAGAAGAATTTATAATTCCAATCATTCACACTCAAAAAAGACAGAGTCAAACTGGAATGCAGGAAAGGAATAAGCCTATCTTACCAAATGAGACCAAAGCAGCCTGCCCTGTTTAACTTAGCAAAATGAAGCTTGAAATCAAACACATTTTCTTAAAGTGGGGTAAACACCACAAAAAAACCCTAATTGGTCATTGTAGTAGCAGAGATGGAGGCATGAAAACAAACATACAAATGCCAAATACTTTTAGACTGCAGATAAGGACTAGTTATATCATAAAATTAATAAGAAAGGGGTTAATGGGAAGTAGAAGAGTGAGATAATGAAATTTCTTGATGACATAAATTTTGAGGCAGGTCAATAAAATAGAGTTTTGGAATAGCCTTCTAAAATTAGGTTACAGGAATAAAAAGGATCAAAATTAAAAACCCTAATACATTTAAGATAGAACTCCATGAGTTCATGAAAGAAATATTGATGTGGTTGACTGAGCTAGCAGGAGACTGGACTTGCTGACCCTTGTAGTCATACATTCTCACACTGGTTCTTTAGAAATACGTAACTTTATGTTAAAGCCTTCAAAAAGGCATGAGTTACACTGGATTTTTAGAAACACCTGACCATCCCAGATGTTTCTCTGCCGAGGAAAACAACTAAACTCCCTAAAGACCACTGACATAGACCTAATAACTATGCAAATTTAGAAATTACTTCATTGTGCGCAAATATATCCATCTTTATTCCATCTTTCTGACAGTTACAAAGTATGGCCAAGGAGGAAAATGAACCTCTCTGCCCCACTCCGTTCTTGACTTGTAGGCCACAAGGAATTAGATATTATTGCTGTTCCTTGTTAAGCATGCAACACAGCCTCATGATTTATACCCTTTAAAGAGATTCTACAATGAAAGATCTTTCCAGGAGCCCCAATGAAGGCCATTATGTGCTCTTACCATGCGATTAATGTATGTTTCAAATTAGTGGGTCTCCTTATTGATGCTCTGCTGTTATGCTTATATGATGTTTCCTTATATGAAACAATGAAACAAAATAAATGAACCCTTGTTCAGCAGGAGCTGTCAAATTAGAAATGGTTACAAAGTAATAATTAGGGAAAATGGATCACAGTGTTCAGGCTTCAGCAATGATTGTCCCTCTGTGGGCCATTAACAAAATCTAGTCATTGGATCTGCATGCAATTTTAATGAAGCCACAAGTAAACAAACTGCAAAATGATGTGGGCAGGAGTTTGCTCACTTTATGAGGCAGACTTTCACATGATACTGTTTTTTTTTTTTCCCTCTTTTGCTACCCTTTGCTCCTCATGCCGGTGATTCTGGTCAGGGAGGATTAATTTAAGATTTCCTCTCACACTGTGGTTTTTGAAAAATGGTGATGTCTTCTGACCCCTATAGTATAGGTTAGCTGCAATTATACCAGTGGGCTAGGCTGTATTTTTTTTATTAATTTACTTATGAAAATGCAGGAATCATAAGGACTATCTCAAGATGCTGTAACAAACCTACAATTTCTGGTGCAGGGAGGATTGATGCCAAACACCAGTGAGGAACCAGCTCCACCAAGACACCCTTCCAGAGAGGTTTGCACTGATATCTCCTCTTTCTATTGCCACGTAAGAAGCTGCGGGTATTTCAGCTTCCAGCGTTTGCAGGAGGACGGAGGCAGTTTCCTCCTTTTCTTTTTTTAAAGAAAGTTTCCAGCAGCTCGTCTGCCTGTTCGCAGGCTCGGGGAGGCGAGTGGGGTGACCGCCCCGGTTGCCGGTGCGGGCGCTGGGGGACGAAGCGCGCTCGGCTTTGCGGAGAGCGGAGCTTCGCTGCCCCACCTGGTGGTCACGGGAGGAGGAAAGGGGTGGAGGAAAGGAGGAGCAGATTGAGGGGGGGACACGCTCTCTCAGGGCTGCTTGTTGTTTTAACACTTCTTCACAAATTAATTGGTTTATGGGGGGGTCAAAGGGGCTTCGGTGCTTTTGCTTGCCTTCGGTGGATCTTGAGAGTGTTGATAGAGCTAGTGATGATGCTTATTAGGTTCATTTGTTTTCTTGATAAGCAGCTAAAAAGAGAGATAAATCCCCTGGTTTCTTAAGCAGCAATATCATTCCTTTCAATATCTCTGATACTCCTTCATTTAAAGACTCATTAACTGTTTCTGTCTTTTTCCAGACATTCCCTTTGGGGAATCTACTGACAAATGTAAACTGGCCTCTCCATTTGGGCTGGAGAGCCCCGCTGATTCAGAGTTGTTCATGAAATGTGTGGAAATGGAAACTCTGTGCTCCAAAAAAAAATTTTTTGTAGGTTACAAGAAAAGGAATTTGAGTTCCAAAAATATTTAACGTCCAGAGAGCTTTGAGGAAGATGTTCCAGTTGAAGGGTCTTCTGTCTATCACTCACTTTTGGCAATGAGTGAGCTGGGCAGGCCACTTAGCGGCTCCCATGTTTCCTTTCTGGGGCATCCTTGGGCCACCACTGAGTTTGCAAGCTGCCACAGGTAGAGCCAGGGGTTCATTCTGTCCCCTTGGGAAAAGGCTGTCCATGCAGAGGGCTTGCTTTCCCTTGGACACATTCAGCAAGGCCTGTGACAACACAAGAGGTTGAAATTAAGTGTCCCGGGGGCCACATGCAAATGAACCTATTCGTTATCACCAAACAAAAGCCATTGCTCTCATCAGCCTATAAAAACATGCTAAGGCAATGAGCCAGGCAGAGAGGTCATTGCAACGAGAGGGAAGCTGCTGTGGAGTTGCAGGGATGTGGGGATTCTTTTTTCCAGTTGTAGTAATCTATGTTCCTGGGACGCTGCAATGTGTGTTGCAGTGCTATATGGTAAATCATGGCTGCTACGGCAAAGCAGCAAGTGGCAAAGTTCTAGAGGTAATCCAGTAGGAAATAACTGGGTATGGGTTGACTTTGAGTCAAGCGCCACTATCCCAAGTGTAATTGCAAGGCAGATAGCAAGTACTGAGATTTGAAGGGTATAAGCATTGACACTTCTACTGAGCCAGCTAGCTTGTGAAGTTATGAAGTGTCCTCTTTTTGTTTTCTGTTTTCTTTGGATGTTTTTGAAAGGTTTTAATCTGAGGCAGAGTCACCTGTAGATATACTGGATGAAGCTTATATTGTCCCTTGTGACAGGAGTCCAAATTTTGGATGGCAGATTCCTTATGAGAAAAGAAAACACTTGTCATTGCTTCACTTCTACTTGATTGCATTTCCACAATATTTACCTAGAAAATGGGTATACAGAGCTCAAACTCACAAGTGCCATTGCCCTGACCACTGCACATACACCATTCACCTGTAAAGCCCAGGTACAATTCAGCCGATATCCCAAATGCCTCCAATTCCAGCATCACATTATATGTTTCCCTCGATCCCTGAGCATATTCTCTCATCCCATATGATGTGACCAGTGACTGTGGGCTACAAAGCCCATCCCTATTTGGATGATGCATTTCAAAGCCAGATTTTATAAACTATCCCAAGAAAGAGGATGACTGGACAAAAATAGGTTCAATTTAAAATTCCATAAGTGAATTAAAACTGTAAAACTGACAGCAAGCTGAAAGCTAGGACTGTGAAGCCTTCACACATAACACTAAATTACTTTTATTGATTTATTTCCTCTAACCTCATATTAAGTTATTTCTCTTTATTTTAAAAGTTAGATTTTTTTTTTCCTGTCCTTTTCTGCTGACTGGCTGTTCTGTTTTTGTTTTGTTTTTTAAAAATAATTCTTTATGAGATAAACCTGAAGATCCTAACACTACTTTGACCCTACAGCAATGAAGTAGACTTACAGAAATAACCACCTCCCTGCCACCCAATCCTGCAAGTTTCTTGTACAAGAAAATTGTATGAGCATTGAGAAAGACATAGGCTTTGCAAACAAGATGTAGATATCAAAAAAACCCAAGAGAGAAATGAAAATTACATTCTTTTTATCTTACTTTTCTCTTTAGTACCTGTCAAGTGCTTAGGCTAATGGAAACCACTGTCTCAAAGTTTTTAAAAGGCTTTTTCCATCATTTCAGCATTAACAAAAAATGTAAAATTAAAAGGTAGAATTAGGCAAAATCATTAAAATATATTCTATACCTAAATAGCCATAAAAATATACACTCCTCTCATATCACTGTATGTCAAACCTGGAAGCTTCCAAGCTTTGGGGCAAGTCCTGCCTTCATCCTGACCCTGTACTGAGACCCGGCTGTGCATCAGGACCCTCAGCACCTCTCTTTCCTTGTCCTTGTTTGCACATGGTGGGAAGGAAGATGGCCAGGGGAGATAGGAGCTGTAACCAGCTCCCAGTGTGGACCACCAGAGAACCATGAGCTTGTGGCAAGCTGCAGTGCCCTCCCACAACTCAGTGCTTATATAGCCACCAAGTCCTGCTTCAGGACCAAGAGCACTCAGCCCTGGCCAGAGACATGATGTGCCTTGGGGGAATTCCCTGTCAGACCACTTGCTTCATGCAAAGAAATATAAAAGCATATCTTACCTTATTTCGGTGTCATTGGGTGGATTTAGTTCCCACCACAAGATAGGTAATCCTCTTCTGCTGGTGAAGATAGTTTTCTTTTTGCTATCACTACTGTATTTTCTAGAATAAACTGATAAAAATGTTGCTCAAATAAGTGTGTCTGCAAAGGAGATCACACACATAAATTCAACCACAGGGAACTTGTGCATATTCTTATTAAATTCCCTTTACCCATCAGGGATTCCTACATGTACAGAGAAGGGCCATCCATTCAAAGATGTAGCAAATAAAAAATCTTATCACCTCTCAGCTTTTACTCCTGATATGCTGCATGACCTACTATAAAGACAGAGAATGAAGAAATTCAACTGTCCCTACGTCAGCTGAGCAACTTCTCTCTTTTGCCATAACTGGTTATGTTCTTACTGACCACTTCTAGGACATAAAAAGACAGTGCTTCACAACACATTTTCCTTCATTTTACTTTTAAAAGAAAAGAAGCTGAAAAGATTCTTGTGACACAGGCCTGTACTGATGCACTGTATCATTAAAGGTTTGTTTTATATCAATGAATTGCTGTGTGAAAACAAACGTAAGGAAAGGTAGCATGGCACAAATTCTGGTTCCTTTTTCAAATCTACTTTGCTTTTGTGTATAATCCACAGTCTCCAGTGGCAACACAAGCTACCATTCCCCACAGGTAACTTAGAACAAAAGCAAGGATCTTGAATAAAATATTCCATGAGACTTGTTCCTGTTGTTTGCTAGTGGAGATAAGTCTGTGCTTTCACAGTTGTATGAAAGCAGACTTCTCTTAAAGATGTCACTGTAGGCTGCCTATTTGTTTCCACTATGAATTCTCTCGTAACTGACAGCTAAATAAACCATTTGGTATCAGTGTTAACTTAAAGCCTGCTGCTGATCACCTACTAGGAAGCAAGTCAAATTCTACATGCTGTTTTTTTAAGTAAGAATTTCCAGCTACAGTTCCCTCTACAGCACTCATTTAACACCATGTACCCACAGAGCACCAGCTTAGATACCATGTTTTTTCTTATTAGTTAACTCTTTTTTGGGCTACATTATTTGCAGAATATTGTGTCTAAGTAGACTTCATCTGTGACTGAATTCCCACTGAAACAGAAGAATACGGGATATGAAAAGAGAGATTAATATATGGCACACAGACAATTTGCTGACAGCCTGATGGATGACTTGATTGCTGCTTTGGAGGAAAAAATTTTATAGGACTAAATTCAGAATGTAAGTAAGCCTGGAGGCTGTCTAATGTACTGTGGCTTACATCAATTCTAAGTAAAGACTGGAGGCACTGTGTGTATGTCAAACACATCTAGATCTTCCAAAATCTGGCTGTTCTTGGTTTCCTTTATCTCTACCTAAAATTTCCTTAAAGCCAAGAGGTATGTACACTTACGTTCCTATACATTTACTAAATTATCCAATTTCTTGCCACAATGAGACAGCAAATTTACCAAAGGTTTATAAAGTAAACCCAGTTGGAAGAATTACACAGAGAATTATAAGAATTATAAAATTATAATTCTTAATAAATTTAATATAATTAAATCCATAATTATAAGAATTACAAAGAACTATACAAGGAGGAACAGCCAGATCAGAAAGTCTTGATCTGAAAGTGGGAGCTGTGCCAAAACAAATGCTCATTGAAAACAAGCACAGAGATTCAGCTACCTTAGTGATGAAGCTGTTGGTCTTTGGCAAGGTTTGACAAGTCTGAAACCGTGGTAAATGGCAGGTTATCAGCCTCTTATATGGCTTTAGACTTTCCATAAGCTCTCTAAGGCCCAGGCACCATGTATGCATGGGCTTGTGAAATGCAGTGCATGGAGATGGTTGTAAAAATCTACCAACTGCACAGAGGTCAGTGCAACATGAGATGGCATCTACTGTGCCTTTCACAAGCAGAAATTCCCACAGGAGAGCTGGTGGGTTGGTCTTCCCCAGAGCAGACAGACAAGCTCTGCCCTTGCGCAGAAGGCAGTGCCCTCCCTTTCCCCTCCTTTGCAAAAGCTTGCCCAGACTGGAATTGTGTACTCTGCCTTCACAGAGATTTTAAAAAAAAGGACTTAAGAGAAAAAATCCCTCCCAATATTTTTGTCTCAGGCAAAATCCCAAATCTTAAATACTTGAACATCTAAACATAATTACCCCATCCCTACGGTTAGTGAAAGTCAAGTCTGGGTCCAAATTCACCCCCCTGCCAACCAGAACTCTGCATCCATAAAACCCTGAATTACGGTCCTGAAACCCCAGTTCAGGCATCATGGTCTGAGTTCAGCAGTCAGCAACAGAGAAAGGAAAATGTTCCTTAAAAAACATTCATCACCCCCAACAAACTGGTGTGTTCATGTTGCCAAGCAACTGTGCTGCATCTCTGCACCTCCAAGACCCATGGGTCAAAACCCAATGTCAACAGAAAAGTTTGAGAGTCCAATCAGGATTATGGCACATGAATATTGATAAGAAAAAAGGACAGAAGAGGGTATATAGCTGCATCCCTATTTTCTGAATTAATATGGTTTTTGATGGGGTGATTTTCACCTTGGAAAGACTTGGGTATTTAATTTGCAGGTCAAGCAGATATTTTGCAACTACTGTAGAAGCACTTATAAAAACCCTGAAGAACTGGGTCTTGGCCCTCACTGACTTATTCCAGAGGCAGCACTGTTTTTCACCAGTAACAGCAGATATTTTCTATTCTCTTCCCATGTCAGCATATTTTCTTCATGTTTCCCCTTGCCAAATGCTTTACGTAGGCCATGTTATCCTAGAATATAAATTACTTCTGATGACAGATAGCCCGGAGTGGATTATATCTTTCCTTTGCACCCTTCCCAGGTGACACTTGTGTCTGTCCAAGGCTGAGCAAAAGTAGAAGGAGGAATAGATGGAGATGGATTACCTGCTGAGCCCTGCCTCTGTCATGCCATTCACAGGGAGAAGAAGCCACAGCCAGAGGAAACACCATGGGCTGGAGGCAGGCTACAGCAGGGCTGGAGGCAGGTTATAACGGGGGAGGTGGGGGGGTGGGACACAAGGCAGGAAGTGGGTGCCATTTCAATAACCCGTTTAATTGGCTCTTCTCCATAACAGCCCTTGAAGGAGTTAAATGGAAATAGAGACTGCACCGGGAAATCAGTGTAAACCCAGGGAATTTCTAAGCTAATAACTAAACACAAGGAGGTTAGAATGTCAGATAATTTAAGAGAAGAGGGAGAGAGAGGAAAGTAGACTAAAGCATTTCTACACTAAAGCTCCCAAGGTTTGCTCACCACCCTTAGGAGTAACTTACTGAACTTCACCAAGTGAAAGAATCGCAGCAGTTTATGAGGCAGATGTTGTGCTTTTATCACAAAATCTCACTAGGAAGATGAAAGTAGGTGATGGATAGAGCAGTCGGATAGCACAGCAACATCATCTCTGTCAGCAGTGGAGCAGGATTAACCAGAGGGGTGAAGATTTGCAACAGAGACCACAGTGTGCTTGGTAGAGCATTTGCTGTGAATGCAGAGCAGAAGCAATGTGGAAGCCAGCAGAGTGGTTCAAAGAAAGATGTAGCCATTACTCACAGGTCGCCGAAATAACAGAAAGAGAGAATGAGATGAAAGCAATGCAGGCCAAGGAGGAGGCAGAGACAATTCTTGAGGTGGAGATAGCCAACACAGGAAAATAGGTATTATTCACAGGGTCAATGAGATAGATGTTATGTTTCATTTTGCAAATCATATATGAAATTTGTTATTGAGAAACAAAGTAAAGCTTTTAACTAGTATGTTTGCAAGTTCAAGCATGATCAAACATAACTTATGGTAAAAATCTAAGTTACTGAAAAGGTGATTTGAAATAATCATGCAAGCACAAGAAAGCCATTAAGCCCTTGATATCTCAGGCAAAGAGGGCAATAAGGGCATATCCAGTTTAGATTACAAACAGTGACAACCATCATATTTTAGACTGCATTATACATTGCCTGTGGAGTGAGTTATTTCATTGAGAGATCGTAGCAAGTGAGGTTGTAGCAAAACAGGGCATCACTCTCCAGACAATGTTGTTGTCCCTGTGTGTGACACACCATGTTTGCACATTTCTTATGCTTCCTCGTCAATAACTTCATGTGTAATTAACCAAAACTGGTGAAGCATGTGCTCAAATTAGACAGCTTCAAAGGCAAAAAGATTTGCTTTGGTCAGTGGTCCCTAGCCAGTGATCTCTCCGGTGAAGTGAAAGTACACGGCAGCTGAGAAGCAGCAGCTAGAAGAAATGTCATGGTTGCTCCCCCCATACCCAAATTTGCAAGCACTTGACTTTAGCAGTGAAAGTCCATACAAACAGGCATGGTTCATGCAGTGCAGTCTTTGGCTCTGGGACCCTGTTTTACTCTGTTGTGGTCTTTCACCTCCTAATTCTCATTCTCCCTCAAATTCTCCTGGCTGAGCAGAAGACCCCAGGCAGCAGGCAGGCAGCATGGTCCTGCATACCATGTCATGCTTGGCAAGGCTCCTCCTGGGTGGAGGTAGAGGCTTGGGAGAGCATTGCTACTGCTGTAGCTTTTGAGTAGATTGTTGACTGGAAAGCACCTGATTTTGGCTGCTTTTCCTCTGTCCCTGGCACACCTGTCCCTGGTTGTTGCTGAAGGAGGACCCCCAGGTTGCTGGCAGAGCTAGGCAAAGAGGTTTGTGCAGTCGGGGCTCTGTAGGACCTTTGAAGAACTGACAGGCAATGTAGTTTGGAAACTCATTGTTCTGTGGAGGACAAATACCTTCCACCAGGTAGAAAAATCAGGAAGTCCTGACATTTATACTCAGCCTGCCTGAAAAGGTATGCCATGCTGCCTATGGGGATTTCATATAGCCATTTCATCCCCTGGAGACCCTACCCAGCAGTGAAGTTACATTTTTTAAAATGCTCATAATTATTTGGAGACAAGGCGTTACCATGAGGGAAATGTACATCACCAGGGTACTGGGACATTACCTGTTTTTGCAAGTAAAGCTCAGGTAAACTGTCTGTGTCCTTGAATGCAAAGCCTTGTCCAGCTCCTCAGCTAATGGAGAGTCACTCTGGTCTCACTGTTAGGAGCTGGCTACATGGCGTTACAACTACAGAGGTGCAGCAGAAGCCACTCATGACCCTTGTTCCTCCTCTACTGACACATCGCTGGCCCATGCCACCTGGGTGCCCCAAGGCACAGCTCTCCCATCCCAGAGCAGCAGCCAAATGCCCAACAGGAGCCCTTCCAATGCGGGAGTGTGGCAGAGAGCCCTGAGCATCTGCCTACCCTCCCTCTGCAACACTGAATATCATAGATGAACTGCAGGGGAAGACACAGAGATTGCCCTGGTACAAAAGTCCACCTGCTCTCCAAAGACCCCCATTAGAAATTTCAGGTAATTGAATAGACTTGTCACTGGAGGGACAAATGTTGGGCCTCGAGAATGTCAAATGGCTGTTGTGATACATCTGCAGCAGCACATCAAGTCCAAAGCCAAGCTTACTTACAACTATGCGATTTTGTTTTACATCTCCATTTCTGTTACAAATTGCAGGAAGAGTGGACTGTAGATAGCTGTAGGGAGCAAGGTCAACACCAAGAGAAAAGACCTCAAATATTCAAAATAATGTGATTACAGAGTATGCCGACTTGAGAAGGAAATTTCTATTTTGGGGGTATATTAAAAGCAACTCAAATGTTTTCTGTTTCACCTCTTATGCTCCACATGTGCTGCCTTTCTTGACATTTTCCTACAGCCTGATGTCCCCTGGAGAGCTGTCTGGGTTTACTAGGTACAATAGGTCAGATCTGCCAACATATGTTGGGATAACAGGGCTTCTGCACTTCCCCCTAGAAGCGAGGAGGTGGGTATAGGAGAAACTCTTCATTCATTTACAGGGAAGCTGTTCTTAAGCAAGGATAGGCAAATCTTGCAAAATATTTAGTCTGAGTATTACAACAAATGTTCAAATTATTTACCTCCAACATACTGTCTTTTTTATCTGTTCCCCTTCTTCAAAGATTCATAAAACAGTTTTGCTGGCACAGCTATTTACAGGAAGAGAATATCAATATAACATGCATGAATATTCACATAGTGATAAAGTTTTGCGTTTACAAGCACCAAGATGTACACCAACACATTCATTAAGCCACATGAAAAAAATACTGCCATGTGACTTATCCAGCCAATTGCAAATAGCTATTGCATCTCAAGTACTGAGTGTTCACAAGGTACTATAAATGAGCAGTCCAAAGAGACAAATCCATTAACATTTGTAGAATGCACTGACTAATGCACAATTTTAATGAAATGGGATTGTGAAGTTATTTTTATTAATGACATTTATGAATTAGCGTGCTTCTGCAAATGCTGTAGCAGCAGGGAAAACTGCTGTCCCACAAGTAGAGAAACAGGTTATAGTCACAGAATAAATTGCTGTGTAATATTATTATTCTCTGTAGTTTTGTTTTCACTTTATAGTAGCACCTGCAATTAAACCCTTTCCAACTGCCAACAATGCTTCTTGACTTCCAGAAGACATAGGCCTCATTAATCTCATACAATATCTGAAGCCTCTGGTGTATTTTTTATATGAAAGGTGGGGTTTTTTTAAGCTAGTGTCTTCACCTTAATCATGACAGTATTTTTGTATACTAAAGCATCAAAAGTACATGCAGAACGTGGGTAGAAACAAATATTTGTGGCATTTTATTCTTGAAATGTGCATTTCCTTGAAGCAGGACATAGAAGCAATACTCCTTAAGAGCGATAAAGGGCTCAGTCCTGCAGAGCGCTAACGGACACTGTAATGGTAAGGAGATTCTGAAGCAATTTTATATACAACTCTACTATCATCCCTTTATTCCTTGATGCCAGCTTAATTCTCATGTGAAGTGCAGGTAAGAGCCCTAGCTGATAAGGACTTTCAGGGAAATGTTGCAGAGGTAAAGCTCTGAGCTACTGCATGTAAAAGACGAGGTTATTGGATGAAAAGCTTTCAGTCAGTTTTTGAAGGAAAATTACAACATAGGTTCATAGAAAGTGTATATATACTAAACCTAGGGAGCTTGTGCATGTATATTGAAGATAATAAATAGTATTTCGAATACTGTCAATAAGGTTTTTTTAAAAAGCTTGAAAATAGTAAACAGCTTGTTCCTTATGCAAACTCTCCAAAATACACCTAATATAAACACTTAC
The DNA here is from genome assembly GCF_047370975.1 of Nipponia nippon. Taxonomy (NCBI): domain Eukaryota; kingdom Metazoa; phylum Chordata; class Aves; order Pelecaniformes; family Threskiornithidae; genus Nipponia; species Nipponia nippon. The sequence continues at coordinate 53,062,083 of NW_028262290.1, read as the reverse complement.
TGTCAGTTAATAACCAGTTCCCCTTACCCAAAGCAAAACCTAATTTTACATGGAACATGCTGTGATTTCCCTCCCTACCCGTCTTTCCTCTATTAGTTTTCTTGCTCCTCTCCCCTGAACAACTGACTGTTTTTCCCAGTGCCCAAGCCTCTTCACTCAGAGCAAGCTTTGCGCAGGAGCCCTGGTCCCCTGGCAGTCAAAGTACATGCTCCTTTGACCTTCATTCAGCAATGCATACTGCTGTACAATATTTTTAACTGCAATAGTGCCTCAGAACCTCCCATTTTATGCTAGCACAGCATTTGCTGCACTGCTTTCCTTCCCACTCCATATCTGAAGATGTAGCCCCTATTTCCCCCCGAGGATCACCTATTGAGGATAGCAGATTTGTTCCTTGGTGTTTGCACATTCTAAATGGACAATTTCTGTATCATGTTGCTAGAGCATAGTTCTTAATCTCATTAATTTAGCATTTGTCCATTTTGTTTGTTGTGAAGACAAGGAAGAGAGGGAGGAATTTTCTCATAGCTCATCCTGTAGAAAAATTACAGTACCATTTTACTCTCAGGGAATTATCCTTTTACTCAGTGCACAACCAGTATGCTTTTTCTCTTCATCAGAACATCTCTCAGCCCCACCACATTTAATCATCACAGTCATATTTTAAACTTTGGCATCGCTTTTTAACTTCTAGAGAGCACAGCTAACAGGCAGGCAAGGTGCCTTACCACCTTACAAGTTTCTTTCAGTTTGGTTTAACAAACACAGAATTCCCAGTGTGCAAGTTTGTCAAATGAATACAGATGTCTCTCCACTCTTGTGCTTTTTTTTGGATTGTTTCTCTTCTGTTTGTTTAGCTCAGGGACTGGAGCAGTAAGTGGGGCAAAGCTCAAATTGTAACGGCATGGGACAAAGCCAACCTGGTATTGCCTCCAGAGTGCAAGGAAACACATCGTTGTTTCCCACCTGAGTCCAGATCCTATTTCAGGAATAATATGTCACACTGAGAATACTTTAATTGTTAATCTAGCTTCTGGGTTCTGAGAGATCACAGCTCGCACATGGGTGAGGTCCCTGATATGACTATAAACAATTACTTCATCAATATTTGCTTCGCCAAAGTTTTACATGTCTCTTAATTTATTTACAAGCCTCTGAAAAGTGTCTATAACCTTAAACACTTAGACTCCCTGGAGAATGGTGAAAGCAAATTTAATTGGGTAGCACCGTGTAAGGCTGTTTGCCAGGACTCCGTATAACGGTCTACTGAGGTTATGTATTTTGCTCTGCTTAGTCTGTCTGTCATTTAATTTATTCCTGGCATTGGGTAGACATCCAATATTGTAACAGTGCCTAGCTCCCCATAATAAATACAGAATCACACAGTGCTGCCTAGCTTTGTGCCTCGCACAACAGCAACACAGGGGCCGTGTGATGGACAGATAACTTCCACAGCCAAGGTGTCCATCTGCTCTGTCCCCTACACTTCATTCAGGTCCCTTGTGATGTGGCTACTGTGCAGAAGCTGTCCTATGTTTGCTCCTTGTACAGGATTGATTTTCAGAGAACACAGGCTTGAGATCTCTCTCTCAGCTCTGCTTTCTACTCTGGGGACAGATTGTCACACACAGCCGCTGCTTTTATACAGATCTTTGTCTGCCAGGATAGAATGGGATCCTCTGAAGGAGAACTAGCCTTTTTAACCACGTTAATCCTGTCATTGTGAAGTTTTATAACATTTGAATCACAGCTTTGGACCTCTTGGCCAATTTTTTATATCCCTGATACACAGGTAATATTTCTTGGATGTCCAGATACAAGAAGGTTTCTCAGAATAGACTGAAACGTGTTTGTGCAGAAAGAAGAAAAGTACATTGTTTTCTTACTTCATAAGGTCTGAAATGAGGAAAACAATAGATTCCACAATTCAACAACACAGTACAGTTTCAGGCACAAGCGGTCTAGTTCTCTCTTGCTATTCCTTTCTTACAGTATTCCTATTTCTTCCTTACTTCTAAGAAAGAAACAGTGTTATGTGAGACATATAGTGGTTTCCTTACAGGATACAGCACCTTTTTGATTTTTTTCCTTTTGTCATCTTTTTCCTCTCCCCTGAAGGCTGACTGATCTTCTTTCTTTCTTTCTTCAGTGGTTCAGAGAAGCAATTTCAGCGGGGTCTGTCTAGGAGTGCAATCCTCTATGTCTTTGCATACTCTTTTGGTCTATACTTATGAACACACAAATTACTAGATAACTCCTGTTCCGAAACAGTCTCTGAGAATATGCCAGGTCCTGTTAGCATTGTCTTCCTCCATGCCAGAAAGCAGGAAAGGTTTCTGCAAAACTTAAGGAGAGTCACCAATAACATGGTGGATACAATATTAGCATCGAAAACGGTGACCTCCATTGCTCCACATACATTTATTCCTGTCATTGATGGAGTGAATATCAAAAAGTTATCATGTAACTTGAGACGAATCTCATTGTGGACTGTGACTGTTCTGCCAGCTTCAGTTCTGCAGTGACAAATCTTTCAAAAGCCACTGGAGAGCCTGATATTTATCTCTGCACACACTTACTGACAGTGATGAGCTTGAATAAATCTGGATGTTCCCTTTCTGTTAACTTCTCAATTAACCACTGAAATCAGGCTAAATGTGGCAAAAAAAAAGACGTACTACATGTACATTTCTTCGCAGTTTTCCCTTCTCATTTGACTGCAATTCTATCCTTCCACTAACAACATTTTCTTAGTTGTAGTTTCTTAGCAGAGTAAAATACGTAGATTAGAGGCACTTTTGTCAGTATCTCAGTACCATAATATATTTATCTTGACAAAACCCATGTGAGGTGAGGAAATACCTACTATACCCCTAACAGATGGAGAACTGAGACACAGAGAGACTAAATGCTTTTTCTTGGGTTACAAGGGATGGCAGAGCAGGGCACAGATCCCTAGATTAATGCCCTTACCAGTAAAATGCCTTTCCTTTGTCATGGCTGGTCATTCAAGTAGATAATGAATCCTTGTTTACTTCTAAGAATATGTTGATGATATAAAAGATTTCCCATTTTCATTCACGCTGCTGGAAAAAAGCATGGACTCAGGTCTCAAGCTGTGGTATCTTGGTATGATAAGTTTGGAAAGGCAGTGAGCATCACTGTGAGAGCCAGGACATGGTCACAGCATGCCTATCAGCCTCTTTCCAGACAGGGCACTGAGAAGGGTATTTTTATAACATGACAGGTCAGCAAAGAAGTATCTTGCCCATGGACACATACAGAGTTCAAGATTTAGCTAAATTCAGTTCTTAATAAAAAATATGAAGAAAAGAGGAAAGTATCAATGGGCATACTGTGGAAAATACACTGAAATCTGTCATTTCTGTTGCAGCTGATATACGTTGTTAAAGTGCCTTGAGAAATCACGTTATATATTGACAAAAAGTAGCACTTTCGTTCTTCTGTGCCATCAGCTGAAAATGAAGAAAATAATGGAGTTTGCGTTTAGGCTGCAAATACATTTAGGATGAAGGTTTTTCTTTTACAACTTAAAGCTCTTTTTTTTTTTAAAAAAAAAAAAAAAAAAGCCAGCTTAGTGTAGAATCAGCACCTGGGGTTTTTTTTCAGCATGGTCATGGTTTTTAGTACATTTTTTAGATGGACTGGGAGAGGAGTGTGGTGTTATAATGGCCTGCCCAAGGCCATATATTGAATAAGTGACCCAAACTGTGTTAGGATTTAGGACCTTTTTGAGACCACAGGAGCTCCACTGTATTTTTGGTGTGAGACTAAGACCATCTCTAGACTAGCTATCACTAGTTGTTTAAACCTAGTGAAAATACTGTGTAATTCTGCTTTCCACTGCATCTTGCTAAACAAGCACCTCTTACATAATTTTTGTAGATTAAAGGATTTTTTTCAACATTTCTTCAATATTTTTAAGTCTACTATGGGAAATAGGAGTTCATACACCCAATCCTCCCACTAAGAATATGAAATTTTTAAAAACAATATATGAATTCTATGCATTTTAAGCAGAAAAATACTACATTTGTGAAATTCAACTTTTGCACTTACCAATGGACATTTAGAACAATGATGCCATCAGTCTTCATTGGATTTATAGATGATTATTGATGTTGTAAAACCACCCCTCTTAAGCTCTCATTGACTTCCGTGGAAGTGTGAGCACATAGTCTAGACTGGTAAAGACACTCAGAGGTCTTGTGAAAAATCAAACGGTGTTAGTAGTCTCAATACATTTTTTTTTTTTTTTTTTGTGGATATGAGGGTACTCACAGAAACAGTGTAACACTTCTTACACTTAAATTATTTGCATGTCTCATATACTGTATGTTTTTATAATGTTGTGTGGTTTCAAGCCACCATTAGACAGGAATGTAGTCCTCTCTGATATCTCTCACTACAGTTACGTAGTATTATGAAAATGATTTCAATAGCACATTCAAAAGCACTGTGCTCCAAAACTACATAGTGGTAAAGCCTAAGACTCTCTTTCTCAATAACAAGGCCTGAAACTCTATATTTTTCACTATCACAAGGCAGTAATAACCTGAGTTTTTATATTTTCCATTCAGAACCATCTTGAAAATTGAAAATTATCTTTTTTGTTAAATGGAATTATTTACTTTTTTCAAGTTCTGAGATTTTCTTTAGTCAAGGACTCACAAAAATGAGGGATTTTTCCTTTCCCTTGTTGCTTTTCCTTAATTATCACAGGGAAAATGAGGCAAAGAAAAAGTGAAACTATAGATGAAGTTCTAAAACACTAAAAGAATAGATATTCTGCTTTTCAAAAACCAGAAATATGGTTTCTATTTCTATTTCATCACTAGGAAAACAAAAAAAAAGTTCTAACAATTCAGAAGTTTTAAAAAAATTTTTTAACTGTTAATTTTTTTTTATGCTGCCCAGCACATGTAATTATAATTTACATCTTATTTGTGATGAAAAGAGAAGTTTGCTCTTGATTTCAAGATTTTGTCCAGTCTTTCAAGTTCAATGAATAAAAGAAGCCATGGGAACAATGATGAGGCAACAATTGCTTACTCAATCCATTTCTTCTTCTTTTAATTTTTTTCTGCCAAAAGAACAGAATAACTACTAGGGGAAAAAAATAAACCAATAAAAAGAAAAGCTCTAGTAGGAATTCTAAAACGGACCCTAACTATAGTGAATTGCATTCTTTCTTATGTTATCAATTACAGGCTCTTTTAATTAGTTTACCAAAACCTATGCAGTGGAATGTGCCATTCAGAGGGTGCATTTCTAATTAGTGATGGGGCTTGCTGCAGTATCTGCTGTGCAAACCCCAGGAACAGTGACATGTCCTGACACTGGGAGAAAAAACCCTCCATAAAACTGACAGCAAGATCAGAAATCAGTAACGTGTGTAAGTGTTTTTTTCCACTGCTTCACAGAGATGGGAAAAGCAGAGCATGCCACTGCACATCCCTACAGAGGATTTAGATTCAGGTAGGGTCCAAGAATTGTCGTTGTCTAAGTATCCACTTCTTGCTCTTTGGTATTGCAGCATTTCACACAATACAGGATCAGAGTGAACCAGCTCTGTTTCTATTTTAAGACGCACACTGCTACCCACTAAGCCTTACTGGGTCCAAGGTGGAAGGACTAGATAAAAGCTTTCCAGCTTTGCAATGTATTGCACGTGGCTGCTGAATGAAATTTAGCATCCAGCCTCCCTCTTGACTTTGATCTACTGCACGTACAGCAGAGCTAACTGATCCATCAGTCTGAGTCATAAGTGTTTTTTGGCTCATGTAGCTCATGCCTGAGCAAAGGTTTCTCTGTAAGTGGTGATACTCGCTGAGTTCATGGCTGGGGAGATGCTGAAGGCAATGGTCTGAGGCTGACATTTAATAATGAGCTGCAATTCACAGGTGAAGGAAGACCACCCATTTAGGTGATCTGTTGCTCAAAACACTCTGCTTACCACTGGTGGCTGGGGTGCTCTTATTTCCATCTCAATTTCGAAGTAAATGGGTTACCTTCTCTTTCCACTGTAATAGGTGCTTTGTCTTGTTACAGTTACAGTCAAAGCTCTCTTTTTCTTTTTGTTTTCACTGTTTAGCAACTTTGCTCTCATTTTGCTCATGATGATATTCAATAATAGCAACTACATTTTCATACAGGGAGCTTTTTTATACAAATTCTGCTCTGATTTATAGCACAAGGATATGTCCATAGGTAGCTGCGGGTAGGTCGACCTGCAAGCACAGCTAATCTGGAGGCAAGCATCATGAGTAAGCTGAGAAGGTTGAAATCTTTCTGATACCAACATAATCAACAACACCTCAAAAAGAGAAAATGGAAACATTTTGCACACCCTATTTTGGGAAATCTCTCCTTTCCCTTTCTCTCCCTCCATGCTCACACAAGTTTTATTTTTAAATCTGCAGGCACAGTAGTGTAATTTTCATCACTATGATCCTCAGTGGCTGTGGAATGGCAATTTGCATCACACTGGTATGTTGTGGGAAGCAAACTCAACTCTTCTTTATAAGGAACTTGCTCCATTAACAAGCTCCTATTTAATATCTTTGCTGCCTATATTAACCGGTGTATTTAAGATTTAATGCAATTTCTGTTGCAGTGCAACCTATGCAAAGTTGGTTAATTTACAACCATTTGTATTCAAAAGAATATTGGTGCTAAAGAAAGAAAGATATACTCCATCACAAATACTTCCTGAGACATGAACATTAATAACAGTTATATTAGGGGGTTTTTTTTGCTATTGTTGCCAGTACCACACTCTCCCTTTCCAAGCACATTAGCCTTGCTCTGCTACACACACAAGAAATTAATTACAAAATCTCAATATTTGCGGTACTTTCACTCTCCAGAAGCTGTAAATCTCTGCTGAAGCTCCCAAAATATTTTTCTCCAATGATGTTTGAATAGATAGTCATGGTTGGTTCAAACCACCTTATCTGTGCTTCCAGCAGAGCTACCTCCAGCAGTCTCTTCCGAGCACACACAGCTCCCAAGGACCGATCAGGAATCGGAGCTCCTACTTTTAGTGCTCCTTGCTGCACCTGCGTAATATATCTGACATAATCTGAGATAGGTGGTGCGAATAACACCACTTTAAGTTATGAACTGGCATCAGTAGTGTTGGAATAAGAACACTCCATCATTTTTGCTAGCGTGGATGCATAAATAGATAGCATACAGACACTAATTTTCAACTGCAAACATCATGTTTACAGAGTATCTTAAGTGTTCTTTTACGGCAAATCTCAGAAACAACAAGCTATGTACAAAGATTCAACAAGAGTTGTGTCTTCTGTGATAATTTTGTTTCCTCTACTCTTTACAATTTCACTGTAAAGCGACAGACTTCTCTGCTACAGCCTTGAGAAGAAAAAGGGATTCTGACCTCCTGGGTCAGCCCTGTATGATCCAGCCCAACAGTCGAAGGACATTACCATGGATACTTGATCCTTGGCAATTGGAGAAAGAGAGAAATTGCCTTTGAGTCAACAACCCACAGCCAGGTTTAAAGCTAACTTCAGAGGGATCTGGGAAAGCAAGCAAATCTGCTCTGAATAAAGATTCACTACTGTTGAGCAGAACCTTTCCTGATAAGCAAGTGGAGGAGATGGCAAGAAAGCTTGCTGACCCATGCACCACTCTCAAGCTGTAAGAAAAGTGTCCTTGCAGATGTTCGTTTGTAACATCGCCTATTCAGCCAGATGCTGCCCTGTTAATGAGCATCAGCACTGGCACGTTGGTATCCAGCACATCAGTGTGACCAGGTGAAAGTCAGCCAGAGGAAAGCAGTCAGTGCCAAACTCCACTCAGGCACCATCGCTGTAACAGTGACAGAGCAAAACTGAATGGATCAGCTTGAAGTATCACTGTGTCACTGTGTAAAGAAATTACCTGCATTGTTCCAACAATACTGACCTTGTCTCGGATACAAATATTTTTTTCTGATGTGTGTATTTAAAGAAAGTGGGGGGCGGGGGGGAGGGAGGGAGGAGAAGGCATTATTTTTAAATAAGTAAATGCAAAGAAAGTTATGAAGATGAAAAATTACTTCAGTGAATATTTGTTTGATGTAAGAGTGTGGTGCTCTGATACTGAGACAAAAGTAAGATGATCAGCTGGGAAAAAAGTATGAAGGTCTTACATTAGTGAATTACACCAAAGTGGAGAAGCAACAAAAGAAACAGCACTTTCAGGACAAAACCAAAGTCAGTAGTGAGCATTTGAATCAAGGCCAAAAGGACAGGTATCACTGTTGCCTTCAGCTTTCACCCTGCCATCAAAGGAGGACACCCTATGGCTCACTTTTAAGGGAAACCTACTGCAATGTTGTGCATTTTGTCTACCTCTTTTGTTCCTTTAAAGGAACACTAAAAATAGCATTTACTATAAAGAACTAAGCTGTAAGTCCTGAGTGACACTTCTGAACAGGAGTGCCAATTGTAAATAGTGCACTTAATTCTCATTTACACTAATGGTCTAGCAATAGAAAGGAGTCATCACCTTGGTTTAATGTAGATTTGCAATCACTTTCATCCTCTGCTTTCAATAGACAGAAAATCCTTCAAGTGAATGGTAGGAGTCCTGATATGCTTTAGGTCAGCATGCTACAATGACTGGTTCTTGGATTGCCACTGGCATGCAAAAAATTCCCAATTATAATAATAAAAAAAAAAAAATTAGAAACCTATGTGCTTAAATTTCCACATCTGCACACAAGAAAACAAAACAAGCCTTGAAAATAAGGGAAATCAATTTGCAAAGTTAAGTTAAACATCAAAAGTTCAACCTGATTTTTGGGGGGTTAAATAAAGACATTGTGGAAATGTAGAGCAGAAATGTTCTTGAATTGTTTCTTTTTTAAGGCTACTTTTTTTTTTTTTTAATTAAACGGTGTTGAGATAAACTGTTTACCCTACCTTTGCTGTAAAAACAAAATCTTGAGTTTTGGGAATAAATGGGTAACAAGAACAAGGCACACTGGGAGGGGGTGTGTGCATGCTTGTGTAGAATGATTCAAATCACTCAGTTTTCATTAAGAAAAAACAAACACTGAACATTTGAGCATATTTTCAAGCCAAGGATCATGTCTGCTGCAGCATGCCTCTGTAGCTTCCTCTGTGCAGACGAGCCCTATAGCTTTCAATCCAGAATAGAGGTATCTCTTCCCAGCTTCCCAGTAACCCTTAGGCAATGCCATCAATGATTTTCATTATTGTTTGAATAATAAATCCTTATAACCAAGAAGCTATCAAAGATGTAACATGGACCATCGTTATGAGACCACGTACCACATCACTTGCCTCCTTTTCTTGTTTCTGCATGGTGTAGTTGAAGTCTATAGTTAGACTTTGCTATTTTGCGACATAGTGTCTGAAATGAATTAAAGGTTTGGCACTTTTCACGTGTTATGCAGATATATTTCCCCTGTTACTACATTCTTCACCACACATTAGGTGTTAGAATGCACAGCGCATTGCAGGCGAGATGGGTGTTGTTTCTACAAAAATAAAAACTGTGAAATGGAGATTTTTTAATGATTTAGAATACAGCATATTTTTGGATCGTACAGATAATCTATGAGACTCTCTTAAAAATAAAAAAGCAACAAGTTCTGCCTTCTTTTTCTACTTATGCTGTAACGATTTAAATTTCTTGAAGCATATGGTGAGAATCAGAATTATCCCTTTTCCACCTACTACTCACAATTTCTTGCCTACTGATTTCAGCACCTAATCTATAGTGCTAAAACCAATTAGTGATATATCAAAGGGTTTTGCAGTTGTAAATTTTGGACCATTACAGAACATTAGCACATGAGCTCCTCATTATAGGCACAGATATATGTGATCTTTGATCCATGTGATAAAAGATACATTCAAAATATGTTTTCTTTGGCAACCTTACAATCTTCTAATTGAGGGAAAAAAGCTAATTATATAGTTCTTTGCAAGGCTGGAATCTGCTGTAATAAGGATTGTACACAAAAACTAAGTTGTAAATGAGAAAGGCTAATTTTACTTTCTTCCCTTTTTCTGAAATTTTTGCTTTCTAAAGTTGTAGAAAGTTATTTTTCACAAATCATATGCTCTAGTGAATGGTTTGAGGTTTCAAGGAGTTTGCTGGATTAATATTCTAAACAAAACTTCAGTCCCGCAGATGTGCTTAAATTTTGGTAGAGAGTAGCCCCACCAAAGTCAATGAAACTAAGTCATGCCAGCTAAAATTAAGCATCAAAGCATAAATTAGTAAATGCCATGTTCTCCTGTTGGCTGGTTCCCAGTATGCCTCTCCTATTTGCATCAAGGATGTGGACTTAAAGCAAGTGATGAAATCGATGGTGAAGCAGGACATTGTATGCTTTACTGCTCAGACTATTTGATAGGCTATTCATTTTCTCCTGCCATTCCCCATCCCTCCACAAAGTCCTCGCATAGTCAGATATAAAAATAACAAATGGAACATTGTCATTTGATATTAGATTACCAGGAACACTTATTTATAGTCCTTTTGTTCCCTGGAGAGGTATTTTTCCATCCTTTGGAACCTGTGCCCAAGCCTGGCTGGTATCAGCCTGTGTTACCTTCAGGAGAGAAATAAAAGTTGCTTGGAGCTGATGGGGAAATGTGACGGACTGGACATGTTTAGTGTGAGTTGTGGCAACCACAACCCAAAGTGGGCTGGGAGGGAGGGGAGGCTGCAAGGTCTGATCTCTGTTTCTTCCCTCTGCTTCCTGGGGTGAAGAAATGGGGTCTGTCTTAGGACAGAAAAAAGAAAGTGAAGGGAGAGTGGAGGGAAGAAGGGAGAGGAGGAGAGGGAGAGAAAGAAGGAGAGAGGGAAGGACAGAGGGAAGGAAGGCATGGAGGGAGGGAGGAAAGAAGAGAGGGGAGAGAGAAAGAGAGAGTCCTCCTTCCTCCTGTCCATGAAATCTCTTAGTCTCAGACCGAGCTGCTTAGATTGGCCACTGAGACAAACATTTTAATTTAATAGAATCACAGGATCACACTGGAATTTCCAGCATAAGTAAAAGCAATATCTAATATGCAGAGAAGGAAACAGAAGCCCTTTGCTACAACTGTAATACTTTGCTACAAGAATTACAGGAATTTGTTGGAGATTTTTGCACTCTTGAGAAAAGTTTTCTAAACACCATTTGCAGGAGATTGCTCCCTACACTGTAGTTTCTTTGGGATGGGGGGGTGCAGAGATTTGTTAACAGATAAGGTTGGATTCTCATTTTTTTAAATGCTTATTTCATTGATTAAGGGACAACACCAGAAAAAAAGGATAAAATTTAAATGTACTAAAGCTATTTCTTAACTTGTGTTCACATCAGGTTAATTCCCCTTTTCAGTTTTTGAACTACAATAGTACTCTTGAGAGTAGCATTTGGGGTACCATCAGGTATTCCACAATGCCTTTTCCTAACTGCATCTCCCACACTTACCCTGATTAGTAACACAGGATGCCTTCCACATTGCCTAATTTATCTACTAGGGTTCTTGATGTCTCAATAATGTCCAGAAAAGGCTCTCCCTGCTATAATTAGGGTCATCACACTTTGAATATCACTGGTATATGCTGGTGAAGACTGTAGGTGAGTCAATATTGGGTTCCTTTTTCTGGATTGCTCCTCCCCATCTATTGAAACCCCCTAATATGGCTTCTGAAATATCTACGTTAAAGCACAATTAAATAATCTAATCTCTTTCTCCATCTCTCCTGCCAAATGGCACAGAATAAATCTAATTCAAAAATTATTTCTCTGGTTCAGAGGCAGACACACAGATTTTTATATTCCTCCTCCTTTTTTTGAGACATCCACTTCCTCTAAATTTCATTTTCTCTGCATGCAATAAAAAATGAAATAACAATGATTTCTTTTTTATTTCTTTTTTTTGCTAGTGTGCCTGTATGACATGACAGTGAATAACAGCATATACCAAGAAAACAACTACCTAACACCTCTATATTGATTTGTCTAATTATATCTCTTTACCCAAACCAAAGTTGTTTGCTTGGACGTGGCTGGCAAACCAGAGTGGTTTGTGCACTTGTTTCACCTTTCACTTCAATGTAGTTAATTATTTCTTAGAACAGACACCCGAAGAAACCTCTGATTTTCAGATACCTTTCTGCCCAGGAGGCCTCCCCACCCCAGCGAGGAGCCTGGATGGAAGCCTGGAGAGGCGCGTGATAATGAAACATTTAAGTATTTCTGAGGATCTGAACAACAGATTGAGCCTGAATTTGGAAAAGCTATGGTCACAGAAGATGGTGCCAATAAGTCCTGCACAGCTAAGCAGGCATCTCTGCGTGCACTAGTTTGTGTTTTGTAGCCCTACCAGTTTGCATGGACCTAGCTGAAGGGTATCCACATAGCACCACACACACGTTCGGGTATCATCTTACTCAGATGGAGGAAGGTACCATCTTGGAGTAGGTTTCACAAACTGAACTTTTATCTGGATCTGGGTGTGTAAACCCAGACAGCCAAGTACTGCCAAGCACCCTAGGAGCAGCATGCTTGCCAGCTAGATGTAGAGGAGAGCACTTAACTAAGGCAAAGGTCACCAAATTCAGCATTTTTCTTTGCCTGAGAGAACTGGAGCCCAAATCTCTTTCAATCCCAAAAGACTGCCCTGATCACTATGCCATAAAATATTTATTTTAGTTTTCTTCTGTTGAAGAAACTAGTTACCATCACTAACTCATTAGGCAAAGCCTTGTTGGCATAATTAAACGTTCAGTGGGGCAAAGGAGCAGAACAGCTGCACACTTAGTGTGGGCAGAGCATCTGCAATCCAGTGCTTCTCCTGACCCATGGGGGAGTTTTACACAGCAGACAGGGATTGTACCAGAGCACGGCAGGGTAGTCTCCCATCTGAAGGGAACCATGACTTCTAGCTCTGTCTAACAAATAAATGTTTTCCAGTAGAGAATTTGCTATGTGGGGCTCATCTTTTGTCATTCTGGTTGGGCCCCCCGGGTGGGGGAGTTGTGTGATGGATGAGCTCGGCAGCCCGGCCAAGGCTGCACCTCTTGGGTGGATGTCCCCAGGTGGTACCCTCAGGCCAAGTCAAGGGCTTTTCATATCTGCTTTTTGGATTTACAGCTCCAAAAAGGCAGAGGCAAGAAAGCCATCCCTGTGAATCTAGCCTGTTACTATCAGCTAGGATTTTCAAAGTCACAGTGAAAGGCAGTGGTAGATCAGGACACCCAGGTACCTCCACTTTTCCCTGAGTCATTACTCTCCACTGCCCAATACCAATTCCTGCTTCTGACTCACGAGTCATTGCTGCGGCTTGCCTGGGGACCTTTCGGGGTGAGCTGACACAACACAGCAGATGGCACTTACACTGAAAAATACTATTTAACTTTATTGTGGCCAATAGTTCAATGTAAGTATGTTGCTGTCAGATGAATTCCTTGCCACCAAAACAAACAAAAGTGGGATCTTAGGGGCCCAAAATTACTTGTAAATTGAAATGTTTATCTATTTTCAAACCATCTGCCTCACATATTCAGTTTCTGTTTGCTCAGTCTTGTAAGAGGAGAAGAAGAAAGAGAAATCCAATGACATGAACTATTCATGACCACTGTAACGAGGCAGTGTTTAATCAAATAACAAAGTTAAACAAGGCATAGCTGCACTGAAGTTCATTCTAAAGCCATAGCTTGCAAACTTGGAAAGTATCCAAACTAGCCTTGTGTCCGCACTTAAGAAACTGAAATAAAACTGTAACACACACACATGCAGACACACACATATATACATCCAAATAGAAGGATATTCTTCATGCAAAACATATTCTAAATATATTTTGTTGACACTGGTTAAACATAAAAGGATTGTGGTGTTATTTGTTACATTTCTTAATTTCTAACAGACTTCTAACACAGCACTTTCCTTCTAATAAGATATACTTATGTATGTATTCCCTCCACCTCTACAAATTGCCTCTTTGTATTTAATTGTTTTTTATATGATAAAAATTCTTTTTAGGTAGATGTTATACATTAATTTGTCTGTTTTAATGACAGAAACTGTGTAGGTAGATCTTAGATATTAATTAGTTTTCATTAAATTAATAGAAAAAAAGACAAAATATATTTAAAACATAAGTATGGCAAATCCAGAATCTGGGCAGCTACAAGTAAATGATAGCTCTGAACTCAGTAAAAAAGAAAAAGACCCTGAAGTTTGGTTACACCGGAAGTAGATTAGCTGTTGTGCAAAAGCTGAAGAAATAAGCCAAGCTTATTATTTCAGCAAACAATGCATTCAGCCCAGTTATAAGAACAGATGTGTTCATTTTCATACAGAATATCATAGCCCACTTTTTTTAAACTACAACCTTGTTTCTGCTCTGGCATATTTCCATCAGAGGACCCAGCCTCTTTCTAAGGCTTTTTTTTTTTTTTAATCAGGTGCAGCTGAGCCTATTTAAACTCAATCATGCCCACAGGAAAATCTAGCAATGCCCCTTGTTTTTCTCAGCTGGGGAGACTGTTTGACCCAGGAATTGGAGATCCCATCTGGAATACCTGCTAGGGTTTAATCTCCTCCGCCCCATCTGCCCTCCATGTCACTCTGGCTCAGCTGGTACCACAAGGCAAAGCTGGGCTCACAGCAGTGTCCCCCAGAGACTGTGCCTGCGGGGGCATCAAAGGAAACACGCAGCCTGCCACAGCCCCCTGATGGGATCTGAACTCACTTGTCCTTATTCTCCTCTTTTACAGACTAGACACCAGTGTCATTCCCCTGCCTCAGAGGAGTTATTTCTCATTTTCACTGGTGTAAGAGAGCCATCAGTCCCTATGCCACCTGTGGCAAGGACAATCTATTATGATGGATATTTCAACCTCTTCTCAATTTCTCAGCATTCTCAGCATTTTCCAGGGTACCTTGAAAATGCGATGCAGCTGGGTTTTTCATCAGCATATAAAGCTGAACAAACTAATTACAGCCAGGAAAAGAAAGTTTTATATGCATTAGCATCTTTCCCTGACCCCAAATAAGCTGTTATTTAAAATTCTTCAATGAGTGGTTTCTGTAAGCATACCAGCCTGTAGCTTGCTCAAGAGAGAGTTGTTCTATTTAATTATTATTTTTATTCACAACTTGCTATCCATGTGGTGGGTCTGATCTCTGAATCACATGGTTGTCTTTGTGCCCAAGACTCCCTGACTTGCCATGGGTTTTCAGCTCATTGTGGAAGAGTGTTGCCACCCATATTTAGGTAAATAGATGTTCACACATGTTTTGCACCATTCTTTCAATTAATATCTTTAGAGACAAAGTCATGCCTTTAAGAACTTACAAAAAGCTACTAGGACAAGGTTACAAGTGTTGTTAATTAGGAAAAAAAAAAAAAAAACAGAGAAAAAGTTTGGATTGTATTAATTTACCAAAATTTACAGAATTCCTCCAGAAATCAGAGAGGTCTGGGAGAACCCAAATGGCCCACTTCAGGTTAAAAAACAGCTTCTTTTCCATTTTCTGTTGTCAGCTTGCCAAGGGGGCTCCCCAGCATCCCCTGTGGATCATTTGCAGGCCCCAGGACTTATGAAGTTCCTCAGTGAGGACCAGTGGTCTCTGAAACAGCAACCTCCACCCTTCCTAGCCCCAGGCTATGCGGCAGCTACCCAGCTTGTTTTGGTAGGAAATGCTGAAAACAGAGAGAGGGGGCAGAGGAAGTGCCATAGGTGTGAGACAAGGGTACACCAAGTTTTGAAGGAGAAGGTTCCTCTGCAAATCACTTCTCTCCCCAGCTGTAGTTGCAAGCAGTGTGCAATCAAATACAAAGTTAGTTAGCTTGTTTGCCTACTTCTCCCAGACTCCTGCCGTGTTTACTCAGCTGCCCTGGTGATTTGGTGATTACTCCCGAGACCGGGCTCCTCTTGCTCGGACCACTAGAGGGCTTGGGCTTGCTCCGGGAAAGTACTAAAAATCTGCAAAATTCCTCTTTTATGTTTCACCTATGCATATAAAAATAAAAAGTGAGACTTATGAGGCACGTCTAGGTTTTCTTCTCTTTGTTAAAGGTTTGCCGGATATTTTGCTCAGTACAATCCTTTGGGATAATGAGCATGGGAGACGTGCACCCTAACTCTGGGGGGAGAGAGCTCTTCATCTTTGCAGAGACCTGTCAGACAAGACAAATACCCACAAACCTCTTATACCTGTGATCATCTTTGGGATTTAGGGGATTTTAGAAGTAGAGATTTTGCAGATTTATCATTCCTGCTATATATCATAAGCCTAAGAAAGCTTGCTTAAGTTGACTCACTTTTGGAGAAAAAAAAAATCTGATTCAAAAATAAAGGCAGACAGGAATCGTAAACTAATTCTAGTACTGCATGCGCACAAAACCACAGAGACCATGAGTTCATCCTCCACAATTAAATTTGGTATTAATATTGTCAAACAGGTATAACTGTTGTTGTACATATCTTACACACTAACCATCTAAGCAAGTTAAGGGCTTCAGTCCCATTTTTTTGAACCACAAGGGTTCATTTCCTGAAATATCTCTACTGTCAAAACAGTAGCAATCATTATCAACATGGATAAAAAATACAAAAATGTATAAATCTCTTAATACATGTGCTAAGGGATTATTTTCTTAGTTTGAACCATTACTGCAGCAGAGCAGTTAAGGAGCTAAGCTAATACTGCTTATGGTATCATTCCAATTCACAATAAAAAACGTATTATAAGGATGAGCTCCAATAAAGGATGAAAGTGCCAAAAGCAAGACTGGGCAGTTAAGTGCTTAAATCTAAAAATGAAACAAACTAAAATCCATCTGTGACTTCCTTTTTGACCGCAGCTTCTCCCAGGTATTTACAGCTGTGTCCCTCTTCACACTCAGACTCCTCCAGTCCTTGCAGCTACAGTTTTATCCCCTTTTATCTCAAACCCAGTTGGGTTTGACCAGAAACCACCCAAGCTGCTCATCCCAGGCTGTCTGTTCAAGTACTGGCAGCCTCTGCCTTCTCCCTTCATCTTCTTTTCTTAGCATGCTAATTTGCCTTGACTTCCACTGCATGGAGTGGCAACCTCCAAGTCTCTCTCGGTCTTACACATGTCTACTCAGCTTATCAGTCCGTGACTCCCTGCCCCAAAGACACAGTGCTCAGAGTCCTAGCAAACCTTTCAATCCTTAGTTCTTTGCCATTTTCTCAAAATCCCCATGCCCGTAGGTCTTGTACCCTTTTGCTCTCCAAGTCCTCCAAACCAGCTAGTTAGACTTTCCCCCAAAAACCTACAGTTGTGTTTCTTTCCTGCTTTTCCACCTCAGTTGTGAGCATGTAACCACGTCCTGCTGTGGTGGGCATCTTCTTGCCATCCAAAACCTGGGTGCCAATGGAAGAGTCCCGGACCGTGCAAAAGAAATAACCTCTAACTTGATTGAAGATTAACATATTTTTAATAGAATCAGGAAAGTGTACAAGACTAACAAATTTCTTGTAATGAAAGCATGGGAGGTTTACTGTTTCTCAAAAGAAAATATACAAGATTTTAATGAGGAAAAATGATCCTCTTTTTTTTGCCTTGTTTTTAGAAAGGCTAATCTATCTGGCCTATTATTTCTAATTAGATAAGCCAACTTAGTAAGAGAAAATCCAATCTGTTTCTCCAGAAATGTATGCAAGAACATATATGTGTGCTTCTACAATAGTCTGTTCAGTGATGGGTACTTTTTGTATAATATTTCTGATGTTCAAACTCTGCCTTGCCATTCCCCTTTCTGTCTTTATTCCTCCACTGCGTCATTTTTGCTTTGCTGTATTCTTTGCCTCATCCTCATGCAGGTTTTTTCGTGATGCTGGTGAGAGTCTACCAGTCCTGCCAGGCACCCTCACTTTCTGCTTTCAAACTTCTCCTCATCTTTCACTTTTCTGCTCACTGGAGGCTTCTACAGCTCCTGTGTTTGCAGCCCCCTCTTCCCCTTTCTCAAAGGACATAAGCTACCACGATTTGCCCAGGGCACAGTAGGACTGTAGCAGTCCACCAGACTAAGGATGTTTGGTTGTAGGCTCTTGAAGTCAAGAATTGTACTTGTGTTTCTCAGATATATTGAAATTACTTTGCCACTTACATAACGCTTAATAAAAGGAACAATGGTGTCAATGCACCTTCTCTTTGCTTCCTTTTCTGTAAGCTATTGTTGCTTATATTACATTGCTAACATAGAGTTTACAGCATCATTTCTGTCTTTATTGGATTGACTCATGACTTTTTCACCACCGTTGATATAAATGATGTTATAAAATCAGAAGAATAAAAACTCTCCAGTTCCATGAAGGGAGATACAGAGTCCAAAGCACTTTTATTCCAGTCGTATTTATTTCAGTTATTGCTGTAACAGGACTGTTACCTGGAGTGTAACACAGCCAAAGTGAGAGTTTAGAGGTTGTCCGCAACACTTTGGCTTTGCTTTGCTTGTTGCATAACCATTTAGGTAAGTTCGTCAAGTTTTAACACATATAGATGATGATCTCATGTAAGAACCTACAAATTAGATGAGGTTTCAGAAGAAATTACATATTACTAAGCATCCTCAGTATGCTTAAATTAAAGTCACATGTATACTTGTATATAAACATGTACAGAAAATTCTGTTTGTCGAAGTGAGAGACAATAGTGGTTGGATCCAGCTTTCTTAATTTTGGATAGTTGAGCTATAGGCTCTCTCTTCTCCTGTTTACATCTTGAAAAGAAGACTTCCTGGCAAAATGTTTGCATTTAATGGCATTTTATTTTGATTTTGATTTTTATGAACATCTTCCCTTCTCTCTCAATTCTTTGACACCTGCTGGTACAATATATACCTTATTTTTCCCCATAACTCTTAAGTATGAGGATTAACAGGGAAAAATGTGTTTCCTTGCCAGAAGAAAAACTGCTTCTGTCCTGAATTTCCTTCAGTTTTTTGAAATCTCCTCAAAGAAAAGGCTGCATACCTTTATATTTTGTCATAGGCAGGGCCCTATGCACTCTCTTCTTGCAAAACTGAGGAATTTAACAAGAGTTTTCTCCTTGTAGAAAGTTATCATCCCCTAAAAAAAAAAAAAAAAAGAATTTTCAAAGTGCCTGAAACCATACCGTAGACAATTGGGGACTTCCGATTTTTGGACCCACTGATGATTAATTAAATGTCAGACCTTACAAATGTCACTAATGGTTGTTTTAGCAAGACATACCCAATTAATGTGCTTATTCCATTACAAGCTTCCCACACTTGATAACTGCTGAAATGCCTTTATCCCTGTTGCCAAAGCTTCTACCTTTATACTTCCTCCAGCAGCTCATGAGAAGTAAACTTTATTAATATATACTTTTAAAATACAATGCAGGGTAAATTAAATGTAATATGAAAATGCAAAACATAGGAAATCTTGTTCTGCGTTATTATTTGTAACCTTTAAACAGTAGAAACAGCTATTTTAATTTACTTTCAATTGGCAGAAAATGCAGGAGAAAATACAGATTTAAAGCTTAGCTTGTTGCAGAGTGCATAACTATTTCCATCTATCAAATTAAATGTCTGCATTAGCTTGTTGCTAGCATCAAAAGGGAAGGGAGTAATAAATAATAGCAAGGCAAAAGGAAATAGTCAAAAATTGAGATCAGTAGACAAAATCAGCAAACTTTAGTAAGGCTTTCAGCACCGTCTCGCATAAGATCCTCACAGAGAAGCTGATGAAGTATGGGCTGGATGAGCAGACAGTGAGGTGGATTGACAACTAGCAGAATGGCTGGGTTCAGAGAGTGGCAATCAGTGGCATGAAGTCTAGTTGGAGGCCAGTGACTACCAGTGTACCCTTGAGATCAGTGCTGGGTCCAGTCCCATTCAACATCTTCATTAAAGATCTGGATGATGGGGCAGAGTGCACCATCAGCAAGTTTGCTGATGACACAAAACTGGGAGGAGTGACTGACACGCCAGAGCTGTGCCCCAGTTCAGAGGGATCTTGACAGACTGGACAAATGGGCTGGTGGAAACCTCAAGAAGTTCAACAAGGGAAAGTGCAAAGTCCTGCACCTGGAGAGGAAAAGCCCCATGCACCAGTACAAGTTGGGGCCTGACTGGATGGAAAGCAGCTTGGCAGAAAAGAACTTGGGATCTTGGTTGAAAACAAGTTGAACATGAGCTAGCAGTGTGCCCTTGCTGCAAAGACTAATGATATCCTAGGCTGCATTAGGAGGAGCGTTACCGGCAGGTCAAAGGAGGTGATCCTTCCCCTCTATTGAGCACTGGTGAGGCCACATCTGGAGTGCTGGGTCCAATTCTGGGCTCCCCATACAAGAGAGACATGGACATACTGGAGAGAGTCCAGCAAAGGGCCACAAAGATGATAAAGGGGCTGAATCATTTCTTCTCTTTCATGAGGAAAGGCTGAGAGAGCTGGGACTACTCAGCCTGGAGAAAAGAAAACTCAGGGATCTTATCAATGTATACAAACACCTGAAGGGAGGGTGCAAAGAAGACGGAGCCAGGTTCTTGTCAGTGGTGTCCAGTGACAGGAGCAGAGGCAATGGACACAAACTGAAACACAGGAGGTTCCCTCTGAACATCAGGAAACACTTTTTCACTGTGAGGGTGACCAAGCACTGGCACAGGTTGCCCAGAGAGGCTGTGGAGTCTCCATCCCTGGGGATACTGAAAAGCCATCTGGACATGGTCTTGGGCAACCTGGTGTAGGCAGCCCTGCTTGAGCAGGGGTTTGCACCAGACGACTTCCAGAGGTCCCTCCCAACCTCAGTCATTCTGTGATCCTGTGATTCTCTGAAAATTTCAAATTAACCTCTAAAAGCTGGTTTGGTACAGTGATAATGATATAAAACAGAGGATATAAATAACTGCTACTGGTGCCGTCTCTAATACTTGTGGCTTAGTAAAAGGATTATTAATGTCTTGATCTGAACTGTTTATCTTGCACTCCTATTATTATATTGTTTTTTGAATCTTCAGACAATTACTGTAAATCAGTACGTTCTTCTCTTTCACTGCTTTAAATCTCTTTGATTAATAAAGACTATCCAGATAATGTACTTTCCTTGTCTGAACAGCTTCAAAAGGGAGAAATACAGTTTTCTTATTTTTCTTCCCCAAAATTCACAGAGCTGGTCTCTGGAGAGGTAACTGCAACCAGTGAGAATGGCACTTGGAGAACCTAATGTTTCTGACAAAGCTTCTGAAAAACAAACCCAAAGATTAAAAAAAAGACTTTGGCAGCTTGAGAGCCAAACAGCTGGCAGGCCATGTAGGAAAATGAAAATATTCCCATTCTTAATAATCAGTGTGGAAAATTCACCAAGGAAAACCCACTTTCTTTTTGCTATGCCTTTCCATTTGGGTCATCAGTTTTCATGATTTCTGGATGAGGCAACAGGCTGTCATGAAAATTGTCAGGAGACAGAGCTTTAACACAAGATATTAGAAATTCTAGGATAAGACTGAATTGTCAAAGCAGATAGGCCACAGTAAATCCCTTAAGCTGTGCTGGAACAGGCAAACACAAACAGGCAGCAGTGCACGAGGCTCACAATGGTTCTGAAATTGCACTTCAGATCTTATGGGCTTATCAAGAAGTGCCCAAGAATTCATCCTCTCACTTTGAAATGGATATTTATCTTACAGCTACTATGGATCCATGAGACTACTTAGGCATACCGTCATTTATTTAAGAAAGAAGAAAAGAGCTGTTCATAAATAAAAATTTTAAATGCATTTTTTCACTTTAAATGTATTAAATGTGTAAACATAAAGGAGCTAAAACACTTTTAAAAATAATGTGCAGTATTTGTTTATCAGTCCTGTGACCTTATTCTAGAAATTTTTACATAGTTGTTTGGTATTATAAATTTTAGACTACTGACTTTTACAAACATATATGCACATAAGCATATGTCATCCGTCCAAACAGGGACTTCGGATTTCACAGCGTTTGGATCATTTGTCTTGCCCATCTTTAAAATTCTTCAATAATGAAAATGGCTGTCAGAGTACTTCCTGAGACCAAACAAATGCTTGTGTCAGTCTGCGTTTGAAAATGCGCTGAAAGTCTAAAGTTATAATTATTTTTGACTTATGCATATTCCAGTGTCCAGAGTGGTGTCTGGGAAACCTGGGGCAGCCGTCGGCACTCCCGCGAGGCCATGCAGATGCTCAGGTCGCCACTTTGAAGTACCACAGGCCCGGTCCTCAAACACTGTATCGGTTGGCAGCTGGCTGAGCTGTGTTCAGCATGGAAATGCACATAATAGAGGAGGAAAGATTTTGGCAAGAGACAAAACCCTGAGGTAAGTAGGCATGAGCAGTTCGGAGAGAAACAAGGAATGAAAGGAGCTGAAAGACACCGAAAAACTGAAACTCATTTTTATTAAGGGCTATCCAGGCAGCCTCAGTGGCATTTAGCAGTTCAACAGGACATTGTAACATACAAATTTCCCTGCAAACACCCCATGTTGGTACAGCTGCTGACAGCTGGCTTGTGTGGGGCCAAGGCCCTTCCTGCTGCAGGATGGAGAGGAACAGGGCAGAAGATGGGCAGCAAAGGTCTAAGAACCAGCTGTGCCACCGCCTGCATCACTCGGTAGATAGGGGGACCATGCTGGCAATCACTGTTTCCAAAAGATCCTTTCCACCCCTAAGCAATAACTGTGGCCCCACATCCTTTTGTCAACCCAGGGACTCGCTTGTGAGCAGACACCAGACACAGAAACCCCAGTTTTCAAGCAATTTGGTTCTGCCAAACTAGGCAGCAGAGCAATAACAATTTGCTTTTCCCAGTTTTCTGCTGTCCCATCCAGGTACTACCCTCTGGCTGATGGCTGGAGCCAGGCCTGCCACAGGCTCACTGCTAGGTTATGAGAGACATTTGTACACTTATTTAGAGAGCCACATTCCCAGCTTTGGCTCGTGCTACCAGCTACACGGTGCTTGCTTCCAAGATGAGGTTTGCATGTTGTGAGAAAACTGGAAAAAATCTAAAGCGGTGCTTTCATAGTCCTAATAATTGTCTGCTTTATACTTTGCATTAATTATCCACTGTTTCAGAGCGCCCAGACATATTGGCTCTGAGGTTGCTCTACCTTTTGTAAGCACATGAATAATCTTAATTCCTTCACGAGTTGTCTGGAATGGAGTATTTAACCACCCTACATCCCAGGTATTTTATCATAAAACATAGTAATGGTTGTTGAAGTTGTCCCTGCAACAGCAGGGAGCCTTGAGGTGTACCTGACTGAACACTACTTTGAAGTCTTCCAGTTGCATTTTATTTTCAGAGAGTAAACGGTGTAACTTCAGGAGGAATAGCATTTTTGAAAAGCAGTGCAGTAACAAGGGCCAAATACATACGATGTGCAAATAAAACAAAACAAAAAATTAAAAAGAGTCATCTCAGAACTGTTGGGTAAATCTTGTTGTCATGGTGCTTCTAGAAACCTCTTCCTATCTGCTTTGTTTTCCCAGTGCCATTAATTGCTCACATCTTAAGAACCTGGATTTGTCACTAATAGTTGGGCTGTGGGATGCACACACTACGATGTGGCTCACTCTGCATTCTGAATGGGAACACACTTCATTCATAATTCACCAAAAGGCATTTTGGAAAGAATATTTTGAAAAAAAAAATAAATTCAGATTACACTGCTTATTTTTATAATCCGATGATGGACTTCTTGCGTTTCCAAGCCTGCATGGTTTTGTGTCAAGAAATCAGTCTCTTAAGTATTTGCCACATGATGCAAAGCAATTCATTTAGTCACTTAGTATTGTATTCCCACTTGCAGTCTTGGACTGGTGTCAAAAACATGAGAGAAAACCCTTTCCAGGGAGAAATCTATAATGAACAAGGAAATATTGCTCCATCTGAGGTGAACTTAGAAATTGACAGCTGGGGGGGGGTCACAAGAAAATTAATAAAATCCCATACAAGCACCGAACTTGTCATCACTTTCTTACTGTTGATATAGGAAAAGACTTGTCCAGACAAATGTATCCATTTATTCCACAAGACAAAAGCAGAAATACATAACCACAGTTACAAATAACCCAAAAATAATCCAACTGACAAATACTGCAAATTTCACAGAAGTAAGGGCAAAAAAGCCATTACAACTCAAACAGTAGAAGGTGCCGAATACCACGGACACATTGCTTTTTTAGTCACATTTTTTCCATGTTGCCGGATAGAAGCAACTGATGAACCAGAGGAATGAAGAGAGGCAAAAGAACATAAAAAAAGACCAAAGGCGTGAAATTATAAAAGGTGTGAAAGACCAAAGGTGTGAAACAGAAATAGGAAAGATCTCTCAAAAGAAGAGAGGAAAGAACACTCGCATATCAAGCATTGATTGGGCTGCACTGTTTCATTAAAGGCTATATCTAAGGTACCAGCTTTAGTAGAAGAGAACATGGGAACAAGTAGAGATGGAATAATTTAATTTGAGAATAATAAATTGGTTGAAAATTAGGGTTCAGTTCCCCTTAAATTATTCACAAAAAGGGGGCAGCAAGGCAGATTCACTGTGCTGGTGGTCGGCTATCTTTCTTCACCTGAAGCAGCCAGGGGGCCAGGGGCACACCCCCAAGACAGGGCGAGACACCTCCTGATACCTCTGAGCACACGTGTTGCTTACTCAGGAGTATCCTACCCACCAGGTTACAAGACTTTTGAGGTGAATACACTCACAGTTATTCCTAATGAAGCTCATTATACAATAATTCAATTATTATTATTCTAGAGAGCTGCTAGGACAATTGCACAGGCTGGGGATACCTGGTTTCTAGTCCCACCTCTGGTGAACACTGATCATGTCTGTAGGAGAAACCTATAGTCCTCAACTTCAGGAACCAGTGTCTAGAGGCACCATGTATGCCCCAGGGCATGTCCCCTGTGCATTTACATTTACCTTAGGAGCCTGGCCAATGCATGTGTCACTCTCCTGGTGCATCTGCCTGTGTTTTCTTCCAGGGGAAACCAAGGTACACTGGGCTGTGAAGCGGTGTCCTACCAGGTCTCTGCCTAACAAGGCAAAAGGAAAGCAGTGAGGTGTGTGTGTGGTCTTGGTAGACTGGAAATGCTCCTGAGCCCCACAGATTAGCAATAAACTTTTGAAACCATTTGTTAGCTGGGAACGTGGCTCAAACTGGCTTAAAAAAACAAGAAGCAGATAAAACCAGTATCTTCCACATGTTAGTTAACCATTATTGGACAGCACTGATTTTGTTCCTGAAGATATCTAAGCGTTTATGTATTTGAGGTTGTATTACTATTACTATTTTGATGTTTTACAAGTACCAGGAAATGAAAGTTTCAGTTGACATCAAAAGGCTTGTTATATGTCAAACAAAATTACATTTTTTCAGGTATTCATGTTGCCGTAATTACACTGTCATCAACCTGCTTCGCTTCATATTTCACATAGAAAAATTGATTATTCTCATGGCTTAATTAACAAGAAATACATCAGGATAAACTGCTTGAATCAGTTTAAATTATTGTATTCATTCTTATTGGGATTTTATTTATCCTCGACATTAAAAGAGGACATTAGCTCTGTACCACTTCCATAGCACAATAAGCAGGCTGGCAGGGTTGCATTTGTAGAATGGTGTTTCACGCTCTCTGTGTCAGAGATTGTTTTCATTTGCTGATAACTTTACAATACTTGAAATGTTTAGGCTGAAATTTTGCAGCGTGGGCATCTATTTCAAAATAATTTTTCACACACATACCCGCGCATACACACACAAAGTTACAGTTACAGCTACAGCTGAATATTTTAGCTCTTTCCGAAGAAAAAGTGGGAAGGCTACAGGAAAATGCATTATTTTGCCCAGCATAAAGAATGTTGATGACTTTCCCTCCAAAAGGATACACCTTGGGGTTTGTGCTTAATACATAGTAAGAGGGTAACTTTTGTGCTAGATTTATTGCTTTTAACTTCTGCAAAAATCCTAGCTGAATATGACTTCTTATTTTTACAAAAACCCTCTTTCACACATGTAGCAGAGAGACATCTTAAATTGTTGCAGCTGAAAACTCCACAAAAATGTCCTGTTCTGGGCTAAGTAGGACATTTCCCAGCTCTGGACTGCAGTGGGGTGTGCTACGTCTGGGGTAGGTAAGGTGAATTAGTCCCCTTCTGCCCAGGTCTGTGGGCTGCCATCACGTTATATTTACCTGATTACACCCTGCCTCTTCCCTGCCCTATTTACTGCACAACACAGGGGATGAATGTGCGCTGTGAAGCAAAGGAGGGTGCGGACTGCAAGACCCTGCATTTATTTGTGCAGAAACAGGGAAGTAAAGGAGGAACTGGGCAGGAGACAACTCGTGGAGACAGGACAGTCTTCTTGCACGTCGATTGTATCCTGCCCTGGAGAACCGCCTCCTTGAACACCTCAGATATAATGCCAGAGAAAGGTGTTTAAACTTAAGAAGCTCGTTGTCTAGGGGAACCAACTTAAGCTCCTCGTGCCTGATGTTCTGAAGTGCACAGACAGATATGTCAGCTGGGACTATGCTTTAAATGTATAAAGTGTGAGTTTGGGTTGTTATCCCCTTGAAAGTTTGAAATCAGATGTCCAAATGAAGTAGATAGGTTTTATATTCATTGTCTTAGCTCCCCAGCAATAAAAGTGCTTTATAATACCTCACAGGAATTGTGAAAATGAACAAGTTAATTGTTAATATGTTACCAGATACATTGATTAATTACTGGGGTAATACAGTGACAAATGCCATTGAGAAACTTGTGAGGAAAAGAGCAATTCTACCTGTACGCCAGTATACAACTAGTATTTGGTACATTAGATGTGAGGAGAAAAGGAATGTTGAAGACTAGGAGAAAATAGTTTTTTTTAAATATGTGGTTCTGATTTGATCATCACTGTTGCTGCACACTAAATGAGGCCAGTCATCTGTGGAAATATTTGTGCTTCTGTCTTCAGAGTGCAATGCTAAATGAAGATCGGATAGACTGATTTAATTTCGACATTTCCTAACTTATAAGTGTTTGTTTTTGTAATGTGAACAATATCCTTAGCTCATTTTGAATGTCTCCTCCAAAAAAAGTTAAATCACATATTAATGATAAAAAATCCTCCCCTTGGCAATACTGTGGGTATTGAGGTAATGAGGTCTAAAAATTTCTTAAATTTTCTAATTGTATCCAAATCATATTACTTCACTATGTGTGGGATGGTCTGATATTTGCAGTGCTTCCTAGACATTTTCAATAGTCTGTAGTAGTGAAATGCTACGGAAAATAGCCATCTCAGGCACTTAAGCTCAATTAACATTCCAGTTATGGATAACCTAATTAGAAAGTTAGATTAAAACCATCAGAATGTGATGGATTCATGTCAGAGATTTCAGACAAATATCAGGATAAAATTAAAAAATAGTCTTGAATTTAACTTCATGAATGACTGTCTCTACAGGAATACAAACAGGACTATGCAGAATACTGTTTAAATCTTTAAATGCTTTTCTGCATTCTGGCAATTTTAGTTATTTTATACTCCAATTATAATTTATTTTTAATCTAAAACACCTTGCTTGAAATCTTCTGAGATTTACAGTTACATCTGGTTGAAAAAATGGAATAAAATTCACAAAAATGTTGACAGTATTCCCTTATTTCCCTTTGGTGTCCAAGTGCAATAAAACGAACGGTATCAAGGGGTGCTGTTTATAAGCTTTCCTTTTTTGCTTTCTCGCTTTTACCACCTTGCCAGTTTTCAAAAATTTTTTTTCAATGGTTAAAAAAAGTCACCAAGTGGCAGAATAAAGATTTGCATCATTTCCTTTGGGTTTGCAGGGCTGTTGTTTTTCTTTACTTCAGAACCCAGATTGTTTTCATAAGTTGCAGAGTGGCAAATGGCAGCATGAAAGCTTTTTCTCTGTAAAAATTCTTACCAATGGATTTTATTTATTGACAAAGAAAAAATAGAACAAATTTTCATAATGCTTTTTAAACCTCTAAAAAGGTTCTAAAATATATATTTTCTGAAGACTTTTTATTTCATCCTGTTCTAAAACTGGGCTAGAAGGGTGGGGGTGTTTGACTGATTGTTGCCCAGAGTAGACTAGAATGAACTATTGTCACTAACTCCATGTCCACTTTCAAGAATATTTTATTTCCATGGTATTTCTTGAATTCTGACTTTAGCATGTACAATTATAAGTATAAGTAAAAATAATAATGAGATAGAAACATATATTAATTTTAGACTGTAACAAGGGTTTTGATTGCCTGTGGTTTGGTTAAAGGCATGTCAGTGACTTTCTGTGAACTTCCTCAGTAACCTTCTGTGGTAGCATTTGCAATAATACATTTAATTTTAAAAATGTAACGAAGATTAATTAGAAGAAGCAGGTAAATGGAGATGAGGTAAGTGTAGTTTGGTTATGGACCGTACAAGGGAGCACAGGCTGACTCTAAGAGGTAAATTACCTTGAGAAGGAATCCTGTTCCACCCTGGGAAATCCCAGGAGCCCCTGTCCTGCACACTGGCACCAGATTCTTCTTCTCCAACATATAGCTTGCAAATTTTGTTTATAATCAAAGTAAGGTGATAGGGATGGAAAGCATAAGCACTAAGTGAGCTTCAATTCCAGTATTATACTTATTAGCTGTCCTCTGTGAACTTCACTCGTTGCAGGAATAGGTGTTTAATGAAGAAAAGGGGATTAAGTAGCAACAAAACACAGACCCTGAGCAAGTGGGAGGGTAAATGGAAGGAGAACTCCACAGCTGCCAAGATATTTCTTAGGCTTAGTACATTTCCTAGGGAAAAAAAATACATTTGTCTGATAGACCCTCCTAGCAACAAAATTTGTGCATGAGCATCTTATATGTCTGTTTCTCCTTGAAAAATATTTGCATAAAAGCCAAAAAGTTGTCCAAATGCTGACCCTCATGAATAAGAAATTAAGTTCTTGGTGCACTAAAGAATGTGTTTAATGGAGGAAAAAAATATTTATTTTCTTTGCTCCTTGGGGATAGGAACAAAAAATGTTATGCTGTAAAGACAGTTTATGTGTTTACATTCACCTGCACTAGTCTCCATAACTTGAAGAACATGCCACCTCATAAATGTATGTTTCAGCTGTCTGATGTAGATTTTTGCTTAATTCTTTGGCAAGTCAGCTAGGAAACTTTCAAATGCAGCAAAAGCACAGATGATAATTAGATAAATAATCCCACTGGAGAAAAGTCAGGAAAAAACAGTCTTGTCTGACTCACGGTTCAATTGTTATGCAGGCATTTGGTGTGACACAGGGCAGAAAAAGGTCAGCTACTGTTGTCCCATTACTTTAAGCTTGGTGGAAGTCTATAAATACACTAAAGCCATTCCCAATCCCTGCTGGTCAGGATCAGGCTTAATATGTATACCTACAACAGCAAATAGTGAGCACTAGGTAATTCCAGTTGTGGAAAGCATATTGAAACAAAACTTTGGGATCACTTCTGTGTTTAATGGCCACCAAATGTCCTAAAATACTATAGAGTCCAGTGAGGCCATAAGAAGGAAACATTTGAAATTAAAAAGTAGAAATAATTTTAAAATATCAGTTGGTCCTTTCTTTTTTCAAAAGCTGTTGTTCATTTTATGAGTACTTAACTAGACTCTCTTTTTACATTCTTTCTCTTAACATCTCTGTATTTGCTTCTTTCAGGAGCATACTTCTGTAAGCAGCATGTCTTCTTCATAAATAATTATAAAGACTTTTAAAAATACTTCATAAAATATGTATGTATTTTTTAATGCCAATCACAGGCTAAATGCTTGCCAGCAAGTCGCCATCAAAATTTTGTCCTGTGAAGAGCTGCAAAAGCTTTCTGGGATAATGCAAGAGGGGAGAAAAAATAAAGAGTGTGCACTGAGCCCTGGGAGACATTGCATAGCTGTGCAACTGGATGAGCAGAGGAGAAACTTGGTAGTTTTGATTCACAGGCTGGGGAATTGCATGTTTACAGGCAGGTACAGAAACACCTCCTAGCCATGCTACTTTCTGAACATGAATGTTGTTTAGAGTGTCAAGGTAAAATGAAGATGAGTTGTCTCTTACTTCACGCTGAAACCCCAAGTGATGCAGCAGTCCATCACATGTAACCATTAATCTGCCTGGAGGACGCATCTCAAGTTTTCCTGTTTACCATAGAGAAGGATCAAATAATGCAATTACCACACAAACTGCAGAGGTGGTTCATCATACACCTTACAGGTGCTGTGCCTGCAGGCAGCCCCAGTGCCTTTAGGACAATCAGACCTTTTTGAAGAAAGTGAACTTGCAGTCTTTGGTCGTACATGTAGCAGTAAGGAAACACAAACTCCACCAGAGACATGAGCACCCAGAATATTATGTAGCCTCAGCTGTGTCAAATGTTCAGCGCCAGTTTATGTTAAAAATTTCTTACAGCTGGGCAACCATTGTCTAATGTAAACCACATTAAAAAAAAACCCTAAATACTGAAGTGCTTTTCTGAATCACCAGTTCTACAACCACTCCTTCCACTTGCCTGCACAAGATAGCTCTGCTAATCATTTAATGTGCCACAAAATGCACTCAGTCAATGCTTAAACCTTGCAGGTTGTTTTTTTGTTGTTGCTGGGTTTTCCTACCTTAGTTTTCTCTTTGTATTAACAGCTTGATGGTGGATCGAATGGTGGGAGTCAAATCTTACTCAACTTAGAGTCATAACAAAAGACATCCCCTTCCAAGTATTGCCCTGTTCTAACACTAATGAATGAAACAGCAAAGTTATCACCATGAACAGAGAGGGAAAGCCAGATACCCAATGAAGCTCGCACACGCCTCCCTGACCTTATTGGTTACTTTTGGAAAACACTCACACATTATTGTGACAAGCAACAGGATAAAGTCACCAAATGACAAATATTTTAGAGCAGCCATACTGTTAAAAATGTACGAGTGCTGCCTTTCCCACGCATACCATCCACATGGTGTGAGTTATTTTTCTCAATTGCTGCACGTTTATATCTATTTTGCAACACTGATAACTAATGCTTTTTGATTCAATAGCTTCTCACACAAAAACTCCACTATTTTCTGTGCTAAGCCTCTGGAAGAAGGATCTACTGGAGAGGCAGCATATAGATCCCATTTCCACAGGGAATTAATTTTGATTGCACCCCACAGGTTCAAAAAACTGTGTATTGCTGGTCTGCATTTACTTTTATTAAATCAGGACTAAATCCTATCATAAAAATAATCATAGAATCATAGAATCATAGAATACCAGGTTGGAAGGGACCTCAAGGATCATCTGGTCCAACCTTTCTAGCACAATCTAGATGAGATGTCCCAGCACCATATCCAGCTGAGTCTTAAACGTGTTCAGCATAGCAGAGTCAACCACTTCCCTGGGGAGATTATTCCAATGATTGACTCTTCTCATTGAAAAATTTACCTCTCGTGTCCAATTGGAATCTCCCTGGGAGTAATTTGTACCCATTACCCCTTGTCCTCACCACATGACTCCTTGTAAAAAGGGAGTCTCCATCTTCTTCCTAGCTCCCCTTTAAGCACTGGTACATGGTGATGAGATCACCTCTAAGCCTTCTTTTCTCAAGACTGAACAAACCCAGGTCTCTCAGCCTATCCTCATACGGCAGACTTCCCAGACCCTTGATCATCTTCGTGGCCCTTCTCTGGACCCCCTCCAGCCTGTCCACATCTTTTTTTGTATAACAGGGACCAGAACTGTACACAATATTCCAGGTGTGGCCTGACAATCGCTGAGTAAAGAGGGATAACGACGCTTTTATCTCTGCTGGTGATGCCCTTTTTGATGCAACCCAGCATCCTATTGGCCTTCTTGGCCGCAGCAGCACACTGTTCACTCATACTGAGCTTCCTGTCCATCAGGACCCCCAGGTCCCTTTCCATGGAGCTGCTCTCTAGCCAGGTGGATCCCAGTCTGAGCTGCACTCCTGGATTATGTTTTCCCAGGTGCAAGACCTTACACTTGTCTTTGTTAAACTTCATAAGGTTCCTGTTAGCCCCCAGCCTATCCAGATCTTCCTGCAGGGTGGCTCTCCCTTCCAGAGTGTCTGCTTCCCCACTCAATTTGGTGTCATCTGCAAACTTCATCAGGCTACATTTGATCCCATTATCCAGAGCACTTATGAAGATATTGAATAGCGTTGGCCCCAGTATTGATCCCTGAGGGACCCCACTTGTGACAGGTTGCCAGTTTGAAAACGAGTTATTTACCACCACCCTTTGGGTGTGGCCTGTCAGCCAATTCCTCACCCTCTGCACAAACCACTTGTCTGGGCCATAACGCATCAATTCCTCCAGGAGGAGGCCGTGGGGAACCGTATCGAAAGCCTTGGAGAAGTCCAAGTAGACAACGTCAACTGCTCACCCCATGTCAACCAAGTAGGTCACTTTATCATAGAAGGTCACTAGATTTGTCAGTCTTTCTATAATTATAATTTTTCATGTTTTGGCCAAAATTATCAGCAGAAATAACAAGTTCCTAAACTATTTGGCTCTCACTAAAATTAGATTTAGATGTTAATGCTCAGGTGAAATGAATCTTATTCAAATGCAAATTAAACATGAACCAGCAGAATAAATTGCTTTGTAGGTCTCTGTTTACCTCTAGTGATCCATGTTGCACCATTTTCCATTTTCAATTTTAGCTCTCATCTCTTATGTAGGTACAGAAACACAATTAAGAAGTTTGTTTAGTTACAGATTACTGGTAAAACATTAAATAGACCAGGTGTATAGCAGATTCTTTCAGAGTCTTGAGACTTTTGGCTTCTGACACTTCTGGAGTTTATTTAGCAAGAGTACTGCCGTATCTTTCATTGCTTATCAAAAATTGTTGACTTATTTGGGAAAAAAAAATGCCAAGATGACCACTGTTTAGTTTCTAAAGTTCTGTAAAAGAAAGTGTGTCCCTTCAGGGTTTTTTTTATCCTTAGTTTAGATGCATGAATTGAAGCACAGAGTTTTTAACTGTAACTTCTACAAGATAGAAAATTGGCAATAGAGAAGTACAGAAATTTCACAAATAACAGAGTAGCTGAGTCCAGTTTTAGGGTGAATCTTGTAGGTCCTAACTGGGAGACAAGAGGACTTATTTCCTGCAGACCTGCATGTATAGAAACAAAGCAGGAGGCTGGAGAGCCAGAATTCAGACACGTTTCATACCTTAAGATTTGGTTTTGATTTATATAGTCTCTCCCACTTTCTAAGAATGTCTTTCAATGTGGGATTTCTTGAATTTTAAAAATATTGTTTATTCTTTCTGTAGAAGATTAAGGATTGTGTTTAAATATTTTTGAGTTTAGCTTTAGATCTGCTTTAATTGTGGCACAATTTGGAACAGCACTGACCACAGATGTATGTGTAACTGTTTTGTGGAACATGTTTTTTCTCCAAAAAATGAGGCTGTAAAACTGGTAATTCTCTTTTGCCCCTGTTATCTGAACACTAATGACCTTTCCCTCTCTTCATTGAATTAAATATTAAGACTTAAGGAAAATAAAATTATAGAAAAACACTAAAGAATGAAAGAAAGAGCTGTTAGCTTGCCTACAGAAGATTATCAGATATGCAACAGACTCATGGGAAGGATTTACTAGCTCTAGCTCAATTTTAAATATGTTCCATACTAAATGAGACTTGAAAATTATCTATAATCTCCTAGTCTTTCTGAAGATAAAACAATAGAAAAATATGTGCTAATTTTTATTACTTGTCAGTACCATGTGTCTCTTTGCCATTATCCTTTCTTGTTCAGGGCAGGTCAAATGCGCATGGAGGCATAGATAGCACACACGGACACTCACACACACAAAGGGCGAAGAAAAGGAACATGGAGTTAATTGTGGCTATTTTTTTTTCTTCTTTTTTTTTTTCTGTTCGCAAAGACAGCAAGCATGAAGGCATCTGTGCCTGTCTAAATTCAGCCAAAACCATCTGTCAATAAGTTGCAGCTAAAGGGTAGAAAATCTAATCGTGACTCAGAAGAGTTAGAAGGGAATGTGGGAACAAGGGCCCAGGCAATAAGCTGTGGAGATGTGTAACAGTCAGATGGAAAGGGATGAGAAGCAGTTAAATGAATGGGGGCCATCTATTCTTACCACATTTACACTATGTGAACCCACTAATTAAATGAACAGTTATAGCATAAAGTACCACAACACACAGCAACGTTTTTCAGATTCATGCACATGCTCTGTTCTTCCTCCCATCTATATCTTCCTCCTCCTCAGCTCCAAACCATCATTAAGAAACTCACTGCATAGTAAATTTGTAGTTCTGTACAATGATAGTTACCTGAAATCAATGCTGGCTCTGAGTTATGGTGGCATCATAAACTGTTTGATTGCCTTAATGGAATTATTTATCATTGCAATTATTTATTATTTATCACATCAGTTCTTAAGTTATTTCTTGCTATTGATCATATTATCCTGTCCAATTTATTTTTCATTTATGTTGTCTGGATTAGAAACACATGAGAGGAAAACGCAGGTAATTATTAGTATGTTTTCTGCTTCAACAGAGAACATTTTGGGAGACAGAGCAACAAACACAGGATATAAGAGCATAATGAGTAAAACCTGCTTAACTCAAAACGTGGGTTCATTTTCTGAGTTATCTCAAAGTAGCCTCTACTCATTTTCCCAATTGCCTGGGATAACATTGGCCTTTCTGTGATAAAACTTGTGATTTTTACTATAGTCGTAAATGGGAACACTATTAAACACAAGAACAACTATCAAGAAGATGCAGAAAATCCAATAAGAACTGAGCTGTGTTGTACAGTAGACACTTTTGAACACTTCAGAATTATCATTACCACTATATATATACAGTGGTAATGTATGTATATACTTTAATACAGTATGCAGGATGCTCAACTAGGATTCAAGAAATCAGGAATTCTGTTTTGGCAAAGACAGTCCCTAAATGCAGGGAAAGTCACAGCATGCAGAAGTCTTGTGATTGTCACTTGGTTTCAGATTTTTCATCCGAGACGTATTTTTCCCCACCTCCTTTCCAAGACCCACTGTCCTGAGAAGTTCCCTATTCCCAGAGTTATGGCAGACATGCAGAAGAAAGGGCAGATGGCACAATGCAGACTTCGGCCCCAACACAGGGCTTGCACCTTCTGCATTGAGCTGTGTTCCCATTACACACAATTTCTCTCTTGCATTTTTACAAATGTTCTAGTCTTTCTAGAAAGTCATCTTTCTTAGCTTCTTATGCCTCTGTTTCCCCATCTCCTCCCTGTGTTGCCAGCTGAGAGTGCAAGACTGAGGTGCTTGTCACTCATCTGTGGAGTGCCTGGTGCAGTGGGAAGTGAAGGGCTACCACAACATAATGATAGAAATAGTGATAATGATACACTTCTCTGTAAGGGAAATGTGGTGTGTATCTAAAAATCATTCAGCAAGCAGAGAGAAGGTTGACTTCTAAACTGAGAAAAAAATCTCCTAGATGGTCCCTTTCAGCCTTTGCATTGATCTAATTATAGGAAAGCTATAATTTTACCAGAAGCTTCAAATATCAAAAATGACTAACACTTCTTGAGGTTACTGTGTTGGAACAGAACTTCAGAAGTCCTTTGCAGAAGGAGGTTATATATAACCACAAAGCCCAAATATGAACTCAGATTTGAAAACAAATAAGAAATTGAACACAGAGAAGCATATTTATCAAATGTTTAACATGGGTTGTTTCTGAAGAAGACTTCTAGGAATATTATGCCATTATATATTCTCTTCAAGAATACTTCAGTTTCAACTAGGCATTTTTTTCACAGAAGCTGCGGTTTCTCAGAAATTACATTCCAATATACTTCAAAGACAGATGTGTCTAGATCCACCATTATATTTCATGAGAGGTTCTTGCCTCATTAGATGTTGTTCATGAAAGTTTCACTACTGAGTGAAGGAAGAATTTATCCTGATGAAAAATGTACAGGATTAATTTTCTTTCCTGATCTATTTCCATTGACTCACCCTGCATGAGGGCAGGTATGAACACAACTCGTACATTCCAAAAGCCATTTCACTTTCACATTCCTCTTCAGAAATAGTGGACCACTAGTTTCAAACCAATGAAAAGATCTTTGTCAATATTTAAGGGATTCTAAACAGAATAGCCATCTGGGAATTTTCTGTTATCCCTTTTTTACTTGCTGATCACAAACACTTACAAATAGGCAAAGCAGATACTGATTTCATGTAATTTAAAAATCTCAAAACACAATTTTTCACAAATCCATCAAATGAAAACAAAAAGAATTTAAGCACAACAACATATATTAATACATTGTAATAAGCTATTGAACTATATAATTTAGAGTGATTCATTTGCCTAGTTATAGAAATAAGACGTCAGTCATCTGGTCTGTTTTCCTTCAACTGCTAAAACATCAGTTGTATCCACCTTGAATGAAGCACTTGTCCTCTGACTCAAGGCTTTCACTGCACTACCACTTGTAAAGAAATTAAATGCACATGAACCAACTTGTATTATGTGATCATTTTTTAATGTCACAGCTTGATTATTTAAAATTATTATAAATATATAGATACATAATTTTTCTAATAATATAATTAATATTACCATTTACTAATAATCGAATATCCCCTACAATTTCAAGGTAAAATAGCATGGATACTGCCTATACTATATGATAATAATGAAGATTCAAGTAACAAATACTGTATTAACTTATTTGAGCAATATCTGAATTTTCAGCCAAAGCAACAGAAGAATATTTATCCAGGCGACAAGGAGCTGAAGAAGATTTTAGGCAGAAGGAACCATAAATAAATAAATAAATAAAAAGCACTACTGAGACATTCTTATCTTTATTATATAATAATTCAGGGCCTCATTTTCAAATAACTTACATTCAGTGAATAGATAACTTACCAGCGGACTGATTAGGAAAAAGGCTAAGCTCCTCAGGTAACAAAGACTGTAAAACATACGCTCTAACTGCACATTTGTATTTAAAAGTTATTGACTTAAGCATGGGCTGCAAAGTCTTGATGAATCCATGCCTGAATTAGGAACACAAACTGTATTTTCTGAATGAAGAATGCAGCCTGAGTAGCTTTAGAAGACCTGGGGCCTCCTGGCATTGTATGTGGTTTGAATGCCACTGCCACAAACCTGCCACTCTTCCAGCAGCAAAAGCATCTCCATTTATTTGTTGGACTTCTTGACAGTGTCTAAAGTCTCCCTTTCCATCTTTAAATTGACAAAGCATCTAGCATAGCCAGCAGATCGCTTCCTGCCCTGATTTTCCACCCTGACATTGACTGTCCAAGCACTGGGAATGCTGGGATTTCCTTCCCACCACCAAAGCTTTTCCTAAGTACCTAGTAGCCACTTAAAAGCATGAGACAAAAACTAACAGCAGTGGTAGTTCGCTGGCTTTTGCCTGGCTTCCTAGACTTCAACACAGCTTCTCTTTGCAAATCTGACTTTATAGCCTGTTTATCTTCAGTCTTGCAAGCAAACAGGTGCTTAGAGCTAGCTCCATTAAGTGCTCTGGAAACCTTGCAGGTGTCTCCCATATCAAATATAAGCTACTTGCTTTTACCTTCAAGATCAGTGAGGGACATTAGTTGTATTACTTAGCATCCTGCCCAGCATCTCTCATCCATTATCAAGAACTTGTCTCCTGCATCTGATCGGCCATTGCCTTAATGTACACTGTGGGCCTGCCATGTTTCCAAAAGGCAGCATTGTGCCTTTGCCCAAGCCCCTGCATTTGTAAGAAGTCCTATAACCATCAAAATTTCCTCATAATGCTCTGAAAACCTGTCTTTCAGAAACCCCAGAGCAGACAAAGCCTTGCTTGCTGGAATGACGGCCTCCTTGTTGACTAATCTTCCCTCTTCAGACCCTCTGATATTTCTATCTGCCTGTCTTTACCCGTCACTCCAAAGAGACAACTCCATTGCCTCTCACTCCAGCCTAGAGGTGTACCACTAAGCAAGCAGTGGAATAAAAGCAGAAGCACAATCAACATTTCCTCTTTGTGTGACAACATTTTGAAAGACTGACTGACCTCCACTCTTGTTTGGAAGGACAGAGCAGAGGCAACACAATCCAGAAGGCATTTCGGGGCTATGAACCATGAGCTAAAGGAGATATTTTTCTTGAGACCCACATGAAGACATCTCTGTCCTGCAGCGAAATAATAATTAAGGTGCAATCCTGACCTCAGTGCATCCTGGTGGCTACATTGGAGAGTTTCTAGCCCAGAATGTTGGCTGAGGTTAACTGGAGTTGGCTTTCATTTTCAGCAAACATAAAATTAACATGCACATGAAATTAAAATGGAACTTCAGGAAAACACCTTGAGAAACTGACAGATAGTTATGGACAATTAAAAAAAAACAGAGGGGGGCAACTATAGAATTTTTTCACTTTTATTTATTTTAAATTAACTGTTTTATTTCAACATTTCTAATACATTTGCTGTTTTCTTCCTGAAATTTTCATTTTTACTTTACAATGGCTTAACCTTTAATGGGCAAAAAAGGCATGAAGAACATGTATATTTAAGTAAATGTTGACAGTTTATGTCTTTAATTTAGTCTCAAAGTGAAACATTGAAGTTTTGGGACAATGGAGATTTTTGTCTAAACCCTCCAACGTTTCTGCTCTGACCTAATCAATTTCTCAGTTCAATTTACCAAATCAAAAAAACCATTTCTGATCCAGCTTTATGGTTAGTCCAAATCTGAGGCATCTAACTCTTCCTACCCAGTCTAGTGAGCCTTTGCAACTAATGGTTTACCTCAGAGGTAGCCTTCTCTATCTGTGCTGAGCACAACTGTTATTTATGAGCTCAGCTCAACTTTTGGGAAAGTTTAGCAGTATACTGTAATCACTGGGTTTGGGACAAGGGGATGGATTTTAACAAGGCATAAGATTTATGCAGGGGTAAATATAGACTCTCAGGAAGAAAATGTGAAAGTATGAGAGGCTATTAAACTTACAATGAAAGATCTAAGAGAAAGAGACATGGTAAGTGATTCATCCTACAGCTAAGGAGCATACTTTTTGTCTAGCACTGATTATCCCTGTATCTCTTGGGATGCAGAGATTGTACAAAAAAAAAGTGAGGACTTTTCACTTTCAAAAGATATTCCTCCATAATACTTGAGAACTACCTAGGAAGTATTTTGTATATCTTAATTGTTGAAAAAATTTTAATGCCTAAGAGCCCATAAACATTTTAGTAAACAAATCAAGAAATGGAAATCCATTTTAAAGAACTGCTTCTCAAGAGACTGCCAGGAAAACAGGTATATTAGTGTAAAAGTTATTTTATGTTATTAGGCTAAAGAGCAAGGAGAGATCAAATAAAAACATGAAGTGTAGAAAAGTGGAGTCACCTGTTGGTCTTTCTGGTTTACCACCAATTTTATCCTCATTAAATAGGATGCTGAAAGTGAAGTATATCTTAGAAGGCTAATTACTCAGAAAAGGAATGCTTTCTGACTGGAAATGAGAGTACTGCCACAGAAAGGACAGGAGTGGAATATCAAATGTTCCATTAGACCAAAAAGATAAAGACGTTTCTACCCTCAGCTATAGTTGGACATGTAAAAATGTAGTTCCCTTAAATAGGCAAAGCATGGAAACAATAAGCATGGAAAAAAGCTCTTACAAAAAGATATCCTGCATTTCCTGGCTACTCCAAGCATCCCAAAATGACAAATGCAATGACAGTCCTTATGACAAAAAAAGATTTGCTAGACTTTTTCATTACAACAGAGTGGACAGCACAAATTGCAATGGGGGCACAGCCCACAGTTTTCATAGCCGCTATTTTCATGCCTCCTCGGTCTCGGGCAGGGAGCAGATACTGGAGACTGAGAATCCCTGGGCTTATAGCAGATGGATGGTTTTACTGCACAGCTCATGCACATTTGATATCACCTTAAAACAGGAGAGGACCAAGGTATACACTCTTGGTCAGGAAGGTTCTAACTGCATCTTTATAATAGTTGCTATTTATGTATGATTTTGTGTGCATGCCTTCCAGGGTGTGCAGCTATAACCACTAGACCACATTCCTCACCTAGGCTTGGACTGTAACTCAGCTCACCAGAGGGAAATCTCTGTCTAACAAAGTCATGCATAATAAATAAAAAGACCAGACACGTTTCACAGTGCTACCTACTATTTGGTTGACATAAAGAACAATGATTACATTTCTTGTTCATGGTGTAAAGGCCTATTCCAGACACTAACATAAACTTTCTTAGTGATCAGAAACAAAAATTTCTCCTGGATGTATATCATGGAATTTTCACTCCAGTTTTCTGCAGTAAAAATTCAAATGAGAATATGAGATCATATTGTGTACATTATACTGTATGTTATATTATCTATAAAATGAAAACTCCAAATTGTGAATGTATGATTGAAATAACCATTGGCAGAGTTGCAATTAGAAGAAATTTTAGAAGCCTTCACAACCAACTAAAGTTGAAAAAAGTCTGATAATCCCCATGTGCAAAATATTCCATATGTGATAATATGAAAGAAAGCCCTAGCCATCAAGCAGGTAGAATTGCAGTATCTAGAAAGAAGCCTCCACCGTATCTCAGACAACCCTTCAGGGCTTACCCAAGATACACTCAGAGCTGTTCCTCCTTGAAGCAACACAAGAGAGCAAAAATAAGGGATAAATTCACCCTCCTCTCCTCTGTTTCTCTTTCCTTCCTTGCTTTTTATTTCTTAGAAAACAGTGCACATTCTTACAAGCAGAAAGCCTTTCATGTCAAGGAAAGGGCAATAACTCTGGGAAAAGAATTGACAATGCATTTTCTAAGACACGTAGCTATAAGATCTCACTGGTGGGTTAGGGAAGAACAAAAGTTAACCTAGGAAATCAGTCACGATGGACGATGGTAGGATTCTGAGCATCTCAAAGTTTAGAACAGTGATCTCCTGAGTTACATCCATGAGGTCCTACCCTTCAGTATAAAACTTGTAAATACTACCTGTACTCTCTGAATCAATAAAGACTGATGCAGAAAGAGATATTGCTTTCTGCAAAAGAAAATGTGCAGCAGGCAAAATGAGAGAAAAGATGTTCCATCAAACTCTACTTGAATTATTTTATCAAAATACTCACAGCCTTGAAACCTGATCCTTCTCCATGCACTTATTTAGTGACTTTTCAGAAAATATATGAAGTTATTTGTGCAACCAAGTGAAAATGGCATACAGTTATATTAAAAATTTGTATGAATGAGAAATATATTTGGATAGGAGTAAAGCTATATATACAAAAACTACACCTGGAAACTATCTATTAGCTTGTAGTTTTACTTCATCCAAACAATGACACCTGTTGTTTCTAGCAAGGGTTTCCTTTGTCTGGACTTAAAATAAAACAGGGAGGAGACCTGCTTTGCTCCTTAGAAGGTGCATCTGAATCTGATGATTATATTTATGTAATATGATGCTGCTGCAGTGGAGCAACATCACTGTGGTAGGTATACTTTGAGTCTGTATCCACAGTTCAAGTCAGATGTTGAAGCAGTAGATATCTCCGGGTACCTACTGCAACTGACTTGTCGAAAGATATCATAAAAGATTAGAAGTCCTTAACAAATTTTGAAATGTTCTATAATTCACCTGAATTGCCTGAAATATTTAAAAAAAAAAAAAAAAAAAAAAAACAAACCAAAAACCAAACACCTTAAACCTCAAAAATTCTGTAATTAAGATGAGATTTTCCAGGGGTTTCCAGGGGACAGGAAGTCATGCCTTACTGGAAGCACTAACTCAACAACTCTTAGGAAGTCTAGTCTAAATTGGAGGAAAACAAGATATTGGCAGATGTAATATCCCTGATTGTACTAACTTTCATGTTTTTATATGTGCTACCATCCATGATTCTCTTCAGATGGAATGCAACAGCAAACCTTTAAAGTCCCCATTGGGAAATGTAAAGTAATTTTAAAATAAGAAAACAGAATTTAATATCAGCTCTTGATGCTTACTGCTTAGGGTCTTTGAAAATTATAAGCACATAAAATTGTTGGTCTACTGTTATTAAACTAATATTTCATTTTTATTTTACAGTCCATGCTTTAGAAAAGCTTTATGAACTCTCAACAGTCTTTCAAAGGCTGATTACTTAGCAGGGTAGATCGTACTGCCTCATTATTGCAAAAAATGGACAAGTATTGCTGACAGCAGTTTTGCGTATATTAGGAAACTGAAACTGAAGGAGATATGGTTTATTCTGTCTTCCTCAAAACATTTCTTCATTGCCATCACCGATGGGCTTTGAGTTGCACAACTAATTAGTTGTACTAAAGCATTCTGCTGTAAGAGTTACTTCACCTTCTCTCCTTGTTTGTCATCCACCTGTTACAGCTTGTGTTTTCAAACTGTGAATGCTCTGGGACACAGGCTGGCACACACCGTATGTTTGTGCAGCATCTACTACAATGAGGCCCCAACCTGGCTGAGGATTACCTGTGCCAATATTCATTTGAATAATTATAAACCGTAAGCCTGTGAGAGTTCTTTGAAAAACAAAAATGCGCTGGAGCAAAAGATGTAAATATTTTCCTCTGCTTCATTGACGGGATCTATTTAGTCAAATGTTGCATAAATTAGCATAGGCAGCACAGTTTATAAGACAGATGCTTTTGCAAGAAATCAGAGCATCAGCTTAGAAGAGAATTTTCTTTCTTGGGGGAAATCCCAAAGAGAGAGAGAAGAGAGAGGAGAGGAGAGGAGAGGAGAGGAGAGGAGAGGAGAGGAGAGGAGAGGAGAGGAGAGGAGAGGAGAGGAGAGGAGAGGAGAGGAGAGGAGAGGAGAGGAGAGGAGAGGAGAGGAGAGGGAAGGGAAGGGAAGGGAAGGGAAGGGAAGGGAAGGGAAGGGAAGGGAAGGGAAGGGAAGGGAAGGGAAGGGAAGGGAAGGGAAGGGAAGGAAGGGAAGGGAAGGGAAGGGAAGGGAAGGGAAGGGAAGGGAAGGGAAGGGAAGGGAAGGGAAGGGAAGGAAGGAAGGAAGGGAAGGGAAGGGAAGGAAGGGAAGGGAAGGGAAGGGAAGGAAGGGAAGGAAGGGAAGGGAAGGAAGGGAAGGGAAGGAAGGAAGGGAAGGGAAGGGAAGGAAGGAAGGGAAGGAAGGGAAGGAAGGGAAGGGAAGGGAAGGAAGGGAAGAGAAGAGAAGAGAAGAGAAGAGAAGAGAAGAGAAGAGAAGAGAAGAGAAGAGAAGAGAAGAGAAGAGAAGAGAAGAGAAGAGAAGAGAAGAAGAAGAGAAGACAAGAAGAAGAAGAAGAAGAAGAGAAGAAGAAGAAGAAGAAGAAGAAGAAGAAGAGAAGAAGAAGAGAAGAGAAGAGAAGAGAAGAGAAGAGAAGAAGAAGAAGAAGAGAAGAGAAGAGAAGAGAAGAGAAGAGAAGGGAAGAGAAGGGAAGAGAAGGAAGGAAGGAAGAGAAGAGAAGAGAAGAGAAGAGAAGAGAAGAGAAGAGAAGAGAAGAGAAGAGAAGAGAAGAGAAGAGAAGAGAAGAGAAGAGAAGAAGAAGAAGAGAAGAGAAGAGAAGGGAAGAGAAGAGAAGAGAAGAGAAGAGAAGAGAAGAGAAGAGAAGAGAAGAGAAGAGAAGAAGAGAAGAGAAGAGAAGAGAAGAGAAGAGAAGAGAAGAGAAGAGAAGAGAAGAGAAGAGAAGAGAAGAGAAGAGAAGAGAAGAGAAGAGAAGAGAAGAGAAGAGAAGAGAAGGGAGAAGAGAGAAGAGAGAAGACAGAAGACAGAAGACAGAAGACAGAAGACAGAAGACAGAAGAGAAAGCACGTTCATCAATGTGTGTAGGTGTTACTCTAATGGCTCTCACAAGAGCCAGCTTGTACCATTAATGTGCAAAGCTGGAGATTTAACTCACATCATGGTGATGACTAAGAAAGCATTAGACCTCTACCATAATCCTTGCCTCTAATGATTTCAGAACAAGAAGGGTACAATAAACTAAAACGCACCAACCAACCAAACAAAAAACAACCCAGCCCTGAGTAGACAAATGGTAAAAGACCTGCTATAACAGAAAGTCTGGAAATGTGAAAGGCTGTTGGAGAAAATCTAAATAGCTAAATCTGAAAACACAAGATGTCAGTGGAAAGATAGGTAGACAGAAAATCTGAGCTACCAATCTGGAGGGAATCTGAGGCAAAACAGAGAAATTACTGGAAAACCCAGGATTAATTCTTAAGAAAGCAGTTATATCTTGCAGAGTAAATTAA
Source organism: Nipponia nippon (assembly GCF_047370975.1). Taxonomy (NCBI): domain Eukaryota; kingdom Metazoa; phylum Chordata; class Aves; order Pelecaniformes; family Threskiornithidae; genus Nipponia; species Nipponia nippon. The sequence continues at coordinate 53,017,732 of NW_028262290.1, read as the reverse complement.
GTTACCCAATGAAAAATGAAGTTTGCAGAATGCAAACCAGTGCTCTGAGGTAGACATATACGTAGCCAGCTACAAAAAAAAAAAAAAAGACATCAGAGGGAAAAAGACCAATGAAAACCCAAGTCAGAATCCCCCAACAACAGAGGGAGCTGAACGCAGTGTGGCCAATATCACAAGCCAAGATGACACCAAGTGTTGGAAAGAGAGGCACACTCCATATTGGATTACACTTACCAGAGTTTACAGGCTCTGGCACCACACTTAAAGCATGGACACAGAGGATGACCAGAGCACTGGACAATTTTGCAGCCAAAAGCTAAGGACTATAAATCTGAAAACTAATGGAACATGAACACTGAATTCACAAGCAAAGTGGAAATATAGCACTGGAGGAAAAGCCGCATACATGAAGGGTAAAAGGTTGGAACTCAGAGAGTATAAATAAACAGTAAATGCAGAGAATAAAACACTGCATAGAGGGGAACATACCCAACATCCAGTTATGAGTGTAACAGGCCCTTCATCTCCTCCATTGTGAACTTTCAGTAGAAGTCTGAGGAATTAAACAACTGGAAAAGTTTGAGAAAGTCTTGCAGGAGACAGAACTATGCTCAGATGAAGACCAAGTACATGTGGAAAAAGTTAGAAGGATCTTTAGCCTATGGCTGAAGTTGAAATAGGAGACAGCTAGTCTCACTGGGAGCTGTAGAGCAAGCAAAAAAATGGCCAGCTTTGCTATATTGGCAATATATATGGGACTTCACCTACGTATAGAACTAACATAAGTACTGAATAAATCTGTGAAAAGTAAACATTTTTATTACCTACCAGGGGATAAATCCTTGGAAGAATGGCACAAAGCCCATCTAGTAGGCTTTGCCAGACCTGTGCTGGGCCAATGTGACTGTCTCCCCATTGTCCTCCCAGACGTAGGAGCATGGAGGAGTGAGGTGACACCAGGCTGGCTCGAAACCCAGTCCTCTGGGTCGCACAGATTGGCAGCAAAGAGCTGAGGAAGAACCACTTTATTCTAGCTAAGGTAATTAGAGCACATCCAGTACTGTCTAGATTTCTTCTTTTAAACAGTCTCCTAGAGAGTTTCCACAGAAGAGGGACAGCTATGTGGAAGAGGTGGTTTTGTCTGGTTTTGGGTTTTTTTTATTTAGGAAAGGGTTTTTTAGGTATAGCTTGTTTTTCAGCCAAAAAGGGGAAGTATCAGAAAAAGTCATCTTATACTTGCATAGTGAACGTACCTTTGGCACATGTACTGTAGAATAGATTTGCTCACTGTGAGACCATCTGATTTACTGGGGTTGATGTCAGACAGCCAGGTAGGTTTGAAACATTTTGTCACAAACAATGCAAGATTGTCTAGACAAAGATGTTACCTCTGGCTCAAAACCAGTGTTTGCCTGAGGATCCTTAAGGTGCAGTAGAATAGTCTGGTGCTACATGAATGTATGCTTGTGTCTAAACATGAGTCAGCAGTGTGTGCTGGTATACTGGACTTTATTAACAAAAACACAGCCAGTTGATCAAAGAAAGTGATTATTCGCCTTTATCTGGTACTCATTAGATCATATCTTGAATACTGCTCCCAGTTTTGGTCTCCTGCACAAGAAAGACGCTGGTAAACTGGCGTGAATTCAGCAGAAGCCACCAGAATGGTCAGGGCTGGAGGACTTGCCTTGTAAGCAGAAGCTGTAGGACCAGGGTTGGTTCAATCTGAAGACAAGATGGCTTTGCGGTCACCTAACAGCAGCCTGCCCATATCTACAGGGAAGTTAGCAAGAATACAAACCCTTGTTACAGAGGTGCATGGTAGATGGATGAGAGACAACAGTCCCAGACTGAAAGAGGGGAGGTTGCAATTGAGTTCAAAGAAACAAATTGCCCAAGGCTGTCCATGAGGACAGCCAAGCACTGGGATAGGCTACCCAAGAAAGTTGTGGAGTTTTTGCCGTGGAGGTTTTAAAGACCTGACTCAACAAAGCCCTGAGCATCCTGGTCTAAATGCAACTCTGCTTTGAGCAAATGACCTCCTCAGGTCCCTTCCAACCTTGAAGATCCCATGGAAGGATATCTTCCAAGTTCTCACATTCTTGGCATTGGGTTATGTGAGCCACTGAATATTTCCCGTTTTCTTAAGGAAGATCTGAGTGCAGAATGAGTCCATGAACAGTGTTGCAAATTATAATGTGGAAAAATACAATTCCCATTCCAAAATGCTAATGGTGACTGAGATTAATAACAGGATGTCTTGATTGATAGCAGGAAGACTTACAATTGTGACTTTTAGAATATCTCCAGCTCTTTGGACAGTCAGATCATGTTTTCTTTAGGAGCCATTGTTGATTTAAGATTCTAACAGGAATAGTCCAGGTCTTAAAATTCTGGCCTTAAGTTCACATAGTCCATATTTTCATTTTAAAGGGGTGTATCTGATTAGTCAATCATGCATTTTCCTGTATTCTCAAATGTTTAATAACAAATGATGGAGAAAGCTGCAGGTCAGATTAATTAGTCTTTTTGAGTGTGTGTGTGTACATTAGCGTTACTGAATGGTCTGTTACTGCTTAATTAAGCACACAACATACTTCTTTATATTGATTCAGTACCATGCAGGTGTTCCAAGTTCAGCTATTCAAAGTTATGATAGACATCTACATCAGACGCAAATCAGAGGACCAAAGTTACATGCCTAATTTCCTTATTTAATCCATAGAGAAAAGTAGATACTTCCACAAAAGGCAATCAGAACATCATTAGCTCATCTATATTAACTTCTGTAGCCCATTAGCTACCTTCTAGCTGACATTTGTCATAAGCCATTTCAGAGGATAGTGAATGTTACTGCTCTACATGGTAGCAAATGCCCCAATTAGAACAGGCCAGGAATTTTCCAATTAAATAGAATAGGCATGAGAGGCTTTGCTGGAAAAGTGCCATATACTTGATGAAAATCATAAGGCTCAATACTTTTTTTTTCTCTGAGTACAGCAGGAAGCCCTTCCACATAGAGGATCGGCACTCTGCAAGCCTAATGAAGAGACAAAAGTTATTACTATAGGCAACATGATTATGTGGATACTGGAGGACAGACCTCTGCTAGCAGGTTATCTTCCCATAGCTTCCATTTCACCCAGAAATCAATTCATATTGATAGAGCGTGTACATTTTCCACAAACTCTGGAGGTGCGTTTTATCTCAAGTATCTTTAGACATCTACAACTTGTTTGGATATATCAGAGCTTCTCTGTTAGACTCCCTTTATTGTCAGCAGAGAGAAGCAGGTACCAAGAAAAATGATTCATCTGACCTGTCTTAGAGATCTGCTAAAGGACGAGATGACTCATACTTCAGCAAATTGTATTAGTCTCCATTGATAGAAAAGAAGTTTAGACAAGTAGCCCAGATGCAAGTAAATCCCACCCAAGCAAACAACACTTATCCATAAGGCTGGAACCAACAGAAATCTTCTAATAAAAGGGACAAACAGCCTCATTCCTGCATAAAATGCATTCCTGCATTCCTGTACAAAACCAAAAAAAGCAATATCACAGTACTATGATCAAAACCACAGGTCATACATTTGAAAATCAAACTTTTCTGTGTGTTGAAGGTCTTCTGATATTGGTAAAGCCATGGGAGATGAGAAAGATCATTTCTTTTTCAGATTCTTTATATACCTGAACCATATTATATTAGCTTTATATCCCTGAACCTTTATTTGGCCACCAAACAGTGCAGCCCCTTCTGAGTAGTATCACCTTCCCACTAACATGCAAAAGCATAGCTTGTGGCAAGTAGACAAAAGGAAGGAAAACTTCTTTGGAAGTTACCATCTCTTTGGGATGGTAAAGTTTCTCCAAATCTGAAATTTAAAGGTTTCTACTCTAAGCAGCAAAGAGTTCACAGGCAGTTCACAAGTTCATAGACAGATTTTCCATTCCTGCTATTTCATCATGACTGTATTTCCTAAAGCCTTTCTTGAGGAATTACGTAATTTGGTGAAAATCTGTCTTGATCTCTGCCTCCTTTTCCTTTTTTTTTTTTTTCCAAATGAAAAACTTAGTTTTGTCTCTGATGGCTATAGAGGAAAGTTAACACACTTGATTGGGAGAAAGTGCTCAGCCACAATTGAAAGAAACACTCTCAGAAGTCCCATAGCTGCCCTGGCTGCCTGTAGGCAGTCTCCAAGCCCCAGAGCTCAGCAGAACAGCTTGCCTAAGCCCTCTATCTTCCTCCCATAGTGCTCAGCTCAGCTGCAAGAGTAAATCCAGCTGCACAGATCGACCCTCAGGGACATCACAGCCTCAGCACCACGTAATGGTGAAGGAAGGGACATAAAAGGAGTAGGTGAAGGCTGCAGGGGGAAATGCATACACTCCAAAAGAAAACGGAAGCCAAAATGGTAGGGATGGGCAATCTGACAGAATAACAGTGTGGTCGCTGAACCAAAACATGACACAGTATGCCCAGAAAGCTGGGGACGAAAGGAAAAAATTGCCCTTTGTGTCTCCACTTAAAGAAAACAGTAGCAATGCAGAGCCCTGGGTGCAACAGAGGGAGCACAACAGCCACGTGGAGAGGTCATTGCCTTCCCCACAGCTGAGAAGGGTAACCAGAGAGCACAAACTTTCAGCAAAAGGGAGGTCAAAGCTCCTAGCAGGTTCAGCCTTTCAAAAGATGGTGATGATGATGATGAACATTCAGCAAACTGCAGGCTGGTCTAAAAAAACAGCAGGAAGTGTGTTAGTAATTTCTTCTGGATCTTCTTAATAAAGAGAAATGAAGCTTCTTTTCAAATACTGTAGTCACAGAAGAACGATGAAGAGTCCCTTCCTTTCTACAGGATCAAGTAAGGGAGAAAAATCTGCTGTTCTCGGTTCTCACAAATTAGCACATGGGCATCAAAATAACAAGGCAAGCACCTCCAAAGGTAATTACCCTTTTGACCTGAGTGGCTAATCAACATATTGAGACTGTCGTCACGCATCCTGATCTGGCTGCAGCAGAGCCAAGTGAAGAAGCTGCCAGCCCCAGCTTGTTCCCAGCTATCTGCCACCACCACTTTGCTGGAGGTTACTGACTTGCGGATCTGCTGGCATAACTATTCAGACAAGCACTCTCTGCTTCAATAAAAACAAGCCAGATGAGCTGAAATACCATAAATAGTAGGTCTTCTCTAGGCTGAACTGTTGCAACTCAGCTGGGTCCTGAGGTGATCACGTGAGCAGTCACACCAGCAGTGCTGGAGGTCTTGAACTTTGGCTACCTCTGGTCAAGGACTGTTTCTGTGCGGAGAATGGAGACCAACCCTTTCCCTCTCATGCTGTTGGATTCAAACATCTCCAAGCCTCTTCCCTGATAACGCTCTCCCTACAAACTGTCTCTAGCGTTTTCCTAGGTCATATTAAAAATTTTTATCTGACTTTTTACTGCCTTGGTTGTCAACTTCTCTGGTGTTTCTGCTGTCTCCAGCCTGCCCTCTCCCTGGTAGCTTGTCCCACAATGCCCATTCTCCAGCAGAGCCCTCCTCCCACGTAGTTCAGATCCCTGCAGCTGCTGTGCGTTTTGACTCATAGTTCCCAGTGCTTTGGTTTTCTGCTCAGTAAAGGAGCTGAACTCCTTTATGGCAGGGTAGCAAAGTGCATGGATTCTTCAGGAAAATAGTAAATTAGCTGGTCCTTGCTCAGCATTGAAACTAGGCACAGAGAATTAGCACACGGTAGGAATTTAAGTAGCTGTCCAGTCCAGGAGGTACGGTGAGCTGGGTTTTGGGAAGGGGCACTCTGAGAAATGTTCATGGGGCATTCCTGTGTTTAAGAATTCTTTCCCATCCTTCCTTGTGGTCTCATTCCCTAGCCACTGATGGCTGGCATGAAGGAAAACAGACTATTTTTGCCCTCTGGTCTGAACTGTCCTTTCCTTGTGTCTGAAGCCTTGTGGCTGAAAGGCTGCCTCTGATGAGCCTGCTGGCACTCATCAGCCTGAGTCCACCAGTGTGGGACCAGCCTGAACAGGGCTCTCCCCAGCTCCCAGCACTATGGTATGCATCTTTAATGTAAGTCTCTGGCTCATGATTTCACTTTCAAATGAGATACACAGTATAATTAGAAGTGACAGCAAGAGATATATACCCTCACGGAGGCGTATGCTGTTAAACATTACAGCTGATTTCTCCCCAAAATTTTCCAACACTGGTGTTTCCTGAGTTGCTTCCTATATGTTGGTTGGTATGGTTTAACTAAGAAAACCCATATGAAACCTATATGAATGCCCTCCCTTGTAACTGAGGCAGAAATAATCAATAATTCTGTTTTCTTCTCATTTTCTGACGTGTTTATATCTTCTGGCTGCAGTCCATGTTTGGTGTGAGAGGCTCCACAATTTTATTGGGTTTGCGTGGCAAGGTTTTGGTAGTGGGGGATGCTACAGCTGTGAGAAGCTGGTAGACGCTTCCCCTATGTCTGATAGAGCCCATGCCAGCCGGCTCCGAGATGGAACCGCTTCTGGCCAAGGCAGAGCCCATCAGCAACAGTGGTAGTGCCTCTGCAATAACATATTTAAGAAGGGGAAAAAGTTGATGTACAACTGCAGCCAGAGAACATGCAAGAGGAACAGCCCTGCAGACACCAAGATCAGTGAAGAAGGAGGGGGAGGAGGTGCTCCAGGTGCCAGAGCAGCGATTACCCTACAGCCCGTGGTGAAGATCATGGTGAGGCAGGCTGTTCTCCTGCAACCCATGGAGGTCCACAGTGGAGCAGATATCCATGTACAGCCCACGGAGGACCCCACACTGGAGCAGGAGGATGCCCAAAAGAGGCTGTGACCCTGTGGGAAGCCTGTGCTGGAGCAAGCTCCTGGCAGGACCTGTGGATCCACGGAGAGAGGAGCCGATGCTGGAGCAGATTTGCTGACAGGGCTTGTGACCCCACGGGGGACCTACGCTGGAGAAGTCTGTTCCTGAAGGACTGCACCCCATGGAAGGGACCCACGCTGGAGCAGTTCATGAAGAGCTGTAGCCTGTGGGAAGGACTCATATTGGAGAATTTCATGGAGGACTGTCTCCCATGGGAGGGATCCCACACTGCAGCAGGGAAAGAGTGTGAGGAGTCCTTTCCCTGAGGAGGAAGGAGTGGCAGAGACAACATGTGATGAACTGACCACAACACCCATTCCCCGTCCCTCTGTGCTGCTGGAGGGGAGGAGGTAGAGAAGTTGAGACTAAAGTTAAGCCCAGGAAGAAGGGAGAGGTGGGGGAAAAGTATTTTTAAGATTTGGGTTTATTTCTCATTACACTATTCTGATTTGATTGGCAATAAATTAAACTAATTTCCCCAAGTCAAGTCTATTTTACCCATGACACTAATTGGTGAATGATCTCTCCCTGTCCTTATCTCAACCCACGAGCCTTTCGTTATATTTTCTCTCCCCTGTCCAGCTGAGGAGGGGAGTGATTGATAGAGAGGTTTTGGTGGGCACCTGGTGTCCAGCCAGGGTCAACACACCATAACATCGCATCACGAGGGGCCATGAGCAGAAAGCACTGGCCTTGTCATGACTGAATCTTCTGCCACGAGATTTCTTGCCCAGTTTCTCAAATTCATATAGAGACTGAGCTGTTACCTGAACTTTTGGGTTTTCTCAGAACTGAATAAAATTTCCCAGACTTCTGCAGTGCAGTCATCATTATTCTTTGTCATTGTGTAATCCTTCTTTGCTGAATGCAGCCCTATAAAGCTGTTCACCTCTAGTTCCCATTTGTTTTTATGAAGCCTATTTTCTTGAAAGGTTTCATTGTATTGACAGGACATAGCATTTTCTCCCTGAGATCTTTTTCATTCTGACCTGAAAACTTAATGCTCATCTCTGTTTTTTAATCTTTCAAGCTGTATCAACAGAACATTCTCCCTTGCTTTCCTCAGGAATTTTTGTAACTATTTGGCTTTGATCTTTCTGTGCTTGTTATAAGATCAGGGCCAAGATAACTTCAAACAACATACAGTGGTTCAGTGGTTTGAAACAGAGCTAAATCAGAACTGTATTTTTAAATACACATATGTGTGAGTTTCAAAGAAGCTCAATGAATTTTACTTCTATATTTGTTTACTTTTGTTTTTATTCCACTAATCAACTCATGAAAAATTTTACTGAGCACAGGTCAATAGCTAAACTTGTTATCAGTCAGGTGTAAAAATGTAAAATCAATATAATCACTTTCTTGCTATCTCTTTTAAAAGCGCAGAGGGAATAAACATAGTGGAAAATATAACGAGCAGAATAGAATGTATAGGGGGAGAGGGAGCCAGTGCATGATTGTTTCTTTTTGTGCCCTAAAAGCCTTTCTTCTTCAACCTTCTGCTATCCCAACTCTACTACAAGAGTAACTTGTCCCTCTAGGGTTGCCCCTAAACTATGGGAAATGTGTAGCCACATGCAACTAGCAGTTAAGGCTGCAAGTGTTTCCTCTAAAAAGACTCTGTTCCTATTGGGGAGAAAAGAGTGGTGGTGCTATCCAGTCTAAAAGGAAGTACTTGAGTGAAAGGACAGCTGACCCTGGGCTAAACTAACTGGTCAGTGTGAGTGGGTACTCACCTGAGTAAAATGTCTCCTATACTGGGCTCAGCTCTAGCAACTGATTTCTGGTGGGAATCTGCAAAAATATAGCCATGCCTGATGAAGTCTGGCAACAGCACGCTCAGACCTTCAGCATGCACATTGTCCTTGGGTAGTTATCTATGGGATGGAGGGGGTCTGTGTAGCCCTACGCCCCAATGGTGTTGCTGATATTAGTCTTTCTAGTGTTCCTCGGTCATAAAAAGTAGCCTTGATAGGAGCCAGCATCAGGTTTACAGAGCACTTGGCCACTGGCCAAGCCTGCTATTTGTTTCTTTCCTGCTAGGTAAAATCCTCCTCCCACCTTCCATCCACCTTCAGCTTGGAATGATATCACTATTACAAGCTTCACATTAATTAATTCACTTTTGTAACACACCTAGTTTTTCTTCCAATACTCACTGTCCTTCAGTGAAATGTTTTTTGACATGGATCTTTTCTGGCATTAATCTGACAGCAAGAAATCCAGATAAGCACATAATAACTTGGCATGTTTTAGATCAACCTGACTTTCCACCTCTAAATTCAGCTAGATATCCCCACCTACTTTGTGAATCTCTTCTGGGGACATTAATCTTTTGAACACATCCACAGTACATAAACATTAAGCACATTTGCACTGACACGGTCTTGTGTTTGCTTAGCTCACCCTCTAAAGTGTTCACAGTGCCTGGTCTGCAGATTATGCACATACCAGTCTACCAAGGCAGGATGACTCCATGCTTGAAAAATCCCAGGCTGCTGTCTTGCAGGAGCCAGTATGCCTGATGCACGTATATCTTTTCCTAATTCTACCTGTCCACTGGTCTTGAAACTGTCTTTGATAAGACTAAGGCAGAATGAAAGCAGCATGGAGTGCAAGAGAAGCAGATCTTCTGAGTGCTGCTAAACTTTTAGCAGCTTGTGAGGTATCTCCTCAAATCAGTACTGGATGTGTGCCGAACAGGGCAAATAAACATTATCACACATTGAGCGCCTTAACTACCGTGCAGCATCTTCTATGTAGAGTACATACCGTGCATGAGAAACATACCATTTAATACAAGCTCTGCATGTGATTAATATGATCTTTGGCAGGTACCTTTCACACTAGAATTTAAGTTGCTGTTCCAGATCTTGACATGGAAATGCAAAGTAATACAATGTTAATGTCAAGATCTTGGTGAGATAAAAAAATAAAATACATATGTTTGCATTTTTATTAATTCATGCATTAAATTGTTAGTCAAAGTTCTTATATTTTTTTTTCCATTAAATCATTTATGATACTAAGATATTGCTTCTCTTTTATTTATACTGGTTTTTTCTTCATTTCAGACTCATTCTAAAAATGGAATTTCTTTTACTAGAGGGTTTTAGGAACAGATTAGACAAATATGTGTTAGAAACTTACTAGGTAGAAGTGATCCAATCTGTTCTGCAGAGGGTTGCAATAGAAAAGTGATTGCCACCATAGGAAAAGTTTTATCCAAGCTTTACTGCTACAACTTTCTGTGTCTCCTCCCCTCTGCCACTGCATCACTGTTCCTCTCCTCTATTTTTCCTGCCCTGGGTTTGCTGCCACTCACTCCCTGGCCCCTACCCAGCTGCTAACACTGATAACACCAACTTTCTAGCCAGTGCTGGGACTCCTACTTCCTTGCCCAAAATCTAGGTGCCTGCCGCTACCTCCTGGTCCTCTGCCTTGGCTCTTGCCCCCTCTTCACACTCTCTCTTCCTCATCAGCTCATTTCCACAGGCACAGCAAGGGCCCAAGTTAAGAAGCCTGCATGGACCCAACTGACTGCAGCTTTAGCTACCTGTGCTGGCACAGAGCTCAGGTCCAGCAAAGCCAATTAGTCAGCACTTCATGCTCGGTGCCTCCTCCTGGGTAGGAACTGTAGGAGCTGGGAGCAGGTGGGTGACCACTTTTCCTTCCATGGCTACAGAGTGCTGTATCTGATAGATGAGGTAAGTGTTTATGAACTCAACATGGCATTCCTAGTTCAGCAGCATTCAATGTATTTTTCTCCTATTCTGTATAGAATGACATACTCATTCCATAGAAGGTATCTCTTAGAAAGGTATAGGACAAGGGCAGCACACAGCTTCCAAAACTTACCAGGTCTAATTACTCTTTAACTCTAGTTTTGTCGTTGTGCACTTCTGTGTCACATATTACATTTTTTTCTGAGCTCCTAGTGTCATGTGATAAAAATAAAAAAAAATAATGAAGTCCTTTTGATTGAAGTGAAAATTCACTTTGAAGGCTCAAAAGCTTGAAGACGGATTATAACAGATGTTGTTTTATTACTGCAAAGATTCACTATTTTTAAGGCAACCACAGAGCTCTTGGCAGGCCCAACATGAACAATTTTGGAGGGTTTAGTTTTGGCAGAATTGTAATTCCTCTTTATACACTGACCTGAGGGACTGGCACCCATAAAACTTCTCACAACCCCGGGAAAGAGAACTGTCCTGTAGAAGTGACAACCATAGCAGCTAGAATGACCATTTTTCCTGGTGCTTTTATATTCCTGAAAAGCTCGTTGGTCTCATCTACTGAGCAGCACTAAAGCTTCCTTCATATGCTGCCTTCATGCTTTCACCCCAGTTGGCTGGAATTGGAATTGTCTTTTGACTATATGCTTGCATGCAGGAGACTTCTAGCTCAAGGCCCAACCACAGTACAAATAATAGATACTAACAGCAAAATAGTTCTTTACGATCAAATATGATATTGACTTTTAAGTTTTATATGACTGATTGGACTTAGGAATTGGATTGGATTTATCCTGATCTTCATATGGAAAGTGGTAAAGGACCATTAATCTACTATCCCTTATGCAAGATGTCATTTCATTGCATTGCTTCTCTATCACAGCAATAGACTGTCTACCTAGCATCCAAGATTAGATAATTTTTCACTTCGAAACTGAATGCTTAGAAGGATACGCATGACAAAATTATACTTCTCAGCAGGCATTTTTCATATACAGAGGATATAATCCTGATTATTGCAGTACAACTGAACGTATTATTTACTGATTGTTGAAAATTCTAGAGGATAAAGAGATGATATGGAAATTGCCATGGTAAATTATGACATGTCTTTAACCAAGGGCTCATACCTTCTCTTTTGCTCCCAAGAGCAAAAAAAAGGTAAAAGGTGCAACGCCTATCTTTCAACGTAATGTAATGTACTGAAATGCAACGTTTCTTCTATTTAGGGGATCCGGTGGCTGGAAAATCACTGCAGAACCACCTGATTCCTCACTATAATTTAGTTGGCAGCTGTGTGCAGAGCTCCATGGGAGTAAGATTTGTTTGGGCTAGTAAGACAAAAGGGGTTCGGCAGGTGGGTTCATACACAGCATGAATCCATGCGCCAGAACAGTCTTGGAGGGGAGAAACCAAAACAGTACACCTCACCCATTAGCTGTGTAGTGTGACTAACAGCAACAGTCCTTGGGTAAGCAACATTTGCACAATGGAAAAGGAAGTAGCCTATAACGGCTGATTTTTCTATGCACAAAGTCACTCTGTTTAGCCTTTCTTAATCTCCCAACTATGCTGGGAGGAAGGGCTGTATATAATGAACTGGCTTAGTGATTGATACACAGGATAAAAGGAGACTATGCTGAGAGATACAGGATGGTTTGATTGTACACTCTCATGTGTCCCATTCAGTTTCAGCCATGATCTGGCCCAAACTTGGGGTGATTTGGCTAAGCAGAGACTTCAAGTTTGATTATACATACATTAATATCATCAGACAGCGGCGATTATGTCTTATAATAATTCTGCACGACTGTGGAGGATTTGTGCCTTTATAAAAAAGCTGGGCATCCTTTCTCAAATAAAAAACCAAACAAATTGTGTATAATGTAGCTGTTGAAAGAAAGGTTATTACTAATAAAAATAAAATTACTAGGGCTGTGTGAGCAAACATGGGAACAAATGCATACCCATATGGAAAGTCAGCACTAGAGCTGAAAGCTTATGAAAACACCTGCATCTAAATTTTGACCTTAGACTTTTCTCCTTGTTATATTTCCCCAGACTTAGCCAAAATCTGCAAATAAACAATCCAGTCGAACTGCAGGACTTCTCCAGGAATTCACTGTGTCCATCTGTTTGTGAATCAGTCACAGGCAGAATCAAGTAAACAATAAATACAGGAAGATAAAAATAATAAGACTTTACTGGAGAAAAAAAAAAAGCATAGCTTCTCATGCCAGGAATGTGGCGTGTATTCTTCTAAAACTGGCAGTATTTTTTACATTTATTCTGGGAGAAGGAAAAAAGGCAGCAGCTCAGCAGGCTTTCTGTGATTTCTTAACAGACACTTCATCATTTATTGTTTATTCCCCTTATATTTCTTCCATAGAGCAGAATTTATATAACTGTTCTTTATGTTATTATAATTTCCTTCTAGTTTGAATGCTCACAATGAAAGGGGTCCCATGGAGTTTAAAAGAAGATTTTTAATTCTGTCTGAAAAGTTCTTAGCTATTGCTATTAAAAGAAACATTTATGAGGAGATACTGAAAGATTTTGAGGGGATTTTTAGGGTGAAGAAGAAAAGACTAAAGGAAGAAAATCTACAATTATGTTAAAAAGTTGCTACAGTGAAGACATATTTTTATTTCAGTACCACTGAGGATCCTACAAGAAAAAATTTAAATTGAAGCAAAGGGGAAAAATTTGTTTCTCTATTTGTTCACATTATGAATTTAACAGCAGCTGGGGTATTATTGCTGCTTTCTCTACATAGCCACTTTTATCCTGCTGTTCAAGCCGTTCTCAGGAAGGGCTCTTCTTCTGCAGCTCACCTTCTGCCAGGTTGCTCCTTCTTCCCCATGCACACCCAGAGACGTTCTTCATTTCCCAAGCAGTCCCAGCTATTCTTCCTATTCAAAGGCAGCTCAGAAGTGTAGACAAACTGAAAAGTTTTATCATGGATGAGGGCAAAGCAGCTAAAGTAGAAGGCAGTACAATTCAATATTTTGATGGTACTGAGAATGGAAGGTGCTGTTGGGAAGGCATGGTGAAAAGGAGTTTTGGATGGGCAAGTTTTTTGATGGGGGAAGGAAGTCTGGAGACTTAAGCAATGCACAGGATTAAGGAACACAAAGGGCATTCTCAGGCTTTCAGGGAGATTTTATGGGAGAGTATTGGGAGGTTTTGTTCTCTGAGATGCTGTCTGTGGAGACATCTTCCTCTCCTCATCCCCTCAGTCCTTCAGTATCACCTATATAGACTTCTCTTTTCTAGCACTGCAGGAACTCCCCATTCCCAGTGTAGTCTTCCCTAAGTCCCCCAGCCATCCTATCCTCTCAGTGTTCTCTTTCCTCAGTTTCCTCACTTTTTTTCACCTCCCGTGTCTCTTAAAGAAGGCTTCCTCTCCTCTGAGAAATCTGTTTTCCTGTATCAGCCACCCAGCCCACCACATGACTTCAGACCAGGAGGAAATGGGCTATCTCCAAAGGTGAGGCTGGGACACAATCTCCAATGTTGCCGTTCCAGCTCCTTCTAAGTACTGTGAAGTTTTCCCAGCAATAGCTACTGTCCTGCACACCCTGATCCCACCCTCAGCTTTAGCAACAGAGGGGTCTAAATATACAACGTGAGGACTGACTGTTCAGATTAAGAAAATATGGTCTGGAAGAAACTAGCATAACGTATACACTCAGTCCATTCAAAATTGCATTCAAAGAGCAGTCAACAAATTTGTATCTTGACCTAACTAGAAGGGTTTATTGGATGGGTCTCTAAAGGGTCTATTCTAAGCATAGCTCCATGTCACAGTCATGTCAGTCTTGGAAGAGAGAATAGTAAGTATGCTTATCACATTTGCAAGCAACCTCTCCCAAATGGTGAGTGGTTACTAGCATTACAAAGAATTTAAAAATCAGAGAAATTATCTAAAATAAATAGCAGGTCAATAGCCTTATGTAGGAACGGTTGACTGCATGAGTATATTTGTCTATTATATATGAGTAAAGAAACAATAAAATGAGCAGATTAGGTGTGAAAGACTATTTAGACTTTTTTTTTCTTTATATCACAGTGGATAATATAAAAAAGGCTTAAAGTGAAGAAAAGAAATTTAGGAAAATATTTTCCAATGGCAACTGTATTTAGGTGCTGGAATAGGTACTTGGGGAGACCAGAAACTCTCCATCACTGGAGGTGTTTAGCCATTGTTTCCCCCTGTTGGCCAGAGGAAGAACAAGATAACCTCTCAATGTCCCTTCCAGCCCTAATGTCCATCATGATATAATCACAGTATTAGCAGAAAGCACAGGTTGCTGTTACTTGTGAAATGCATCTCTATTTCATACAATAGTGCAGCTCAGTGTTTCAATTTCATATTCTTAACAGAAAGACAAAGTCAAGACTGAGACCATGCAATGTGGAGAAAATTTATCTTCCGCAATCCAGCATAATATAAATGGTTTTATTTATCTGAACAATAATATAAGGTCCTTAATTAAAATCACTCAAACCCTTTCAATAAATTCTTTTTGTTTATCATTAACACATTTGGCTTATTTTAAGCTAGCAGTCTCTATGAACAAATCTTGGGCATGGTTTGCCAGTCAGTGTGATCCAGGGACCATTCCCAATGCACAGTTTGTGTGCAGCCCTCTGGTTTGGAGGTTGAGATGGTTTGTTAGACATGAGCCAGTCCATGCCAGCAGATCTGATTGCCCAGTAAATTAAACTTGTCTGTTAGCATTTCTTGTACAAATGTCACCTATGTCTTGGCATAGTCATTGGCTTAGATTTCAGCTGATGCCTGTAAGCGCAAACATAAAAAGTCAACATTGAACAAAACAAAATATACAATGTAAAAGAAGAGTTAAGTGTTGAGTTTTACTACAGCAGCAAGTACAATAATCTCCAAAGAATCTGCCTCACCATTTCTCCTACTGTGGTTCAAAAGAAAATCTTCACAATTTTGTTTATTTTTTAAATCACATAAATCCCATTGTTATTAAGTTCATCCACTGTCATGAAGATATTATGAACAAGCAACCACAAGCAAACTTCCTAGATTTGCCTTCAGATTGGAATGTTTTGGCCATCCATACATCCAGCTTTAAGGAACATTATTCAGCATCTTACTTAACAGCCATTTTTAGAAAGACACATCAACAAAGGTACCCACTGAAAGTATAAACAATAGCTATGAGGAAATGCATTTCAATACCCAGGTTCAAGAAAGAAATGTCAGCCCTCACGAGGTGGCTAAATATACCATATTCAGGAATTCAGGTCTTCAGGAATACTGCCCACAGCACAGTGCAGAAGCTGGTGGAGCCAGGACTCACCTAAGGATCAGCTGCAATAAGCCAGGTAATGAAGGGCTATTCAATGGCATTGAAAGGTAACAAATTCAAAACTGGGGAAAGGAAATGCTCTCTCACAGTCTACGATTAGGCACAGGAGGTGCCACGGCAGGTCACTCAAGCTATAAGCCTACCCAGATTCAAGAGGGAAGGTAACATTCAAATAACCTTGGAAATCTTGATATCACATTCTATAAACAAAAAAATGAGTATCAAACCACTTGCCTTGAGGTTTATATATATCTGTCTAGTCAAGCTCAGGGTAAAACTTAATGCTGCAGAGCAAATTACCCCATGTCTAGGTACTTCCTGGTTCTTACATTTTCTTCTGAAACATTCATTCCTGGCCACCATCATGATGATGGACGAAACAGATGTTTTTACAATCCAGCATGGAAAATCTTCATTTCTTCTGTCAGGAAACATATTTGTAAGTCCTGTCACAAGTAAAACAGTCAATACATACTATTAGGAACAAGAATTTTGTGACATAGAAAGAAAATCTTCTAAATACTGTTTATATCTGTACTTCAGGTATAGATAATTAATTATTCTGTTTTGCACAGCAGATACAAATGCTAGCTTTCACCCTGATACGTTTCTGATTAAATAACCTGACTACCTATAATTAATTTTTAAATACAAGCAAACATTCAAAGTAAATAACAGAAGCCTGCACATTTCTAGGACACCCATCATCATGGTTTTTGTTGGATGTAGACAAGACTATCCATGGAAATGCCAATATCATATTACCCTTCCTTAGTCTGCTTTGATTACCATTGCCAAGCATCTTGCAAACTTTAAACATAAAATGCCACTGTGTAGCTTTGGAGAAGGATAAAACCTTTTTGTGACTCCTCCTCCCACAATGTGTGAAAAATTCCCAATTCTCAACAGGAAGGAGAGAAAGGATTACATGCCACCATTACCTAGAAGTGAAATAGTTATTCCAAGGATTTTGTTTTGACAAAAATTTGTAGTTGAAGTCCTTGGAAAACAAAATGTCATGACTGGCTTCCTTCTCAGTGAGCCCCAAAGGTTATATTGGACTAAATGCATGGAGTGGGAGAGACAGGAGAAAAAGACAGAAGGGATGTTTCTTAAGGTGTAGGTCAAAGCTTTATTCACCAATGTACTGCTGAGTGGAGTTTTGCAGATGTTCACTCAGGGAAATGTGCTGGTCTCGGTAGGCTACTTGTATAATCAATGGAAAGACATAGACAGCAGTTTACCTTGAGAGGCTCTGTAGTTACACCCAAACCACACAACTGCGTGATGCAGGACACCGGGGGGGGGGGCTGGTCTTCTGATCAGAAAACAGGAAAATGCGATAAACTCTCTTCTCACCCAATGAGCACAGTCAGAACTTGACCTAACATGCAAATCTTGCAGGTTAGATGGAAGTCCGGCAGACCTGTCTCTCTTATGGGAACATGAAATATTAATCAGCAAGGCTAGTGGTTAAACTTCAATTTCAGCTCCTCCACCTGCACCCTGACTCCTCTTGCCTTCTCATCCATCATGCTCCCTTATAGGTAGATAAGTGATTCCAGTGTACAATAAATTACCTTGTTCCCTAAACCCCAGACTCTTGGGTTACCTTTCTTGCAGAGTATAAGTGTTGGCATGAAACTCTTCTCAGGACTGTTCCCAGGCTTTCTCACTAAGAGAACTAGTTGAGTCACACCAAACTGGAGCCTACAAGCAAGTTAGTATGTATGCAGTAAAGTCAACGAGTGAAACAGGACCTTAGATGAAGGCAGAAACAAAGCAACTTGACAATATAGTTGAAGGCATAGGGGGGGGATTTACTTTTCCAGTAAGTATATGTTTTCTTTGCAGTCTTGGACCTAATTTAGTCAGAAGAGCTGCAGTAAGCTTCCATTTCGCACTTCCTAACATTAAGTTTGGAAATGCCATTGCTATTAGCCTGATTGTGCCTTAAAACTGAAAGAGGTCAGAGAAAATTCGGTTTGATTCTCTCATCATTCCACAAGACCTTTCAGTGATACCTCAGCAGACCCCAGTACCCTGTTAGGACATGTAGTAACTTCTGTAAACTTCAGATCATCTTAAAAGAGGGTGAAATAGTGTAGAATGAGAGAATGAAAAAGAGAACAATGTCCCAGCAGTGCCTGTCACAGCCAGTGGAAAAGCAGAGTTTTGGAGGAACCACAAACACTATTCTGTGTTGTGTTTTTTCTCTTACATTTTTAAACTCTCTCTCCCCCCATTTTTTCCCCACACAAAACAGGATCTAGGAAGACAGGTCAGGGAAGCCTGTTATTTAAGAAAATGTATCCTTTGGATAGAAGGGAAAGAAGAATATGCAAAAAAACCCTATTTATTTATACCTTTGTAAGATCAGTCCCGAGCGTACTGCCACATTTCTCTTTCTTTTTTTTTTTCTTTTTTCTCTTTAATCTACATTACAACACAGTTCTTCTAATTGAGATACAGGTCAAAATAGTTTTATATCAGATGGGATCCTAAACCTAAATATAATTTGTAGATATTTTGTAGATATTCAGAAACATTAGAAATCATTCATTCAAACATAACGCACAACATTTAAATAAAAACACCCAAACAACTACTTGTGCTATCGTAAAATAGGCTCAGTTTGCATACCTGAGAATACCAAAGGGCATAATCCATCAAAGGAGAACAATCCTCAATTGTGCTATAAACACAAATCAAGGGAGTATAAAACCTATGTAATGTCACTGGTTTATATTAAACATAAATGTTAGCACCAGGATAGATTTTGCTTTCAAGATACAGATCTGTTTTGCATTGCCCCTGGGTGAGCTCATTACATGCCAGGTCGACTCTAGTTTGGTTTGCAATGGATTTCAGCAAGCAGCTTTCTAACTGTATGACGGCGATGATGTGTTCAGCTTGCTCCGGCATGAAATCTTTCAATAGTAGAAATTTCCCAGCTTGATAAAGACTGTAGACCTCCCCAGGAAAATCGTGTGCTTGCTCAGTCTGCACGGCTTCTACTGGTAGCAAAATTTTAACAAAGCATAAAATCCTAGACACTGTGATGTGAATTACAGTTTGGAACAGGAGTAAAGTGTATTGACCCAACTTGACTGAAGTTAGAGCCACAAGCTGAATCTCCTCTTTAGAATTTGAATTTTAAAAAGTTGTATCTTTGCATGAGTCAAGTATACTATTATACTTGTAACTGTATAGCACATAGTAATGCAAACAAATGAGGAATGTGGAATAATGATATCAGCTTTGATAGATCTGGGTCATGAGGTATTAAAGCTGGCTTTCACCCTCTTTTGGAGAGATCAAAAGTGCAGCAATAGTAGAAAATTGTTTATTAACTATCCAAAGCATCTCAAAATACGCTTGGGTTACAACCTGCACATCAGTTTTAGCTCTTCAGATCCTAATCCTCTACAGTGTTGAAAGACCACTATGCAGTGTTTTCCTTCTAAAGAAAATTACCTCGATGGAATACGAATGGTCTAACTTGCCCTATATGAAATGTCCCTTCTGGGCTTATATAGATAACATCTTGGCATATAGATTCCTTTCCCACAGGTTGGCAGCTGGGGAGGAGGAAGGACAGAAAAAAGTGATGTGAGATGGGAAGTACTCAACCTTGCCTGATCTGAAGTCAACAGGACTTTGAAAATCCTGACCAGAAGTGATATATAATATGGTTAACAAGGAAATAAGAATTCTTTTACTTGAAAAACTTGGGAGTTTTCTACATTTGTTATTGTTTCACCCCATGATTTTTCAGAGTGAGGGGAAGGGCAAGGGCAAAAGCAAAGGCAATGGGAGACAGAAGGAAAAAGAAGGCTTAGGGGAAGAGAAGGCCGTTCTTCAATGGCCAATAGTTCTTTCGGTTGTCAAGTTTCTGACAGGGGTGTACGGCAGGGGCTTGTCAGAGTCTGTTCTGGTAAAGGCCAAGGAAACCAACCCAGGGGACTGAAGAGAGGACATCTTGTTGCATGCACCTGTGGGAGTGTGCCCTGTGACCAAGGCTGCTCACCTCCACCCAGGGGGAGGCCATAGCCCTCCCTTTATACAAGGGCTCTGATAATGGTGGGGAAAACGGTTCTGAGCATAGACTTGGAGCAAGAGGTCTGCATCTTCACCAAGGTCTACCTCAGCAACCCTCAGCATGCCAGGTAAAGCTAACCATTCTTGGCAATGGCTGGGTGTTAACAGAGGCTGCAACAGGGATGGTGGTGACTAGTTACAGTGGATCTTCTCCTATAAATGTAATCCTTTGTAACTGATGTTGCTAGAAAACTCATTTATGGCATCTCTGGCACCAGCAGCTGAAAACAGACAAGGAGCAAAAGCTGTTTAGCAGTTTTGAAAAAGGAGAAGGCTGGGAAAACAAATGCCCAGCAGGTAGGAAAACAAATCCGTATTGATACTCAATAGTCATCCGCCGAGAATGAATGCAGCATTCTAGAATTAGCAAAATAATCAAACAATGTTGAAGGGTAGCAGAGGGGCATCCAAGCGTGTGTGATTCACTTCCTACCAAATCAATCCATTTAGTTTAAATTTAAGCAATCTCCCAGTCATCACATTTCACAGTATTTTGGGGTTAGGGGTTTTTTTGGCTCTTACGTAACCTGCACATGCAATACAGAAACGCACTGTGATGTTTTATCTTTGCTTTTAAGGGCAAAAGTCGTAAGTTTTCATAAATTCCTATTAGAACCAAGATTTTTTTAAGGTAACACCACCTCTCTGTACACCCTTAAATGGGCGTGAGGGATGTTGTTGTCTGTCATTGACAGATGCATACATTTTGAAGTCAAAAGGGAACATCAAGAGTTACTGGGAGATAAAGCATACACAGTGCAGAGAAAGCCTGTTGCTACCTTCCAAATTAAACTTA
Organism: Nipponia nippon; assembly: GCF_047370975.1. Taxonomy (NCBI): domain Eukaryota; kingdom Metazoa; phylum Chordata; class Aves; order Pelecaniformes; family Threskiornithidae; genus Nipponia; species Nipponia nippon. Next base: position 52,996,885 of record NW_028262290.1, on the reverse strand, counting down.
ATGGGAAACACATCAACAATTTTAATTGCCTTTAAACTCTGCTGTCCAGTGCTGCTTACCATCTCTACTAAGAGTTGTTCATATTTCTAGTCTGAAGATTTTTCTACCAATTGGCTTTCATTATGTGATCCTCTGTTAGACTAAATAAGTGCCTATTATTAGAAATTTCTTCTACGAGGTAAATATTAGAAGACTCATCATGTAAGCCTCCAACCTGCTCTTCAATAAACTAATCACTTTTAGTTTCTTTAATTTTTCTAGCTAACATATCTTTTCTGGACATCAAGTAATTCCTGAGGTACTTTTCTAAAGCCCATCAACCTTCTGAAAGAAGTACAGAGGCTATAATCAGCCAACACTCCAGAAGCAGCTGAGCATCTTCTACAGAATTAAAATAATCTTTTCAATTCTAATTGACTTCTCCCTACTTCTGTGTCCAAAAATTACATTCATCTTCTGGAATACCACTTTGCCCTGGCAGAACATGGTCTCTATAGTCTCTATAATAGACTAACTAATTTTTAGAACCACTGCTTTACCAGAGAAAGACCACAATCTCATAAAAATGGCACCCTTTCTTTACTCTTCAGAGTTCACATTTGTCTTCATTGAAATTAGAGACGGTAGATCCTCAGAATTTCCTTGTATTATTGCTACGATTTTGTTATATTGTTGCATTGCATATTTTTGTTGTTTTACATTAATTTAAATATAAAATATCAGCTGTCCATAATAGAAATGCATAAACCGTACCATGCCAAGTCATATTACAGTGATATTCCATATACTGTAATGACATCATTATTGGAGGATACTATTTATAGACAATGTCTCAATATATCAAATTATTTTATTACCAGAAAACAGAACAATTTTATTTTTACAAATAAATAAAATTTTAAACCTGTCATTTTTAGTGGAAATAAACCTTGTTTTAACCTCTCCTGCGGACTGCTAAGACTTTAACACTGGAAGCTAAGTAATGGCACAAATTAACAGAAATTTTGTGATTCCTTAAGCCTTGTTCTTGATTTTTTAAACTCCTGGTGTAAGCCCTGGTACAGTAGAAGGATCTCAGAGTTGCTATACCTGCATACCATTTTAGCTGAAAATTTCAAAGAATATTGGCTACAAACACAGGACATAATTTACCTAGATGTTTTTCTGTCTACATTAGTGGAGACTGAGATGTTCATAGCACAGTAGAATAGGTACAGAGGCTCTAGTAGATTTATGCCAACTTCATATTGCACCCTTCTTGTTAGGCTTACTCATGGGCAAAGCTAGGAAATTGCCTTCACATGGAAAAGTAAAATGTTGCTTCCTCTGAAGAGCTAGAGTTCTACCTGCTGGCAATTTTATTGGGATATTAGAAAACTCAAAACACACTGTTGGATAGGAGATAGTGTACCGTTATGCATATTTGCTAAAACAGTCTGAGGGCAAGTAGGAAATATGCCAACCAAGTCAATGCACCTGTTTTCAGGTTTATTACATTTAGCACGGGGGAAAACAAGACAAAAATATGTAATAAAACAAACACAAACTTTACATTTTAATGGTCTTTGCTGAAACTAGGACCAGCCGCAACTGCCTAGTCTTTTCTCACGGGCAGTGAAAGCTCAGCTCAGATGACAATGAGGAGAATAAAGGGCTATGAAAACTCATATTAAGATGCCAAAGGCAAAGCCAAAGGAAAAGATTTAGTTAATTAATTATGGCATGGTAAACTTGAAAAGAGCTTTAGAGTGTTGCACTCTAATAAAGCTGATGAGTGTGCTATACCTACTCTGTACAATATTCTTAGAACAGAACAAGAACTTTCAAGTATGCTATTAATTTTCTTTAAAAATACCCTTTTTCTTTTCATTTGAGCTAAAGCTAAATCCTTCCTTTATAAATGAAAATTGTTTAGTTTTGTGTTCATTACCTCAGTTCACTGTCCTGTACTTTCAAAGCTGAAACAGCTGAATCATATAATGAATTAAGCCATAAATATAATTGCATTTGTTTCCTCTTAACAAATCATGGGTTCATAGTTGCAATTCTGCTAAAGATTTCTGTAAATCAAAAATTAAAGTCTTTTAAAAATATTTTGATTTCTAAAGTAAATTCTGAAACAAATTCACACTCTTTTATAAGAATAAAACATCATTTCCATGAGCTGTAAATCTATGCTATTCAAGAGGACATAGGAATTCAAAGATTTCAGGGAGTGCTTAGGATAGAGAGAGAAAGAGGTAAGAAAAGGTCTTTGAAATTTGAGTGCTTTTATCAGTTCATCAGTTCAGCTCTAGAATGCAGCCGAACAACAGCAAGCAGCTTCTCTACAATTCATCCAGTAAGTTATCCTCATTTTCAAAATAACTGAAGCTTTCAAAACACAGTCATCTGTCACCCAGTTTGAGATAAAATGTAAGGCTTCAAGTGAGATTATCCATGGACCGAATAACAAAAGAGGAAGCTGAGGAAGGCTAGAGCAAAAAAACATTATGGTGTTGAGGAAGGGCTAAGAGTAGGTCAGAAGGGGGAGAGGGGCAAGCTCACACTGAGCTGTGGAAAGGTAGAGGTGGGAGAAAGCAATCTCACTCAGCTTGGCAGATCCCAAATACCCCTCCTACAGATCCCACCTAAGCTAGACACACATTTTTCCTTTGTTCGGTCAACGCTTCTGCGAGGCAATACCTTTGAGCTGGAATCAGGGGACTCTGGATGACAGCAAATGAGCAGGAGAGCTTTATCACAGCAGGGGAGAATGAAGCTGTTGTGCATCTGTGACATGAAAACGTGGCGATTGACTTGACATAAGAATCTAACACACCTCTTAATACAGGAGGCACTTGGCACACACACTTGCTTCTCTGTGCTTCCCCTCCCTCTCCATCAGCCTTTTGTTTTGTTTTGTTTTTAAACACACACAGAAACACAAAATTGTGCAAAATTTAGGCCACTATTAAAGAAAAGTCGTCCAGTCTATATCTAAAGTACAGTCCTCTGTTCTTCCAGCCTGAAACCTGGTTTCTCTGTTTTCAGTAATGCTGAATACTCAGAGGTCTATCTATTTACTTATGCAGGTGATGTAAGAGAGAACCTTGTTTTGTTTACGTCTTTCCCACTATTTTTAGCCTAATGATAGGTGGAATTAACTCGATTTACTGTCCTTTGAAATACTCACAGGTACCAAAATCTCCCACAGAAAAGCATATAAAATTAAAGGCTGACAGTTCCATTGCCCTTAGCCTGTTAATCATTCTGCACACGAATAATAACTTGTCTTTGTCCACCTCTCCAAAAACCAAGAATTGGAAAGGAACAGTGCATTTGCATCAGCTCCTTCTTCTAAAGTATATTCTTACTGAGAAACTCCATATGGTGGAAAACAAAACAAGCACAATGAAAACCAGTGTTACGCAACACCTATTAAAAATCAGATGAGTCACCACACAGAAAGTTGCCAGGCCAGAAAGAAACTAAAAACCAGCTAGCCTCACTATAGCAAACTGCTGAGATCTGAAGGAATGTTTGTCATTTTGGAAAGATGTAACCAGAAATGCGCGTGGCATTTGCCAAATCAGCCTTATACAGACAGATCAAATTTGACTTGAATATACTTTTGCAATACTTCTAGGGACACAATTTCATATTCAGAACTCCATTTAAATGTTGAAACTGTAAGAACATAAAGAAGGAGAAATGTGTATTTAGATATTAAATATAGCATTCACTGGGAAAGGCAAGACAAACAGGATTACTCTCTTTAGGATCAGTCTTGTGCAGTACGTTAATTCTCATGGAGCCAATTACTACTGAACTAAAGGATTTTTTATGCTGAAGTTACTATAAATGAGCAGTTGCTATAACTTAGTCTTATTATATTGAAGCTAGGCCATGTATCTAAAACTGGATTGAAAATATTCATGCCATTTTACAGAATCAGTTTTGCTTCACCAGAAAGGCTCGTCTGTTTCTGAAATTTGGAGTGGTTCATCCCTGGTTTTACCTTAAGCAGCCCCTGAGGTGGAAACCTTAAGTACCTCCCTTTTAGGGGGTGCAAGGGATTGTTCATCCTCTGCTTCTCCTGAGGGCGAGGGGAGGGAAAGGAGGTAGGGCAGGGAAAAGCAAGAGGGCAAACAAACACTTCATGATGAGAAACACAGGGGTAAACTACAGAGTGAAGGAGAGGTACCATCTCCGGCCTTCCCTACTCAACTAAAGAAATGATTTCAGATACAGAATATTGAGTTTCTGAGAACTGTGCAAATACTAATAAATTGTGCATAGTACATAAATTGCACGTAATACTTACTTTTTGTGTGCTTCTGCTAACTACCTCGGACTTTGTAATAGGCAGCAAAATACACATGTATTTGACTCAGAGCTTATCTACACAGGAAAATGGACAATAATTCTGAGTGTCCACATGGAGAGCTATTCTGGAAAAGCTATAAAGCTATTGCAGTTCCTGCCAATTTCCCCAGGCAAATAAAATCCTTCAACTGTTAATATTGATTTTGAACAGCAGCCAGTGAGAGTGCTATCAGAACAATACAGTTAAATGACAAATTAGACTTTCTTCCCCTCCCGCTTAGAAGTAAAATTAAAATGTCAAATACAAGTGAAACCAGCGTGCATGTATCTGTACAGCTGCATTTTGCTGCATCAGGAAGAGGACTATAGCCATGCCAGCAACAGTCTGGATGGCTCAAGCAGTTATATTCATGATATTCAGGATTCAGCACTCTTTCTCAGATCTTGATCAATCCTGGAAGTACAATACAAAATAAAAGGTCATCATGCCCAGTTATCCTTTCAACAAGTTGGTAAAATCGAGCCTGCCATTAAAAAGCCTGAAATTATAAAATACTTCTTTGAAAACACACTTACTGTAACTGCTTGTCACCAAGGACTTAGTGGGCCCTTAACTTGTAGGATTTTCATTTCTTCTGCCACTCATCATTACCCTTTGTCACCTTATTCGTTCTAGCCAATTTAATTCATTGATGTTGGTTGCGAAGGCTATAAAACTCTATGTGATTCTTGGTGAGTTTGAGTCAGCCTTATACATGACAAGTAGACTGTAGACCGTCGGATTGTTGGAGATGCAAGTTACTCTGTCCTTTCAATGTTGTTAGACATGGATTGGAGAAGAAAGCTGCCAGAAGACTTAAAAAAGAAATCTAAGTAGGGACTTTTACTCCCTGAAATACAAGAAAGCATGCTTATAACTTCTTTGATTTCTATTAATAAGGAATTAAAAGGATGTGATCAAGAAGAAAGAGTACAAAATTTTCAGTTCATTGGATATCCTCTTAAGACAAGAGCAAATCAGAACTTCCATAAAGGACTTTTACTATTATTCTAATATCTCAGTTATAACACTCACTAAACACATGACATATCTATAGGAGACCCATTACAAGCCTGAACACTGCTGAAATGACTCAGTTTTCAAAATTTTTGTAGGTATCTGAACCTCAGCCGAGAAGCATTATTCAGTTGAAGCTTGCCAAATTTTCAATCAGACCAAGAACTGATTTCAAGCGAGCCCTGAAGCAAATGACTTTGCACTTGAACCTCTAAGTTTCAAACCAAAGTCATTAAAATGCTTATAAAGCTGCACAATGTAGAACTGCAGCTCTCCGTCCCTTAGATTGCCTTTGGGGCAGGAGTAGGAGGCACCACTACCTCTCATCTCCTGTAGACAGTGAATCTGTGGCTTCATTTATGAGTGGAACCTGAGATCTCAAGGCAAAGCACCAGGAAGCAAAATCCCTTTTCTATATAAAGTGAATGAAAGCATCCTTATTAACTCCCCAGTCAAATCACACAACTGAGTCTTTCAGAACTGTATTGTTAGACTCATAGAGATAATTCTGTTACAGCGAGATTGATGGATCACTTATTCCAAGTAACTTTATTATAAGCTACTGATTAATCAATCTTAAAAACACACAGTAGAAGAAACTGCTAAGTATATGTATTGGGATATCTTCATCTGTTATGAATAAATATTTAGACCGAGAAGTAGTCAAAGGGGAAATAAGGAAGGAATATATGAAAAAGTACCTTCTGAGAAATAGGTCAAAGGCCAAACTATTTCTTAATTAAGCCTAACTCTGCTAAGACATGGGTGAGTGGTTGATTCAGCCAAAAGAAAAGTCATCTACGCTATGCCAAAGCTATAATTTTTCCCTCATCTTTGCAGACAATATCTCCAAACTAACTCGACTGAGTGAAATGCAGTACAGAAACAAGGCAAAGCCAGAATCACAACTGGAATCCACCAGGTTCCGACTAGTGAAGGGTCAATTAAATTCGCGTAGTTACCTTGGTATGAAATGTACCCCAAAGGTTTACACAGACCACAGCCCTGTTTCTGACAGGGGTCAGTAGCTAAGGGGCAATGCCTAAAGAGCATCAGAAGAGGATAAGCACAGCATGATACACCCCTGAATTACTGTCCCAGCTTCATGGAGTTGTAACTTCAGATGGATTACTCTTCCATTCATTTGCCCATTTATTTAATTTCTCTCGCTACTTTGTTTAAAACTCCATGGAGGGGATACTGGTTTCTTCAGGCATGAAACACACTGCAAAAAGTCCAAGAAAACACAGCACTGACAACAAACACTAGTTAAGGAGACTGAAGCTGTTTACCCTGCAAGCCAAAGAGAAAGGGGAAACCAGCGCTCATCCAAACAAGACTTTGTGTCCTTGCCTTTTAACCTCTTCTCTTCATCTCTGGGCTTTTTCTCATCTTTCTGCCACTGTGAGGGGCCACAAGCATCCCCAGTTTTGTCCAAAGTTTAAAAAAAAACAAACGCTACTTTGCATCTGCTTGGGGACCGGTCACCCACCATATGTCATTCACCTTGATTACAGCACCTGGTTATGGAAAGACTGTGAAGAGGTTTAAGGATTTAAATTTGTTTAATTTTACAGAAGACTGAGCGAAGATGTGCTAACAATCACAAAACATGTAAAGAGGTGCTCCAGAGCAATAAGATAAAGTATTGTTTGTCTCTGTGTTGCATAAGAATAGAAACACTGAGTTTCATTTGCAGCGTTTCCCAGTGGCAGTGCAAGCTCTGGAGTACAATGCCCTGGGAAGCTGTGGAGTCTGCATTACTCAGTGTCTTTAAGAATGCATTAAATGGGCATTTGTCATAAATAACCAGGTACAGCTGATCCTGAGTTAGGACATGGGTTTGAACTAGCTGACTTCTTGCGCTCTGACGATTTCTCTGATTCAATGATCTTCTGCCATGGTGGTCACAGCACTAAGCTTTGGTTTTGTTAAACACCTTTCTGAAATACGATTTAAAAAATAACTTGCTCTTGTGTGGTATCACAAGAAAGCTGGAATATTTCCTCTGTCTCATCCTTCTACAGCTTCAGACTCAGCTTCTTGGATATGTAAATTGCCCTTCCTCTAAATATAACTCTGAAAAGAAAAATCAAGCTATATTCCAAAACTGTTTGCAGACTGCTTTACTGTAGGGTATTTCTTCTTCTATGTATGAGGCCTGGGGCACATGTTTCTGTCTCCTTTTCTCTCATGTTCTGAACCCTGGGTCTCTGGAACAGGCCACACATTTTCCACCACAGGTTTTCCTTCTCTCTCATCTATTTAAAATGTTTTCAGTACCATGAATTATTTATTAATTATTCACTGAAGGCAAAGCCATTTACATTGCATTTGCAAACATGACCAGCAAAAAGTAGCAAAACCATACTGTTTAAATGGTTATTTATTCAGATAATAACTAACTAATACTGCCTGTCTCCAGTCAGGTATTCAAATAAAAACAAGCTATAATAATCACTCTTAAACCACTGGTGAAGGAATTCCTCTCTAATGATGCATAAGTTGAATGTGCTGATGGTATTAAAAGCCTGCAATCACTTCTGCCTCACTCCTGTGTTCTGTTCTCCAGGTGGACAGAGGCCAGCTATAAATCTCTTAGCTCACATATGAAAGAGACAACTTCCAGTCTCCCTTTCTGTAGGGCCATCATTTGTGATTTATGAGTATTTGGGCAATTACTAGCATTCCATAAAACTATGATTAAGTCTCGAAAGCTGCAGAAATCAGTATAACAATGAAAGACAATCTGAAATTGAAAAATTAATGATTTCCTGTTTTCTGCTGATTAGGCTGTCACTCTTCTGTTGAAAAATAAGCAGCACTACTACATACAATTTACATGCTGCAATTGTTTTTCTTAGACTACACAAGCACTAAAAACCTTGCTTAACTTAATGAACAAAGTACAAATAACATCAAACATTCCATCAAAAATCAAGATAGTTCATTAACTGCAGATGAGCAGAAGAATGGAGTGACCAATCAATGGCTGTTATTCACAATGATTTCCAATGCCTGTATCAAGTAGTTTGAGTTAAAGCATCAAGGTTTGTGGTACCCCCCCAAAAAAAAAGGATGTTGTGCTACTGTAGCATCATTTCACATGTTCAGCAATTTGTATATTGTATCACTATACATAATTTTCACCATACTGGTTTTCTCCAGGATGCACAGCTTCTATCATCTACACTCTGAATGAAGTAAATGACTGAAAAAGGACTACTGAGGCACACTATTGACATCAGAAGGGTTATTAGTGGCAATCACTGCTTTGATTTGCTTATGGGAGCAGAAGAATTTTTGCAGTTCAGCAGTGCAAAGACAGTAATTCCACACTATGAGCTGGTAGGGAGAAAAACAAACTAAAAATCATTATTATTATGCATAGGGTCCTATGCCACAATAAGTGCTCTCTTCTCATTGGAGACGGAGACAGTGCAATGAGTCAGCATCGTGTTCACTGGCATGGTGGCTGGAGTATCTCTGCAGTGTCCCTTGTTCATCCCATCTGTGAGTGGATATATGGCTATGGACTCAGATGCTGCACAGAGTGGTTTCCCTAAATACCTCTTCCTGAGCATCAAAGTCAGCTTTATTAATAACTGCTACACTGTACAATACTGATACTTTGAGTCTAAGATGGGAAGAGGGTAAGCCTGGTTCTCCAGCATCACAAATTCTTTGTTCCAGGGCTTTCATCAGAGCAATCAGTTTCACATTACGTCTCCTTGAGCCACTTGAGTCAAACGTACAGTAAGGTCAGTGATCTCTGTGTAAACATGTGTTTTAAGATACAGATAGGGTGTTATTCAAATGCCTGTTTTGCCTGAATCTGCATAAAAAAAATCCCACCAAAACACTTCCATGAGCAATATATGGTCTCACAGATCACCTTAAAGACACAAACATTTTTGGATCAGGTAGGAATTTACAAATATGTTGTCAAAGTCTTTTTGTAATTTCCTGGGCTGTTGTGATTTAAATACAAACACACAATTCAGAATGAAGCCAGAGGAAACTCCGTGTTCTCTTCAGCCCATCGTAGCCCATACCTAGACCTACCTTTTAATAGCTAAACTCTACCCACTGCAAAACACTGCTTTATTACACAAAAACTAACAGCATGCCACTAATGGATACTACATAATTGAGCTAGGCACATGGCCTAGAAGGTATGTGGCCTTGACTAGAATACACTGGCAACCTCACCAGCTGATCGTACAAGTATAATAGTATTTACAGTCAAGTAGAGAAAAAACACATGGACAAAGGAGAGCATTCCTGCTTCCAAAAGCAAAGTTGAACTGCAAGTTTTAACTCCATTGTACACAAATACTGTAGCCAAAGCTAATGAATGGCCCTTCCCACCTAAAGGTTATGCTGGTTTCAATACATACATTCGAGAGATATTTTAATTTCAAATTAATCTTCAGCATTACTAAGATGAAGATATGTGGATTACAACTGTTGTCTACAGTTTAAAACCTCAATGTTCTCATCATGGGGATATAAAATTTATTTTTTTAACAGTGCTACATTTCACTATAAAAATAACAATTGCCAGAAATAACATATTTTAACTAAAAGTGTCTTGAAATAGTGACTTCCTATATAGGAAACTAAAGGTTAGTTTTAGCCAGTATAATCATTATATTTCAGTCTTCTAGGCAGTAACTAGAGCACTATCTGTCTTATATAATGGAATATTTCTGACAGCTCCAGGAGAGATAATGGTAGTACTAGTCAGATAACATCAGAGTCATTTATCCAACATTATTTCATTCATCTTCCACTCCATCACTACAAATAGAGTGAGAAAATGTCTATGCTATATAAAGATTTCTAAAACAAGAAAAGTTGCTTACTGTATCTCCATTATTTGTGCAAAAATAAATCTCCTTGATTTATTGTTCCAGCAATTTATCATGAGTGACACGTCAAACTCTTTAAGTTCCTTTTAAAATTTGGCATCTCTTTTAGGCTACAGAAGGAAAAATGCCTGGGGACTCTGAAAGTTCAAAGTCTTTTTATTAATTAAAGTTATGATTTAATATGTCTCGATTGAAAGGCAAGAGTCCAGCTGAAGAGATCAAAAGATCATCTTAATGGAGAAAACAAATCTATAGCATTGTATTACATTAGGAGCAAATGTGTTTCACAACTGAACTGGGGGGGGGGGGATCTTGGGGTCTTGTTTTGGGTTTTTTTGTTTGTTTTTGTTTGCTTTTTTTTTTAAATGAAGCACTTTGCAAGTCTAATGGGGATGACGGGACTGTACACTATGGGCAGCACCATCGTGTTTTTCAGTGCAAAGCTGCAAAGTTAGAGCTACAGAAGTGTTCCAGTATGATTTAAAAGGAATGTATTACCACTGGTGTACAACCGTTTAAATCTATGATGCTGAATATGTTGGCACTACATCTACACTATGATTGCATTCCTTTTCCAGACAGGTTTCTCCACATTTCTGTTCTTGAGAGAAGAGACATGTAGGAAAATGAAACATTTATGTAGCTAAAGATATCTTTTTCTAGCTGGAACCACTGGAGAGATTTCACATAGTTTGGTTTCTCATTTTAAAAATGCCCGAGTCAATTACCAGCCTGCTATAGATAGTTTTCTCATGAGCATATAAAAAACATGCTGCCGAGAAGTGTAATGACGGCTCTGCGACAACAATATTTAGGGCTGAATTTGTGCACTGAATTATGATTAGAGTTGCTACTACTAGCTTTCATGACACTTAACAAGCATCTACACTCTATGAATATATATCACTGAGCCTAAGCTGTGTAATGGGATGCAGACAGCAAGGTAGATGCGTATTTCAAGCAAAAGCACTGAGTTCCTGGAGACAAGAGCAGCAACACATAGCGCATGGCTTTCCCTTCCTTGTCACAACTATTCCCTAGTGTTCACAAACTAGACTTTCTTTTCTTTAGTATTTGAATGTTCTCCACAATTCAGAAGCCAAAATTTGTCTCTCTTTCTTTTCAGCACCTGATCTTTAACTTCAAAAACAGTTACAGGAAGCTGAAGTACTTCAGGATAGTTCTGGCCTTCCAAAGCATCAGCTGAGCAAGAGCTCTGTAAGAGTTACAAACAAAGAAGCTCATGGTATCTTCTCTGCTAGTCCCTTGGAGTCTCACCACTTTGGGACTCACTCATATAGATACGGCTGTAGAGGTTTTTTCCATTCTCATCAAGACATTATTTGAGCATCAGAACCCATGGGTAATACACTGATCAGCCCCTCTTCTTTTCAGATCAAAATCAAGGATGTTCTGATCCAGACATTGTCTGGTCCAAGTTTTCACTTAGATATACGATAACAGATAGCCCATTCACTCAAGTATTTATCTTTAAAGCACTTTACAAATACAAATGAAGTTCCAAACTCTTAGGCTCTAGGTAAGTGATTATTTTACAGTTGGCAGAAGTGATTGAAACATTAAAACTTTGAGCCAATAATTATCCACATTCAGAAACTACAAAGTAAAATCAGTTAGTGACTTGGAGCCTGTGCGATTCATCCAAAAGGTACGCAGTCTTTCAATGATGATATGTGGATGAGTGCAGAAAAATCTTTTGTCCAGATAACGTGTTACTCATTCACCAATACTGTCATATGGTTGCCAACAAATCAATGCCACGAGTAACCGCAAAAAAGAAGGCAAGCTCATATACTGACTACATCCTAAAAAGAAAAGATGCATCAGCTTAACATACTAAAACTCCAATATAGGAAAAAGATTCGTTTTCAATATTATCATGAAAAGGAGTGACAGGACAAAACAAGTTTTTAAACTTACTCATAAAATAAACGTATATCCAGAAAGATTCAGGATAAGAAATCCGAAGGTTTCTCTAGTGTGGAATATGTTCTGGTACATTGCTGGGAGAGGTAAGGTTCACAATGCACTATCCCAGTGGCAGCAATAAGTTTAATTAAATAAAGGGTGCTCAAAACTAATTAATTGTCAAACCCAGAGAAACTTGAAAGTACGTGCTGAGGGCTGCCAAACTTCGAATACAGGGATGCAGACTACATAAAATATGAGCAAATTATGGTTTACCAGCACAAGACCTACTGAAGGTTGGGACTGCAAAATACAACTGCTCCCAGGAGTCAGGACATATGCAAGCCCTAAGGATATAAAGTTCATCACTACTGCTGATATAATATTTTTTAAGACTTAATTGCAATTAATAATTGTTGCCAGAGTAGTAAACTATTTAATTAGCTGGTGTCTTTCCAATTACAGTCTACTTACATAAATGCATTGTGGTTTACTTTGTGATTAAAAAGACACTAACAAATATTCAACAAAAGTAAACAATTATAATCCAATTTGTAATGAGGATTACTCTTTTTCAGTGCAAGGCTTAGAACCTGCATCATATCATCAACTTTTTTCTCCATTTTACCAATGAATAGAACTTTACTTCCATTTCCACACCTAAGCTGGCTGGTACAACTCCTTCACTAGGCAGATGCAACACAGTACCTGTACTTTATTCAGGAATACTTCAGCCCTCTGAGTCTATCCCCTACAGTGTTGGACTTGGTGCCTGTATCTACCTCATTACTTACCCCACCTTGATGAGGACACTCAGTGCAATGTCCTTTCCCTGAAACGTTCCTACCTACAGATCCAGCTTGGTCTGAGCCACTACTGGTCTTTTCTCCAGAAGTCTGTCTGCATTTTTATGCAATGATAAAGGCTTCTTAAAAAACAACACACTCCTTTTTTTGGGTTTGGATTTTTTTTAAGAACTAAGTATTAGAGGAAAAAGAGGTAAACAGTCTATGCATATACTGCCATTTTTGATGGTGACCTGAGTAGACCTACTTCTCTTGATACTTTAGGCAGTCTCTGTATACCTGTTTTGTATATCACAAGTAAAGTATCTCTCTGTTGAAAAAGCCTTTTTATGTCTTTACAGAGGTTTTGTTTGTTGTTTTGCTCTGGTTTTATCTTTATTCTTCCCTATGTCTTGGCTTTGATTCTTTTGGTCAAAAAAATATTCCTGCAGGCTGCAAAAATAATCACAGTTCAAAAGGTCTGCCATGACTCTAAAATAGTTCTTACCTTTTTGCTGGTTCATTTTAAAAATATATTTGTCCTTTTGTCAGTTTTGCTAGACAACTGTTTCCTGAGCTCAATCACTGTGTTCACATATGAGCTCCTTGATGATCAGGCTAGTTTCCACTACTCAAAATTGCTCTACCATACTTCCAGATCTACCACAGGTATTTTAGTCAGTACAGGTTTTCTGTGTATGATTAGAGATGTATCACTGGTACATTCAGCCCAGAGGTCCAAACTTTTGCATCAAACCAGAGAAAACCAATTACAAAACCCTTTCAAAAGCTCTAGAAGGGCCAGATATTGTACAGAGACCTCCCAAAAGGGCTGGTAGAACATTTTCCAAGACAAAATTAATCTCTACAGTAACCTTGCTCTTTGCAATAAGCCCATAATAGATGTTATACCTGCAAGTGAAAGGAAAATGTCACTTAATGCTTAAAAAAATTGTACTAGCAAAAGTAAGGTCACTAGTCCATTCTAGATTAATGACTCTTCCTGTTTCAGCAGCCAAAGCCCTTAACAATTCAATTTTTTCCACATGCTCCAGCTTATTAACATGTGAATGCAATAGATTTCTCGTGTTTCTTTCACGCTCCTGAATAATAAGATTTGACAATGTGATAATAAAATTTTCTAACTCAGCATAAATACTGAAAGAAGAAATTAAGGAAACCTCATCTGGGCCATTTTGAAAGGAATAACAGAAAATGCAGAGCTCGATTGCTTTGTTAAACGCCTACAGGACCCATCTTGTGGAATTTTGAGCATATTTAAACTATGGAAAACTTGGAAACACTGACTACATTAAAACACACATGTCAAGTTTTGCTGTTTCCCAGATTTCTGTAGCCACTGGGACACAGGCTGCTCTGGGCTGCCCTCACTCTCTAGACTTTGAGAGCTTTGTGACCACGCAAGAAACAGACTGGCCGGACAGAAGGACAGCAAGAACAACCATGACTCTGGAGTTTGATTAGAGCACTAAACTATGTGGAAGGAGCAGTTATGGATTTCAAAGAATTACTTATGTCTGTTAGCCAATGGCTATCCAACATAAATGAAATAAGAAGGCTCTAAAGCAGGGAATGGACCTTATCCTAACCACAGAGTTATACTGTTATGCTCCCTTTTCTTCCTTTCCAATGTCTGCTTAACAGGTCTTGAAATCTTTTATGTACCCTGAGAGTGCTCAAGAACCCAGGAAAAGAATGCTCTATGCAACCCAGACATGGGGAACTAAACTGTAGCATCTTAGAGAAGTGATATGATGTGGGATCACATCTTGTCTGCAGTTCACCTTTTTCTTGAACATTGGGGTTGTGACTAGGGCACCTATCTTCATTAAAACTCATTGTGATTCTCTCAATAAATACAATTAAATAGCAATTTGTTTAGTTTATTTAAAAACACTTCCCTTTTATGATTCTAATAACTTAATTTGTAACTGGGGCATGAATTTGACAGCTACCAAAGAAATAAATAATTGGAACTCCAGAAAGCCACTACACTTTCTTTCACTCTTCTGCTGCTTAAAGACTCGAGAAGAGTGTTAGAATTACTAGTTAATGAGAGATGCATATAGTATCCTTGGCATTTCTCTCTTATTGGTACTTAATGAGATTAGATGAGAAATAATTAGACAAAATAGCAGTGCAAAACCTGAGGGGAATAATAAAACTGTAGGCATTTCATTAGGAATCTCAGAAATCCTCTGTCAATTCTGGTTTAAGCTACCAAAACCAACATGCTTTGTCAGAAAGTTAAGAAGTTCAATTCCTTTTCTGATTTGTTTCTTTTCCTAGTATGTCCTTGTAAAAAATAAAAACTGACAGTGCTTGTCATGTTGCAAAACCAACAACTAATATAAAATTTTTAGGGGTTAACATTTGAGAAATTAATCTTACAAGCTAGACATTTCTTTCACTTCGAGTTCATGAGTGCTACTACAGATGCCTGTAAGTCCATTCATGCACAGACTCTTATTAGGAAACTGCAATAGGGATAACACCTAACCAATGAGAAAACAGATGCAATGACATGTGATCTAAGCAAAATGGTTTACTGATTCTTTTCAAGTAACCAGGCAAGGTCTGTCTGTGTTTTTCCCTAGTTTCCTAAAGCCTTAGTTCTGAAAACAATTTTAAATAATTAATAAATCCAACTGAATTCACAGGCTGTTCATAGATGAATACAACACACAGCAAAATAAATTTAATGTATCTCCTCTTATGAATTATTCATTCTGCTTTGGTAAAATCTTTCTTCAATTAAGAAAAACCAACGGTCTTTCAGTGTCTTAATTCAGATATGTATTATTGTAACAACAAAACTTTGCCCTCAGGACATAGTCTAAACCAGGCAGGTTTTAAAAAAACTAACTAAAACTAGTATCAAACTGGCATTCCTGCTGTCATATGTGTGTATTTGAACATACATGAATTCTCATGACATCTTATTTGTAGTATTTCTAAAAAGCATCAGTTGGTATTCATCAAAAAAAGGTTAATTTACACAATCAGGTTGCAGCAGAAAAAAGACAATGCCAGAGACTAACTGAAATAGATAAAAATATTATTAATAGCATATTCATATGGCTGCTAATAGAAACTCTGTCTGCAAATATACCATTATATGGTATATATACTTAAGGCTTGAACTGAGTTGGACTTTGATTTGAATTATCTATTTCCAGCTGAACAAACATTATTGTAAGGGCAGCCGGGTTGCCGCTCAGCCTCAAAGGCAACTTGGAAGAAATAGATTGCAATACAGAATTTGAATGCAGAACATGACCCAGCTCCCTGCCTGAAATGAACACAGGAAGATGGTCCCAATCTGTGTATTATCATTATGCAACTAAGGGCAATGGAAAGCAAGCTTTGGAGGGGCTTGCAATGAGTACTATAGGACTCAATAGAAAAAAAAAAAAAAAATGATCCAGAACTTGATGTCTCCCGGTCACAACAGGTTTTAAGTGGAGGACCAAAGATGCTGGGAAACAAGAGAACATAGCCTTTTTCCAAAATGACTCGAAGTATTAGTTACAACCAGTGGGAAACACATAAAAAATTTCATTCACAGCTTCACATTAACTTTACATGAAATGTAAGGTAAGAAGAAATGGCTAGGGAAGACGTAAAATATTTAGAGGATCTTAATAGGTTACTATTACTGAAATAATTACTGTTACCAAGAGAAGCTGAGATGCAAATGTTACAGGTTACAGTAGCTCAGCAGCAGCCACAAAGCTCCAAGCCCAGCTCTTGTAAAAGAGGCTGTTAATCTAAAATTGGATATCTTATTTAGCAGTCAGACAAGCACTGTGGGCATTGAGTGAGTGGCTAAGGTAAGGCAGGCTTAAGACATTTAGATCAAGATTCTCCAC
The DNA here is from genome assembly GCF_047370975.1 of Nipponia nippon. Classification (NCBI taxonomy): domain Eukaryota; kingdom Metazoa; phylum Chordata; class Aves; order Pelecaniformes; family Threskiornithidae; genus Nipponia; species Nipponia nippon. The sequence continues at coordinate 52,980,039 of NW_028262290.1, read as the reverse complement.
TGGTGTAATTGAATTGGAAAAGTTGATTGAACTACAGGGATCCACATGAGCTGAGGAACTGCCGTCGGAGGCCATCCTTTGTCACATCTTTCTCCTGATTTGCACGTAACTGTGGAGAAAGCCCTACAATTCACAATTTAAGCCTCTGAAGTTATGAGGACTGGATAGGTGTTCTTAAAGAAAAAAAAAAATTAAGCAGTCAGACAAGTGACTTTTTTCTTTACTGGTTTGGGGGTTTAGAGAGTCACTCCAGTGATGTAGGATCTGCTGTTCAGAGACAGAGAGAGAGAGAAATTTCTGTTCTGTTTCTGGGCTGTACATTGTGTGTAGCAGACCTACAATATAATCCTCACCAGACACACTTTGCTAAGCACTTTCAAATAATTTTTCTTCACAAATTTTTCAGCTGTGTGAACAAACCAAGCAGCAAAATTGAGACAAGGGGTCAATGAAAAAAAGTTTGGGACATCTTTATTTTCTGAGTTTGAAAATTGCCTTCTTCCTCCCACACCTCTTATCCAATGACGACTCTTAAAACGAGTTGGATTTGTTTCCACAAAAGCAATCATAACCCTGGTATATTGAAGTGTGAGGAGGTTTTATATACCAGTACTAATCCTGTATGCTAATGCTGCAAAATAGATTATTGCCAGTGAAACTGGGATGATAGCGTCCAATATCAGAAATGAGCCTCGGTTAACTCATCTGAAAGGTTCAAATTAAAGGCTGAACCCATAGGATAAGTGGGTCTGTGGCCACCTTCAACAGAGAAACAGAGGCTGTCCTGACCATACAGAAGGCAGCAGTCTCTGCTGGCTCACAGCTTTTCATCCACTGTCACTGGATGGTTATTTATTTTCACCACAAGAGATTGCTCGTGAGAAATACCTGGCTGAAGCCTAGCCAAACTACAAAGAGCTCTTTTATCTGTGAAAAGTGCAAGACTGTGTAAATAAAAGAATCTGGTGTTGCTGCTTTCGTAAAAGAGTGAATAAGGATGACATCATTGTCAGAATACGTGAACAGAGCAGTCAGGTTTTCAGTAATACAAAATGACAGTCAAGATAGCTCACAAGTACTTTATACATTTATTTTTGGAATAGTGTATAATCATGCTTTGCCAGTATTCTGGCTAGGAAAGCAAAGTTATTCATTAAATATATATGTTCTGCAAACAAAATAAAATTGGCAATGATATTTTTTTAGCTAGTTGAAGAAACACAAAAATGTCAGTTGCCTCTCCCTCTTTTTAGTCGGACCTTGTTTTTCTGCTTTCATAATAATAATATTTAACATTCACAAATGAACTATAACTACTGGCATACTTAACAATTATATACCTATAGTTGTTCTTAAGATGTACCCGCTGCTTGATATATCTTTGAGGTATGAGAGAATCTCACAATCAAATCTACCCACAGGCTTAGAAATCATAACTGAAGTGGACAAGGCAGAACCTATTGGAGGTTTTATTCACACCGAGCCTTCCAAGGACTTTGGCCTGATGAGCCTGGGCCCCCAAGCCAAGCTCAGTCTATTGATCCTCATCCCCTTTTCCTGGGAGGCAGACTGAGCTCAACAAAATGTTTGCATTGAACAGCTAATGGTGGCAGCCCAGCAGCTGAATACCTCTGTAATACAGAGAGGAGCAACAGCAGGTCCCAGAGCTCCTCTTCCAGTCTTCAGGCAATTTCTGGAGTACCCTAGTTGGAGGCAGCTGCCAGCTGAGTTAGTTTTCTAGGGTGACCCTCAGCTATGGCCTGCCTCCCATTCAGTCCTACAGCACTCCACCAGGCAGGCTGACCTGCCTCTCCCCTACTATCCAAAGATGCAAAACCCTCCAGCTGCCACTGCCTAAGTATCAGGGCTTTACAGTTGAAATTGGGAAACAGCCCCATGTACAACTTGCCATGCAAACTTGCCCAGCATCCCTGTTTTAATGAACAGGGGCTGAAGCACAGCCTCCAGTCTTCAGACAACTATGTACCCATAAACCCTCTGAGCATCCAGGCTTTTAATGTAAGTGAATCCATGGACACAGGATTTTAGTGGGGGAGCCATCTTACTTTCTCCTTGTAGATTGTTAAAAATATCATCTGAATTGAACTGTGAGCAAATACAACCAGCTACAAAACTCAGCTACCTTTTCCCTCAGGCCTTCCCTGAAGTTACTATTTCCTATAATGCCTCCTCTGGTGTTTAAAAAAAAAAAAAAACCAGAATGAAAAGAGGGAGGGTTAATCATTGCCTAAATGCATAGTAGCAAACAGTCACAGCAAGGACTGTTTGGCCCAATGAACTTGCCATTCATTCCCTCTGAAATGTCATTAAACTTGCGCTGAGAATCCTGTTTCTATTTTTAAGAAATGCAGCTTGTGAGTGGGAGGCAGAAGAACCAGATACAAATAAGAAAAAGAACATACGGGGCAGCGTGTTATGCTCGTAACAGAAGAACAAAAACTGTTGGATTGAGAGGTTGTCTTGACTTAACTCCTGACTCTCAAAACCAACCATTTCCATAGTTTGTCCTCCCTGCTGCAGGCAGTCTTTACTACCCACACCAGTTCTAGGTGTTATTTTTTCTCCTAAATTTGAAAATGAAGCTGTTTTGATCAGAAATGGACAAGACACTACTTATAACTTATGAACTCTCTCAGATGGTAGCACAGACATAGATCTAACTGTTGCATCTGGGTCCTTCATTACAATCACACTGAATCCCAGATCTAAACTTGGTGGACCCAGTTTAGCTTCAGACAGACGTGATTTCCATGCACTTTTCACTAATAGTTATTCACTCAGCACGGGTTGGGTAAGGCATAGATAATACAGTGGGTCGAATTACATGCCCCCCAATTTGCTCTGTCTGGCACCAGTCACGTGGCTGAGTCTGCAGTCACATCTGTCCAACACAGTCCAGGGCACTGGTGAGATCCTACAGCTACCAAGCCAGCTCCCGCATTGGAAGCACTACAGCATTATTAACATGCCATTATAACCAGATTAATAAGCAGAGACCTAGAGACACTGGCCTAGGCACAGACCCATAATATAGCTTTCTTGCTGCCAGCACCCAAAATGTGCTGGCAGCACTGCATTGTGCAGCACTAGGCCTTGTGACAGATATACTCAGTCCCTGAAGCAAGCTTAGGGCCGTTAAAGCAATGCTATGTTCCTTTGCGTTACTGATAAGTTCCACATCTGGATAACCAAAACAGTGAAAAAAAATGGATCTTTTAAGATTATTGTTGGTTTTGCTGCATATTTTCTTTCATTTCAGTACTACAATTAAATTAAACCAGTACACCTGCATACTTGTTTCAGTTGCATAAGCAGATACACTGACAGTGGTGAAAGAAAAGTAGGTGCCTATGAATGCACGAACACACACGCACACATACACACAACCTTGGTAGAGTGCCAAAGTAATTGACTATGACTAACAGTAACAGATAGGTCACATAAATGATAGCTAAGGCTACAACTCTGTCAATTACCGGGAGACGTGGTTCCTGTCCCTTTGATTGGGATGTGTCAGATGAATAGAATAGAATAGAATAGAACAGAACAGAACAGAACAGAACAGAACAGAACAGAACAGAATTGAATATTTCAGTTGGAAGGGACTTACAGCAATGATCTAGTCCAACTGCCTGATCAATTCAGGGTTGACCAAAAGTTAAATCATGTCATTAAGGGCATTGTCCAAATGCCTCTTAAGCACTGACAGGCTTGGAGCATTGGCCACCTCTCTAGGAAGCCTGTTCCAGTGTTTGACCACCCCCTCAGTAAAGAAATGCTTCCTAATGTCCAGTCTAAACCTCCCCTGGCACAACTTTGAACCATTCCCATGTGTCCTGTCACTGGATCCCAGGGAGAAGAGCTCAGCACCTCCCTCTCCACTTCCCCTCCTCAGGAAGCTGTAGAGGGTCATGAGGTCACCCCTCAGCCTCCTTTTCTCCAAACAAGACAAGCCCAAAGTCCTCAGCCACTCCTCACTGGACATGCCTTCCAGCCCTGTCACCAGCTTTGTTGCCCTCCTCTGGACACATTCAAGGACCTTCGCATCCCTCTTAAATTGTAGGGCCCAGAACTGCACACTACTCAAGGTGAGGCTGTACCAAGCTGAGTACAGCGGGACAATCGCCTCTTTTGCCCAGCTGGTGATGCTGTATTTGATGCACCCCAGGATGCAGTTTGCCCTCTGGGCTGCCAGGGCACACTGCTGACTCACATTAAGCCTGCTGCCGGCCAGCACCCCCAGATCCCTTTCTGCAGGGCAGCTCTCCAGCCACTCCTCTCCCTATCAATACTTGTGCCCAGCATTACTCAGTCCTAGGTGCAGAATCTGGCATTTGGACTTGTTAAATTTCATCCCAGAGCTACAAGACCCCAGACCTACACCATGAACTCCTAGCTTCTTCCACATATTTCCAAGAAACTCACACATGTACGGCTTCTTTAAGCAGCAACCATTGATCTGGGGTCAAGGATGCTTGGCATGCAGTTGGCAAGCTGGAAGAGATGGGAACATGCTTGGACTCTTCAAGGGGCAGTGCTGGAGGCGTCTTGATCCAGCTCTGCAGAGACAGGTGTTAAAGCTTCCTCCGGCATGTTCTGCTCCCTGACACCCCCACCCCGCAGACATCCTAACCAAGCTCTGCCTGCCAGGCAGCCCTCCTCCTCCTCACACCTGTCTGCTCAGGCACCGTCCCAAGAACCGCTCTTCATGGTGGGGGTGGTGGGAATTGTCAGTTTGGCAACACAACCTTAACTATTTCTGCCCTTATTCCTACTTTTCCTTGCTCCCTCTATGTCTTTGCCTTCCTGATGAAAGGCAGCTGATATTACAGAAATCAGTATGGATGGTTTTACTTGCTGTCCAAAAGAACTTAATTAACAAGAGACAGATGATTTCTGCATTGTTCAGAGGCCAAAACTATTCTGATTTGGAATCCAGCAACTCTGAGGTCTCCAAGGTTCACCAGAAATGCTGAATGGCAAAATTTGCCTTTCCCCAAAACTCTTTTGCAGGCAGCAGTTCTGTGGATAACTGGTCAGGACACATCTATCGTTTTCCTGGTTTAGATCTGGTTTCCTTTTTTTCCTGCACTAAAGAGGCAGAAAATAGACCTCTACAAAAGACTCAGAACTGAACACCTTCAGTGGCATTGGAAACATTTCCCTATGATTTTACCTGTCTAAAGCTATCCTGTATGGTGCAGTTATAGCTAAAATAGAGGAAGAATGGATTGTTCCTGGTGATAGATGTCAAGGGCAAAAATGCATCTTGTAGGCTCCCTGATGAGACATGAAGAAAATGTTCAGCTGGACAGGGCAGTGCACTTTTAAATAGACAGGCTGCTTGCTACTTGTTGCACACTGCACTTAACTGAATGTACTGGGTTTGCATGGCAAGGTTTTGGTAGAGGGAGGGCTACAGGGGTGGCTTCTGTGAGAAGCTGCTAGAAGCTTCCCCAATGTCTGATAGAGCCAACGCCAGCCGGCTCCAAGATGGAACCGCCTCTGGCCAAGGCAGAGCCCATCAGCGACAGTGGCAGCGCCTCTGCAATAACATATTTAAGAAGAGGGAAAAAAGATGCTGTACAAACTGCAGCTGGAAAGAGGAGTGAGAATATGAGAGCAATAGCCCTGCAGACACCAAGATCAGTGAAGAAGGAGGGGGAGGAGGTGCTTCAGGTGCCGGAGCAGGGATTCCCCTGCAGCCCCTGGTGAAGCCCATGGTGAGGCAGGCTGTCCCCCTGCAGCCCGTGGAGGTTAATGGTGGAGCAGATCTCCACCTGCAGCCCATAGAGGACCACACACCGGAGCAGGTGGATGCCCAAAGGAGGCTGTCACCCTGTGGGAAGCCCATGCTGGAGCAGGCTCCTGGAAGGACCTGTGGACCCATGGAGAGAGGAGCCGATGCTGGAGCAGGTTTGCTGGCAGGACTTGTGACCCCATTGGAGGGATTCATGAAGAACTGCAGCCTGTGGGAAGGACTCACGTCAGAGAAATTCGTGGAGGACTGTCTCCCATGGGAGGGACCCCACGCTGGAGCAGGGGAAGAATGTGAGGAGTGCTCCCCCTGAGGAGGAAGGAGCAGCAGAGACAGCAGAGACAACGTGTGACGAACTGACCGCAACCCTCCTTCCCCGTCCCCCTGTGCCACTGGTGGGGAGGAGGTAGAGAAACTGGGAGGAAAGTTAAGCCCAGGAAGAAGGGAGGAGTGGGGGAAAGGTGTTTTAAGATTTAGTTTTTATTTTCTCATTATCTTACCCTGATTTGCTTGACAATAAGTTAAACTAATTTCCCCAAGTCTGTTTTGCCAGTGAGAGTAGTTGGTGAATGATCTCTCCCTGTCCTGATCTCGACCCACGAGCCTTTCATATTTTCTCTCTCCTGTCCAGCTGAGGAAGGGAGTGATAGAGTGGCTTTGGTGGGCACCTGGTGTCCAGCCAGGGTCAACCCACCACACTGAAAAAAGCAGGTTTCCCCTTTCTTCTGATCAGTAAAATGTTAGAATTTCATGCGACTTAGCTTGTTCTTAGTAGGGCTTAAAAATCACACAGGCAATAATCAAAGGAGAAATTTAATAGCAATTATATCATTCAGGTCAGAAATTATTAATCACTAGTCCCAAGTGAAGTGTAATGAAGAGATGTCATCGTGCATTCATGGCATGTCTAAGTACTATCCCATCCCTCATGCACCTCCACAAAGCCTGAGATGAATCTACTGTTTGCCTTTAAACAGAACTTTAAACTATTTTTACCAGATAAAGAAATGCCATTCTGAAACTGTGGTATCTAGTCAAGACAACAATCTTTTACAAAAGCTACAAGCGTACGCGCTAGGCACACTGGATATGTTTCTGTGCATAACCCATGAGGATCTTAGCCTAGAGATCCTTGGGTTCTGGCACTGCTCAGACAAGTAATGAGTTCCTTCTAAATCAAGCAGTATATTTTTTGTTGTTTATTTCCATATTCATTGCAGCATTTGCCTTAGGCTTATATAATAAGATTATAACTAGAAATGTATTGCAGCAAAGACCTCAAAATCTCTCTTTCAGCCCACCCCGAAACTGAGACAGCTTCATCAAATGTCAGGACTCTCAGAGCACAGAACACCAGGAGCAGAGAGCAATCAATCAAACATGCAGGAGCATAAGCAGTACAGTGATTACCATAACTTAATCTAAGAAGACAAATGAAAACCATCTTTCTGTACTAGTCGTGCAACAATTTGTATTTGATTATTAGAACTGATGCAACCAAAGAGGAAAACACATTTTTATGTCCTGGCACCTCCACCTTCTGGAAGACCTTAACTTCTCCCAGGCCTGCTGAATTCTAAAGTCAAGTATTTGTTACGCTTTCTTTAGTTTGCATCTTGTGATTTCTCACCTTCTAAAGAGGTGGGAAGCCTTAAGCGGTTTGATTTCAATAAGCTTGCTAGTATAAACAATCAGCAAAAAAAAGATACTGCTGCTTACTGCAATGTCTGTTTGCATCTAGCATTTATTCTTATATATCCCTGGACTTTTCTTAACACAGAAAGAATAACTAGCCAAGAAATCAGGTCTCTTTCTCTATTAAACTGTATTGGATGTAAAGGCTGATCTCTTTTCTCACAGTAGCATAAACTCACTCCAAAGGAAGAAGTCGCACCTCTTTACTAATATCTAACTAGTATCTCTGCTGAATGCTGAAAAAAATAACACACAAAGAAAAATTTAAAAATTGTGGTTCTGTCGTGGTTTAACCCCAGCTGGCAACTAAGCACCACACAGCCACTCGCTCACTCCCCCCATAGCAGGATGGGGGAGAGAATCGGAAGGGTAAAAGTGAGAAAACTCATGGGTTGAGATAAAGACAGTTTAATAAGTAAAGCAAAAGCTGCATACGCAAGCAAAGCAAAATAAGGAATTGATTCACTTCCCATCGGCAGGCAGGTGTTCAGCAATCTCCAGGAAAGCAGGGCTCCAGCACACGTAACGGTTACTTGGGAAGACAAAATGCCATAACTCTGAACACCCCCCTCTCCCCTTTCTTCTTCTTCCCCCAGCTTTATGTGCTGAGCATGATGTCATATGGTCTGGAATATCCCTTTGGTCAGTTGGGGTCAGCTGTCTCAGCTGTGTCCCCTCCCAACTTCTTGTGCACCCCCAGCCTGCTCAATGGTGGGGTGGTGTGAGAAGCAGAAAAGGCCTTGACTCTGTGTAAGCACTGCTCAGCAGTAACAAAAACATCCCTGTATTATCAACACTGTTTTCAGCACAAATTCAAAACACAGCCCCATACTAGCTGCTATGAAGAAAATTAACTAACTCTATCCCAGCCAAAACCAGCACAGGTTGCTAGTGTCATTTCTAAACAACTTCTTCACAGGTTTTTCTTGAAGACCAGAGAGGCAATAGCAGCTGTTGAAAATGCTCTCACTTTACTAACTCAGGTCAACATGACTTTGATTAACTCTTAATATGTGACTGAACCCAGTCTGCAATTGACAAGTTTAGATACAGCAAGAACTTGGGAAAAAGATTCAGAAATAACAAATACTTTAGTCAAAATGTATTTCTTTAATTTTCTGTATTTTTCTTGTGATATTGACCACAAAGTTGATTTTTGGGTGTTAGCTAACACAAATCAATCAATAGCTACGGAATCAAGTTCTACTGAAATGCAGGCAAATGCTCCACTTCTCCAGCTCATGCTATGTCTATGACTCTAATAAAATCAATAAAGATGTCTGCAAGGGATGATGAATTAAGATCTGGATAGACCCCCATGAGATTTTGGCGAGATTTTGCCACAATAAACATGAACCTTACTTTTCCCCCTCTGCTTCATCCAGAGCTACTCTTCAGATACAGTAAATGTGTCCACACAGAAAGTTAATGAGGTCTAGGAAATATACTTTAAATTCAAGCTCTTTCTTTCTTGGTAGAGAATTTACTGTGTAGACAAACCCCAAAATTAATTTCCATATTTTTGGTAATTTTAGGAAGCTTAACTCGAGGATCCTGGCTTCTCAATGTATAGAGAAGCCTTTATTGCTATACATAACGGTCTCCCAAAGGACTCAAAAATCAAATGGAAGAAAGCCTACACCCACTTTTTAAAGGCAGAACACTTTCTAAACTGTTGAACACTACTAGTCCTATTCTAAAGGATTTTTGTTGTATGATCACAGGAAATACTGAAAAAGCAGCATGGTTCTACAGAAGCAAATGTGCATATAGAAACTTCAAAATATAATAAAAAAACAGTATTATTCTTACTGGGAAAAATGATGAATTGTTTAAAAATAAATTTTAAAGTTCTTTTCATTTCTCTAGGAAAAAATACTTTCTTGTGCAGGGAAGCAAGTTCATAATTAAATAGTATGAATGATCACAGGCAAGTGCTTAAGTATGTATTCACCCTGTCTTATTTACTAATACAGGTGAAGCCTACATATCTACAGGATACCACTAACAAGGCTGTTAAAAGAGAAGGAAAATATTTTTTTTAATTAGAATAAATATATCACAAAATTTAATCCTTCTGATGCCTCAAAGTATGTCCATGTATGCTTAGTCTTGGCAGAGATTATACTAACCTCTGAACAAAGGGGGGACCTGAAAAAAATCAGCGACACAGACAAAAACCTAGAGAAACAGAAGCAACTGAAAGACGTCCTATTCAAAAGCAATAATCAAATAGCCTTCATTTTTATTATTGCAGTATTTATCAGCTCCAATACAACACTGTCATCATATTAAATTTAATCAGCTTTCCTAAATTCTATCTGGTTTTGAGTGGAGCAGAGTTAAGAGCTTCTGCAGACCTGAGCAGGGAGGCATCCAGGACAGCCAATGCAATACACTTTGCACAATGACTGGGATGGACCCTGGCAGCCCTCAGCCTTTCAATTAAACAGGCAGAGTCTGCTAAGTCCTGTAGATGTGTTCCTACAGAAGAGGTATTTAGGCAGTAGACTGTGTTTGTGGCATTGCAAAACTAGTATCACTCGCAGTAACTCTGAATGTGGAAAGTGAAGGCGAAAGCTTGTAGTTATCAAACGATACAGGAAGGAAACACAGAGACAAAATCTACACAGTGAAAAATAAATTACATGCTGATACAAGGGAAAAACATAACAAACAGTGACTTATTAACATATTTATGAAAATCATAATGATTCTGGTCGTTACTCCTATTTCCACTGGAACAGGCAAAAAACAAAGTTAAAAATGAAAAAAAACCACTAATATGCTGGACTACACACAGAACAGAAGCATTTCACCCATTAGGAAAACTTCAGTTTGGAAGGACAGAAAAGGGGAGAAGTTATATACAGTAACAATGTCTATGTATATGCATACACACACACATACCTATATATGCACACACCTAGCAACTATGAGCACACCGATTGGCATCTGCAGATCACATGAAACACGTCTGTATCCCAAATTGTTCTACTCACATACAAAATCAATGCAAACACTCTGTATGTATTTCCTGTGTACATATGCGTTCTTTTGCTGTATCAAGTTAATTTATTTATTTGCTGAAAAATATGTATTGCTATTTCAGTTTTGCAAGAGCAGGTTCAGTAATGCCAACAATAATCCTTAGTTGAGCCAGGCAGGTGGTAGTGTGTTCTCTAGTTTCAGTTGTGTGAAATCCCCCACTGTTAATTGTTATTTTAAATTTCTGCTAATTATGCTATTGAATATGTGAAAAATAAATTCCAAGAACTTTATCCAACCCTTTCCTTAATTGTTGTGCAAGTCATTTTCCAGAGAGCATTATTAATGCATATTCCATGACAACCCAATCCTATAGATGCCAGTAATGTTTTCCTTGTGAGTAATCCCAGTGAAACCATTACAATGAACATACCTGAGTAAGTACTTCCATGTCTGAGCCCTAACTGCATTCTTCCCCGGTTCAGATAATCCCGATTGAACAGATACTTTCTATTTTCAGATCACGTTAATGTTGAGACCTGAATGCTCCAAAACTAGTCTTTTTTTTTTCTTTTTTTTTTTTTGTCTGACTGTAGTCCCACCTCTCTCAGAAGCAGAAGTATCAGGTGTTCCAACCAGAGATATCAGCACTGAGCAATAAGATCTCTTTCATTTCACATCCCTGAATTAACTCCAATCCAGAAACAAAATGAATAGCATTGCCTAGTATATTAGTTTTGCCTTGCTGCAATAGGACACAGAAGACACCAGTACCCACACCAAAGCTTCAGTGAAAAAAAAATTTACCCTAATTTTGATTTGGGATAAACACTGGGCTGAGCTCCTTTCACTATACGCTCATTCATGCTAGCATCTTTAATTAATTATTAGTCACAAGATCAATTATCTGAATTGATATTACAAGGAATTTCAAACACACTTCCTGAGGCAAGTAGCATAAGGCACAGACAGGAGCAAAGACCAATGTGATATTAAAGGATACTGAATGAGCAGGCATAGGTCATGAAATTGAGTTCATATACTTTATGAGGGATACAGTTCAGCCTGAAGCCTGCTTTTCATTTAATCTCAGAATTTCAGACCTTTTGGTACAGCTACAGCATTTATTTGTTTTCTTGTTTCGGGCGAGAGAGAGAATCACTAACTAAGATTAAAGAAGAGGAAAAAAATCTTAAAGAACAAACCGCTGAAGGGTGCAACACAGAGCACTTACTGTCTAAAGAAAGAAGCCGAGATTTGAGCTTATCAAGCCAATACCACAGACACTTTGCACAGGCACAGATTTCCCAGGGAGGTCAAGGGGCTACTAACTCTCACACTGGTGAGGGAGCATGTTTCATGTTTCATGATGGGCTGCAGAAGGGAAGGAAAAGGGCAGACACAGACCCTGAACTGCTCCTGTTTCCCCCATCCACCACTACAGCAGTAGTTATTTTCTGCTAGTACACAAGGACCTTATTTGCTTACACATCCCTATGCTTTCTGTTGAATAAGCAGCTTGCTACTACCACCACACACATATTTAGAGAGACTGGGAAATGGCCGGCTTCAGTTTTTAATACTGCTTAGTTTCCCAATGCTTTTTTCTTATTTTTTTTCCTTAAAACTACGCAGGCAGCATTATTAGATTTGGGGGTCAAAGCATTTTTCATAAGAACACCAAATACCGCGCAAGATTTATGTGGAGTTTTAGGAACCATAGCAGAAAGAAATTAAGGAGCCAGCCTTTGTCCAGACCAGCAAGCAGCTTCTGCCCTCACAGCCGGCAGGGACCAAGCACGGCTTCTCTCCAGCATTCATCAGGGGACTCCAGACGATGCGCTCAGTTCCTGCTGCCTGCTACAGTTCCCAGGGGACCACTGCACAGCTGAGGGCTGCTGATGCATTGCCCATCTCAGCCTTCACCCACGCAGACTGGGGCCCCAGAGACTCCCTTTACAAAGCTGTGAGCAAGGGGATATACGCAGGCGGCATGCCCTGCGGCAGGGAAACCCTGGCTGCTCCCTGCTCAGCCTGCAGTCGCAGTAGCTTTGCACCACTACCACTGCACGGCTCCCATTTTCTTTGGGAATCCAAGTGTAAATTTTCTACAGAGTGTCCTGGAGTTCAGTTTTTTCCTTCATTTCCAGCATGTCCAGAAATAGCAAAGCTCTGCAAGATCGCCACTCAAATAGGTTTTAGAATACATATCTATAAGAGATGTGCTCTGAAAAAACACCTAACAATAGGTTTCCACAAAACACAACTCGTTTCCAACCATATGCTGATATTAGGCACTAGGGGCAATGCTACACAAGTGCACTGTGGCACACTTACCCAGCACGGGGATCCCATCTCAAGCAAGGATCAATTCAAAACCTCACAGCAGCTTTGCAGTTACCACCAATTGTCATCAGTGAAGCCAAAGAGCTCAGTCACCAGGCTGTGCAGCCATGGATAACCTTCTCCAGCTCCCGAGGAAGCCTGAGGGTCTGGCACAACGCTCTGCTCTGAGATACAGAGAGGAAAGCCTGCCAAGCCCCATGAGATCCGAAGTGTCCACATCACTTTTGAACAATCAGATTTTGAATCCTAGGTCATTTAGATGCCTTTAAAACTCTCACTCTAATTTCACATAAATTATTAATTATCCACAGTTGCATCTTAACACCTGTATTAAAAAAAGACTTTTGAAGTGTCAGTAGATATTTTCAATGTGTTCTTGACACTTGAGGAAAAAGCTGTACTGAGCAGACTTTCTATTTTGATATTTTCTGCTATGGTTAGCATCAGAAAGATGGCATGAATTTTCTCCGAAGGATTACCTCCCAGTAAGAGTCCTTCTGTGAAAGAGCTCAAATTGTGGGTGTGTATGAAAATGAAGGCTGTAAGCTACCACTCATACTCTGTTATACAACATTTTCTTGACTCTAATTTACCCTTTTTGCGAAGTCGCTATGTTTAGTGTCTGATACAGCCTACACTCAGTTCCTCAGGCTCAATTCAGAACATGCACTACACATAGCAATTAGTGTCATTTTATTATTATTGCTATGAATGGCACCAAATCTAGTTTGCAGCAGGAAGCAAAGTAATTTCAGGGAGAAAGAACAGGGATGGGAGACAGGAAGCATCAGCTTACTAGTATTTTTAAAGCCAGCTAGAGTTATTTTCTGCAGTACCAGCATATACAAACCCTCTAGTGCCTGTTCTTTTTGCTAAAACACAACTTTTGAAGATGTTAGAGACAGCATTAAAACTAAGCAATTAGAAGAGACCGTTAAAAAAGGCTCCAAAGTAAACCCCATCACCTCCCTATAGAGAACGCCAAATATTTTCGCATATAGCAACTTCGAGGGTAGATTCTACCTGTTATATACTTGTACAACTACCATCGAGTCACTAGAACTGCAAGTGTCCCTAAGAAGAATCTTTCCGTAAGGTTTCCCTCTTTATTTTCCCTCAGAGATAATGCTGAGCAGCAGTGGGATGTTAATTACTGCAATCTGTTGACAGTTTATTTTAAGGAACAGTTACATCACGATTCAAGATCTTTACTTATGTTACCGTCGTGATTACATCAGTTGCAATTTGCTACACTTGTAAAAAACACTTCATGGCCTTAGTTTATATGATTTTATTTGTGGTTTTAAACAAAAACAACAGAAAAATAGAAATAGCTTTCCCCTCAACTTTCTCTCATATCGATATTAACTGGGGACAATTCAAATTTAAAAATTTCTTTATCTGGTAACCTTACTTGTTACCAAACTGTCTGCCTGTTCAAATGTCTTTAACATATTTATTCCTGAAACATTTTTGTAGGAAATATCTCTGACCTCCCTTATTAGAGATGTAAAATTTCTGCACATGGTGACAACAGGCATTCCTAGCTCATATTGTGGACTAGGCCATAGATAACTCTGAGTCACAGCATCCAGTACTTTTGGAAACGGAAAGAGGCTGTTGATAACTAAAGGAGGTCTCTCCCTCTTGCTCTCTCTGGCTGCTGAGTATGTTGCTCAGCAGCACCAGATCTTTGATACCGTGTTCTCTTGGCTGGTTTGGACTGAGTAGGATTTAGGTGCCATCTCTTTAGCTCCTACTTTCTTTGTACATGTTTTTGACACAAGCAATGTACTTACGACATGCTTGATTGTGAGTACCTTGCAGATTGTGTTCCTAAATCTTGAAACTGGGAGAGTAGAGGGGCATGACGGGCAAATGCCATGGGAGCTGCAAAGGCAATGTGGCCGTGCAAGATGACAGAACTTCAGCTCCACAGAAGTTCCAAGCCTGGGCAGTCACACCTGGGCAAAACACAAAATGCACAGATCCATATCACAGGAACATGCTGCCTGCCTCATCTCTTTTTCTTGGGATTTGAACTGTTCCTCCTCATTGCCTCTCCCATTTCTCTTCACTGTCCAGTCTTATCTGCTTCTACTTTCTTTACCTTGTGCAATTTCAATGTCAAATTTGTTGCCTAGCTTAAAGAATATGTACATTTTCTTCCTGCATTCTTCATATTTCCTTCTCTGTTTTCCTTTTCCTCCTGGGGATTTTCACTTCCTCAATCCCATCCTTTTAACACAAGAAATAATTTATCTGATCCTAGCCAACCTCCAGCAAATTCAGACCAAGTTGTTCTATGCAAATGACCTCCAGCACAGGAATATTTGCTGTATGAGCATGACCTGGTGATGCAAAAACTGGGCTCAGAAAAGCTTGTGAGATCCTTGAGCAGTCTTTGCTACTTGACACTGGGTGTCAGGGCAACACCCAGGGCCCACAAGAGTTGATCAGAAATCACACACCTTTACATAGATAGGACTCCTGGACTGTCAGCTTTTTTCTCAGGCATCTGTTCAATGTTGCTTCTGTTTCTGCAGCTCTACCAAGCCAACACAAGCATGGGGTGAGGGCAGTGCCTGTCATTTTCAAGGTCGTATTAGCAAAAATGGTGCCCATCAGCTCAGAAGTTATGCTTTAGAGAACAATACATATAATCAACAGTGCTGTCATTGTGCCAAAGCTTGATCTTTTTTCCCTCTGACTCACAAAATAAAATCATCCTTGTAAACACAAACTGTAATCTTATAAAACAATCCTTTCAGCAGAGCCCTGAGACAGAGCAACCTCTTGTACAGCTAAACCTACCAAAGAAGGAATGGCTCTCAGTGCCTGTCAAAAGCTAAAATCTCTATTCCTCTATACAGCATTTTCCCTCCTCCTTTTACTAAGCCCAGCTCTGTAATAACAGATTCTGCCAAGACAGGAACAGCATGTCAGGGTACAAGTCCTTTGGTTAACATTACCCTTTAGGTAAAAACACTGGTATGGAAAAAGTTACGTCAAGAAAAGAAAATCCACCTCAGCCCATGTTTTTTTGAAGTGGTATAGCTATACTGACAGAAGAGTACTCACAGACACTCTCCCTATGCAAAGGCATTCTGCTGACACAGATCTAATCACACTGATAAAGAAGAGACAGGTTTGTAGCATAAGCAATGGCTTTATATTGACAGAGACACTCAGAAAAACATAATCCTACTTGGGTCATATATACCAGACTATACAACACACAAGAAAAACATATCTTTACTGCAAAAGTTTTACTAGCTAAGGCCTCAGTCCTACAGTCTAATTTATTCACACACATTAAAAAGTCCCTTTAGTGAAGATCATGGGTTTTCTTTGTAACAGGGTGAACCGGTCCCAGATAATGCAGCAAAACCACACACTATTAAGGGTAGCAGATTTTTGTGCTCATGCCTGGGACTTCATTTTTTAAGGACGTTGTCTTGCATGAAAACAGAGCTTTCAGACGTAGCCACCATTTGTTCAGCAACAGACTGTTTATGGTACTTGAGAGTATCATGTCATTGCTGTAGAAAACTGTAAGGTATTTTCTCCAAGGAGTTAACAGTGTTGCGAACAAAATGCTGGACATACAGCATCTCGCTCCATCACACTGGAGATTTAGCAATCATAGGAGTAGCAAGATCAAACAGAGCATCTGATTTAATTCTCCCATTTTTTTCCCTGTATCACAGGTATACTGCAGATCCTAAGACATCTGGGAGGTTGTGAATCAACACAGATAATCTCGTCCTTCACATGTGTAGACACGTTCTCAGTAACAGAGTGGAGAATCAGCGCAAATGAATCCATTGATCCCTTTCACAATTCAGCCACAAACCAATTTACTGTAAGATTTATGTGATGTTGAGAGCAGCAGTTGTAGCTTGAGCAGTGATATAATTAGGGATGCTTTAAGTGTTCGGGGGAAAATGAAAGAGTAGCGTTTCTCTTAACAATGAGTAAAAAGGCACCAATGGAGCAATAATGTTTTTATTGTCCGCATAGTTCCAGTGACCTAACTGTTTTAGCCATAAATGGTCTTTAAGCTGTAGTAGTTTGCAATAAAACCAATCATTACTGCAATGAGCCATGTCATCATTAGAAACAGAGGAGTTCTTTCTCTCATTAAAACTGGCCTCAGACAAACATCTCACACACATGGTGCAGTATGGAATTTGTAACATGAAAGAGGCCAAAAAGTAAAGCAAAGTCAATCTAATCATATTGTAAGAAGATGTGATACATGCAAAAGGAACCTCTCTCCAAACAACCCAGCACACACTGCCATCAGCAGGAGGTGACACCCTGGCAAAAAGTTATGAGGTAAAAGGAAACTAACTGCTAATATGCGTGTAATGATTTATCCATGCAGGTACACTTTCACTTGTCCTTTCACTTAGCTCTGTAGAAATAAGGATAGCCTCACGGATATCCTACATTCTTGGAAATTATTATATGAAAATACTTCTACTGCGGTGCAAAGGCACACGGCTCCTGCTTCTTTCTTTTCACCCCCTTAGTAGTCCAAATCCTACATTTCCTCTAACCAGATCAAACTTGTTCAGAGCTCCATAAATTGGAACAAACAGATGCACATTGACCCTTACTCTGGTCACACAAGCAATCCTCCAGTCATCTGTCCAAAGCCAGCGTGAAACAAGTGGGATTCACCTCTCATGGTGTGCTCCTCCCCACCTTCCACATTGCTGATGGATCCCAGGTACCTTCTCACTTACTGGACTTGCAATCAATTAATTGTCTTTATGAAGCATTAGAAAACAGATCCAGGCATCACGCTACCCTGGTAAAATACTGCCTAGTGAAAGAATGAGATTCTACTCAGTCATTTCTGCACAGCCCTTTCGAAAGGCTTTGTACAAACTGGAAGAGTCTGGTAGCCCAGTGGTAGCAAACATTTCATTCAGCACCTCAGGTATTTTCAGCCAAATTTTGCCATCAACTTTATGCTCTTCTCTACTACGCTTAGCTCTCTTTAAAGTTTAAAGCTCTGTTGGTCACAGCTGGTAAGACATTGATTTTGTTAGCATTGTTTAAATCTGGGTTTTGATGCAGGACTTTTTCAGACCTTTTCAATGCCTGTGTATTTATTACATGCATGTAAAGATGGGAAAAGCTAATTAAATAATTGGCCTTTCTAAGTAATCACATAAGAATATCACAGAAAACATTGCTTTTTTTTCCTGTGCAAGGCAAACTTTTTTTTTTTTTTTTTTTTTTTTACTAATAGGTAAGGCCTGACATCATTAGATAGCTTAGCAGCTCACAGACAGCTAATGATTGTATTTTGGTTTGCCAGAAACATGATAAAAAGGAGGCTCTTTGAAAAACAGTCTTACCTCCCTTTAAATCATGTTGTTCTTACCCCCAGGCTTCAGAGTGCACAAACATATTTGTAAACTATATTCATCAGCAGTTTTATATTACACTCAATATACTTTGAGTGGTTAACATCACTATAGCAATGTAACATTATATATTATCAGTGATATTAAACATGAACTCTGCAAACATTCTGGAAAGCAGCTTGCCTGCCTTGTCGTACGCGAACGCCTGATGCAAAGACAAGCCCATTTCCTTGCTTACAACCATATGGCAAACCACTTTAACATGAAGATGAAGCTTCTTTAAATGAAGCTTGTAATCCTGCTTACAATGAAGTAAACTGTTAAGTATTTAATTCTGTCTTACATTACAAAAACTTTTAGCTATGCCTCCCCAAAAGCATAAGTAGTTTCATTTTATACAGCCTTACTGAAAAAAAAAAAAATATCCTTCACATTAACAGCAAATAGCAAAACAGTTTACATATATGAAACTCCAGAAAATTGAAGGACAGCCTGTATGTCACAACAACCAGCATTTTTTTTCCTTTACTCTTCTGAAGTCCCTAAATTCTGCCTGATTATACTCAAAAATGATATTTCCAGGAAAATATATCAAAGGAAACACCTGAGACACTTTGACCTTGTTTTTGTACACATCTTTTCTCTTTGCTTTTCTGACCAACATTATCGGTTTATTTTCAAGATAATCTAAAAAATAAAAAAAATAATTTGAAAAATAGCATTTTCCTATCAACGGTTTGAAAGCTCAATTCTTTTGTAGAAAGAACAAAAAAAATAAGCGTAGGAGCTAAGTTTGAATAGCTTTTATCAAGCTGTGTGCCAGATTTAGAGCCAGTGAAACTGAGCTGCTTTTATAGACTCATCCTCACTTAAAGTGTACAAAGCCCATAAAAATAGAAAAATTACATCATATTCTGTTGCATCATTCCCTCACTGTTATCTGCATTTTCATATTCACATGTCTATGAAAAATGGCATATGGGATATGAAAACATATTCATCTATTCACCATTAATCTTGTCAGGTTAAATACACACCTGTCTGCCAGCATTAGTGAACTAAGTCTTAAGTCTTATAATTAGTAACAGCAAGTAAAAAGAAATCTGACAGAACTAATTTTTGTCTTGATAACAGCCTTCCAATATGCATCTATAATACAACAGTCCATCCGCTTATGCCAGGGAGAGTTTCAGATTACCCTTGCCCATTTTCCAGTGTCCTTTGAAACACTACAACTTCCTCATCAATCTCCATATAAGCCAAGGAGTTCCCACAAGAAACATATGATTTAGGAAGAGCTTTTAAAACTCCTATCCAGAAGAGCAGCCCCTGTGCTTATTTGCCAAACAAGCATGCTGCATCCAGGTTGGCAAATTCCAGTCTCGCTTGAAGATGAGTTAAGATTTAACACCCAAAGTGTTCAGTGCCATGAATTATTGCTCGATGTAGTGGGGAATCCTGTCCATAGCCATCACCACTTGCTCGCCACTAATATTCACTTGCAGCCCCCCATTCCCCATGTCAGCCCCAATGCTCCCTTGAGCTGGTGCCGGTGCCCACAGGGCTCCACGCCAGCAAGCCCCGATCCCGTCCAGCCCCAGCCCAGGCTGGGTGTGGTGATGAGCCTCAAGGGGGAAGAAGCTGCCTGCGGTAGCAGTGCAGCAGCCAGGTGCTCCCCAAGGAAGCTTTTCCTCTAGGGAGGATCCTAGCTTCATTTCCCCTTCAGCCCCTGGCAGCAGCAAAAGAGGCTGGAGGCAATCCATGCCTTCCAAAAACCTTCTCATGAGGTGTGTTGGTCTTAGCAGTAACATCCCTGCATTAAAGATGCTATTGGACTTTTCCCCACATATTTTTAATTTCCAGAAGGCTTTAACAACTGGAAGCATCAAGTTAATATATTGAAAGAAGCTATACGTACATAGCTTGTGCAAGTGTGCAACAACTTTACTATACTGTTCGCCTTGCTTATATCTTCTAGGGTTTTTTTTAATAAAACACATAGCTTAGTGGTGTTTGTTTGACTGACATGCATTGCATTCATTTTTCAAAAGGTAATATTTGATCTGTATTGTCTCATACAAACTATTCTGAAAAAATTAAGCAAGGGTTTTTAAATAGTATTATGCTGCTCACAACTTCATAGTTTTATCAGAGATGATCACAAATTCATATATTGTACCTGAATCTCTGGTTGAAAGGTGACAAAAAAAGAAAGTCTCATGTGACAAACTATCACTTACTAGGCAAATAATTCAAATGGCTCAGACATAAGAATATCTGCATAGTTATTCACATTGGCTGAGTTTTATTCCTATAGATTTACATTTTGGGAAGAAGAAACTAGAACAGAGAACAGAGTTTACCCTCTCACTAAAACCAGTATTAACTATAACATTGCTAACAGATTGAAATCTGAGAAGCAACTCAAACCTTTTTTATTCCCTTCCTGAAGCATTACACAGAAGAATAAACTCTACCAGAACAGACAAAATTAAGTACAGGAGGAAAAGACAATCCTATATGAAAAAAAACAATGCTAGGCGAGGATACCCTTGGCTACATCTTGTTAGTGTTTCAAATAAACCATTATTCATGCCTTCATTCAGTACGTCATATTTAATCTGACTTTCCTCCTGATGCTCTTCCTGCCACATGCTCTCTTTCCCAGGACTCTGAATGACTCAGCTAATGTTCCAAAAACATTGGTTTTGCAGATAAAATCTCTGCTCTTCTCTCCTCTGTCTATATGTGTGATACAAGTTTTCAGTGACTAGTATTATCAGAACTGTCCAGACCACAACACATACTATGTTTTTTCTCCTTTTTGTAGTCAGGGTCCAGAGTCTCAAACCCAACTCACATTGAGGTATTGAAGTGGAGAGAATGGAGCACTGCCTGGGCACTCAGTGCCATGACCCAGGATTTTCTACCTTCTAATGTTTCACATCAAGAGTCTTTCCACAGTGAAATATAATTCAGCATATCCCTTGTCTACTAAATCAACAACTGACTTTTGATATGTCCACCAACAATTTTGTCAAAGACTAAGTCAGTTGCCCCCTGAGGCCAGAGTTTTTTCTTCACAACTGAATTATGCCTTTAGATACATATTCAACTTAATTAAGAGTTACCTAATCTTGTCCTCATTTACATGTGTATAACCAGTGTTTTAAGACATGTGTTGATAACTTTCTTTTAAATCTCCATCAGAGGAAAACTGCATGGATTATACCTTTTTGACAGAAACTTGTTAAAGCCATATGAGGTATGTTGTCATTTCATAAAGCTTGGAGCATTTATTGATGCCTTATTTTATTCTATATTAATAAACGTGTTTTTGTTGATATGGTTTCAGTCACAGTGTACAGTTCACATTACATTGTCTTTTGCTTTTCAAAACATAACAGCCTTTTAGTCGAAGGTGTGCTGTCCATAGGTTTAATGAAATGGTACGTCTTATACGGTATGAGTGGTCTGCTAACACTGCTCTCAGGACTGCTACTTTTTCAATGCTGTTGGTTCATACCAGACATCTGGATATATTTCTTCATTTTTTAGTAGCTCACAGCCCAGAAAAGTTTCTCACCATGACATAAAAATAGGATAAATACCTGCGTTAGTACAACAGTAGTAGGAAGCAGTCCAAAGAGTAGAAAAAAACCATGTATTACTTCAGCCGTACCTTTGCAGTTACTAGCAAAGCCCTGAAAGATACAAGGAAAAGTAGGTTTTGGCACCAAAGTTCCACAAAACTGTAGATGAGAAACAAAACAGAGCTATTCTGGTGACCTAAATGCATGCAAAACATCAGTAAATTCAAAGCATCTTCAAAGGCCCTCATTCTGCACTTGCTCTCTTGCTTTCCTGAAGAAGTTACCTGAATTTAGCATCTGGTTTAGCTGATCCCCGTATAAATGTCAGCAACGCAACACTCTGCACATGGTGTTCCCATTTCTGAGGGTATATACCAGGAACCTGAGTGAGCCACGCAGGAATTGTTTTTGTGTTGAATCATGAGACTGCTTCTCCACCTTCTTGTGGCCCTGTGTGGGTGTGTTTTTAGCCTGCCAACACAACAAATTAAAACATTTCTGATTGCACATGCTTTTCTTCTCTCTGTTCTGGCCACTGCTATGTATAACCTGCTAACTTCTACTAATACAAGAGAGTTCAAATAGAAATACAAAACAAAACTTGTTGGAGCAGAGGCTCCCTGTTCCCATAGCTCAGTGGTAACAGGGCTAAACAACAGCATCATGCAGGATGGATGAAAAGGTGAAGCAGAAGATACAGATTACAATCACTTCCGTTTCTTTGAGGTGGTCTGGTAATTCACTGTTGCTTCTCAGGCAAGAACTAGGAAGCTTCAAATGAGGTTGGGAGGGTGAGGGACCAGAAACAAAGAGAGGTGGTTCTTCATAAACCAGGTATAATCAAACTCAGAAACTCTTTGTCACTGGTTGTTGTAAATGCTAAGAATTTCCGTAGTTCAAGAGGAGAAGCCTGGCCAGGATCATGGAGAAGGAAACCTACTGAAGGTTACTGACTGCATAGGGACTACCTTAAGTTTCTTATATGCGTGCTGCCAGAGACAATGTATTTAGGCCAGTGGACCATATTCTGACCCACTGCACCCATCCTTACATGCTTGTATATGATTAGGGTTTTAGGAGAGGTGCAGCTTACAAATAAATTATTTCTTATTCTGCTTACTAAGATGTAGGGTATATGACATTATAATGGTAATCCTAACAGGCATTTTTCATTGGTTGAGCTCATGAGTCTTGGTAGTTCCTGGCTAGAGCATGGAGAATTAGGATACCATTTTCTGGTAGGCAACAGGAATTGCATGCCTTATTTCCATGTACACTGAAATGAAAATGTACTTGTTAGTGTTTGCACATACAGACATGCTGCCAAGTGCATCAGCAGTTACTTGAGTCATAGCATCTGTTGAATTTCTGAATCATGCTCTTAACCTTGAATGTAGTAAGATGTTGGAAACAGTTTCTGATCTGTGCTTTGACTATTATATATTTACATACCATAGGGAGTGTGAGATATGCCACAGTCATAAGTATGTCACTAAGAGAATCATGTTCCTCTTCCCATCCAAGATATCTGGACAGGGACTGGAAAGAAGCTTCAGTTGTGCAGTAGGGTATGCCAGCACATTCACTGGTCCCCCAGTACGAAGGCAGTGTTAAAAAAAAGAATAATCACATTTTCCCTCCCCATACAAAAATATATCAGTATACGTTTTTGGCTTATTCATGAAAAGATTTCAAATATTTAACCAAGGTATTTTCTTTTTCTGATCCTTTTTGTATATTTGCAGTATTAGCTGTGATAGGCAGGGCTGCTATTCAGAGGGACCTTGACGGGCTGAGGAGATGGGCTGACAGCAACCTCAGGCAAAGGCAAATGCAACATCTTGTCCTAGGACAGTGATAAGTCCATGCAACAGTACGGACTGGGAATCAGCTGGCTAAAGAGCAACCTCACAGAAAAGGACCTGCAGGCCCCATGGACAACAAGTTGAACATGGGTCAGCAGTGTGCTCTTGTCCAATTAGATATAAGAGATTTTTACATCATAATGTTGGTAAAATGCTGGTCCTTGTTGCCCAGAAAAGCTGTGGAATCTCTACCCTTAAAGTTATTCAAAACACAGAATAACCTACTCTAAGCTGACCATGCTTTGAGTGAGGCAAGTTGACGTCCACACAGTTCATATTCAGAGGTGCCTTCCAACCTGAATTAAACTGCAATTCTGTTATCTCTCTCCAATGACAATACATTTTAATACCTTATAAATAATTTTCCATTTAGGACAAAACAGCTGCACTCACCCCTCCCCCCATAAGCCCATTAAATCCCTACTAACAGTAAAAAAAGTCTTGTTAGAACAAAACTGGCTACAGTTACAAACCAGGTGTATGTGTGCAGACCTCTGTGTTGTTAGTCAAGGTCTGGAACAAACAGAACAGGTTTACACTGCAGGTCCATTTTGCCAAATAATGGCAGCAGCAGCCAGTAGCAGATGCTCAGGGAAATAGCAAGGAATCTGACTTGCATGTAACATTGGATCAAATAAGTGACTGGAACTTGCCCCCAGCCATCACTGGACGTCTACACAGGAATGACTCGAAGTTTAAGAAGCAACTCCAATTCTCAGGCCAGTAAGTAAAAGTGAAATTAAATCTTCAGTATCATTTGGTGCATTAAAATCAACTAAGACACTGAAGGGAGTGGTTTCTGGTAGAAGGACCAGGTAACCATCTCTGAATTTCATCCTCCAGTGGGCATATCTCAGAGGTTTGTTAAAAAACAGGTAAAGCAGAATGATAGTTCCACTAAACACCTTCTCTGCATTTGGCTATCTGTTCCAGGGACTTCCTGAACCAGAAGTCACATCTGTATCACTGTGTACAAAAAAAAAAAACAAAACAAACCGCACCCAACATTGACATATAACATTTGCTCTATCCTTTTTATTTACGCCTTTTAATGTGCTTACACTTATAGCTCCTAAAAAGCACTGTGACAAAGAGTTCCACAATTTACTTGCACACCAGGCAAGAAAATACCTTCTTTTTGCTCCAGTGTAAGATCTCCTAGTTGATGATTTTGTCAGGTGCTTTGCAGGTTTTGTACTCTGATGGCAGAATACATGTGAAGGGGCTATGTGATGACTCTCGGCTCTGCATGACTCTCCGTGCCTCTCGGTCTCTGCAGAACAGTATGTCTGACAGTGTCACAAACACTCTCCCTCACCCAACATCCTTCTAAAGGCAAGTCTGCGTTCATGGGTTGAATCAGTATTTCATTCTGCATCTGACCTGGTCTAAATGAATAGAAAGGCCATGGGGAGAATGGAAAGTGTGATCATGAGTGTTGCTAACTGGTATCATTGGGAAAGAGTGTGCCATTAAAGCACATTGTTATTTGCAACAACAGGTGTAAGGGGAAGTCACAAGATACTCACTTTACACTCCAGCTGGCTGCCTGAGGCATACCAAAATTGAACATGTGAATTCCCTATGAATAAAATATATTCATAAGCGGTATTTTGTTCTGAGAGTTGCCACTTGCTATTTTATGCACAGAAGGCAAATAGTACAGTTGTGGACAACAGCATAACCTGTAGCAAGTCAATAACTGTTTTAACGTAGATTAACATGGGAGGAAAGAACATAGAAAGTGTCTTCCTTTTAAATGTTTGACCTCTGTACTTGCAGAATTATATTCTTTTGCTCCACATAATCTTTTAAAGTATAAGTAGCACTGGGCACATGGAAAAATCTGACTACACAAAACCAAAGCAAGAGCGTTAGATTTAGATATAGTCTTCTCAGGATTACAGTACACCCTCTGGCTTAATCCCTCTGCCAAAAAGGATGATCTCTGAATTAGTGTGTCATTAAGATATGTAAGTAAGTCTGCAGCCCTAAGCAAAAGAACAGACACAGTTGAATCATCCACATCCTTTCAGACCTTTTTATATATTGAGGACTTTAGCCACATAAAGTGTTATCCTAATAATGCTGTATGTTTATTTAGCCACTACCCAGTATTCCTATTTTTACACCATCAGAGAAAAAGCAAATAGATAAATTTTGCACACAGATCCCTGTGCTCAACATGTTTTGTGACACACTCTCTTGTTTCAATGCAAAAAGGACTATGAA
The DNA here is from genome assembly GCF_047370975.1 of Nipponia nippon. Classification (NCBI taxonomy): domain Eukaryota; kingdom Metazoa; phylum Chordata; class Aves; order Pelecaniformes; family Threskiornithidae; genus Nipponia; species Nipponia nippon. The sequence goes on along the minus strand of NW_028262290.1, from coordinate 52,954,157 downwards.
ATAATTCCATTTTCCCATGTTCCCATTTTACAGACTCCTTTAGGAGTTGGTTCATTCAAATAAAAAATTCAAGTCTGATCCTTCCATAATTGTGTTATGTTTGAACTATTTTCAAGAGGTTTTCTTCCTTTATATGCTATGAATAATTCCGGTGTTCAGAGACTTTGCAGCTGTTCAAGTTGCAGCTCGTCTCTGAGTAGTTTTGCCAAAATTTAGACACACGTTTATGCACGTGTGTACACACATACACAAACTCTTGACAAGCAGAGTGGTAAAATATAGAAAACTAATCAGTTTAAAAATCTATTCCCAGGAAAAAATGCTTTGTCATGTCTGGCATGCCAAGTTAACAAATTTGTCATTTTAAACAAATAATGAATCCAGAAGAAAAAAAGAAACAACAAAAATATGAGCACTTAGAAATTTAGTTCTGCTGCACTGATTTCTGCAAGACTTACTGTTTATCAGCATCCTGTCCTATTCCTCCAAATCTAACTTGAACCAATTCTTCACCCTCTAGTAACAGAGGCAATGGAGAAATCCCTCCATGGCAGAAGTAGGTATGCTTTCTAAAGAAGACTTCAGCAGTTCAGAGGCAATAAGTGGAGAGAAGGTCCAGTCCCTAAGTCAAGCACTTCTGACTGGACTTTCCTTCTTATCTGACTGTTTACTGCAGCTTCTTCTCTGACTGTTTACTGCAGCTCATGCCTACATTTCTCCTTTTCAATCCTCTCCACACCGCTCTATTTTCCTTTTCCATCCTGTCCCTTATTATTCTTACATGGAAATGGCTTTTCATTCCTGCTACCATCCCAACTACCTTCCTGTCACCTGAACATAAATAATACAACATAAAAAGGGTGTAAAGCCTGACTGAATTAAATTTAAAATTAACAAAGACTATAAACTCAGAAAACTGAATTCGGAAAACCTGTCCAAAAAGCAAAGTTCAGCAATGGAATTCCAATTTACCTTTTATTCCCTCTTATATTTGTCAGGAACTAAGCCTGGGTACAGAGCGATGCCTCATGAACATCTGAGTGCAGAACAAGTTCTCCACAGCTCACAGTAGCTTAATGATTCATATGGGCAAAATATTTGCAATTGTCTAAGAAAAATATTAATCCATTGATGTTAATGTTGTGCTATCATTGTAAAATGACCAGTTTTGGAGAAGCTGGAGTCTTTCACCAACTAATATTGGAAGCCTCAGCTGAAGAACAATTTTTTCTTTGTGAGCCTCAACCTTGGCTTCTCTGTAATTAAGGAAGAAGCTAATAACTTGTAACTGATTGCTTGCTACCATGGATTCATTTGGACACTTGTTAATACTATTCAGAAACAAACTCCACTATTTGCATTATTTACTGAAACTTATATTGATGGGGAATGTTCACCAATCCCTCCCTTGCCATATGCAATAGATGTTTTTTTAAAAAGCATGCTAAAGAATAAATGGAACAAAAATATCAGTCCTTTTCTTCCATTGTTTTCTTATTGAGTGACCTCATTGTCTTGTTTCAGACAAGAAACTTCTTTTAATGAAGGCTGTATGGTGCCCAGCACAAAATATTTCAAAATCTGGTTGGAGCCTTTGGGTGCTCTAGCAGTGTCAATAGCAAACTACAATAATCACCAGAAAAATGAGAAAATTATGTTCTATGTGATTCACTCTTTGAAAGGAATTGTGTACCCTGAACCTTCATAAAGAAGTATTCAGTGTACGAATCAATCTCTAGCCAGAAGGGAAAGAAACAGTAACTCATCAGAGAATCCTCACATTCGGGCTAAAAAAATCATGAGTTTCTGAAATGGAGATCCTTAAACACAGGTTACTTTGTCTTCACAGGGCATGCAAGTCATTTAAATGCCACACTCTCATACCACCATCTGTCACTAGGTCAGTAAAGAAGTGTCTAATGAAATTGTGCTAACAGTTTCTGAATGATCATTAGCAGATGCATCTTTTACTTTGTGGAGGTGCTGAGGGCACAAATAATGGGCAAAATCCTGCTTTGATAAATAGCTCTATTTTGAGACAAGGGAGTTATTTATTTTCTATTTCTGCTTTGGACTATGCAAATTGATTCTGTTCTGTGATTTTCCTTCTCCTACTACTTTATACAAGCTTACACATATTTACATTCTGCAAAATTTTTAAAAACACATAAAGCATGGTTCTCTATAGATAATACAGAAGATGGGAGGTTTGGTTTTGTTTTTATCTCTTAGCAGGCTACCGCTAGCTCATTTTCATAGGTCACTGCCTTTGAATTCTGTAAGTGTTCTGCACAGTGACTGCCTTACATCAGCTATTACAGTAATACCTAGCAAAGAAACTAAGATCTGAGCTGTTAAAACAAGCAGCAAAATACAAGGTGCCTTGAAAACTAAGCGTATTAAATATGCAGACCACAGAGGCCACTTGCCCATCCATTTTAAAAGCATGACAACAGGGACTAGGATTATTATAGTATCATTCTGGTGTAATCTTCAGTTGCACTTTTCTGACCCAGATATTTTCAGTGTGGTTTTTAATAGGAAAAGCTCATGGAAACAGCCAGAAGAGGTCCTCATTCATACAGTGATGTCTCCTTAATTTTTGTGCCTTTCCAAATTCAGATGCAGTTGTTCTGACAGACAGCTTCTCAGGAGTTCAGGAAAGGAAGGTGGAGCAAAACAGTATGACAGCATGTTTCCATATCAGGTGATATTTAGGAACTTTGAAAACTTTACTGACAAGTTGTGCTTGACAGGAAAAGACTGCAGGGAAGGATGAGTAAAATTGGCCTGCTACAGGGAACTAGCTTAATCGCTCCTTGTTCTTGAATGCTGAAGACTGCAGAGCCCTGAAGAGGTTTTGTCAAGAGAGGTTCCCTCTCATCTCCTTGCCACATTCACACGACAGTGTTAGCAAGAGGGACAGCACACAAAGAGAAGGCAGGAGCTCCCATTCAGGAGCAGCAAACACAAAGAAATGCACCTACAGAAAAGCATCTGTAACTCTGTGAGCAGCAATGGGTTCTAATTACTGCATGTGAGAGAACATCAAGTCACTGTAGATAGTTTTAGCGGGGGGGGGGGGGGGGGGGGGGGGATAAAAATCAAATTTGGTATTCAAACAACCAAACAACATAACGAAAGGAATTACTGAAAATAAAAAATATTACTATGTCACTACACAAACCTAGATGGCACACATTTTGCATACTGAGTGCAATTCCAGTCGTCCCATCTTGAAAAGGATATAGTAGGATTCCACAACAGTGATAAAAGGGTAATAAAAATTATCAGAGACATAGAGAAAACAGTTTGTGTGAAGAAAGAGCAAAATAATATTCTCCAATTTAATGCTACTGAGATTGACAAAATTCAAATATGAAGAACGGTGAGAAATTATTCCTTATTTGTATCTCCTGTATCTGGGGGACTATTTTCATGCAGCAGGTTAAAATTAAAAAAAAAAAAAAAAAGAAAAAAAGAAAAAATTACTTATTCTTACTTATTCTTTTACATAATTTATAGTGTGTGTAAACTAGGTTTGGAACATAATAGTGCCACAAGATGCCATTGAAGCCAAATTTATAAAGGAGTGCCAAAAGCCTCGGGGAAAATAAGTCCTTCAAGGCTGTTTGATAACAATAATTTGAAACCAGTTCAAGCAGTCCCTGACAGCTGTTTGCTGGAACCTGGAAGAAACACAGTATTCAGTCCTTATCTTCAGCCCCTTCCCAAGCACCTTCACCAAAGCATCAGGATAACTAGGCTAGAAAGGCCTTTGGTCTGACCCAGTACAACAGCGTCTTGTCTACATAGAGCAACCCACTCCATATCTGTTGAGAGAATAGCTAAACAGCTATAAATTTGGCAGGACCCTTCTGAATGGAGCACCTCTGTCAGGTCCCATTACCTACAAAGTAGTAAATAAAAGGACAAAAAGCAAACAGAACTTGAAGTACCAGGGAGGGATGTGGAGCACATAACAACAATAAAACCGTAACTTTTTTTTAAGATATTTTAGTTACTGATTTTTTTCAACAAGTTTGGAGCCTTGCAGCCTTCTGCCAAATAAAATCAGACAGTGAGAGGAAAAGAACAGTGGCATTCTTCAGGGTTTTCTATGGATTTTTTAGCATCCAAACTATTTCCACTAATGACTACCTGATTACTCATATTGCTTCACAAAGTAGTAATAGGAGTTCCTTCTATTGCTATTTGAAAGGAAGAGTACTTATCCATTCACACTGCATCAGGAGGGGGGAGGTCTGATTTCAAGCTTATTTCACAACATTCCTGGTGTTAATTAATAACATCTGAGCCCCCAAATAATGATCCATCCTGCCAGACACTTGCATCTGTTTATAAACATAACTGCTAGAATATATCCATGTACTGCACAAGCTTATACTGTCTGAATACATTGTATAGTTCAGTAACAGAAGAAAAAAATAGTAAAAACACTTAAAAGGAGGAAGAAGCTGAAAAACCCTTCACTGTTAGCTGCATGAATCCAACAAACCATCAGCTGGGAAAGACAAACCTTGCTAAGGGTAACCTGAGATTTGTAACTGTCCTGGATTTGGTATATTTCTCAATAACTAACTATATAAAAGAATAATATTTTTCTGGTGATGATTTTCTCGGATCCATTTTTAAAAATCCACTCTGTTTTTCTGCCTCTACTGAAAATATATTAGTCCCAAAGTTACCTATTTCAGTAAGTTGGTTATCTATTTTTTCAACTGCTTACCCAATTTTTGCTTCAATATATTTAGATAGCATCATTGAAATCAGGACTTTTACCTGCTCTTTGGCTCATATTGAGCTCCTTTTTGAATTATTCCAAGGAATTTTTCCATCACTGAAAAGAAATTCAAGTTTCTCATCTTCCATTTCTAATTCTCTGCATAATTCTTCACAAAGCTCTGCTTATTTCTTACCCCTGACATGAAATAAGATAGCAGACTCAGAAAAGACTTTTCTCATGAGTCACCTACTACTTTCTTGCCAAAGTCCTACATGAAAATTGAGGGCAATTTCCTGCAGAGCTCCCCTGACAGGTGGGCTCATTTGAAACTTGAACTGTAATGATTTCTTTCTATCAGCCACTCAACTGCTTATTCATTTCTTTAAGTTGCTGCAAATCCTTACAAGTGTTCAAGCTGGAATGTAAAGGGATTTTGTTCCTTATAAGGACAATAATGAGAACTACAAGCATCTCCCCTCACATTGGTAGGAAGAATTGGCTATAACTGAGACCTACAATTACTTTTCTAAAAATCCCTAAAGCCATTTTTTGCAGACAAAAGCAGATTCAGTACCAAGGAAAAAAAAAAAAACCAACAAAAACAACAAAACAAACCAACCAAACAAACAAAAAATTAAATTGCTGACCAATAATATTTTGCAAAGATTTTAATAAAATTTATGAAACAAGTTTAAAGTACAAAATATCTAGGAAAAAACAATCTGATAGATGAAATCACTATCAGTTTCTTTAAAATTAATTCCTTTACAGTAAAGAAAACTCTAAAGCTTAAGAATATCTGAATATTAAGATTTAATTCCTGAAGGCATTTTGAGAACAGAATGATAGCATGAAGAGGGGAACAAGAAGCTTGTGGAGATTTAATTCAAGATGGCAAACTCAGGCTGCACATTACTTAAATGTTACAATTCATGTTGTGCATTAGATAAATGAACAAACAAATAATGACCACGCTTTACCTGGTTCCCTGCTGGCAGCTTGCTCTTGTGTTATTTTTGCTCTACAGCAGTATTTAGCTAGCTGTTCACCCTGTAAGATTTGACAAAGAGAGATATATTGCATAGATACATGAGATCATACATCTTACATTTTAGTAACAGAGTATCTGAAAACAAGATTTTAGTTTAGTAAAAGCTAGAGACAAGGCTCAGTTTCTAACAACGCAAACAACTTTACCTGTGCAACACAAATCAGGTATCAGTGAGGCAAGGAAGATCTGCGTTCTGAAAGAACAATAAAATTACTTACACACAAGAAAGAGTGCATAAGCATTTGGATAAATTACTCTCCCAGATTTATAGTTCAATTTACAATTAGGAAAATAGGGGAAAAAGGGATCTGAACATCACTGTCAGAGTCTGATCTCTTCCAAAAAGCCTCTGGAATTGTACTTTTAAAGGACAAAGATCGATTTAAATCTTGCTGTGTTGTATTCTTTGTGTATTTGCTCAAGTAAAACAAAAAAGGATAGAAAATTCAACTAACTGCTATAGAAAAGGTTTACTCATCATCTGTAAGAACTTTGAAACCTCACTTTGACAGGACAGTTATTCTGTGCAAACAAACAGCATGTTGTGAAAAGAAGGAAAGCAAGGAAATGCAAAAGCTGTGTAATACCATTTCCCTATGGTACTGGATGTTTTTGTTGTCAACTCAGATTTCATCACATTTTTCTAAATCGACTGTTTACAATGAGAAACTATGCTGGTCATATTAAGACAAGAGTGCTGTGCACATTGATGTGTGCTCAGTTACTACAAGGATGTTTCACCCATTGGAACAAATACGTCTCTTATTTGCATTCAGGAGGAGCAGCTGTTTCTCATGCATATTGAGTTTACTTTTAACGCTGATAATACTACATTACAACTTTCCAAATGTTTGTTTTATTCTTAATGCAAAAATAGCTACCAAAAATATCTGAATTATGAGACACTACTTATACTATAGAAACTCTTCTTAAAGAGCCTGTGTGTGGGTGGGTGTGTTATTTTAGCTAATACTATGCTTTTAGCTGGTGTCAGGATTAAAGTACTCATTACAATTCATTTTAAGACATTCATTGATAAAAGAAATGTGTCCTACTGACTGCCATGACAGCTTTGGTAGAACAGGTATGGTATAAAAGAGACAGTAAGTGATCCACAGTACTTCTGAAGGCCATGCTTATTCTTCCAAAACAAAGAAGATAGTTACAGTTTTCATGTTCATTTGAAAGAGGATCTCTGCCCAGCTCAGGCTGCACTGTGGGACAGAAGCCACACTGGTGTCTAGAATCACGCCATCCATTTCCCATACCACCACACAAAAGACTTTCAAACAATGATATTTTGTAGCATATTAATTTCTTTAACATGGAGGCAGCATGGATTTAAGTCTTGACTAGATCTTGGTGTTTTTTTTCCAAGGGTTACTAAAATGAATTGGAATCAAAATTGGAAAGATGTATGGTAGGGAAAAAATTCTTAAATGCTTAGACATTTTGTTAAAAATTTTATTTTGAGCTCTCAGGATCACAGATTACATTCATCTCTGAGAAAGGATCACATTTAAACTGTACCTTAGCAGCTATTAGTCTCACTGTTCTTAAACACCACAGTTAATAGAAATTCCACAGCCTGCCTCAGCAAATCTATACCTGTGCTTGGCTGTATCTTCTAACACAAAGTATTTCCTGATGTCTAAGTTCAGTCTTCCTTATTGCAGTTAGAGGCCATTACTTCTGACCTATTCCCAGTAGCACAAGAAAGCAGCCTATTGCTTTGTTGTTTGCACAACCTTCTACATGCTTGAAGATGCTCTCCCGTAAGTCTGCTGCTCTCCCTGTTTAACTTCAGTTCCTTTAACCATCCCAAATAAGAAAAATTTTCTAGGCCTCTGACCTCTCTCATTACTCCTGTCTGGATTCTCTGCCACTTGTCCAGGACTTGCCTGAAGTGCATCACCCCAGCTTAGGTAACAAAGTCTGAGTTAAAGCATTGCTAGAAGTTAAAGCATTTGAGCTACATATGACTCATTTTTATACCCGCCAGCATAACATCTATTATATTGTTATATAACATTGTGGGGAGGACTGGACAGAAAACCAAAACCAATGAAAACCAAAATAATTGAAATTGATACTGACAACTTGGAGACATGAGCTGTGAAAAAAACAGGATGACATTTGGTGGGAGGAAGTACAACATAGGGCACTTAAACAGGAATAATCAACCACATAAAATACAAAAAAAATCCTGGCTCAGTAGCAGCTCTGCGCCATCTTCTAACACATGAAAGATTGCTGCACGGACAGAAAATGGCTTATTGCTATTGTTTGGATAAATCAAGAAACAATAGGCTTCAATTGCAGCAAAGTCTTAGGCGAGACACATGGGAAAAAAATTTAACAGCAAGTGTAGTGAAACACTGAACTTGATTATTTGGGGAGATTATGGAGTGTCCCTCACCAGAGACTTTTGGGAGCAGATTAGACAAACTTCTGTCAAAAATAAGCAAGGTAGCAGACAGTACCCCAGTTTGGGGAAGAGGGGTGGATTAAATCCAGATCCTTCCAACCCCTTGTTTCCTAACCACATTCCAGATGTTGACTATCTGCTGTTAATTACACCCCTGAAATTTAAAGTGTTTGTATCCTCCCCTCATTACCTGCATAGCTAATGACCACAGATGAAAGTATTGCATATATCCAGACCCAGAACCGACCACTGGAGAACCCCATGAGATCATTTCTTTCAATTTGGCCATAAACTGCTGGTAACTACTATGACTGTGTTTTTCCCAACCAGCCACACATCTGCTTTGTAGTAGATACATCTAGGCTGTGTTTCTTGACTGTTTTGGAGACTGCCATCTGAGGCAATATGTAAAGCTTTACTAAAGACGCATTATTTATAACTTCCTCTCTCTTCTCTATTCCATGATGTTACAGGAGATAATTAGGCTGGTTCGGTATGATTTATTCTTGTCAAGAGATGTTTCCTGTTCTTGATAAATGGGTCACTTATTTGTATTTCTCTGGGTTCAAAAGTTAAGCTGATCGCTCAGTGATTCTGTGTGTCCTTCTCCCCTCTTTCTTCTCAGTTTCTCTCCTCTTTTCTCTTTAAAAACCATTATTATGACTGTCCCTTCCCATCTTCTGGAACTTCATCCACCCTCCATACCATCTTGAAGCAGCAGGGATAGCCTCAGCTACCTCATTAAGTATTCCAGGGTGAGTTTCATCAGGCCCTGCCAATTCACAAGCATCTCTAACCTGTTTTTTCTGACGCTAGTTAGAGCACTTACCCATCTGTCACTGATGTTCATTGTGTTAGCCATCTGGCCACATTTATCCTGGTTAGTGAAATTGAAGCAAAAAGGCACTTAAACACTCCAGTTTTCCCAATATCCAGTCATGGTTTTGTCTTTTCATTGGGATTTGTTCAGTACTTCCTTTTCCTAGCAGTGCAATTTTAGAATGGTTTTTTTTTTAATCTTTCTTTCTCATGTTTGTGTTGACTCCAGCAAGCCCTGGCATTTTCTATTTTGTTCCTATGCGCCATAATAGTATGCTTCCTTTTTTTTTTTTTTTTTTTTTTTTTTTTTGGTGAGCAAAATAACCCAATCCTTCAGTGTTAAATAGTAACCTAAATCAAATGAAGGAGAAAAAAAGGAATTTTGGGAAGCTAGATGACCCCAATACAATGTTTTTAGTAAAACAAGTTAAATAAAAGAGTCCAGGTTAACACAAAAATATTTTTCAGGTTTATTAATACACTTTGCTAAAAAATAAACAAGTAAACAACAAAAAACAGAGAAATATCAGGCTTTCCCATCAGAACAATTTTTTTTGGACCATGAAACTGAGTTGCAAATTGTTCACCTACCTCCAGTGCTACTGGTAACCCTCAGTCCCAAAGCCCAGAGGTTACTGGTACAGAAATCAGTTTCCTTTTCACATGTACAGTCATTCAGGCAAATAAAATTTGTATGCCAGTCCATAAAAACTTGTCTCATACAGCCATGTCAACTGCTGCTTTCTTAGAGTCAAAGCAAGGAGCTTTTTCTGCACATTTATAACAGCAGTTAATATTTGGACTTTTTAGTCTGCAGAGACCTTATTCATCACAACATTGCAAACAACTAAGCCTGATAAGATGTCACTGGAAGTAAGATTTTGCAACACTGCACCTTTAACCACAGCCAGCTTGTCAGAAACTGGCATGAGGAAGAAGAGTAATACCTCAAAAGACAATGTAAGACATTTTACAGACAGGAGTTAAGGACCGGTAATTCCTCAGCATTTGAAAGGAAAATAGGCTCATACAAAGACAGAAAGCAGACATGAAGAAGGCCCCCTGCCCTTACTGTGGAAAGCTAGGCAGGCTAAAGGAACAATCAGTGGATTAGGAACGTTCCTAGAGTTTGCTGAGTTCATAAATTTATTGGGTCCCAAAGCATATCTTAGCTCCAATATTAAGTATTTGCTGAAGTGGATTGTGTTTGCCTTTGCATCATAACATTCCCGAAATCTTTGAATCATGACTGAATGCCTCTAAACCATTTGGTTTTGTTTGCCCGCAAGCTACTGTTCTTGATATCAGTCATCCCCTGGACTGAAGTTAATCAACCTTTAAAACTGTAGGTTCAGAAGGTGTATTCCATTTTTTTAAAAGTTTATAATTCAAATGCATTTCTATTTTGATGTGGGAATGTACTCAAAGCAATGTGCCCTTATCAATGAAAAAATACTTAGCAACAAATGTAGCACAGTTTCTTTACTAGTATTAATAAGACTTGATTCAGAGGAAATTCAGAGGTACATCCATGCCATCTTTCAGATCCGCTCACATTTTCCTTTCCAATGAATAACAATGTACTTCCCTCACAGCTTCACAAGAATCCTCCTTTGGGTCCTGCGGCATCTCCATCAGTTTGTCCCACCAAAAGGTAGCAGGGAAGACCCACATTTACTTCTCCACACTTACCCTGCCCCTCCAAACCCTGGGAGTTTTGCTGCCTCAGGTCAAGGCCAGCTCTCACATGGTGCAGCTGGGTGGCCTTGTAGCAGGCTGCTGTGAAAAGAGCCCTGGGAGAGACCCCTTAGGGCCTCCCCTACTATCACTTCCAACCTACATTTAAGCTCAGGTCCTCACCTGTGGTCCCTGCTTGAGCTTCATTGCAGTCTGGCCAGGTACTGGCTGATCTGAACCACTGACTTGCCTCTGGACCTGTTGCATTGCACCTGCCGATTAGTGGACCTCGTGGGTGAACCTGGTCACCACCTTCAGACCTGCTCTGCATTTCTAGTCTGAGGAGCGTGTGATGGCACCACTTCTCAGGGAGGTCATGGCGCTGACTCCTTGCTGTCACCCTCAGCTACCAGCTCCCTTTCCTCATGGAGCAGCCTGCTCCCTGACATCAAGCAAAAAGAAATCCTGAGAGGAATTTTTCCCTCTCATTGTCTGAGCTTTTTATGGAAAACCTGGGGATTATTAAAAGAAGGTCAGAAGTCAAGCTGCATTTCTGGGACACCTTGGCAAAATAGGCAGTCTTCTAAGGCAACAAAACATGAGAAATATGCACACACCTCATGGAACAATTTTTGGCCTGGCTCAACAGCAGGAAGAACAGCTGAGAAATTCACATACTTGGCAATTGCATCTTTACCTGCTGGGGGAAAAGGCCTAGGAAATAGCTGAGGAACCTCTCTCCACGGAGAGATCAGGGTGGGGAAGCTGGAGCATGGCCACACATTTCCACCAGCCACACTTAATGGTGTCACATGCGCGATGCTCAGGTTGCTGAATGAAGTAGTTGCAGAAAGAACAGTCACCAAAGAGAAGACCCTGATCTTCGAGCCACTTTCACTGGCTGACCTCCCTGCCTCTAGAAAGCTCTTCAGCTATTTCTGTTTTGTCATGTGTCCACATATCTGGCCCCATATCTTCTGCTTTCTCCGCAAAAGGAAAAAAAATGCATCTTTTCCACAGCTACTCCCAGCTACTTCTAAGAGACAGACCAGGTGGGGGATGATAGGCAGACGTCACAGTGTCCTTCCCTGTGCTGTTGCTCTTCTTTTTCCTGACTCCATGTCCTCTATGCAACCACAGGAAAGAGAGGCAGAACAGAGCCAAACCTCTTGCCACATTTTCTTGGGTTATGGGAGTACAAGAGGTTTTCCTTCCTTCCATACTCACACTGAGGTAAGAGAAAAGGGAAAGCCTTTACAAAGGGCTGTGATTTATTTTGCCTCTCACTTGTTTTCTCTCTCTCTAGGCACTGTCTCTCTAAAGAAGGCCAAAGACTTTCCAGGGCTGACTTGTTTTTTTCTGAAGTAACCTTCAGTCTGTAAAATAGCAACTCAGCCCACTCCTGTTACTCCACAAATAAACATAGGGGAAGATCACCAGCAAAATGACTTAAGTAGAGAAAAAAAGGGGAAAGGAAATTGCAGATTTACCCAATAGTAAGATTATGTTTGTGCCAGTACAGTGAAAAGGATGTACATCTCCCAGGCGAGGCTATTTGCGCCTCCTCCCAGATTTGTATCTAAAACATGAGAGAACACAACAGATGTATGTTACATTGAATAAGTAACATACACATTTAAATCATATTTCTTTGTGTGGTGCAGCAGGGAGAAGTGTCCTTTTCTCACTGGTAATTAGAGGGTGCAGCAGATGGTGGGGCTTACTGTACTTGGTAAGGTCCATTAAAGGAACCCAGGCTGCCAAGTGATTCTTCATTAGAACAAGCCTCTTAAGGTGTACCTAGGAGTTTTTCCTAGGGTTTAGGAAACATTGTCTTGTATAGTAATATCTTGTCAAAATTATTATTCTCATTCCTACTGAACAGTTTTCCTTCTGGCACCAGGAACATTATTCTAATTATAACACCCAGAAGCACCAAACTATGTGTACATGGCCAGATACAATCTCTGTCACTACCCAAAAGAGCTTGTAAGTCAAGTAGAAGAAAGAAAGATTATCATTACTGCACGTATCAAAAACAAAGGCATACAGAGATTAGATCTTGTTAATATAGCAACAGAGACCCATAGACAAGCCGGGCCATAAACTCAGATCTCAGATTGCTTGAGCCAAATACAAGCAAATTTCTCAACCACTACCCACTTAGCCTTTTCATTTTCAGCTCAAGCCACTGTATAAATCACAAATATAAGCCACATAAATCACCTCTCAAAAACTGCCATACCCTTCCTTGAGATGATTCTCTTTTATTCTTTTTTTTTTTTTTTTAAATGTCACATGTTCTTTCTGCTCTGGGAGATTACAAAGAGGTACACACAGAGATGTGAAATGAATGGTGGTTACTTCCTGCCATGTTCATTTCTTGGGATAAATAAGAATTCAGGTCAGGGGGTGAAAAATAATCATTTCCCTCTGTATGTGAGTCACCCAATTTACTGCACCATGTATACCTCCACCCTAAATTGAAAAGAGTTATAAATGAAGAATTTACAATATTCCTTATGTAGCTGCCATGGAAGTTCATAGTGTTTCTCAGGGGTGATGGACACCAGAAATCAACATTAATCTTTCCCCTTTAATCTAGTCAGCAGAGCACTCTGCTAATAGGTTTTTTCCCCATAATGGAAGAGGAAAAGCAATTCTACCCTCCCTTAAAAGGTATATGAAATATACTGGGCATAGCTACCACATAGTGAGTTCAAGTTACTACTCCTTCACTTTGCACTAGACAACTTTGATTGAAAACACAAATTCCTTGCTTGTCTTTGCTTCAGCGTCCTCCCCATGTCACACATGCACCTACATAAGTATTGTATACTGCTTCTCATGGTAAATAGTAGGAAAAAATCATATCATAAGCCCAGAACCAGATATATTGGCACTTCTGTGTACTTTGCCAGCCACAGCACCAGCTCCTGGGGCACAAGTGTTGGTGCCTCCTTTTGCCACCTCCCCAGAAACAGAGCCAGTGCAGATGCATTTTCCACCTGACCTATGTCTGCTGAGTCCATACAGAATTACAGAACTGACATTTGTGATACACACATTTCCTGCAAATTGTCTGAACGTGAGCTTAACATGAGCCACAGAAAGATGTGTGTGATTATTTGCAAGAGAACTCCTGTAGGTGCCTGTACAAAATGGAGTAATACACTAAAATAAAGTCCTTGGTACAATAACTCCAAATGTGTCAAAGATTCAAGTGCCAAATATGTGATCATCATTTCAACTGCACAAATGCATGACCCTACAGACATATAAATGATCCTACAGACGTATAAATGTGTCAAATGGTCACAAAGCATGTATTTAATGCAACAGAACAGAACATCTTCTGGTAGAAAAGGATTTCTGAGCTAATTAATGTCAAGTCCTAGCTTCTGGACAGCTATGCCAAGCTGGTTATTGTTTGGCAAGGAACATGCCATTGTTGGATTGTTTTGCTGTCTGAATAAAGCTTGTAAGTGATAACTCTGAAACTGAGCGGGATTCATTGCTGGAGAGGCCAAGGATCCTTGGCTAAGTGTTCATGCTTAAAGGAAAAGCCAAAACCTGTTGAATGAATTTTAAAACTAAAGAAATGGAACGGTTTGTGATCCAAAATTGGCTGTATATGTATACACTGAATACACGTCTATATCAGCTGTACAGCAGCTTAAACCAATATTACACTGTATGGTATCAAGTTACTCTCTGGGATAATTCAGAAAGCATTCCTTGTAAAAGGAGTTCCTCACCTACCTTGCCTGTAATTCAGGTTGAGTTCCTGTATTTTCCATGTTTCTGCTGATTTCAGGATTGCTGTCTCTCCAGAAAAACTGCCAAACATAGAAGGTAAGTAAATCACCTCAACCACAGCCAGAACCAGAAAGGAAGCCCAATAAGCTCCTCACTCAAAAAAACATCTCTGAAAAAAAGACCAACACACCAAAGAAGCAGATCCTGGTTCATAAAGAACTTACATCAAAAGTTACTATTTATGGAAAAGGGAAAAAAAAAAAAAAGATAAAAAAATGTGTTATTTTTAGTTTGCCTCTCTGTACCAAGAAAGGATCAGTCATCTGCTTTGCGGGGATTTTCCTACACAGCAATATGCTTCCATAAAAAGAAGGCTGATTGCTACTTACTTTGCCAAAGTAAAGGTGGACTACAGGCAGTCCTGGAGGTTAAGATTTGCAGACAGTGACAGTGCCTGCTCTGAGCAGGGTGCCCAGAGCCAGGAACCTTACGCTCTGATGCAGCTTGTCAAGGTGCTTTATGTGACCTTAGACAAATAGCAGTCATCTCAGCCACAGAGCAAGTGTGATGTGCTGGGAGACTAGGATATGATTAGGGCATTAAAAACACAGGCAAAGTTACGACGTCATATGAAAGTATGCCTGTATACTACCAGAAAACAGTTAATGTCTGCATTTCCTTCTCTGGGCTTTAGGTTCATTGCTTTGCTTTGAGTTGGCACATTGGTAAAGGATCTCTTAAATATGAACTGAGACATAAACTAGTAAATTTTTATTTTCAATATTCTTGGTTTTGTACACTGAACAGTAAAATTCTAATCTAATGCTGATGTAAAATGAGGGGGGTCAAACATTACATGGCAGCCAGGAACTTCAGAATATTTGAAATGCTCAGTTTTTAATCTTTTGTGCATTTCTTCCCTTTGACTTTGATCATACAATGTAACATTCAAGGCACTGGGATTTAGAGGAGAGGGGAGGTTCTCTGGAAGGCTGAAGATTTTGAAATATAGTATACCAAACCAAAAACTTAGAATTCAACTGCAATGCATTTTAAACCAAGATCCTTAACGTAAGACTATAAAAGTGGCTGTACTGGGTAAGACCATAGGTTCATCTAGCCCACTGTGCTTCTTCCCACAAGTGCTGTATGAGAGTGCTTGAGGAAGGAAGTAAGAGCAAGCTAAGTATTTCCAGTTTTTCCCACCCAACCATTTTTTGCTCAGAAGGGTGCCGAGCTAGCCAGGGTTTCTACAATTGCAATAATTCTCCATGGATTTCCCTATCATGAACTTGCCCAGTCTCCCCTGGGACACCCAGAAACCTCTAGTGTCCTCAGTGGCAAAACAGTTCTCCTG
The DNA here is from genome assembly GCF_047370975.1 of Nipponia nippon. NCBI lineage: Eukaryota > Metazoa > Chordata > Aves > Pelecaniformes > Threskiornithidae > Nipponia > Nipponia nippon. Next base: position 52,938,319 of record NW_028262290.1, on the reverse strand, counting down.
TCTTCTGCATGAAGAACAAACTTGTGGTGTTTGTCTTGATTATGGCTCCTATGACCACCAGATCACAGCCTCTTGTTCCCAGTCAGGAAGAGATAAGGAACAGCAGATTCTTCTCCACCCTCTCCATGTTCCTCCATGCTTCATAGACCTTTGTTACAACTCATTTCCCCAAACTCATCTCTTTCCCAGAAGAAACCCACTTTATTGAGTCACCTGTGATCTGGAAGCCATTGGAGATATTTGATCATCCTTGTTGCCCTCCGCTAAACTTTTTCCATTTCTGCTCTATTCTTTTTGGGAAGAGGGGCACAGTATTTAAGCCACAAGTGAGCCATGGATTTATACTGAGTCACAGTAAAATACTCACAGTTTTAGTCTCTGCTCCTTTCCTCATATTTCCAAAAATTTGAATTGCTTTTTGACTGATACCAAGCACTGAGTTCATGTTTGCATGGAAATGTGAGTCATAACCCCAAGATTTCACTCCTGGGTGATGATGGGAGCTCAGAGCCCATCTTTTCATATGCAACATTAGCATTGTTTTTCCCATGTGCATGACTTCATATTTATGAATTTTGAGTTTCAGCTGCCTCTTATTTAATAAGTGTTCTGCTTTGTGTGCGCTATCCATTACTGTCTTCCAGAATATTCTTATTTACTACTGTAATTGTTTCTTTGTATTTAAAAGAAACATAATTTGTTTTTCAATAATAATTGTGCTAGCCGTTTCCACAATACATTATTAACATGCTTTTTAATTCAATTACAGAATAAGAAGAAACACTTTGTATTTTGAATTAGAATACTTCAGTTGTTGGGAAACAGAAACATCCTTAGAGCCAAGTTCCAAAAGTTGTAAAAACTGTTAATGTTGACTTCACAATCATAGATAAGAAAATGCCACATGCATTTTTTCACTGTATTTTAGTTTGGAGACTGATACAAATTCTCTGAGACTCTCTTTAGGCATGACTACCTGGGAGATAAACAATATGGAGCTGATATTCTATTATCTGATATGGAATTAACTGACATGGAATAAGCACTTAATCAGTGATAAGTGTGCATAGGCATAAATGATAATAATACTTACATTATCAGATTTTAGACTAAAGTTGAAAGCTGGTTTTCTTTTTGACTTGTTCCCACTCAAAAGATATAAGAAAATTTCATGATGATTAATGTTTATATTTTTAAAAGTAGCAAATACAATTATTTATATCAAAATAAGTCTCTGATTTTCCTTCATTTGGTCATTTAATAATAAATATTGTTCTTGGGCTATGCAGATTTAAAGACACTGAGAAAATAGCTAAAGAGGATTTAGATAGAACAGTGGGCAAAATTTCAACCACCACCAAGATGATTATTGAGCTGTTGTTTTTTTGGAAGCTATATTTGTTAGTTGTGGATTAAAACTTCTGGCGTTAATACTCACATGTATTTTAAACATGTTAAAAACATATATTACATTATTCCAAGGGAACGAAACATTAACCCAACCCTGTCTATATGTCATCTTCCAAAAGAGCAATATCAAGTTAACAAGATGTTTCTCCATTTACCTCAGTTGAGTCACAATTCCACTCAAGACTGAAAAGTCTGGAAATGTTAATCTGCAGAAAAAGCTGAGAAAACTACTATTCATTAAATACAGGTAAAACTGCAATTGCAAGAAACTTCCACTTCTCTGTGTGCTGTGCTGCAGCATGGAGAGAACACATACTCATGCCCTAGAGGCAGATTCTACCTGGTGTTCCTGGACAGAGGACTTCTCTTTGAACCTTCTTTTGACAAGGAAACTTCAGAGACATTTCTACATCTGAAACTGAGTCACAAGGGTCCAACTGCTGTGTAGAAGGTGATGATAAACTCTGTAAGCCAGCTTTGCTATTCACTCCTTGCTTATAAATCAGCAAATAGAATAATAGCACCACAAACTGGTGTCTGATAAAGGAAAGGAAGAAAAGTATTTGGCTTCAAGAACCAGGGGAATCTTGCTCAGCTTGATTAAGCTATTTGGGTAAACAGAAGGAGGAGGGGGGTTGTAAATAAGGCCTACATTAATATATTTTTCTAAAGAGCTTGATGAAAGTGCTTTAAATTAACACAGGTCTATCACATAACTGCATTCCCAGGTAGTTATGGAGGTAATTGATATCAGGCTTTGTAACACAGAATTTATACTGACATTTCATATGAAAGTTGTTTTAACAGGAAGCAAGATCATTTTCAAAAGAGCTATTTATTTTGCTGAATATTAAATATTGCATTACCATCAACCTTCAGAAGAAACATGGAGATCAGTCTTGCTGAGGTGCTGCTGTTATCTCTAATGTGGAAAAGGCTTTGTTCATTGCTGGGGAAGAGCCTGCTACGCACTTTCAATAGGAAACCGGGCTTATTGGAAGGATCATACTCAGCCCTGAATAATATCTTTTTACCTGTGGTCAGGAAAAGTCGAAAGAAGAAGCTATAAGAAAATTCTCCTCCCTTAGAAGAAAGGCCAGGTAGAGCCTTATATATCTGTGTAACCAGGTATGTACCGTCACACATCAGTTCCTGGGCTTTGAAATGAGGTTGAGGAAGCTGCAGTCCCAAGGACAAGCAGTTGTTATAGTCACAGGACTGGGAATGCTCTAAGAAGTCCTCCTGAGAGTATGTCTACACAGTAAGTCCTGGCAGATAGGATCTCATTGAGCCCACACTCCATCATAAAAGGCCATATTAACATGGACTTGGGCAGCCAGAAGTCCCATCCCCTGTGTGTTCATTGGCTCAGCCTCAGAGCTGGACAAGCATGGCCACATGCTTCTTTCTCTTGGAACAATGGAAAGAGTGACATCTCACATCAATGGCGTACAACATAACCATTCACATTGAAGCAGGACACTTTATTTCTAATGCATTTGAATGTGGGACCAGAGATGGCTTGCTCTCTGCTGTTTCAGCACATGAATGTCTACATATGATCCCCCAGACGTGTCTGCACCACAGGGGAGAGGAGAAAGTGTGGGTGCTCTTCAGGACACATGTGAGGGAGGGAGATCACCTGTTTCCTAAACTTGTAGACAGCTCATACATGGATGTCTTTGTGCTAAGGTGAAGCAGGTTAGCTCAGACCAGTGACTTTCAAAAATTTTTTACTCCTTTCTACATTTGTTGTACACACATAACTGCCAGTTAATCATGGAGCAGACAGAGCAAGACAGTAGGATGAGCTATTTGATTTCCCAATGTGCTTGACAAACTCTGGTAAAGCCATTTAACCCTTGAAAAGAATGTGTCCATGAAGTTATATTGATGAAAACAGAGCCTAATCACCAAAAACTACCTCCAAAGTCTAACACCTCCAAAGTTGTAGGCAGTTTGGCTTTACACACAGCTTCATGCTGTTACCCAAAGAAGTCACTAAACAGATTGCAGCTACATTCAATGAGGTTTATTGAGAGTAGAGGGAGAGGAAAAAGGAATTTGGGGCAATGCTCTCAAAGACACTGTCAGGCCACCGCAGGGGCCAAGGGCTCCCTGGGGGCCATGGGGGTTTCCTTGGAGCCATCAGGGCAGGTCCTGACAGCTGCAGCCTGTCCCACCACCTCAGCCAGGAGCAGGGCAGCCCAGGGGCACCAGGGCAGCCCCAGCCCTGGGCATCAGGTGCTTTCTTTGGGATTGGGATGGGGACAGGCCAAGGCCAGGCTGGGATGTGGGCCTGTGGGTGGGCCCATCTCAGTGAGGCCCATGGCCGGGCGGGGTAGGGTTGTGGGGAGCTGGAGACCGGCCCTGCTGCGGCATTGCTGAGGCAGGGGCTGACAGCCCTGGGGGGGCTGACATGGAGTCCTGGGCCATCGGCAGGGTGGGGGGAGGCCTGGGGGAGTGGGCAGGGGCAGTCAGGGCTGGCAGTTCCTCAGGGACACAGCAGACACAGGACCAGAGCCCTGGACAAGTGCCTGTCCTGAGTGTCCAGCTGGCCAGGCCAGAGGATCTTTGAAGGACCGGGGCACTTGAAGCCGGGGAGCTCCCCAAGCTTCAGCCCCACACTCACAGAGGTAGCAATCCCAATGTTGCTTATACCTGTCCTGTGTGTTCAACCGCTTGTGCCAACTGCTCACACTCAGCCTGTCCATTTCAGGCTGTGGGCTGCGTCATTCATTGCCACATTCGAACCTCTCTTCTTCAGCTCTGCACTGACTCACCCCATCCCTCTCCACATCTCACTCATCCCTCCTCATGCGTGGCAAGAGATATAAAACCTGCCTCAGCCTATATGGAAAGAGCTTCTGAAGTCTGCAGCTCAGTCCTGTTCCTACTGCATACTACACTGCAATAACATCCATGCTTTCCTTTATTGATACTTTCAGCTAACTGAGCTGTATGGAAGTGTGGTAGATCACCTCCAGATTCTCTGTTCACTTTTAAGTAACAGAAAACAATACTTTTCCCCAGGGCAAGTTTATCTGCTATCATCAGATGTGGTCATTCCCTCCTTTGTTAGCCTCTAATTTTACATCCAAACTAGCTAATGGGTTTGTGGGCATTTTAAAGCACTTTTTGGCAACTAGTGACAACACTCAGCTGCCCCCTTCAGCCAAAAGGGCTTCAGATATTGGTAACTTTTCCATAACAAGCAACTTGTTATAGTGAAGTTTTTCATTGTGTCATGCCCTGCCAAAAGACAGTTGGAAATGCCCTTCTCGGTCCTTTTTTAAAAACTAGAGGCAGAGATAACCTCATCCATGTAGGGCCAGGCTGTGAGGCTGGAGACCATGGGGAGCTTGTGGCTGGCCACAGCTGCTGATGCACGCACAGGGCTTCACCTTCTTGCCTGCTGGGACCCACCCTGCCAAAATCCTTGTGACAGCAGTGGCCTGTGCTGGAACCACTCACTTTGCTTCCAGCTCAGGAAAAGGGACATGTCAGCTGACCCTTAAACAAAAGTTACAAGCTTGGGAGCTTTAACCATCTATCTGGCCTGCTTGCTTACAAGATTTTAGGGTCATTTCACACAATTTCTCTGTCAGTGCAGTAAATCCCACACAGAATGGCAGATGACATTTTAAATACTCCAGAGCTGTAGCAGGCACACTTTATGTGCATTATGAAATTTTGCTTCATTTCCTGATGAACATTTTCCTAATCATGTGTTTGCAATGTAGATATAGCTTTATTTTACCAGGACAATTGAGCCTGTATTCCCCAGGCAGCAATACACTACAACAAAGAAAAGCCCCGACAGACCTCTCTTCTCCCTAGGTGCACTTTATAAATGATCCGTCACACAGAATGAGTTGCAGCCCCTTTTCAGATATGCTCATATGTTCCTTTATCTCTTCTCAAGGCGTGTTTTAAAGAGTTGAGGAAAGCACAAAGATGTTTGAGTCACATCATTATTATCCTGTGCTGTTTTGTAGCACATTCCTCTTAGAACATTGTGCGCAAGGCTCCACAAAAAGGATGTAACTGGAAAGTCTGGTCTCTTTACTGGCCTCCCACAGCACTATGGGAAAACAAAAGAAAGCTTAGCAGAGCTTGAAAAAAAGTTTTTATTGTTGTCTTTAGAACATCCTTCTAAATTAAGAGCATTTTAATTCAATTTTAATGCTGGAAGAACAAGATCCGCATTGTTCACATCTGCTCATTAAAGTAAATAACAACTCATTCTGGGGGAAGAAGATGCAGAATGATTGTCCTTCCTGTGCCTTCAGTCCTTCTACTCATTCATTACACACCTTTCAAAGTTGAGAGAGACTGAGGCAAGCGAGTACCAGCAGCGGTTCTTTTACTGTGCTGGCATGACTCACTCACCTAGCCTTACACCATCCCTGCAGCAGTGGCCCTGTAGGAAAATAGCAAATAATCAGGTTGTGAAAGACTATAAAGCACTGCATACACATGAGGAAAGAAAGGTTGTGTAACGTCTGCTGCTATAGTTTGGGAAACACTGTGTCACATAGAAATATAGTACATGGATTCTTAGGGTAGTGCTGAGCTGAGCCAGAGTTTCCACAGTCACTGCAACTATGTTGTCCCCAGATGGGTATGACATGCAGAGCCACTCGGACATCTTTGCACCTAGGGTCCATTACTTAAGAAGTTAAATGCTGCTTTTTTTGTCTGTTCAAGATACCTCCTTTGCTCCTTTTCACTTGCCTGCATAGAGAAAAGATATTTATGAGCAGGTAGTTAAAGTTATTTGATGAAATATACATTGGGAGGGCAGGAAATTCTCTATAAGATAGTAAAAATGCTATGGCTCAATGTCCCTGTCCCTTACTCTGAATATACAGTCCTGGAAGAGATTGCTATAGCTTGGTGCATCCTTTGCATTTCAAATTCCTTTTATAGAACCTGGTAAAGGGATGTAAATGAAAAATAAGTATCATGCTAGAGAAGCTGAAGGTTGGTTTCTGGAATTTTCCCAGGCCTCACGTGTGTCTTGGGTAAGACTTCCTTTTTCTCATGGACAACATGTCCAATTGCAATTACACAGAAAAAAATCCCAGGCATAGACACAAGGGTATTACGTCAGCCAGATTCCATTATCCTTTATCCTTCTGTCATAAGGATGGACAATGTTTTCATCTTACTGACAGGAAAGTGAGACTGTTGCGTGACCGTAACCACAACAGTCGTTTTTGTCTATTCCTTACTCCAGTTCATTGCCTCTCAAGATATGATTTTAGCCCTTTGGTCACGCAGCCTACTTATTTAGATTTCCTCTCCTCACTTTTTGTGCTGTCATGTGTATACGTCAGACACACATTCCTCACAAACCCATTGCACTGTTCAATCAGGCAAGGAAGAGAAAATGCCAGAACTCTTTGGGGATATTTTGGGGATGGGTGAAAAAATGTCACAGGCATGGCAGAGGATCAGCAAAGTGAGAGGATCAGCATGGAGATTGTGCCGTCAACCTGCAATCAGATGCTTTGTCTCAACTCTCATTCATCATACGTAAAGCCTCCTAAACTAACGGCATCACTCCAAAAAGGCAGGAGGATCTGTGATTCTAAACATAACATAGCTGTGCCTTTTTTTGGTATTAAAATTATTTCTATTTATTGCCATCCTTATTTTATCTGCTTTCTTTTCCACTCTGGTGCTTGTGCAAATCAACACTGAACAACAAAGAATCTATTTTTTGACCCTACAAAAGCAACATTATAACTGTTGTAGAGGCATTCCATAAAAACATGCTATAGCTACAATAATTTTGCAAAAAGCTCTTCTGAGTTAAAGAGAATAAAAAGGCAATATGTATTTGAATTGCAAGTTCTTCAGTTCATGTTTAATTTCATATTTAAAGTACACATATGGTTGTGTATTGGTGTTATTCAAAATTTCTGGGGAAAAAAAAATTATTAAAAATAGTAAAACAATATCAACTTAGTGTTTCTTTTTTTATTCAACTGAGAAGCATCAAATGCATTAAAAACTGTTATATAGGTATGTATTTTTCATTCATAACAATTTGCTTTTCTGTTTATCTTATAGTGAAGTCCTCTATGCCGAGTCATCAAACTGTGTTTTGACGTGGAAGAAAATATGTTAGTATAGAAGATTTACTTCTGGGAGGTAGGAGAATATTACCTTCTACTTTACAAAGATATTAAGTTCTCTTGTATATCACAGTAAACTGTAAAAAAAAAAATGTTATTCTGATATTAAAAATACTACAGACTTCTACTCATCTACACACCAGGTAACAAAACATGAAGGTCTTAGTCGATACTCAGAAGAGTTTTCACACCTGCCCTAATAATGTGAACTGCAAAGAAACTCTAGACACACATTAATGTAGCTATGTTAATTAGTTTGCCAGGCACTAAGCAGAGCTGGCTTCATGGCCATGAACTGTGGGAATGTGAAGGAAATGGAAAACCAATTAACTGGTTTTCAGCAAGAACCCAAAGACTTGGAAAGAGTTAACTATGCCGTCTTCTTTTTGAAGTTCTGCCTTTAGGAAAAAAGGAAAAGGTAAAAAAGGATCATTTCCACACAGGAGGGAAGTGAGAGACACAGAGCTGTGCATATAAAAGAAGCAGACTTCTTACAATTCTTAGCAAACTTTTAGAGTAGAAGATGAAGGAAACAGAACAGAAACATTTCCACACAACAAGCATTTGCCGATTCTGCCTTCCCTAAACATTTGGAAGCCAAGCTGTACCTTCAAAATATCCATTTAGGATCTTGCTTCATTTAACTTCTGTTCAGTCTTGCTTCATTTAACTTCTATTCAATGAAAGCAATGGTTCCAGAAGTCTGACTACCCCTGAGGAAAAGCTGGAGTATTTATAAAAAGTTAATGCAATTAAAAGTATTAACACAATAATAGTATTAAGAAAAAAGAAAAAAAAATCCCAGAAAAAAAAACAGTCCAAAAATGTAGCCAGCAGCAGCCAGAAGAAAGGTAGCTGGCCTCCAGGAAGGGGACCGGAACAGAGAAACAAATCCCAGTGACGAAAAAAGACTCACTGACATGTCCACAGAGGCCATGCCAACAGGCTAATTTCATCCTGAGACCCTTGAGGGGTCCTGCACAGCTGAAAATGTGCAAGCTCATACAGACTGCCAGGGAAGACACAGTCTGGCCAAAGCAGTCATCACACATGGGATGAATCTGGGTCCCCCTCACTGCTGGGGGGTAAAAAAAACAGGGGGTCTATCACCCATACTCTACCCTGTTTCTGCCCCCATTCCTCACAGCTGAAGTGGCTGCATATTGTTGGAGCCAGTTATCTGAGCAAGAAAAGGGATGCTGAGGCTCTTCCAGGCCTTTTGCTGCCAGGTTCTGACCATCCTGACTATCTTTTCCTCTAAAAAGCACTGGCGGAGTTCACATTTTCCCTCCCTCTCCCTCCCCCTCTCATGTACTATGTCACTCTCTGCAATGGCAATTCCCATAAAATACCAGGGACTTAACTTTTGTGTGTGAGAGAATATCTGGTCTTTCATTAGGTATATATCTCAATATCTGTTTACCAAACTAAGTATAAAAGTGTTGGTGTCCCTCACAGAGGGTCATTAAAAAGTATTTTGTCAGTACCAGAATAGCAAAAAAAAGGACATATGGAGAAAATCTGGCATGAGCACGTATTGCTGGGTAATAATAGTAATTTAAAATGGGAATTACACACTGGAAAGATAACATTTTAACAGTACCAAATCACAAGCAGAGATTTCATATAATTTCTTTCATATAATTTCTGAGGTGGATTGAAAACTGGCTGAATGGCTGAGCCCAGAGCATAGTATCAGTGGCACGAAATCTAATTTGAGGCCAGTGAATAGCAGTGTACCCCAGGGGTCAATACTGGGTCCAATCCTGTTCCACATCTTTGATAATGCCTCTGGATGATGGGGCAGAGTGCACCCTCAGCAAGTCTGTTGATGGTACAAAACTGGGAGGAGTGGCTAGTACTGTCATCCAGAGGGACCTCAACAGGCTGGAGAAATGGGCTGCCAGGAACCTCATGAAGTTCAACAAGGCGAAGCACAAAGTCCTGCACCTCAGGAAGAGCAACCACATGCACCAGTACAGGCTGGGGGCTGCCTGGCTGGAAAGCAGCTTGGCAGAAAAAGACCTGGGGGTCCTGGTGGACAAGTTGAACATGAGTCAGCAATGTGCCCTTGAAGCAAAGGCGGCCAATGGTATCCTCAACTGCATTAAATAAAGTATTGCCAGGAGGTCAAGGGAGGTGATCCTCCCCCTCTACTCAGCACTGGTGACACTACATCTGGAGTACTGGGTCCAGTTCTGGACTTTTCACTATGAGAGAGACATGGACATACTGGAAAGGGTTCAACAAAGGGTCACAAGGGTGATTAAGGGACTGGAACATCTCTCCTCTTTCATGAGAAAAGGCTGAGGGAGCTGGGACTACTCAGCCTGGAGAAGAGAAGGCTCAGGGAGGATCTTATCAATGTATACAAATACCTGAAGGGAGGATGCAAAGAAGACGGAGCCAGGCTCTTGACAGTGGTGCCCAGTGAAAGAACCAGAGGCAACAGGCACAAACTGAAACACAGGACGTCTGAACATCTGAACTTTTACTGTGATGCTGACTGAGCATTGGCACAGGTTGCCCAGGGAGGCTGTGGAGTCTCCATCCTTGAAGATATTCACAAACCATCTAGACATGGCCCTGGGCAATCTGCTCTAGGTGGCCTTGCTTGAGCAGGGGGTTGGACAAGATGACCTCCAGAGGTCCCTTCCAGCTTCAAACATTCTCCAGTTCTTCTGTGAGAAATATTTCTAACAAAATCATACATTTTTCCCAGATGTTGTGTTTTTACATCAGCAGAGAAAACAGATGAAACATAGAATCATAGAATCGTTAAGGTTGGAAGAGACCCTTAAGATCATCGAGTCCAATCGTTAACCTATCACCGCTGAGTCCACCACTAAACCATGTAACTGGCAGTTCAAATGTATTTCTTCATTGAAAAGTTTGTCTATGGACAGAGTGTGATTTGGTGAAAGAACTCCAAGCTGTAAAAAAAAGAATCCTCCCAATAAATTGTATTGAAGTGGGAGATCAGTTTGGGAGTATGTGTCTTGGAAACTACAGCAGTCAATGGAAGGTACCTATTTCAGGAACAGACAAAGCAAGAGGTATTAAAAACCATTACAGTAACAAGACGACCTTGATTTGCCCTAATTACTAATTCCTAAATAAAAATCAAACATGCCTCTTATAATGTCTATTAGTCCTTTGCTCGTCTCCAAGAATGCAAGATTTTGCTGGAAGACCAAGCCTGCCCTTTGATAGTGACTCATTACAATATGCTGCAAAGTTCTGCTGCAAGAATATGCTGCTACAACGTGACCTTCTTCCTGTTAAATAATGCCAAGACTGAAGTAATGTTCTTGTTTGAACTTCTAAACGAATCAAATACAAGCACATTTTCCTAATTCTGATATTATCTTACAAGAGAGAGAGCTCGTGTAACCAAGAACTTTGCCACAATAGTGCTCTGTGGTATATTGTAATATAGCCTCATTATTAGAGGATCAGGAGTAGGACCTTGCATAGCAAATTCTGACATTTAAAAAAAAAATCTAAATCAAATATCTGAAATGTTCTGGAAAACAAATTCAACTGTTTTCTACAAGACGATAGCTGACCCTCCACAGATTTGTTCCATCTAAGAGTTTTGTCAGTTCTATTCTTAAATATAATCAAATGGCACCAGTTCACAGCCACCCTGTGAAAGCTTTAAGCCTGAAAGCCTTTTTTTCTGATGTGATTTCTCTGGACTCTGTGCAGGTGCTTTGGTTTATGCCATCTGAAATGAAATCTGGGGGCTAGTCCAAGCAACAGCCTAGTTCCTGCAAATATGGCTTTTCCAATCCAGTGAGTTAGCAATGCCAATGCACAAGGGAAAAACAAAACAAAACAAAACAACCTTTGTTTGTTTGTTTATTTGTTTAAAAAAGAAGTCAAACTGTGAAAAATGTAATCTTTTAAATTTCCTCAGTTATGTGGGATCCTGGCTACTAGAAAAGATTTAAAACTTACTCAGAACTCTTTGCTCTATAGAGCTGTTGAAAGACAAAACTCCTAAAACTGATCTTTCCACCTTGCTTCCTATGACCCATGGCTTCCTGTCCCCCGAGCAGCACTATTTTAAGAGCAAAGCTGTCTTCAGCAAGCCAAATTCTAAACCATCATCTCAGGTTAGCAGCAACTTATCCCACCAGCATATCCATAGATTTAAATAGAAATTTGCATGAAGTAGGTCATTATTTCTTTCATGTAGGAATATCAAAATACAGCTCACTGAAATTTTCTCAAGATTACTTTCAAGTAAGGTTTTAAAATGAGCCCAGCTAAGCATTGCCCTTCTGGTACTAAACTCCATGCTGTAATAACACTCCTGAAATCAGTTTGTTGAACACAATGCCTTACAGAAACAGATAACTTTTTCTTTTTTAAACTACTTCATGCACACGTTTTAACTCACACATTCCCCAGCACAACACTACTTCATATTTCTCCAGGTAGCAGAGTACAGGTTTTCACATTTTCTTCCTCTGGCATCTTAAACAAGCCAGCTCAGTAAGTGGTGCCTACAACCCAAGTGATGTGTTACTGCTCTGAGCGCTGAAATGAGTGGGTTTGGGTAGGGAGGAGAAGGGTTGTTACAGTCAGTCTATTTTGTTTGGTTTTGCCTCCTGCTGAGTGCACTCAGTGAATATCGGTTCTGTATGCTTAAGAACAGCATGCCAGAGTGCAAGAGGAATAAAATAACAAGCCTTTTGAAGTATTGGAGAATATTTCTAGCCTGCAGCAGAGGCCAGTGTTAGGCGGAGGATTTCAATGTAGTTTTTGCACTTTTCAGTCCCTTGCCACATTTCCTCCTTCAGCTGGAAAATTCACTGCGGATTCAGTACATTTGTCTTCACCTAACATGTTGCCCAGAAGCAGGACAGGGATCCATCCAGCTTTTGACCATCACCACCTCTCTCCTCTGAGCACTTGCTCTAATCCAGAGGAAAAACCGTATACATTACTGGATACATGCCAAAATCTAATTAGTTTTAAATGCACATTTATCATTTATTCCATTCATTTTTCTTTATATTTGCATCAACATAAGGAGTGTTCAAGCAACTACTATACATATATCAAAAAGCATACCATTGCAATGACACTAGGCCTGGGCTGAGTGTTAGCAAACCACAGCTCTAGCAAATATGTGCAACATCTCCTTCATATTTGTGCTTAAACTAAAGGGTAACAGACATAAGTGAGAGGTGAAAAAGTAGCTCAGTTATCTGACATTTAAAACCCTGTGCATGCTTTGCGTGAAAGCCATTCCGCTGCCTGTTTAGAGATAACTTTTTAGAGGTAATTATTCCACACACTCTGCCACCTTATTCCTCCCTTAGGACTCTTCAAAACATAAGCGTTCCTGTTCTTCATGCCAACCCTAGGGCTTCAGGAGATGTTGTCTTTACAGAAATGAGCTGTGGTCTGTGTGCTGGAGTATGTGAGTGGAAGGCCCATTCGTTCCTAGGAGAAAATGTCACGGTGTTACTGGCATCAACAAATGGAAAAGCAGGATACTTTTTGGTTTTCTTTTTTTCAGTCTCTATCAATGATACGTGGGAACTAATGCAAAATGATCAAGCAGTGTTCCCTTTGAGAGAGTACTGACAAGTTATTGATTTGCTTCTACTACTAATCTGCTTGTAGTTCTCCTTAAAAAATGATGCATGAGAGGGTAAAGTGAATAAAACCAGTCAGAAGCAGATTCTCCTCAGCAGCAGGAAAAAGAGCAAAAGATGAGAAGCTTGAAAGCCACAGAAGTCACAGAAGAGAGGGCTGTCAGGTGGAGATACAGAGAGAAGGGCAGGCAGTGCCAGGACCTGCGTAGCAATGAGGATCATGGACAGAGGAGGGTGGTCAGCACAGGCAGTCGGTTGGGTTGGGCAGGAGGAAGAATCCAAACCTGAAGAAAGGGCAAATTGGAGCAATTGCTACTTGATCAAATCACAACCTTGGGAAAGCAGAGAGCAAAGTGTTACACCTAAATTCAGCTGGCAAAAGGAATGGAGCAATATGCTACCTGATCAGAGAAGATGGCATAGATGACAGATAGGAGGGAGAGGAAAAGATGGCCAGAAAAGGGCTGTTTTTCTGTGCAAGCAGGATGCAGGGAGATAAGAGCTGTAGATTTGGATCATAATAGAGATTTGCAAATAATGCAGCAGTAGGTTAAATATGCCAGACACATTATAGAAGCATTCACCAAAGGGCACTTGTACAAGTTTGTTGATTTGTGAGTACTCAGGCTTATTTCACCCTTAGCTGGTAAGATGGGTATTTTGAACTTGCGGTCTGAATAACTGACTAAGCATTTCCAGATTTGGTCATTAAAGCAGATCAGGCTTCTTAGCTTCTCGAATGCTATTACATTAAGTGGATTACTAGGGAAATAAATATGGAAGCATTTCTGCAGACATAAATATCTCTAAAATGTGGAGACAGGCTTTTGAAAAGTTTGCAGCTTGCCTTAATTCAAATGCACTGTGTGATGCCATTGACATTGCACATTGTAGGTGGTACAAAAATAATACTAATATGAAGGCAACGTCAATATTATCTTCATCAAGGCAAATCCTCAAAGGCACTAAGTTTCCCTGTACGTTAATCCAGATGTTACTCAGTTTCTAGTTAAGGCAGCTGATGTTTCATCTAGGTTTGTGATAGCCCATCTTTATAACACCAGAAGAGTTTTTGATTACCATATGGTTGGTGAGTGTGTAACACTCATTAAATAAATACGCTTTGTAATTAGTTAGTACACCTGCTGTCAATATGCACTATATCTGTGCGGCCTTTCATAAGATTTTCTGCGTCGTATGTGCCTCAGCAACAGAAAAATCCTTGATCATTTTAGCTAGAAGGACAAATGAGCAGTTTGTTACAGGAAAAATACATTCATTAACTCTATAGACAACCTTGATAATCGTGCAGCTTCTCCAACAAAGCACTAATAGCCCAAACCCCAACTGAGCAGAGACTATATAAGTGAAGACAGTAACTCCACTAGTCAGTAGCAGCAGTAGATTTGCAACTACTAATACAGCCCAGTTACTATCTAGTTATAATTCCTGAAGCAACAGGCAATAAACTCTCCAGAGAAAAACTTAAGTATGTTATTGATAGATAAATTCTAGCAGAAGGTTTATCTGAAACAAATAAGGAAGAATGGAGAAATATTTTTCCATCATTGTTTTCTTGCTTCCTTAAATGTACCATCCTTGTTTATAAGTGTCATTTCCAGAGGAAGTATATGTTATTTCAAACTTATTTCATGAGCTAGACAGACAGCAGGGAAATAAAATTGCAAGAAGTAAACTCACTCAGAAATTCATAATTGAAGCTTTTCAAAAGCATGACTAAAAGCAAGTTATAGCATTTTCTCTAACTGGAAACTGATGGAAGCTTATGAAACACATAAGCTAAATTGGGGAAAGTCCATGAGATTTGCTGCAGGCTTTGTTTCCCCATTCCTTGTGCTGTCACGGAAAGTGCTAAAGCTTCCTTCAACACAATGAGTAAGCAGAAGAATAAAGGATTCAGGATTAATAACCGGATAGTTTATTGTATTTTTGTGATTCAGAAGCATCTTTATGCCTAAAAAGGGGTTGTTCCATTGTTTAGTGTGGCCTGAAAAACTGGTGAGAGAGCTTTTATTGTGTAAATTTCCATATGTTGTTTAGTCTGCCCTTTTCAGGAATTCATTTGCTGCTTACATTCATTTATGTTTCAGTCACTCATTCATACCCTATAGAGTGTTATCATTCTCTCCCCTCCCTCAAAGGATTGCCTTGTATAGCTAATGCAATCAATACTTCAGTCTGAGGGGATAAACTCTATTGCAGACTTCCTATTGTTTTGTGGTTCATTTGATTTTATCTCAAACTACAGCCATATCAAGCAATATTTTGGCGTCTGTTTGACAGGTCTATTGCTGGGATTCTTTTTCCTTCTTCATTGTTTGGACTGGCCTTATATTAGACCACTATTTATTTTCATTTCCTAATTAGTCTTCAGCTGACCCAGAATCATGTTATAAATGTGATGAGAGTTATATCTATTTTTTCCTCATCCAGGCTGTAACTAATTTAAAGTGATAATGTTGGTGCCAATCAAAGACACTGTTGATAATATTTTAGTAATAAATATTCATAATTAACTTACTGCATAACCTGACTTTAGATGTAATTAAATTGGCTTAACTTTTAACATGTGATTCAACCTGTTTATACTGAATACTTGCAGTCAGTTGAGTTTCTAGTAAATAAGAGAAAGCCAACAGAAGTGGAGCCCCATTAAAATTCTAAGCTTTTGTATTAAAAATGGGGAACACTCCAGTTAGGCACGCAACTTAATGAAAAAAAAAAATTATTTCATTCTGAAGCCCACACTTACATTCTAAGGAAATTAATCAGTATGCTAAATTAGTGCTGGAGGATGAGGCTGCTCTTCTGAAGCGTCTTTACAGACAATAAGCTGTAGTTTCTTGTTCATGAGAATACATAGTCATACTCATTCAGTATGACGAAGTTTTTCCTAACTTGTGTGAAGAGAAAAAAATCACAATAAGGCTAATTTTATTTTAATCTTATTCAGTTCATCTTGACATGCTCGTGCCTATTCTCGTCTCCTGTCTAGCAGAACAGCAGCTTATAACAAATAGTATGCTCCATTGGTGTGAATTTATAGAATTTAGAAGGAAACTCTTCAGCCATTCAAGAGAGATATCTTCCTATTCTCTGAACTTTCTAAAATGTATCAGATGTTCACAACAAGAGTTGTTTTGACTCAAGATTTTTAGGACAGATTCTTATTGTAAACAGACTGGAAAGGATAAAAGTACAGTTGAGGGAGTTCTTGTTTGTCTGCGTTTGATGGCATTGTGATACAGTGACAAAAGCAAGTCTTATTTGTTTGACTTAACAAATATTCACAGTTCTTTTTCAGATTACATTGTCAACAGCGCATCTTTCTGTTGTTACTGTCTCTCTAATCTGCCCTGTTTTTCCTTGAAGGCAATGAGATTTGGGGGGGGGATTACTGTCCATGAGAAATAAAAAGCTTTGAAATACACTTTATTATACTGGTCTATGAAGAAGGAAAGGGATTATTGTAAATAAGGATTGGCAAGATAAGAACACTCTTGATAATCAGACCTATCATGCAACTACTCTAAATCTTCTTGGTCTTTATAGTGAAATGAGATAGAGATAGAGATAGAGATAGAGATAGAGATAGAGATAGAGATAGAGATAGAGATAGAGATAGAGATGATAGAGATAGAGATAGAGATAGAGATAGAGATGGTAGATAGATATAGATATAGATATAGATATAGATATAGATATAGATATAGATATAGATATAGATATAGATATAGATATAGATATAGATATAGATATAGATATAGATATAGATATAGATATAGATATAGATATAGATATAGATATATCCAGAGCTGTGACTGAACTTTGCATCTCAAGGTGTAACTTATAATAAACTTTAAATCAAATATGATCACTTTCAGAAGTAAGAAAGTCACAGCAAATATCACTTTTCAAAGTGATATTTCAAAGCTTAGCATCCTGAGGAGATTTACTTTATATTGAAAGATATGCTTTAGGTCAAAATGGCCACAACAAAAAATGTTATTGATTGTATTTCATTTTGCAAAATATAACTAAAATAGAACAAAAAATCTGAATTCTGTTTCACAGTGGTTTCAATAAATGTAAAGAGCCACATGAGATAAATTTACCCACTGTCTATTGTTTACTTACTGAAAGTGCAGTACTCCAGAGAGACCTTTAACAATACAAACACTGATGTAGATCAATTTTTTGCCCAATCCAATGAAATATCTCATTTTAAATAAATAAATAAATAGGTAAATATTTAACAATATTAAAATAAACTAATTCTTTATTTGGAAAACGATGCAGGGGGGGATAACTGTTAAGAAACACTACCCGATAAAGATGATCAAAAATATTCGTGTACTGTGGTCAGATTCAGCTTATCATTTCAGTTGGAAATCGTGTATATTTTTAGTGGAAAAGACATAAGAAAAGAAAAGAGAGGAGGGATGGTTTGGAAAAGAAACATTTGAGTTTTGAAACTTCAACATGTTCCAAAGGCATTTCAGTTTTCTGTTGCAAAATATCTGTTTCCCATTGGAATCATCAAAAGTTATGCCATAATAAATAAATTAATGATTTTCTTTCAGGTCAAATAAGTCTGTTTAAAGGCAGACTCTCAAAACCACTTACCTGCATATGCATTCATATATTGGTTGCAGAACCAACTAATTTATTGTTTCTGCAATTTTACCCACCATGGATTTCATCCACCAGAAGAATGCATGACATAAGATGAAGAACTTTATCACTGTATATCCAAATATAGCTTGCCTTTAAAACCCAGGATTTGCCTCTCTACTTATGAGAACCACTTTTATGTGTGCTTGTCATCTAAAGGATTTTGAGGAACCGTGGATAAAAAATTTACAGAAGCACTGGCTTAGCACAGAAATTCAGCCGAGTGCCAGGGTGGGTTAGCTCTGCACACATCCGAGGGGTATTACAGCACAGAACGGGAGAGCATTGCCCATGGATTTTGGCTAGTTTTCCTCCTTTGGTGTCTCATTCCTGGCCTCCACAACCTGCAGTTAGGGACTTTTCTGATTCCAGCATGGCTCTTCCCAACATACAAGAAGTACAGTGCCATCAGCTTTGATATGTAGGGACCACTAAGATAAAAGACCAGAGACGAGTGGGGATTTATTTAAAAATCATGCAATTTGAGCCAGTGATAGTAAAAATCTATGGTTAAGCATCTGCGTTACTTAGCTTGGTGGCCAAACCCCTAAATCCATGGGGTCTGCAGGTCCAAAGCTAGTTCAGTCAAAAGAGTTTCAGAATCTGAATACAGACTGTTGTGCATACAGGGCAGATTCGAACTCTGAATGTTAAGCTAGAATACATTATCTAATGGAAAAAAATCCATCATTGGCTGTCAAAATTAACAGACAAGCGTACAGCAAGAAATAAAGAATAAAATTGCCTGGTGAGCTAAACAAAGCTTGTTTTGTTTTAAATTACAGCAATAAAAATGTCACAGGTGAGGGAGATATAATTTTTGTCCACATTTTGGAACACAATCTGTTCAATCAAAAATTAAGACGTCTGTTCTGTTACTGCTATTTCCATCTTTGAACCACACTGCCCCTTTATAAATCAGCTAGAGCAGAGAAAAAGATGTAGTAACATTTTTTTTTCTTTCTTTGTCAGAATCTGTTAGTTTTATGACTGTGTCAAATCTTGCCATTTAGGATCTGGGGTTTTTTATATATATATTTAGTACATGTGTTTGATGCTTTTGTGTGAAACTGTTTTCATTTTGTGCTGTCTAGTATAATATCTGGAGTCATGCATCAGTTGTTGTTGTGAATAAAGATTTACTGGGGAATGCTCAAATAAGGCTGTCATGTCACAGTGACAAATCTAATGTGTGAAGCAATCATGTTCCTGTAAAAATAAAGATTTATGTAGATATAATACCTTTATTTACAGGAATTACATTGAAAGCTATTTCAGGTCAGCTGCTATCCAAAGAGCCTTTTCCTGTTCTCTCACTTCATGGGGATGATTGTACTTTTCTTTTAAAAGAATCTTAATAAATTTTTAAAATTTATTTTCATTTTTAACTCAAATACACATGAATACACACACTCTTGAGTCATATTTGGACAGAATATGTTCTTCCCAACTTTCTCTGCCTTATTAACAAAGAAGTCCAGGTGTTTCTGATGACAGGCTTGAACCACTTGTGCCAAACCAGTGGGAAACGCAGAGGAGAGAGAACTGGCCAGTGCTTAGGCTGTCTAAAGAATGCCCAAATGTCTGGTAAGGAGTTTAGAGAGTTTAGATCAGTGGGAATCAGTCTATTAACTCCTCTGGAGTCTGGATTAGGTTTATGAGAACAATTCATTTCCACTCTAAACAAATCTGCCTGTTGCAGAACGGATCATTATTCTTTAGTGATTTACAAGAAAGCATGCTGATGGATAGCAGTTTGAATATTCTCCTGATATAAACGTTACAGAAATTTTTCTTTTGGGGATGAACAGTTAATTACATTTGAATAATTGGATCATATGTGCTGAACTATAGGAATATTTGATTGCAGAGCTGATCGGGACCTTCCATTTCTGAACGCAGACATCTGAAATGCACTCGTTCACAAGAGGATGCAACTACACTAAACACTAGTTGATGTTTCTAAGGAAGCAACTCATTTCTTTTCTGCAAAATGTGAGAGATTTTTTTGTCTGGCGCATATATCTAGCAAGTGAAATATGCCAGAACAAAAAAGGCCTAATCACTGTAACCTATGTTTTATCATTGACCAGCTCTCTCAACCTATTTATCAACCCTTATTTATAGAAGGTTGTTTTCCCTCATAGAAGATTGTTTTTCCTCAAATGAAGACGACCTCTTTTTAAGTGTTTGGTTCATCCTTGTTTCATACTTCCAGCATTTTTATTCTGTTAAACTGTACATTTTAGCCTCTGGGTTGCAAAAATTTTTGTATGTTCAATAAACTAAAACAATCTAAGTTATTACTCTTGGATTATACAGTTTTGAGACCACAATGTTGCTATTGTGTCTTACCCTGGGAAATAATAGGGTTTCGTACTTTCAGTGTAGCAACAGACAACTGTGTTCACAAGAGAGCCACACTTACAATGGCCACTTAGGCTTTCAGGCTGATGTTACTGCTCTGCTGGGTCTGAACCTTTGAAATCAAAACATATTTAGCAGTGTCCAGATCTGATTGTGTAAAATACGAAAATGAAAAAACAATCTTTGCTGCACTCAGCCTCAGTATGACTGCAAAAATCTCGGAAGAGAATAACTAGAAAAGAAATAAAAGGGGAAAAAAAAAAAAGAGGAGGAAAAAATAGTGCCTTAAATAGGATTTACTGGCCATCAAAATTAAGGTGAGCTGTTTAGACACACAGATTCTCATGGGTAAGTGATATGCAGCTTCTCTACAGCCTGTGGCTAGAGCTGCTAATAGAGACCCAGCACACCTCTCAATCTAAAAGGTTTTGTGGTAATCCCATGAGGATCCCTCACCTCCTGTCTCAGAAATTTTCTCCATCTCATATTGCATTTTCTTTTGCTATAATGTCTATTTTAAAATCAAGCCACATTGCTTGTGTTTAAGTGGATTGATCCTCTGGGTAGCGTATGTGTAATAAATCACTGAGAACCTGTAGGATTATTTCAGCAACTTTGTTCAAGATAGCTGACCAAAAAATAATCATAATAAATCAGTAGATTAAGATGTACAGTAAATTTAGCCTTACAGCTTGATAGGGAGAGAGTGATTCTAGCAAAGCTAGTTAAGCGGCTCCATAGGACTCGGCAGATTTTCTTGAAGACTTCAGAGAGGAAGAAAGGAGGTTTAACAAGCAATCCTTGAAATATGTGGCACCTGCTAAGGCTCATTCCTTTCTGTTTACACCTTGTTTGCTGGGCACTGTTTTATCCTCCTGCAATGAGTCAATAATCTTCATACAGACCGAACGAAGAAGGCCTTAAGTATTAACAGGCCACCCACATAAAAAGCAGCAGGAGGTGGATTTACATGATCTGCCTCTGGGCTGGGCATTTAAGACTTTCTTACAGACCTACCTACCTCCTACAACAACACTGTGTATGAGTGACTGGACTCGTACCATTCTGTGCCTTCCTGTCAGTTGTCATTACCATCACTTTCTTCTTTGTTCTTCTTACGTATTATGTGGCATAACACTCAGAATACAGAACATGCACTAACTCCTTAGGACACTTTCTGACTAGTGACTTCCTTGCCTGACTTGTTACTGCATCTTTCTAAGCTGTGATCAACTTGATCTAAATTCACTGAATTTTGACAGAAAGTGAGAACACTTGGCAATGCATCTTTATGTTTGGATTTTCCAGTTGATATTGATGGAAATTGTAAAAACAGATAAAATTGCCTAGTTAGTGTTTCAGACTAGACAAGAAGGAGGTAAAATCTGTTATTCAAATGCAAATTTACTCAATTCTCTTTGCCCTTGACTACACTTGTTGATTTTCCCTATTATAAGTATAAAGAAGTAAGTAAAAAAATATGGGATACCTAATCTTAATGAGCAGCAACCACATACATTAAAGCCAAAATGGCTTATTTATCAGTCAGCCCTTTTTTCATCATAGTTGGATGGAACTTAGTAACAGCTGCAGTTTTGTTTACATTCTTATATCCATTTCTACATAAAGAGAAGGGAATGAGATTTGCCATCAAGTGTCTCACACTAGGACTGCTATGCATTTAACATTTATGGCACTTTTAACTGCATTCTAAAAATAACTGTGAATTTCTTTCCAAACAAGAGCAAAAGATAATTTGTATGGGAAAAAAAAAAAAAAAAGGAGTAGTGCTAAAAGGTCCGTTTGGGACAGGTGGTGTAAATCAGCATGGTTTCACTAACTTCTGCATTGATTTTGAACTTTTAAAACAACTACCATGAACAGCAAGGTGAATGATTCCAAGTTTAAATGTGTTTGAGTAGTCCTTCTCCACCTACTACATGTGGCCTGAGGGAAGGGGATGAAAAGCTATAAGACAGAGTACAGCAGATAAAACCAATAAAAGAAGCAGTATCTGTAGAATTGTGTTACATCCATCTTTGGAGATCTGTAAAGCCCATGGACCACTGCAGTGGCTGAAAAGCAGCATTAAGCTGAGGCAGACAAAGGTGCCCTCTACAAAGGGAAGCAGAATAAGTTTTGATTGACAAGTCTATATGAAAAACATTTTAGTTTTACTGCCATGGGTGTAGTGAAATTGTCCAGCCACTGTCTTTTTCGGCTTTTATGAGATAGCTGTTCTATAAAATGTGTCATATGAAATCTTCATAAAAAAACATCTCAACATTTTATTAAAAGCTCCAGATCTGGCTTCTAAAGGGAATGTAGCTTGTCCATTCACAAAGATTTCTTCCTGACAGCACTTATTTTGTGTGTACTATTTGCCCTCTTACCAGCCTTGATTTCTCCCTTGGGTTAACGTACAGTCAACACTTTATCCACGAACATCTTGAGAAGGAACAGAAATCTCCATTGACGTTTTTTAATCAACACTTAACTACATGCATTTCTGCTTGGTCTCCAGTGGTCATGTCTGAAAATGCCTTACTAGGAGAACCCTTAACAGATTAAGCAGAGAATGGGAGGATAACAGGCAAAAGTACTTTTTTATCAAAGAATCTCAATGAAAGGTACATTGACTTGATCAACTGTCTGTTTCATCCTTCTTTTCTTTCTCTTATTCTTTTCCCATTTGTGGGCAAAATTATTTCTACATTCACCTACACTTTTTTTTTCCCCTGTCATAGCATTGTTCCCATGGTATTAAGCAAGATTGATGTTAGCCAAAAAAATTCACTCATTAAGAGTTAAAAGGAGATCTGCATGGTGCCAGACTGTACTACATCTGTCTAGCATGAGGTTGCTGTGCCATGCTCCATAGCATCTGGCACTGGCCACTCAGAAAAAGGATGGTGGATTAGATGGATCATGGATGTAATCCACTTCGACAAGATCTATGTTCCTGTGACTCAAGGAACATAATCCAATTATTCGAAGGAGCAGGCGCACTGTATCTAAAAACACAGCCTCTTGTGTTAAGTTTCCACCTGAAGCAATATGATAAATACAGTATGTGTTGTATTTAAAGAATACGTTAATGAAACATGTTTTTTCAGACCTTATTTAAAAGTTTGCTTTAAACACAAATTTATGTGTGGTTCTGCTAGGATCTTTGCTAAAAGGGGAGAATGATTAAAATATAACCCCTGACCTCCCCCCCTAGACTCATATATTACAATGTTTGATGGTCCAAAATTTTAATGACAAAGCTGCGTTAAAGAGGAAAACATAGATATAAAAAATTGTCTTCTGCATGATCCTGATATTAAGACACTTAGCCCTCTCCACACCTAACTCTAAAGTGCAGCAGAAAATCCTGGTTGTTAAGGCAAATGTAGAAAAAACACTTTTGTTTTATGTCCTTGTAGCTTTTTTTTCATTTTGCTTTTGCTCCACCCGCCCCCTCCCAAAATGTATGTATTTATTAGGTTGCAGTCTGACCTCACTCCTTAATTAATGGAGAAAAAACTTTGAACAGTGACGGGATTTTCTCTGACCTGATAAGGCATTCAGCTCGATTACAGTTTTTCATGTAGTTCAGAAACAGAGAGGAGAGTGTGTGGATTCTCTGATGTTTGGTGGTGCAGTGCAAACTTCATGACCGTAGTGCAAATTGCAACCTCAGTGCAAGCACTGAGAATCTCTCTTACCCTCCACCTTCACGAAATACCCAACTAAACTATCAAATACAGTTGAAGCTGGCAAACAAGTTACTGAGAGAAGGGAGGGGGTGGTGAGGAAAAGGAAGAAAGAACGGTAACAAACAATATGAGTGCATCCACTGTTTTCCCTTAGAAAATGAAGCTAAATAGTGAAGCATCAGCCACCATGGGTCATCAGATCATCAGCTAGTTAATACTTGTTATTGCTTTGAGCACTTTAAATCAGCTGTGAATTGGGTCCTTGACTTTAGTATCACTGGATCCTTTTTCATCTTATGTGAATGATTTGTGATTTTAGAGACACAGAGTGGCAGATACTCATAAGTATGCCTGCATACAGCTCAATTTAAATTGTTTCTCTCTATTCCGCAGATTAAACAGCTATCTACACACCATTCAGCTGGTTCTTCTGTGCTTTCCCACTCTGCTTGCTCTATTACTGCTTTTTCAAGATTAATTCAAACAAAAGAACACCTCATCTACATTCAAATCCCACCTTAAAGTTTACCTGTATCAGAAAGTTGGTACGCTGGCAGTCAACTCATAATGACCAGAACAAGAGATGGTTTGAGACTTTCTAAGCATTTCAGCAGCAAAATGTGCATGATTAAATACTATGCTATCAAAAAGGTTTTGCCAACTTAAAATGGTATGTCTTCCTCACTTCTGAGGTGTCCATTTTGTGGTTATCACAAGTAATCACAATTAGTTATATAACAGCAGCACTGAGAGAAAAAGATTTAACATTATTGAAAAGGATCTATAGTAAATTCCCCTCTGCACGGGGGAAAAATTTAACTTAAACAATAAATCAATGACTTGTTTCTGGATATCCCATATGAGCCATTTAACTAGCTAGCTATACACAGGTTAGTACTTGCAATCTGTGGGTCAGATTGTAGTCCCAGCAGTAATATCTTGCAATAAGGTGTTATACAAATTGATCTAATGAATAACAGAAAAGACATGAACCAAAGCTGAATCTCATGAACCACACTCTCTTTTGAAACATTCTTTTGAACCCATTTTAAGGCACCCTTACATTGTGAAACATAACGTAAGCTGCCTACTAGAGGTCCGGAACCTAACACTATGAGAACATAGTGGAGTATTTTCTTCAGGTTTTAGATGTGCATTGTTGCTGTTTCCATCAGACACTGATGCAAATCGCTCAAAAATATCCATAGCATTGACTGTTCACTGCCTAAGTCTTTTGGAATAACTGACAACTGCTACTGAGATAATGTAGCTAGCAGAAATATCTGAGCTACAACTGACTCCAAGCATCTTTGGAGATCTTTCCTCATCCATAAAGTCATCTAAACAAAACTAGTAATGCTACCTTCAGTGGCAGCACCTCACTTTTTCCAATAATATGATCTTTATTATAGTTCTTGTGGGCCCATCTGCCTGATTTCATTCTTGTGTACAGAACAGCAATCTGGGATATAACCATACGACTCCTCAGTGTCAGGAAAAAGAAAAAAAGACTCCCCAGTTTGAAGATTCTATTAAACTCTAACCTAATCTTCCTCAAAAGCCTGGAATTTCATGAATGGACAATTTTCAAAGATACTTTACATTCAGACTTTGCATTGATTTGCATCCCAAATTCATTTTCATTTATAAGATTGTATTGATACCAGTTGGGCAGAAAAAGATTGTTAGCTTCACAACACAGATGGAAAAATCTGATTTATGTGAGACAAATCAAATGTTGAGCAATTAATTAGATCCCTCTCTTTCTCCCCAGTCTCCTTTTGCAATTATCAGCTTTACCTAAACAAGTTGATGTCATACCTTCTGGATGCTCGTTTTTGAAGAAGAGCCTTGGCTTGGAAAGTGGTAACCCTGCTTCATCCTACATAATTCAGCTCTTATTCCTTTGTTTTTACACCTGTGTATCTAACTGGAGGACTTATCTTCTTACAGCCTTCAGCCTCATGTTGATCTATCCCTTACTACACATGTCAGTTCTTTCTTGACAGACATCTTCAATCATTTTGTACTAATAATTCTCTAGATAAAACATATGACATAGGAGACACATGAATAACTGTGAAAACTTTGACCATGGATTATATGTTCTTTAGACTTCCCATGATCCATCCCTCACTACTGCTAACAAATTCTTTTGGATTCTATGATAATATTGATGACTTAAATTTCATGGTGATTGGTAAGTGTAATGCAGGTGTAACAGGAGACATGCTAGATAAAAGTGAAGTCTCCTCCATGTCTGGTATGCTTATCTCTCCAGGTTTCCATTAAAAATGTTGCTTGTGGGATCCCTTCTCATTAGGTTCTTGTAGGGAAGCACAGGTAGAAATACATGCCAACTAGCTGGTACACATGCATAACCACCAGAGGTAATAGTGCCTGTTTAATATATTGCAACCTTATATATAGTATTAAAGTGTACTGTAATCTAAAAACCTATATACAAACAGAGATTTTCTGGTTTAGCACACTGGGAAAGTCTCTAAGGGAATCCAGTCAGGAATAATCTTTTGTTTTGTTTTGGTTTGGTTTGGTTTGGTTTGTTCTGTTCTGTTTAAAACCTCATTCAGTTTGCAAATCTAACTGCTAGAGGTGTTCAAGGAGACCAGTCTGTTATAATTCAATATTCTTTTCTTCTCATTGTCCAGGATTGCAGCTTTGTTATTCAGCCAATATATTTTATTCCAACTGCCAAACATTGAACCTTCAACGCAAAGCTAACGTGTTTATAGTCCAGGTCTAGAAGCTTAAGGCTGCTGCAGAAAAAAAATGAAACAGTTCCTAATGTAGTGTCCCCTTCTCTTTGAACATGATAAATAATTACATCATGATAAAAAGGCTCTTTAGCCAATGAAATTTTAACCTTTTTTTTGGAAAAGTTGTTTTCAATGCAAAACTGAAGAATTAAAAGCTGGAGCTTGATTCTTCACCCAGATTTCTCAAAGCTCTTCAGGCAATAACTCTTGCAAGAGACAACCTCTACTGCTCAGGCATATCACTGCTGTATCTCAGGTGTGTAAAAAAGCAGGCTGCTAAGAAGTTCATTGAACAGGGAACTCATCATTAGTAGGGTAAATGAAGTAAATACACATGTACATGTTGGTCTTCTGAATGTGAGCTGTCGCTGTTCCTGTACAATGTGTGTGCCTCGTAACAAATCCTCCTGTTCAGAGTTCTCATTCAGTCAATAACAACTCTCTCTTTGAGAGTTCTAAGAAAAATACCCGTGGAGTAAGAAAGAAAAATGGCTGGGAAAGAGAATTAAAATAGTCATTGTTACAGATTTGCACTGCCTAGCACTAATAGCTGATGATGTCACTTTTTTAAGAAGGCAAATTACAAAGACATTTTCCTGGGTATGAGTAGAATTATAAAAATGAAAATGTAAACCAGTGAGATAGATAGTTTCCAATAACTGGAGGGTAGATCACCATGTCTTATGGGTCACACTCTTAATTATTACCTGTGCCTTTTCCCCACCCCTTTGCTTTCCCTTTCTAAAGGGCTGAGGTAACTGGGCTATAAGAAAAAAGGAAAGAAACAGAGTAAGTTAAAGCACTGTGATTAGATGAACTTGGCAGCAGTCCAGAGGAGCTGATATCAGAGTGGGGAGACCAGAGGCTCTGATGGCTGCAGGCTCTGCGGCTGCTAAGGTGGGTCATCTATCAGCCGAACAAGACAGTTTTAATGGATGGCTTATAATGAGTTCACTGCCAAAATTTTGTGGGTGGGGCAAGGAAGTGCTTGCGGCGCTAATGCTCTGTTATGTCTTCTGTTGGACTCAGCATGAGCAGCAGAGAACCGGGGACAGTCGCCAGCCAGGCGTGCCCTTCCCAGAGGCTGGGGTCGGACACGCTCACTTAATTGTCAGCAGATGAACATAATGAGCAGGAGTCTCATAAATTCTTGTCTTTGGTGCAATTCTATTATTAATGTCGGCAGTAAATATCCATTCAGCACAAAGATTAGTCCACCATAAAGCTCTTTAGAAACCTGCTTCTATGTGCATGGCTGTCATCTGACTGATCGTGACAAGCAAGCCCTAGCTGGGCTTTCTAAATACACCAAAGAAGCATCCATAACAAGGACCACAAGGACAAGGTGTTTCTGTCATAGAAATTTTTCAGCTCTGACAAGCACAGACTTACTTAAGTAAATATACATTGTAATATTATATCCATATAGAGGCTTTTTGCACTTAATATATCTTTATGTAGTGCTTTATAAAATACAGCGTCTGAATACATTAATATTTTAATGAGGATACTACTTACACTATATTAAGCCTTTTTTCCTCTTTAAAACATAAATATTGTTGCAGCAATGGCGTTTTGCTAACACTTTTATAGTAATATCTACAAAAACCAATGTGTTGAGCAACTATTATCCTATGCTGGCGTAAGTTTTGAGTCAGTAAAAATTGTTATTGATATCAAGCACAAAAAGCTGCCTAAATTGCAACACACTTTCCCCCTGTTTACAACATCTGTGAACCTACTTGTTCTTTTTCTACTTTACAAAGAGAGTTTATTTCACACCAAATCTCAGTCAGTAATTATTTTTATAGCTAAGTTGCACCCTTCTGAACATAGGGAGCTAACCAATTTATTATCTTTTTCTCCCCACTGCAAAAGAAGGGCCATTTTACTCCTTAAACTGTTTTCCAAAAACCTTGTTTGCAGCAGCAGCCCGTTATTCCTATGCTATATAATTTCCATAGCAACAGTGCTTACCATGAGAAGCAAAGCCCAAATTGTCTGAACCATGTAGAATAGCCTACAAATGTTAAAAGAAAGGAAATAACCTGTTGCAAGTAATTTTCTAAACCTATAAATCATCCCCACAATTCCTTTTAATCTTTCTAGAAAAATGCATGGCACATTGAAAGTTTCCCTGTTTTTAGCAGGCAACACAGGCAATGAGACACCATGGCTTTTCACCGACTTTCATTTACAATTTATTTCATTTTCAGAATGGCTAGTGCAACAATGTGTCTACTTATATAATCACCTTTTTAAAAACTGCTGGTTTATAGAAATTAAGATTATTTCTTGCTAATTACTAACTTTGAAAGAAAGCAGTATTAATATTAATTCCTCAGAGCAAAACCTCAGTCAATCTCCGAAGGCACTCATGCATTTCACATTATGTCTGTACCAATTCAAGGAGAAAAAAAAGGGACTTCTTACATCCCCAGGCCTTCCTCTAACTTTCTCATTGGGGACCCCAACTTTCAACTCCCTAAGTACAGAATAAAGTTAATATGTGAGCAAGACCACCACAGTGCATGCTTTGTCCAGCTAGAAAATTAGTTAACTAATTACATAGTAACTTTATTCATTTCTGGGAATATCAGCAGTAAAGCATTCATTTCCACTTTCTCAGTAACTTTCATGGCAATTTTTTCTTGCCTGAAGGTTCAGAGACCACTTCTGCTCTCTATAAATGAGCAGGCTGTGCATTAGGGACTAAGGATTTAGCAGGAAGAATGTTGTTAATGTGGCCAGCTCAAAGTACAGTGCAACTGAAAATGTGATGCTGTATTATATCTTGAGTATTAAGTTGTCATTGTTTCCACTGCTGAAATCTCCAAACTGATGATTTATTTCCACAACTGCTATCCAACTTGATGTCTTTGTGCCTTGCTTTGGTTTCCCAATGCATGATCACTACTCTGTGCTGAGGTTTTTTTGCTTCACAGCAGTCTCTCTTATTTACTTTCTTTATTTCTTCCTATCCCTGATACCAGCCACTAACTTACTTCCAGCTGCAATCTCAGAGGGTACAGACCAGCTGCTCCCTTCCCCATCAATCCTCTGAGCTCCTTGATCCAGTGCCAGCAGATATAAGAAGAGTCATGATGACCTCCTTCAGATGTCATGAGTTGCTCCTCTGGCCCCTTGGTTGTAGGAACAGGCTGTTCCTGAGCCATTTACAAGAGATATGCAGAGGTGGACAGGGAACTTCTCACTCGCAATACATGTCCACAAAGGGCAAAGGACATCTCCCCTAAGCAAACGTGATTCAGAAGGCATAAGACATAGAAAATACTATAATTCATACTATACAGCAGTAGTATAGGGGCAATATTCATTTACTATTCAGACCAGAGTCACATTCAGTTTCATGGTGAAATACAAGCAAAATGAGTTTTTCCTCTAAATGACCTCCAGTGGAATCACAGACTTGAGAATAACTTGGTAAAGAGAGGGTAGAAGAGCCACTTTTACAAGCAGTCCGAGAGACTGTAATAGGATTTATGCCATGTACTTCCCACACACTGAGGCTGGGATACAGAGACCTGAAGTTTGGCACCCAAAAATGTTTTACACAGCCTCTCATGGTCATCAGTAGAAAGAAACTAAAACTGCTTAACTGAAAAGCAAACAGAATAAAATCAAAAGAAGTCACTGCCAGTGGGTTTTAAGAATGAACACAAGCCTTGGCTGTGACAGTTTGGATTTTAAAACTACTTTTAAGGGGTTTTTTGTATTGTACCTCACGGGCTCTCCTCTTTCATTCTGCTTGAATGAGTTACATCATCTTGATTCATTAGCCACCTGTTACCATCCTTACCTCTAGGGTAGGTTTTGTTCCTTAAACGATCTTTTCTGTTAAAAAAGTCAGTCAAATACTCATGAAAACTATATCTTAAAATACACAGAGACCCTCAATTACAGCCATTCACATCAGCACCATTTTCTTTGCCTTTGTCTACACTGACTGCCACAACATGTTTATTTTATCAAGGTGGCCATTTGTCTTGCGGATGTCCACTCAATGTCTACGTCAACAGCAAAATGTTTTCTCCAAACTCTGACATTTGGATTTCAAATACCAAGACATTCAAAATTCAGCATTAACGTTCATGCACTTTTGTCAGGTAACCCTTTGCCTGCTGACATATCTACCGACCTTGTGGTAGGACTACTGGAAGTACTCTATTCTCTCCCTGTATTTTTAGAAATTACTTTGATGTTCCAGTGCATCTGAAAAAGGCAGCCTGGCTTCACCAAAGGTGTCTTATTCCCTTTCTCTGTGTGTTGCTCTATGTGCTGCAAGGCCGAAGGCAACTTCTTTTTCATGCTTGTATACCTGCCCGTGCTTGGATGGGGTTATTCACCATGATGGTGTGATAAAGAGTGCAGAGACTGTCATCTGAGTGACATTCTTGATTTCTGACAAGTGTGCGGAGGGACAAGGTGCAGTTAGGCTTAGGTGTAGGGAGCAAAGAGTGTGTAGGCTGGCAGGGAAGAGGAGAACAAAGGGTGCAATACGCAGCAGGAGTGCACAGCTTCTGCCTGCCTGGCCCCTGCAGCTCATTGGGAAAATAGCAGGAGAGGCACAGGAGGACCACTATGCCAAGATCCTCCTGAGCAGCCCTTCCATGGAGGGCTATGCTGGAGTCAGCTCATGATCAGAGAGAAGTTTTCAGCATGATGAAAAGCTGAAAATTAGAAAGAGATTAGGCAAAGAGAAGCATGAAATCACATACAGACAAAGCAGCTAAAGTAATACTTGCTACATAATGTGACAGTTCTCCTCAGACTTCTCTCCCTTTGAAGATCAGTAATATAGCGAAGACAGGAAAGAGGATTCACATCAAAATACCTTTAACATTGTCTTTTTACCAAAATCTTCTCTTCCCCTTACCTAGTGCACATTAAATGAATTCCCTAAAGACCCATGAGAAAAAGAACAAAAAGATAACTGTGGACAAGCAAGTGGGCAGAACTATTACCTATATTTCATAAGGGCAAATGGAGACTCAAGGGTAAAGATCCTTTGTTTATTGGTTTTCAGGGAAAGAAGAAAAAAACCCAACAGTCTGAGCCAGAACAAGCTTTCTATCATTTTGTTCTGCTTTGAGAAATGCCACCTCACTGGCTCTGTGAAGTTCTACAGGTTTCATCTCAGGAAAAGTGAAACCAGCACTTCTTCCAATGTGTGTGTACACACACACACATATCCTACATGTATGTCTAGCATACCCATGTGTGACATCACAGTGCTGGTAACTGAACAGTTATAAAACCCAGCCTAAGGGCTTGCAACCTAAGTAGACAAGACAAAAGATGAAGCAGATGGGATTTCCCTTGGGAAATTCCCAGAGCTGAAAGTAGATGGAGGCTAGGAACCCAACAGGAGGAAGTATCTTATATGCTTGACCTCTTCTTACTCTTCTGTAAGCATTCATTGAGCATTAGAGACAGGACAGGGACTAGATGCACCTTTGGTTTGATCTAGTACAGCTGTTCTCTTTTAGTGACATAATTCCACTTTCCATCTCTGTTTCTGGGACTGTTTCTGTCTAGCTCTTTACTGCTAAGTGGTAAAACCCAGCAAATCAGAAAATGCTGAGGCAGTGTGCCCTCTCTTAATGCTTTAGTTCAGGCAACTGCATTTGGAAATTTTGGCCTTAACTGTTCATATTGGTAGACTGTTGTTTAGGATTCAGGTTGCCAGTGCATAAAAGGCAAGATCTAGCAGTATGGTTTAGTGGCCTGATGACTCATCAGAAGCAGCATGTGTTATGCACCTTACAACATGCTTCTTGCTGCTTTCCAAAGTTCAGCACAACCTTCAACTGAATACCAAAAGTCAGATTTAATAAATAACTTGAGGGTCAGCAGTAACCGAGTTCTTAGCAGTAGCCAGAGAGCTGGGTTCACTGACATCAGTGCAGGCTTGCTGAAAGGCAGGTCCACTACCTACAAGAGTCACTGGTTTCTCGCTTTGTAATTCACCTTTTTTCCACATTGCTGTGTGATTTAGTTGTTGGTCTCACCTGTTAGTTTCTGCTGGAATTCCTTATCACAAGCTACAGATTTCAAGCAATGCATGAGCTAAGAAGTGATAATGAGATAGCAGTGTTCATTATCCTTGTCCACCTCTGCTCCCTTTGATGCTGAGGAATATTTTATCACAGATAACAGTAGAGAAATTTGGTTCGCTGCAGATGCCACTTCTGCTCTGAACAGGATCGTCCTTTTCTTTCCTCACCCCAACCTACATCTCTCCCTGGCTAGATCAACATAAAATGCTTTTCAAAATCCCTGTTCCTGGCAGTAGCACCCCCATAGCTGTCCTGTCTCCAAGCGACTGGCAGCTCCTGCTTCATATTGCTGTTTCTCTCTGCGCTCTCAGTGAAGTGGAAGTCAGTTTTGCACGGCAAGGGCTGCTTAGATCAGAGAAGCAGCCCTTCACCAAACAAGTCAATAAACTCCCCAGATTTTCTTTCCAACCAAAGACTTAGACTCTCCAAGTGAGTAGTCAGCTGCTTGATGGTGCTCCACTCAAGAATACATAATATTTTTAACACATATCAAATTTCCAACATGATGAGGTCTGTAATTACTTTGCCATTTAACATCTTGCTTTCATTACCTAAGTTTTCTGTATTTGTGCTTCCAAATACACTTTTCTAACCTCATGTCTTAAAAACCAACACTTTCAGAACAATAATAAATAGCCTCGGGTTACTACTTTCACCCTAACAGAAACAACTGTGCTAACCTGAAAAGAACATAAGAAACTGAGAATTTTTTTTTTTAAATAAAGATCTCTCATTGCTTTTTTTGTTTGTTTTCCAAAGGAACTTACTGAGGATAAACTGAGTTTTAAGGCATGGTGTGAGAGATGAAGTATCAGAGGTAAGGCTGTGCAACTATCTACTCAGTGCTGGATAAGGGCAATATTAAATAGGACTAATGAGCCTGAGTGAGTCAAATGACCTTTCCTCATTTGCTACAAACAGCTTTGTTCCTATGATTCAGTTGGTTGCTCAGTAAAGGTTGTGCAGCTCATTTGCTGTATTTTTTACACTAGAAATTAATAAATGAGGCCACAGTGTTCTGCATCTATTTGGTGACCCACTGGTAAGCAATTTTAGCTACCTGCCTACTATTTGAATGAAGGCTTGCACTGCTGAAGCCTTTCAGTACCATTGTAAGGAGCAATATATAAAGCCACTCAAGAGTGTCAATCACACCTTCAAACAGCTTGTTCCACAGATAGTTGTGTGTCCCCCAGCACCTTCATCTTCTCAAAGAAATGCTGTATAGCAACACACTGGTAAAGTACACAGGAACTGGCTTTCACAGAGACTTTTTTTTCTTTTTTTTTTTTTATATGCAAAACATGCCTGCAAACAGGGAGAAAAGGGACATATTAAACTCTGGGTGTATGAATTCAGTATGACTGATCTAAGCAATCTCAAAAAAAACAGGAGGGATAAAGGATTTCAAACAAATTGCTGTCCTGTCTTCACTGTTCTTCTCAAGACAATGTCCAATTTGTCACCTAATACTGTCTTTCAAAATACACAGTCCAGTATTCTCCATCATACGGAAATGTCACTTTTCTGTCTCTTGAAGAGAAGGAAAAGAAGACTCAGGTAATACCTTTTTGGAAGTATGTCTCTTTTAGCCAGTTTTTCCCAGAGATCTGACCAACCTCCAGGTACACTTCTTAAGACCAATGTATGCTGCCACTGTCATCTGGCCTATACGTACAGGTGTCCTTCCCGAGGAAAGAAATGTATGTAGGGGATAGGGACAAGTGTCCACACAGGTCTCACCCCTGCATGAAACTGGGGTCCAGTGGTTCAGAATCTCTCCTCTGGTTAGATGCAGCTATCTTTAGAGGACTGTGATGAAGAGAAGGGATTTGACCATGTCTGAGGAGGTTTGACAAGCTGTAATTGCTTTCTAATCTCTTAACAATACATGCTTGCAATTATGCATATGTTTAAGTGATTCACTGGATTGGGGCTACAGTTGAAAATCAAGCAAATGGCTTGGAAGGATATCTCCATAGATGAGGATATTAACCTACATAAGGCTAGAATAGTCAGGCAGCGATGCCTCAAGTTCTAGTGCACATCTCTCTCTTCTGTTTCTTACTGTTTCCCATCTAAATTTTAGAACACTTTTTCAGGTTTTTTTACCTAAATAGCTTCTCCTGTAAGTGATACCAGAAATCCCTACCATGACATGCATATGCTACGGTGATAAATATCTTTTGTTTCTCTTTCTCTTGGTTACCAGCATGGGATTTTATTTTCAGTAATGCTGTTCTCTCTTTCAGATGACGATAATGTAAATGGATATATGTCCTGAAAGGATAAATAAGGGTACTGACACATAGCAGCTGATTGACAGGAACTGTTTAAGTGCTGTCATATGGCTGGCATGTCACTTAGTGATCAAATTCTTCTCCCGCCACTAAAAATTACATTGATGCCTCATGCGGATTTTAGCCTCTCCATAGCACCATAGCTCCATTCACAGAATTTACTATGCATCTCATATGTTTAAAAAGATTGGATGAGGAAATCTCCTGTGCTTGTTCGACTTCTGCTCCACATTTGTCTCAGCTCTGCCTGCAGAATAACACACACCTTTACTGGTCCACAGGCACGTTCAGCAATTTATATGGAAACATGCAGAGAGTGGCGTGAGCTGGACACATCATAGCAATACTTGGGCCCTTCCAAATTTTTTATTGGTACAAGATACCCAGCAGATACCCTTTCAGAGGCACTTTTTGTCACTTAAGAATGTGACTAAATACAGAATCGTGACATTAGTCTGCTGAAGGTAGTTAAAGAAACTTGCTTAAAATATCATAGCTCAACCTGGTCGAGGAAGAAGCAACTGCGATTTCCTCTCTCTGTTAAGACAGCTTTCAAGAGCTCAGGTTAATACAAACTGCAATTATGATTATTTTTAATTGAAGGCTTCTTTCTTGGACCAAAACACTGCCTTTCTTTTTAAGGATACTAAGTAGTCTGAGATATTTTGCCTAAAATACTCCACACTCAACTCACTACTGTAAAGAAGACTGAATTTAAACTGGTTTCGTGATCATGACAAGTATTTAAATACCAAGTACATATACAAAACAATACATCGGTCGAAGTCATCCTGGTCATCACTTCCTTCATTTAATATTGACACGTTCTGCACTACAGGATGGTTTGCGAGTTGAACAAGTTGGGGCCACCCAGACAAGTTGTGCAAAGTTGCAGGTCAGTGAAGAAGAAAGCTGCCACCAACAAGCAGCAAGGAACATTCCTGCCCCAGAGAAAGCATGCACACCAACATGGACTTGGTACACCAGAACTGGGGAGTTGTACCCTCCCTTCCTCTCCATGCTCACATTATTTGTGAGAGGCATATCAGAGTTTAACAGTCACCCTGGGAGGGAGGGAGAGAAAGCAACTAGACAAGAGACAGAGAGGTATTTGTGGATGGCATGAAGTAGTGGAGAGTTGGTAGAGTTTGAAGACAGATGGACTGTTTCAGAGGCAGTTCCCATTCCTAAACCATTGGCATTGAGGCTGCGAGAGAGGCGGAAAGCCAGTGCCCTGCAAGGCAAAAAGGCAGTGCTGTGTAAGGCAGCATCTGAAGACACTGAGGGAAGGAGGGGTAGGCAGTGATGTAGTGACTTTACTTTACATATTGGAAAAAGAAGATAGCACTGATCAGCACACACAAGATCTGGAGAGCTGGGATTTGATGACACCAAAGGAAAAAACAGTGCAGAGGTGAAATGAAAGAAAGGCATAAAGAATTTTAGCATTGGGCAAAGCGAGGCATCAGCATGTACAGAGCACAGAGCAGAGATAGATTGGGCAGAGCGGAGTTTGCAGAACTGACATGTTATTCCTATCTATTTCTGCTCACTGTGGAAATACAATATAGTCATCAGCTAATTCTTAATCTTGTCTGCTTATTAACTTTCCATCTAATTACATGATACAAAAATTGGAATTAACAGAACATTTATGCATTACAGATTTGTTTATTCAAGGTTCCCTACAGCAAGCTGCAAAGGAATTATTAAAAAAATTTGAAGTGAAACATTGATTAAGAAATCCTTGGGAAATAAAGTCATGACTTAAGGGAACAAAATCCACTTCAGGGAAGCTCTGAAGAGCTGGCAGTCATCAGATTTGTTAAAATCTGGCTCAAATTCAGTAAAGCTTTCATGAAAAGAACACACCTGTTCTGGAGCAGCTGAATGCTCACAGAAAACTTTGAAAAACATTCAGTTTAGAAGGAGTTCTGCCAAATGGCCTATATTTTATCTTTCTCCCATATTGATACATTGATATAAAAAGCAACATCTTTGCTTCTCAGAAGTTCATCTGTCTCTTCTGCTGCTGATTACCCAGATGAAGTCATATTTCTCTGTGATGACAATCATTTTACTAGAACTATATTTGATGTTGTAAACAACAGGGAATTAGTCACAGAAGCTGATGAACTCTTAAAAAGCAAAGTGTTTTCATTCAGATGCTCCCCTGTGATGAAACCATGACAGTAAAAGACCCAAGATGATAGGCATACAGAACTGTCCTGCAATGAAGAAAAATATTTTGTGACATTTTCCTGGAGGCATCCATTTTCCATCCAGTAAGTCATACATGATTCAAAAATGGACTAGAATACTTTGAAAAGAATACATAAGAAAATATAAGGAAATACGTTCCTAAGAAAAATCAACTTATAAAAATCTGCTTTTGATCCAGTGCTTCAACATATAAAACACATGAGAAACAAATGAGAGAAGAAAAGAAATAGTAAAATATTATTTTTCAGATAAAAACATGCTTCATTTGCACAAAGAACAGAGAAATCTCAATCCATTCTTTCAAAACGTGTGTTAAGAACATTTGCCCTTAAGAGGTAGAGGAGGTGGTTAAAGAGCCTGCACACCTGCCCCTTAGGAAGGCAAACTTTGGTGGCAATCCAGTAGCATCTTGGCATTCCTCCCTGTCCCAGCCATTTGAGGATGTTTTCCCTCCTTGCTGTGCAGGCCACCAGCCCATTGTCAATCCCTTTCCATGTTATCTCAGTCTTCCCCTACTTTGGAAAGTGAGTGCAAAGTAAATCTAGCACCTACCAAACCAGCCAGCCTGCAACGCAAGCCACTCGTCCTTTACCAGAGATTCACAGGTATCTCCCGCTTCCCTGACAAACTAGCAGAGCAGTCTTCTAAAGATGAGATTTCCTCTACTTCAACTGTGAGTACAGAACTTCTTTCAACTTCTCCTTCCCCTCCCCGAGCTGACTACTACAGACTTTCTCAGCACAATCATCTGGTCACTGGGCCTCTCCTCACTGCTGGGGTGCTTTTTACCCTTTCCCAATGGGTGGTGTCAGGGACCCTGCCCCATCAAAATGTCACACCTAATTGCGTCTCTTCTCATCTAGTTCAACTTAAAGGCGATTTTTCTTCTGAAATGCATTATCCACATAAATAAAGGTTGCGTGATCAGGCCAAAGCTTGATACAGCAAAAAGCAAAAAGATTTGCACTGCATCAGGGCTACAATCCTTCTCAGAAACAATAATAACTACTTTACAGAGAAATAGGTGCTCTCCCTCCCTGCTTGAGGCAGTAAATAAGCTATACTAAAGTCAAAGCAGTAAATATGTTTTGAAATTTTGATAAGTACTTTCACAGCAAGTTTTACAAATCGATCTCATTTTCTAAAGCACTGCAGACTGTTGAGTTCATTGCCATTGAGCAAAAAGAGTTAAGTGCGGCAGTACTACAGAGCCCCCATTATATACTGACAACGATATTTTGACTTCAGTGCTCTCTTCATACTGTGGACAAATACTGAGTTGTTTGCCTGTCTGTTCTGTGCTGAAAGTGCATCTGAGGTTTGCAAATACAAAGGGTCTAAACCCACTCCAAGCGAAATCTCCATTGACTTCCACAGGCGCAAGACAAGTCTTTATAAAAAGACCTTATAAGAAGACATAAAAAACCCCTCGTTCTGAAACCTCTTCTACATTCTTGAAAGCTATCCAGTTATTCTGCAATCCCAATGTGTTTAACAACAGGAGTAAGAGCTATCTCATCTTATAAAACAGCTCCTCTCTTCAATTTTTTAAGTGCAGAGGTAAGTACCAAATAGTATCTCTGATGATAAATGGCGAACTGAATCTGGATTTTGACCAGCAGGATGCACTCATTTTACAACTACAGGCCTCTTTTGAAGACATTTGCTCATCTGAACAGTCAGACATGGTCCATTAGAAGCTAAACTTAGACCAGCAAATTCATGTATGACATGAAATACAGAGAGATCACTTCACCACTGCGGAAGGGTGGGACCATTAGCACACTGATCGAATTATCCCATATTTGTATTCTTTATTTAATAGTTTCTAACTCAGTCTGATACAGAAGAGATCTCTTCCCTTAATGAATATTCTGCAAAGCACTCTCCTCCTGCCACGTGCCCTGCTGATCCAAATGAAGTCAGGGATTTCCACACTCCCGATGCAGTGCAGCTACTAGGTAATACATGAGAGCCAGCTTTCTTGGCAAGCAGTCGTGTCCATGATGGGGAGATCCCTGCCCATCCAGGGGGAACTGCAATTCTGGGCTGCTTCAGCCCTTTATGTGAGAAGCCTGAGAGGCCTCAAATTTGCCACTTTATCCAGCACAAAGGACTGTGCTTATGACACCATTTTAAAGTGCTGTACAGGAAAGAACAATATCTGTTCCTCTTGTAAATGTGATAATAAACAGCTTTTGCAAAGTATCTTCAGGATGACTGGTAAAAGCTGGAAATCAGCTTCAATAACCTCTTCACTCATGTTGTAACTGGCTTTGCTTTTCTACTGACTCCCTTCCTATAGTAGAAAAATCTCACTCTGAATTTTAGTTATCCCATTATCACCACTAGCAACAAGAGCATATTTGGTCTGGTTATTCATTTCTGAAGAGCTGCTGTGGAGTAGCCATAGGAGGGAATTGTGAGCACACTGCTACCAGTTTGCCTGACCATGTTATAACAGAAATCAATTGTTCCTCTTACAGAAGAGGTCTCAGAGGACAAAATAATGCAAGATCTGAATGGCATCCTAGTTAGTTTATCTGTCTCCATATCTTTGACAGCTGACAGGGAAATTGAAAATTCCATTTAAAGAAAGAAGGCACCCAGTCAGATCATCCACAGACAGTTATGTTTTTTTCCCTATCCGTGTCACAGGAATGAGGACACCATTGCAAGATTCTTTAACCTTTCCAGACAGTATGGCATGCAACTCAAAAAACTGAAATTGTGCTGTGCAAATAGACTGTGAGCACAAGGAGATTTTATGATTAATTTTTCTACCCATTTTTTTTACATCAAAGTCCTCTTCAGTTGTTCTTCAATTTCTGGGCAGTTGGAGTTTGCAAGAAAACAGGACTGACAAGACAACTTGTGGAAGATGCTGGAAGGGGTCAGGGGCAGCAAGGGAGAGCACAGTGGAGCTTCCTGAGTAAGGAGAGAGGGTGGATCTGAGGATCCTCTTAGCTGAACTAAATCACGTCAGCAACATGTACTCATACTTGCTGCCAGCTCCACTGAGAAGGTACAGACATAAAAGATAAGCCCAAATTGCCTTTTATCAGGTTATCTTGCGAAGTTCAGGGAGAGTATTAGGATGATTGGAGGCTTCTGAGAGCTCTGCGATCCAGTGCTAAAGTAAGACATTGCAAATGCAGCAAGCAGAATATTTCTCTCATCTGAATCTAATGAATTCACTAATCACGTTGCTGTAATTTTCTTTCAAGCTGTTGGTAGAATAAGTGGATACCTGGGGAGCCAACATTGCCTGTGGAACCAAGAACTTCTGCTGCTTATTGGTATGCGTGGGAAAGTCGTTTTCCTGGATGCATTTATTTGCTGGCTTTAAATACTTACATTTACTTGGGGACTGTAAATACTTTTATAAATGGTAAATTGTCATTAGCCCATCTTTCTGATGCGTCCCAGATTAAAGCTAATGCCTTTCAGGTGGGTGCTATTAAATTAGCCTACTGCAACCTGCCAGATATCCTCTAATCAAAAATGTATTGTCTTCTCTGCTTAGAGCAACTTTTGCTTCTTCTAGGTAGAAAGCTAATCCCATGAGTAGTCCAACTGTTTTCAGATGTGTGGATTTGTGTGGACCAGAAACAAGCAGGAAATGGCTTGTCCCCCTTAATTATTACTACAATTTGTATTTGAGTAGGACTTGTACTAGTTGGTGAAATACAGAGTGCTCGATTAGAAGAGTCTCTTATCTCTACAGACAAATAAAGGGGGACACAAATATTAATGCTTTACAGATAGGTCTTGCAAGACAAAGAATTAGTCTGCCATTAATAACATGAGAAAAATGTGGCCAAATTAGGACAGAGTCTGCCTCTGGGACTTTCTAATCTTAACTACAAGATAAGGTCTTTGTACTTTGCACTTTTTCTTTACGTACATAAAATTTAAATTGCCAGCTTTG
The DNA here is from genome assembly GCF_047370975.1 of Nipponia nippon. Classification (NCBI taxonomy): domain Eukaryota; kingdom Metazoa; phylum Chordata; class Aves; order Pelecaniformes; family Threskiornithidae; genus Nipponia; species Nipponia nippon. The sequence continues at coordinate 52,897,074 of NW_028262290.1, read as the reverse complement.
ATACTGCAGCAGAACAATTGGTGTCAATTTTCTAGGCCTTTTGGGGGTTAAACACCTTCTTTATGAATGTCAACAATTATGTTCATAAAATGGCTAAACTCCCTCCAATGCCCAAATAACTGGCTGCTCGAGAACACCAGAATGCTTCAGGACTGCTTAAACAGGATCTCAGAGCCACAGATATTGTACCTACAGTTTACCACAATGAAAACTGAATTGGCTAGAAAAATACCAGCTGGCCATAGGTTAATTTTTTTTCTTAAATGGGGTTGTAATATTTCTTTTTTATTAGAAGAGACTGGAATGTGGTTGAAGTGCACTTTCTTCACAACCCATTATGCATGTGATGGGGTCCATGAGTTTATGCAGAATAAAGGAGTCTCTGTATTTCCATTTCTATTTGTGGGTAACAATAGTTTTTTGCATCTGTATTTTAGACTTATTTACCAAGTACTGCTGAAGAACAATTACATTTTATAATATGAGGTGTTACTTCGTCTGTAGTAAGCAGACAAATATTCTGATTTATTTTCACTAGAATTGTCTAACCTAGGCAAGTCAGATAGGAGTATTTTAGTATTGCACGCTCTTCAGAAAAAAGACACAAGTATCTGGAGAACTGGTTGGTTTACAGATGCAGCTTTTAAACAAGATTATCACACTTTATCTCAAGAGATTGAAATTATTACAGAAATGGCATTCAGAACCCCGATCAGTTATCTAAAGAAACAGGAGTTACAAGCAGCTGAAATGGAAATGGAGGATCCATACAGGCAATATAACCAGTCTTCCATCCATTGAAACAGACCAGACATACCACTCCAGAATAACATTAGTAAAACCACCTCATAAGTGCTCTTTGGTCAAACCACTTCTTCCTGAAGAGTGCAAGAAAAAAAGAAATTTCATAATTTTTTGAGTTGACACCAAGTTTTTCATGGAATCCATGCACAAGTGAATCTCTGACCATATTGAAAAAATGTAGTTTTTTTAATATATATATATACTTATGCACGTACATTCCTATAACTCTGGACAGTCCAAGTGTGTGCATATACATGCATGAAGCAGATTGATCAAAACTTTTTACCTGTCAAGTGTGTGAAAGGTATCAACCCATGTTCAATACGAAATGCTCATTTGCTAGACAATATTCCCATCAATTTGTTTTTACTCAGAGAAAATTAGTTATTTCACTGAAAGTGGGTTTTTTTGATATATTTTGTTATGATCTATTCCATTACTAAGCTTTGCTTGATGTGGTCCCTCAAACTTTGCTGTGTTACATCTTTGGTAACCCATACCATTAAGCTACTTCTGTTGTTGTTTTGTTAGTGTGATTAATAATAAAGTATCTATCTTGGAGACATCAAGGTAAAGGTAATGGTAGGTTTTGGCTCTGAATATTTTAACAAACGAATAATGCAACAGCCTTACCTTGCTGATTTGAGCTAACAAAAACTGGGAGACCTTCTGGGAATTACTACATTTTGCAAATTGCTAAGTGAACGATCAAAAGAAGCCATGCTAATGATTCATAAAATCCACCATGTTAATTTATTTTTGATGAATATACTTTAAATTATGTGCAAACATTTCATAATAAATCAATGGAATCCATAAAAAACATACAGGTAATCATGAACGCAAATTAGGAGTCTTACACACATATGTTCTTGCTGTAATTTCTCACCAAGAAAATTACACCAAAGGAAAAGAAAAAGGCAAAGAGACCTCTATTGTTATCAATATAGTAAGTGAGAAACAGCAAAATGTGAAGTTGTCTCACAGCACGTCAGCCTCCAAGTCACCACAACATGAAGCAAACATAAAGCCAAACCCTTCTTGCAGGTGCACAGTGAAAGGGCAAAAGGAAACAGTCACAAGTTGCAGCAAGAAAAAATCCAGGTGGACATAAGTAAAAAAATAATTGCACAATGTGTGATCAAGCACTGAAACATGTTTCCCAGGAAGGCTGCAAAATTTCCATTACTGGCATTTGCAAGACTCACATGGACAAGGCTCTGGTCTGAATTTGATGTTTTCCCTGGTTTAACTAGGAAGTTTGGCTAGACGACCTACACAGAGCTCATCTAACATAAATTATTTTGTAAGTCTCTGAAAAAATAAAATCTATAGGTCAATAAGGGATTTTTCAACCAGCACCATGTCCAGCTGAGTCTTAAACGTGTTCAGTGTAGTGGAGTCAACCACTTCCCTGAGGAGATTAGTCCAGGGGCGGTTTACGTTGGACATTAGGAAAAGGTTCTTCACCCAAAGGGTAGTGGAGCATTGGAACAAGCTCCCCGGGAGGTAGTCATGGCACCAAGCCTGACAACATTCAAAAAGCAATTGGGCAACGCCCTCCAACATATGGTATGATTTTTGGGGTTGTCCTATGCAGGGACAGGAGTTGGACTCAATGATCCTTGTGGGTCCCTTCCAACTCAGGGTGTTCTATGATTCTATGAAAATACCTAGTATTACAAGGAGACACTGTTGGACTTAACCAATCACCTCTGTATGGAAGCAAAAATAGGATTAATCAGCTAAAAATCAATGTTTCAGTAAATAAATGATTCATTCACAGAAATTACTGACATCTGTGAGGTGAGTCTGGCAGAGGACTGTCCCCATCTCACTGTCTGTAGTGGGAACAAAAACCCCCAGTAAGGCCCAGTTAGAATCGTAGAATGGTTTGGGTTGGAAGGGACCTTAAAGACCATCTGGTTCCAACCCCTCTGCCAGGGGCAGAGACACCTTCCACTAGACCAGATTGCGCAAAGCCCCATCCAACCCAGCCTTGAACACTTCCAGGGATGGGGCATACACAACTTCTCTGGGCAATCTGTTCCAGCGCCTCACCACCCTCAAGGTGAAGATTTCTTCCTTATATCCAATCTAAATCTACCCTCTTTCAGTTTAAAGCCATTACCCCTTGTCCTATCACTATGTGCCCTTGAAAAAAGTCCCTCTCCAGCTTTCTTGTAGGCCCCTTCAGGTACTGGAAAGCTGCTATAAGGTCTCCTTAGAGCCTTCTCTTCTCCAGGCTGAACAACCTCAACTCTCTCAGCCTGTCCTCATATGAGAGGTGCTCCAGCCCTCTGAGCATCTTTGTGGCCCTCCTGTGGACCTGCTCCAACAGGTCCATGACTTTCCTGTGCTGAGGGCTCCAGAGCTGGATGCAGTACTCCAGATGGGGGTCTCACCAGAGCGGAGTAGAGGGGCAGAATCACCTCCCTCAACCCGCTGGCCATGCTTCATTTGATGCAGCCCAGGATACGGTTGGCTTTCAGTTCTCTGATTTAGACAGGAATGTAAAAGAGCTTACACATGAGGTGTCATAGTAATGTAAATATGAAAGTCTATACAAATTCCAGTCTTAATTGACTATGCAAAATCTGTTCCTGAAGATGCTCTAAATTGCATCAGCTACTGACATCCACCATAAATAAATATATTTCAGCCATGTCTTTCTTTCTGTCATCAAAGTCTAGACAAAAGGAGATCACCTATGGACTGGTACCATACCTAATGATTCCCCTGCTTAAAGAGCATTCTTGTGTAGCCCTGTGAACTGGCAGTGGATTAGCTGCTACTGCAATGCAAAACGTCTAGTCACCAGAGTCTCGCAGTTATTTTTTTTCAAGTATGAGGGTTAACTGCTTGAATGGAAAAGAATTATGATCATGTTAATAAATATTTCTCAGAGCAGACTGGACAATTGTTGGTTTATAAGACACCAGAAAGTGATCTTCAAAAAAAACTGAAAGCAAAACAAAATTCCTCTACGCCATTCCCAAACATGTGAGCAGATAAAGAAAACAATTAATGTTGGAAGTAATAAATGAACATTTAAAATAGCTCTTTTCAACTCAAATGAAAATGAAACATCTTGCAGTAATGCTGCACAAGGTCATCCCATTTTTCCTCTCCCTAGACAACACAAGTAGCCCTGGGATAAAAACACCGAGAATCTTTGATTAAGGTAGTTCTCCTAAGGCACGCAGTAGGATTTCACATTGGGATTTCTGAAGTGAGATCAGTGGCTCAGTTACTCCACAGCAGAGATTTTGCAAACTGAGGCAGCTGAGTTTCTTCCAAGCAGCATCCCAGCACTCTCCAGACTGCTGGCCTCCTCCTCTGCATTTTTAGAATCTAACACAGAGAAAAGACAAACTTCTGATGGTATATTTGGAAATGTCTTTGACTGAAAGCATAGACTTTTCCCTTTTTTTGCTCCCCATTCAGATGGTTGGCAACAGGGAAATAGCTGTCTCATTTCTTGAACGTCCCTCAGAAACCAGTCCAACATGAAACAAAAGTGAATGGCCCCATTATTCTAAGGGGGCATCATTTTAAAAATACCAGGGATGCTTTTCTTAGTCAGTAGTTGCAAATTCAATTTTAGTACTCTGAATGGCAACAGGCTTCAAGGAGAAAACGTACTGCAAGCTGGAGTTTGCCAAGTGCAAGACAATCACAAGTGCTCTTTATTTCTCTGGTCACTCAATAATATTAGACTTCATTAAAAAGGAGAGATTGCATTGCAGAATTTGAGCCCTAGAGACAGCACCCACTTACAAATACACAGAAAAACTAACACTGCAACATACCATGTCAGAGTATAGACTGTGACCAAACCCAGAAATCCCAATATTCTCATTTAATATGGCCTTTCTACTGTGCTCTTTACAGGATATTGAACCCATAGACAGAAAGAGTAAAATCACTCATCAAAGGAAGGATTGTAAAATTAGATTTTGCAATAATGTCCCTATCTTACTGTTAAAAGAATTGTGTCAACTTTATTTCATTTTTGCACAGGATTGAAGTTTTTACCTTAGCATCTCAGGGCGCTTTATAAGAAACTCCACCCCATAGCAGTTGAAATGCCGCTATGGATCCCTTCAGGTATCAAGCACACCAGCACTCTCTGGTATAACTAAAATAAAAACAAACGTGCAGAGAAAGCTCTTAACCCTGTGCTGCACCTGAGGTATGATGCCACCTTCACTGCTTGCTAACGAGCCATGTTTGCCCCACCAGAGACATATAATACAGTCACTGATCTCATGTTTCTAAACATGCATGTTAATTAATATGTAAAGCCTCCAGTTACTTGGAAGCCATTTCCCTTTTTCACCTTCTTTTATATCCAGACATGTAGCTGTATTTCATGCCTTTTTTATTTAAATGACAGACCTGCTATTAATTTCTAAAGCAATGATGGATCCACTGATTTTAGTGAAAGCAAAAACATATTATGCACCTGAAATGGAGGAAAAAATCAAGACTAAAGATGATTAACTATTCATGTTTGTCTCTGCCTTTTAAATAGATATCCTCTCTCCCACGAGATCAGGGATCAACCACTACTTAGATATTTGCTCCTTGGTTTTGGCATTAAAATCTTCCCCATCAAGCCCTATCTGAGTAAAGTTCTTTCTATTCTAAGGAATAAAAATAATAGTGAAATTAATGATTAGACATGTTATATATGGCATTCAATGATGGGAAAGAATGAAATGGTAAAAAAGATGCATTATATTTATACTACTTCCTGATGCTTACTTTTTTGTTCCAAGGATAAGATGCTTTCTCCTTTACATTCTGATTGTGTTTTGTGACAATCATTATTCAGGGAATGCAGCATTTTAATGACTTAAAAATTAATTTGGTGGTCTCAGCCTAGCTGCCAGTGAACACGTGTCCACATCAAAAAAAAAAAAAAGCACACTAATTGGCAGTCTCATTGGCATTCACAGCACAGAAGCCAGGAATTCCATAGATTTTAAAGCCAGAAGTGACCATTGTGGTCAGCTAGTCTGACAGGTCATGGGACTTCCCTGAATTAATTATTGCTTCGAATCTCAATAGCTGTGATAGACCTGCAGCACATTTTTTAGAAAAACATTCAATGTCAATTTTAAAGTTTCCAGTAATGGGAAATCCAATTCTTGTTTAGTTATTCTAGGGGCTGATTGTGCTCACTGTTAAAAAAAAAACAGTGAATCTTATTTTTACTCTGAACTTTTGTACCATAAGCTTTAAACTTTATTAACATCTTACACCTTTGTTTGCTAGAGTGAAGTGTCCTCCTAGCAAATTATTAGTGGTGATATGAATGTCAAGACTGGAGGATGCTTTATTTTTAATACCATGGCCTAGTTGTTCAGTCATCTGTCCAGGAAACTGGAAATATGGATTCAATGCATTCCTAAATCTGAGGAATATGCAACCCGCAGGTCCAATTCCCTAAAAGAACATCCCAGTTGCTAGACTAGCCACTGCTGGAAACTGAGACTGGAGTCAGGAGTACCACTTACCCTTTGTTTTGAAGCTGGGTCATTACGTTGGCCAAGAACACGGTGTTTCTGAGGGCAAAGAGAGAACACCAAGAAACATGGCACTTAGCCTGATGTGTGAGGCCCTTAGTTTAGAGAGAGTACATTATACTACGTATATACCATATATATTACATAATATTAAACATAATTGTGGGATAATGAAATAACTCATAAAAAAGTAAAACTGAGGGCACATCTTTCTGCCCTCCCTTCCCTGCAGAGTGCCATGGTATTTTTTTCTTTTAATTCAGTTGTCATACTCCTTTATTATTTCACCCCTAGACAGAGACTTGCCACTGTGAGGGTGAAGCACAGCATGGGAAAAGCCATGCTATGTTGCCCATGCCATACCTATTTTCTCAGTACTACTTTCTGGATTTTACCTTACAGGTCTGGTAGTCCAACACATTCCATTGCCAACTATGTTTTTGTTAAATCGTTAATATTAGATTGTTAGTCATTCAATGTTAAAATATTACCAGCTAACTACTGGCACTATAATATGGAAAAGCAACTCCATCTTTTCAAAGAGTATAATTAGAGGAAGCTAGGCATTGCATATGCAACCAATAAAACAACCATATTTTCCAATAGATTAAGTTAATAGGGATTCACCCTAATTAAAGGCTTGAAGTTTTAATGAAAACATAAGGCCTTTCTTGGGAAAGATCTCTGCTTTGATTCACATTCAAGTCACAGTGGCAGCACGGTTCTTAAGAGACCACCAGCAGAAGTGAGGCTGTTGAACACTCCAGGAGCCCTCAAGAGGACCAAGGTACGAAGCTTATAATAGGAAGGCATAGTAGTGGGTCAACGTCTCTCAGTGAATAAATGGTGCATTTGTGCTCTAATTAAAGCACTGCCCTTTCTTTCACTCTTTTTTGGTTATTAGAGTTTTATGTGTACCTGCAATATATTAGGGTAGAAACCCTGACCTCTTTAGCACTGTTTAGAGACAATTTAGTCTAAGCAGACTAAACAACAGTTTAGTCTATTTGCTCAACTGAAATTTGGGAGATTTTTTTTTTTTTTGGATGCGTAAGCTCCTCTTCCCTACAAGTTCAAAGAGAAGAAAAAGGACATTGAACAGCTGGTTACAGACACATACACTTCCTTAGTGTTAAGAGACTCTTTTTAATAGGTGCTTTAATTACTTAATAGCCTGGAATAAAGTTATAACCTTTTGGTTACTGTTATCATTACCGACAACTAAAATATACAGCTCTGGTAAAGTAGCTTCCTCTCCAGAAAAGAAAGCCTCTGCCTCTGATACTACCCAACACTAGACTTAATTACGTTATCCTTCATTTAGATGGTGATTCTAGTGCAACAAGAAGATATTGCACAGTAATAGTGAGTGGCTAGGACAGCTGCTTGATCAAGGCATTATTTAATTACACATACTGAGGGTGCAGCTGGACAGTGAAAACTGATGCTTTTACTAGGTGATGAAATTTTGCTCTGTAGTCTTTTAATACAGAGTTTATCCAAATAAAGATTACAAGAAGAAATAAGGATCATAACAGATTAAATGCGCTGAGGCATTTCTATCCTGACATTTTTATTCAGAATATTATCTCTTATTATCTTCATGACACTTTATGACCACTTAATTGGGCCAGCTATAGATCTACCAGTTGTCCCAATTAGGTGAAATCTTCAGTACAACAGATATCAAGTGGAGCTATTCAAAGCTCCTGCAAAGCCATTTCAAACTCAACACAAGCCATACAGGGGCATCTATAAATACTAACCTTTTAGAGCCTAGTCCCTCTTTCTCTCTAACAAGACAGCTGTAAAAGAGAGTTTCATAAGGAATATGGCTCTCTGGCAGCGCCTTTGCAATGCACGGCAGGGAGCTGGTTAGCTGCGCTGGCGATGTAGCTGGGGGTGAGGAGCTGGCAGCACCCAGTCACAGAGCCCAGCAGTGAGCACAGCAAGGCTGTGCCGATCCCCGGCCCTGCAGCTGCCCCAGGCTCCCAGGACAGCAGTCCTGCGCCGCTGCCAAGCCTGCTACCAGCCCACGTCTGGCATATGGGCTGCCCACAAAGGAGTACCCCAGGGCCCCACCAACACAGCGTGGCATGCGGATGATCTTTGGGGTCCAACAGTAATTTCGGAAGGCCTTTGGGACTCTCTATTTTAATTACAAAATTAAGCCTGAATGGCCTGTGAGGCCAAGGGATAATCCTGGATCAAAGCCAGGAAAGACAAACTGGAGCAGCCCCAATACAGGCAATCAACACAATCAACATTATAATTATTTTAGAATAACATGGCTCAGCAAATAGAGGTGGATTTAAGTTCAGGGACTCGTGTGTTCAACCTCTAGTTAGCAGCTAGGCCAAAGACCTTCTCTGCAGTACGGACCACGCTGTCCCACCTCTGGCTCCCTTGGCCCTCACCAGCCAAGACAGCATTTCCATATCCTAATGTGCTTTACTGTCAGAAAAAGCCTCAAACATCCTGATCTCAGCTGGAAGAAGAAAGGTAATCCATTCTGAAGTAATCAGAAAAGCCCCCGTCAGAAGGTACAGGGAAGAAGAAAGGAAGGGAGGAAGGAAAGGACATTACATTTGATGAACAAATGGGAGAAGGTAATAGAGAAATAAACTCAGGAGAGAGCAGCTGAGCATTCCTACTGAGACACTTTGCAATATTTGGTTTTGGCCCCAGTGACTTCATTTTTAAACATTTGAAAGGAAAACATGTAAATGGTTTAGAATAATACAAATTAGGATGAGTTGTTCCACAGGTTAAAGACATGTTTCCTTTGCCTTACTTTTAAATCAAGAAAAGTAGAAAAATTGTCTATGTGCATTTGGTATCTTTATTCAGTTACACATTTCTATATGTGTTTATTTATATATACATATACATATACATACACACACACACACACACAAAAAGGATCCATGATCATCACTACCAAAAGCTTTTAAATACACACTGTACAGCCTTCTGGAAGCCCCACCTGGGTACCGAGGGAAAGACACACAGCAGGGTTTCTTTTAATGCAGTTAAGACAAGCCTTCAGATGTGACCTCTGAATTTCATCCAGACAACAGCTTACATATACACTCCAAAGGCCAGCTAATTGATCAAATGAAGCAACAAAGTCTAATTCCCTAATTTCCGCAGGACAGGAGAATATATGGAAGTGTAAGTACAACTGCCGAAATCTTGTTTTGAGAGACATATGGCAGCCCAGCCCAACTGCATTATAACTACCAGAAAAAATGTGTTTCTACTTTAAGCTCAAATCCTGCTTCGTCACTGTCTTTGTCCCCATGTAGTCATTTACACCTGTGCAAAGTGAATGGAAAACACTACCAAGTGAGAATGAGAACAATTTATCATTCCTTTCTACAGCGACTGCAAAGCAGGGAGGCAGGCACTGAATTTAACAGGTTCAAAAGAGATTGCAAATTCAAACAAATACATTTGTACTCTTCATTTTCAAAGGGAATTAAATACAAAATTGTAGCCTAATACAACGTTAGCATTCCGAATATACCCTCGACTAGGAAATACATAATTATGGTACCCTTAGTAGCTGCAGCATGGTTACATTTTGGACATCTGAATAAATGCTCTGAACTCCACTGAAGTTCAATAAAGTCATGCATACACAAAGTTGGCTTAAATAGCAAGAAAATGTCGTTGTTTGAATTTATGTATTTATACACACATATATATTGTATGTATATATTCTTCACTAAAGTTAGCACAAAATATTAAATGCAAAGGAATTGTGTTTGAATTACAGTTTCAGCAATGTTAAAAAAAATTAGAGCAACGATATCAGAAAGCACTGACTTGTACATAAATTCTCACATGTTATTCCATATTAATACAACTGTTGCAGCAAGCTTTATTTTCATATGCTTTCTGTGACCACCAGGCTGACCTAAAGCTAAATTATATCCTTGAATACAGTAATACAGAGCCTGGGCTTTTAAATGATAATATAAATCATAAAAATCATCAGACCTTTGAAATCACATACATTATTTAATGAGAACGAAAATCACATTTAAATGAACAGGTAATAATACTTCAAGTAGTGATATTTCACATCAAATACGTGAACCTCTGTTTAAATACATACAAAATAACCGGATTTTACAAGCTGCTAAGCACGTTCACATCAGATCTACAGACTGTTTCACAAATGTTCATCTACATCAGGTACAGGATAACTGGAAAAGAAGCATTTCAATAGCAACATAATACAACTATTTAGTTCAGGTATTAAATGTGATTAGATTTACTTGCAGTTTTAATTAATTTTTCATTTTCTGTGGAGCACTTTCCACACATCAGAGAATGTAAAATAAGAAACCTTGGGGTTTTTTTCTGTAAAGATACATTATTATCTCAGGACCAAAAAGAATGGCAATAATACAACAGGATTTAAATCTGCCTCCCAGTTTTCTTTAAAAACAAAAGAAAAAACAAAAGCCTCCCACATATCACCTCTTATAAATTGCAGCCAATTATTTCTACTTAATTTAAACAGCCAGCTCCCAGAGAGAAGCATGTTTGGTAGAATTTCATGTAAAAGATCAACTCAAAAGTTTTAATAAAATAAAATAAAATAAAATTTAAATAAAATAAAATAAAATAAAATAAAATAAAATAAAATAAAATAAATAAAATATTTACTAGCATAACATTTTCTGCATTTGTACATTATTCTGTTAGGCAGATTTTTAAAATACAATTATCTTATTTGGTCAAGCATTGTCCATTGTCCAGTACCAACACTGGCATTTTCCTGTACTTATAGCAAAGGGGTCATTAAATTAATCTCTCTTGTATGCAAGGAAATCAGTCTCTCATCACCTAAGAAAGTCTTATTTTCAGAAGATTGCATGTGCCCATGAAAGCTGTATTTAGAGCTCCTTCCCCACAGACTGCCAAGCTTAGCTTGATGTATCCCATACAAGAAAGTCTTAAAGGTGCATTGAAGAAGGGAATGAACTGATTAAAAGGTCACAATAGTAGTATGGATATGTAGGTACATTAGTAACCCAAATTTTTTGCGTTCATTTTAATAAATATTCTATTCCAGGTCTATTTCTTTGTGGAATTTCTGAGGAAATAAATCTACTAAGCAGCTATTAAATAAAAATTTATCCTGGAGTTTTTCACTTACACATCTTTAAATAGTGTTCAAACTGAGCCAATCCTGACAAGAAAAGATCTTGATTTCATATTTATGTTATAGAAATTATTAGCCTCCAAAATAAAATAGTTTCCAAAATGGAGTTTCTTTCATATTAAGTACATAGCCCACTTACTGATTTGAGCAACAGTGCCAGTAAATGTGTTACTGACAAATAAAGCCAGTATCCTCTCTGTATCTGCGTCGGGCATGTTGTTTGACTCCCCTTAGTTTTACTTTCAGGAGAAGATCTACCTGTCTCCCCAAAACTTCTAGGAGAGAGAGACCGTGCTAGCTGGTCCCAGGGGAATAAAATTACAAAGGCAGCTGATTTGGCCTTGGGGAAGACAAGGGAGAGGGGGGAAAGTGGCAGCCTGACATCCTAAAATTGCTGGGAGACAGAAGAGAAGTGTATATATTCAGCATTTATGTTTAAGAGGGTAGTAAGGCCTGTTGGGAGGAATGGGGATGGAGAGCTGGGGAAGAAAAGGAACTTGGCTTCAGTCAACCTGAGATGACTTTCTCTGAAGTCAAACCTTTAAGTCCTGGGGCTGGCTGGCACCGTGCGGCCGTACTTGCGAGGAAAGGCTAACAGGACGAAACACAGAGAGCTCTCTCCAAGACAGCTATACGTTGCAATAAGTGAGAGTGGGAATGAATTATTTAGGAAGGTATCAGCAGTACGAACAACAGTAATGGAGCAGAATTGAAGGGAAGCTACAAGGAGGCAGAGTGTGATTAATTTATTGGAAACTCCAGGCTCCATCAGACACTATTCTTTAGTGGAAATGGAGAAGGACTCATAACTTGAGCTTTAATTAGCATTTTCACAGCATTTTCAAACTTTACAAATTAGCATTTTACAATTACAATTTCAATTATGACTGAAAAATTACAGTTGTTCAACTACATTTAAAGCATACACAGGAGGGAACAACCATATATTGACTGTTATCTTAATCATCTTAATATGAAATTCCAAAAGTTCATTCCAGAAAATTAGCAAAACTACAAAATTCTTTCATACAAATACAGAACACCTTATAATCAAATGTATTCATAACATATGGCAAAGTGTCTAAATTAGGTACTTTCTATGTTACCATAAATACAAATCTAAAGGGCAACTACTGCAGAAAACATTTCCTATGTGATTATCAGGTACAAGACACCACAAAAGCCTGCTGAACAAATCAAGTGAAATGACTTTTCATACACAATATGAAAAAAAATCCTTTTCTTAGCCTTGGATTTTTGAGTTGGATTGTTTAATAATTTTCTCAGCAAAAATGCAATACTAAATGAAACTAGAGCTTAGCAGGAAGCAAAGGAAAGAAAGTTCATAAAGGGAAGGTGACAAAATTATTTCTTTATACACATGTGAGACAATATGTGAACATGTTTTAAAACTTTAGATTTGAAAAACAACATGGCCTATCTGCCTATCTGGATTCTTCTACATCCACCTACACTGCAGTATCTGTCCATCAAATATATATAGAAAGAGAAAGATACACAGAGTGTGTGTGTGTGTACACAATTTGATTTTACAATTCTTTTGTAAAGTAGGGAAGCATAATCCAGTTCTTACAGATCTCTGAGGTACAGAGAAATTATGAGATATTGAAAGTCAGAAGGTTTTATGTGGGGAAGTTAGGATATCAACCAAAATCCAGTTTTATCAACCTCAGAACTCACAGAGTAGGGACACCAAACTCATTTTAATTTAGCAGTTCCAAGCATTTCATATTTTTATTATATATAACCATCTATTCGTCTTCTAGTTTTTAAATTTCAAGGTGCTTCTGCATTGCACTTTTCATCCTCCAGTGTAGAGCCTAGAAACAGGTTTTTTTTTTTTTAAATTAAAACCAAGTGTACACTTTTTACCAAATATATGAATATTTACAATTTCAATTACAATTTCAGCAGTTGAAGCATTAAGAAAAACACCAACAACTACGATAGAGTCAAAATGTCAGGGGTAATGGTGGTAATGCATCTCATACTTTATCTTTTCCTTTATTTTATGTCTTAAAAATGTTTTCTCGTTTAGTTCTCAACTACTTGAAGACCCATTTTTAATCACCGTTTTTGGCACAATGCTTTATAGTGCAACCCTGCCTTATTTTAGAGGGTTGTGTATGCCACCAGGAAATCCTCAGGATGACATCCTTACTAGAGATGAAAACAATAACCATTTTTTTCCTCCTGAAACGTATAAAATGGAAAATTCTCAGGCATAGCAACCAGTTACGCAGAGGAAGTTATTCCTTTGGATTTGTGCCAGTCACTGATAGGTGCTGTTTCATCACAGGTTAGCATGTTCAAACTACTTTTCTCAGGTGAAATTTAACACTCGGTAAACAGAAGGATATCTAATCCTGTGAGTTTTACTGGAGAATCACCAGCCCAACACCACTGTAGTCCACACCAGGAAAAGCACAGAGTTTAGCTCCAAGAGACTATAAAAGGGGCCTGTAGAAACAGCCTCACCTCGAGCCAGGTGATTACCTGAACCCCTTACATATCTCCTTTGTTAGAACTAACAATAAATCTTTTTTCCTGAAGATGAGGAGTGCGAGTAGCTGCAGGAGCAGGTATGCCTGTGCATGAGCAGTCGCGCATTACACTTTCACTGCCGCTCCACCTCTTGCGTCTACTCATCTTGTCTGTCCCTGGCATTTGGTCCAGACATAATGTTTAAATCACTAGGAATTGCACCTGTTTTGCTATATTACTAGAAAGAGATTGACTGTGGGATTTCAAACCCTTACGCTTGCTCCCTGTGCAAACAACCTCTCACCTTAAACAGAGACAGGCTACTTTGCTTTAAGCATAATTTGATGTGTGCAAAGGAACAGGTTTACATCTCTTGCCTTATTTCCAAACACACATTTGTGCCCTGGGCTATTTTCAACACGTGTTGCAAGTTTCCTAGTCCACTGAGAACCAAAATACGGGTTAGCTTTTCCTCCATACAGGAGAATATAGCTGTCAGCTACAACTCTTCAGCTGTAGATTATGGTAAGGCTTACATTTTCTCAACAAGCAGAGGCATTTGCTCTGATAAGGAGCATCCTTAGGAATCTCATTCTTTGGATATAAATGATATATGGTCTTCTGCTCTGCATGTGAATATAGTGGAGCGGGCTGATCAAGACATGAAGAGGACCCTGTAGAGAACAGGAATAGTGGAGAGACTAAGAAAACAGAGACAGAAAGACAAAAGTGGTATGGGGACATGAATAAAAATTTTCAAAGGTTTTTAGTCCCATTCCAAGATTTTTTCTCTAAGATTTTAGAGAAAGATAAGTTGTAAAGAATACACAAACAAAGTGTAAGAAGAACTACTGAAATGGCTGAATGAGATATTTCTATAGTCTCAAAATTCTTCAGGAGCTTCATGGACCTGAAGAAGGACTAAATGCCAAAGGTTTGCCTTTTTTTTTCCCAGCTATATCATATTATTTGCTCTAATAAAAGTATATTATTTCTTCTCATACTGTATAATGTAGGGACAATATTAAAGGCAACATAAAATTTAAAAGTATTGCAATATTGATCAATCTTCCTCTTCAAAGTACCTTACTAACAACTGAAAATGAATATACATGTGCGTTTTTGCTTCTATACGCAGATTAATCAGACATGGTTGTTTGCAATAAATAATGCAAGTTTGAGCTACAGAAATCCATGCTGTTTTTTCAATTGCTCCAGGTGAAAAATTCCTTTATTTCACTGTGTGCTCCCCATTACCTGAATACCCCTGCTTAGAAATCGGAGACATTACAGAGAAGATTCCCAGGTTGTCACTGAACTGATAAAGGCTCTGAGCAGAGTTGACTGGTGTTACAATTTTGTAGCAATGGTACAGAGTAAACCAGCACTCAAGACATGCAAATACATACGTCAGAGTCAAACAAAGTGAGAAGCTGACAAAGCTGTGCAGATCCTTATTCTGAAGTCCTAGGTCTGGCAAAGGGAACCATTGACTTCAACAGAGAATATTTCTCTAGCAAGGACAAAGCAGGATTTGGCTGTAACTTCTTAATGTGTCTTCAACTGCTCTCCTTTTTAAGAAGAAGTCACAATGAATAAATTGCAACACATATTTTGGACGGTATTTCACGTAATGACATTTTCTTTATGTTGTTTATGTTTTATTTTTAAAGATGCTGGTCACCACTGAACTGGCAGAACAGCTGCTCTGGAAAAATTAAAACAGCATATTTTCAATAAAAAGGGAATAAATTGTTCAATTTCCTCTTTCCCACCATTTAGCATCCACTTTTGTAACAAGCAATGCTGTGCCCGTTCTCTCCAGCAGTTAGAGAGCCACCCAGGATGTTGGACTAGGAGCTGAAATGGGAGCTATACCTTACAAATAGCGGGCAACCATGTTGATTTTTGTGACATGAACTACATTGCTTGTACACAGGGGATGTATAGCACCCTCACAGCCTGGCAAAGAGAAAGGAAATAGTTCCCCTGGTTGAAATGGTTCAACGGCAGAGAGGGGAGGGGAGGGGGAGTGCTGAATAATGCACTTCATTAAAAACACAATATGCTTCCCTTTAAAAGGACAGGAAGGAGAGAGCCATGTCCCTGCCTAACCCACACAGGGCTATATGCAATGGGTTCTAGGCATAACTCCTAGTAATTTTGTGCCATCTTGACAAGGTCAAAAATGATCCAAATTTCCTTTTTAAAAAAAAACCAAACTACTATGATACTGGAAAAGGTTCTTTTTCTCATTATTATAAATTATTACCAGTATTGCTATCACCACCACCACTACTACTGCACTATTGTATTACTATGAGATTCTTCTGGCCCAGGTTCTTCAGCTCAGGCTCTAGAGATGAGTTTTCTGCCACACTGAGAAAATCACACACATTGCTGGTGTTTCCTAGCAAAAGCAGTAGCCAACCTTAAGTGGGAGCCCACCAGGATTGAAATCAATAGGTGCCTCTGACATACAGCATGCTCTGCGCTGCTGAATCTGCATCCCAAATAGGCTGTCAAGCCGAAAATGTTTGTTACATCATAGTTAGTTACAACACAACTGCTCTTACATCTGCTTTGGACTGAGGTAAGCGTGGCCTGGGTGACTTTGTGTAGACGCAGGGGTTTGGTTCTAAAAGACCCAGTTTCAGTCCATGCAATCTGCTAAATGCTATGGAGGAAACAAAACAGGAGTTCGCTTGTTCTCCAGCTTCCCCTTGTGCTCCTTCAAAACTTTTTTTCCTTTTCTTTTTAAAAAGGGCCTGGGAACAAGAGAGAGAGGCAATATCAGAAGGGCAGGATTTAAAGAGATATCGTACATTTAGTTCTGAAAGTCGTGCATAATATTTATACTCACAGGTTTCCATACAACTCGAAAGGTACAAAATATAAACACCATGCATTTCCCCCATAAAGAGGGCAAATTCAAATAGATTAGTCTTGTGATTTTTGCCATAAAATGTTTTGAAAAACTGAGAGGTTCCTTCTCATTTTTTCATCTTTTTCTGTTTGTTTTCCACAAGAAACAAACCAAAAGGAATGTATGACAAACTTGCAGGTCCCTGTTTCACTGATATTCTTTTTTGCATATTGCATAACCTCTCCATGTATATCCAGAAATAGCGTGATTAGAGGTAACTGTTCTCCCTAATTTAGAGTTTTAAGGGCCTATGGATCAGTTCTTGAGATAAAGAAAATAGTGATGATTTCCCCTGCCTGCTAAGGAATAAAAATATTTCTTCATTTTATTCTCCTTTTATCTTCCTCTCCTCTTCCCTACACCCTTCAAAATTCATAACCTTACAGAGGTCCTGACTACTTTGTTATGGGTTTTTTAGTGTCAGTCCTTCAGTTTTCTTTTTCCGTACCTAGCAGCAACAGGTTGTAGGCACAGCAAAGGCTGGATGACCACCCATCAGAATTCGGACAACTCTGCTCTTCTGTTGAAGGGATGGATTTCAGAAGCACATTAAAAGAGTGCTCTTACATAAAAGCGCATTTTAGTAGACACATTAAGTGGGTCAAAATATGAATTTAAACTGCCTTTTTTCTTCCCATAAAGATGACATCCTGTCATTCAACTTACATTTTGCATATAAAGAAAACATTGGTTATTTCCACTATTTGTTTATCTTCACTGCTTAAATGGGCACTTTAACGTATCAGCACAGAATGCTGTACTGCTGAACTCACATTTCTGGTGGCATAAATAAAAACGTTTTGCTTTATGAAACCTTACAGATATGATTTGGTCAGCTTTCTAGTATTATTTAGGACAAACAGATTGTACACAAAGCCACTAGAGGCAGTTTTTACCTTTCTCTCACACCCTTCAACTCTGTTCTTGATATCATACAGAGCAAAGGAAGCTGTTTATAGCACAAAGTGCAGTAACAAAAAGCAGACACTGAGTATCTGGGATACAATCTGCATGTGAGGACGTAAGAGCTCCAAGATAAATTTAAGCAGAAGCACCACTGCAGTGGCTGATTAGATACTTCCTGTGTATTGCTTAGCAGGAAGTCCAGTGGAATACAGGCATTCAGTGATAGCAACGAATATAGCTGCAAAAGTGCAAGCAAATCATCAGACACTTGCAATTAAACCCCAATAGGGAGTAAGGCCTGAGACCTAACACCCCATCCACAACTGCAGTCTGGATTACAAGTCAGTCAGCAGAGCTCACTGCATTGCTGCACCCGCAAAGCAGACACGTGCAAGTTGGAGACTCAGAGCGCTCCATATATGCCCTAGGTACACAAATACATACATTAAAATGTCTCATGTGGACTACTTTTAAAGTAATTACTCATTCCATGGAGACATCTGTGGTTTTACTAACAGGAAAATGAGTAGCCATGCTATAAATGGGTTGTATAAAGACCATATTGTATTGGTTTCCTAAATAGATCTTAAAACAACCTCAGTTGTAACCCTTTCTTAAAAGGGAAGTGGCCTTTGATGTGAAGCTCTGATCATGAACAGAGTATAAAAAATTCTGGGATCTGCCAGGATGTAGGCTTTCAAAGTGTCAGAACATTAACCTAGCTAGTAATCATTAAATCCCAACTACAGGTAATGTCTGGAGAATACACAAGGGAAAACTAATCTCTGTCAGGTGTCATAGAAGCTGTGTTGACTGACTGCCACGCAGAATTTCATAATTTTCATCAACAGGGAGCTACTCATATATATTTCTGTTCAGTGAATCCGTGAAAAGTGTATAGGTAAGTCTATGGGGTTTTTGGTCTTTCAGGCATGTGCAGAACAAAGATTTAGATTTCCTGTGAAGAGAGAAGAAAGCATTTTGGCTTACTATGTCATACTTACTTATGTAGCCAACATGGATATTGTTTTTCTTTTGTAAGTACTCACTAAAAGTATTTCCATTCACAAATGTGTGCAGATAAAGTATTTATGACTTTTCCTACAGGATACATTGCTAGAAATCCTCCTGGGACCTTGGCACTTCCCAGAAAGTACAAACCAAAAGAGGTCCAGAGAACCTGACTGAAAACGCCTCTGTTCACTGTCTGCTCCTATAAGTTGTCCTACTCTGTGCACTCAAAGTAGTCACGTTCCTTCAGATTATGGAAAGGAAAGACTGGCAAAAAGACTAAAACCCAGGCACTCAATTTCACATGTTTTCTTGGAAATTACAGGAGGAATTTTGAGTGAAGTAATGATAACTGAAGCATCTGTGTATTAACGATAATTGAAGGATCTGTTGTATTAATTGACATTTTATTAGTTTTGACCAGTTGATATCCTTTTATCAGTATCTCTGTGCTGACCTTAATCTCTTCTCTGTGGGTTTTGAAATATAAGTGTGTACTTTTCAAAGGAAATTGGTCTCTAAAGGAAAATTCTGGAACTTCTAAGAACAGAAACTCATCAGTCTAATAAACAATACCAACAAAAGAGTTTTGTAGGACTACTTGTTTCAGTCATTCAGAAGTACACAACCTTCCCGCACTTCTCAGATCAGGGAGATCTGCAAGCCCCAGAGAAGTCATACTTATGTCCATAAAACTGGTGTGTACTACCACAAGTCTGAACAAAAGCATCTTGGGATGGAGTGGAGGAGTACATCTCAAACAGGCAAAACATTTTGTGGAAATGGGTTGCTTGGGGAAAAATTCTCTGTTCACAGTTTTGAGCATTTAGAAAGTGTCAGAATATTGGACTTTGTTACGGAATTTCTGGTCTGAAGAAACTTCTTGAGATATTTTAATTCCATCAGGAAAACAAATTTGGTGTTACTAATTTAAGTCTTTTGAAAAGGTCAAGATTCAAATGAAATGTTTCAAAATTCTAAATGAGGAGTTTTATTGAAAAGAAAATCCTTTTTTGTCTGGGGCAGAGAGAGTTAATTTTGGTAAACTCATTTGTTTGCATTTTTGAGCACTTAGTTTTTTGTTCCAACTTCAGATCTCCAGCTTTCATGACGAAAATGAATGAAATTGAAACCTGTCTTCTAAGTCCAGAAAAGCTCCCCTGACATCTGTCAAGTTAGACCAGATAGCTACTGTTTTTCACCTAAAAACAGAAAGCGGAGCTCTGAAATGTTCACTGTGGTGTAGGCACATGTCCAAAAAGAAAGGAACGGCATCGATTAAAAACCCTGCAAGTAGCAACGTGCCCTTTGAGCCATCAGCGTGCAAAGCTGTTCCAGTTGGGCATTTAGACACCATGGCTGCACAAGGCAATTTATTATCATTCATCTGAGTCCTTACCAGCACCTTTCCCTCATTCAATGAGACGGAAGCTGGGTTTATTGGTGGCCCTGACCAAAATATTTTCTCCCAGGTGACAATGTCTTCAAAATTGCGATCACCATGCAGAAGGGATTTCAGAGTTAAACCCTCAGTCGGAAATGGGGAGGCAGACAGTGGAACAAGAGCTTGAAATAAAAGCAGGTGAAAGAGAAACACTCAAACAGAGTTTCAGCCGTTTTTAGCAAGTCTATTTATACCTCACCATATCCTTTGAAAACATAAAATTCCAGTCCTAATTTATTAATGGAATGTGCCAGCACCAAGTTATTTTTAAATTTAGAATATAAATGGCCTTCATGAACTAGAGCGAGCAGGCAGCATCTGACATAAGTCTCAGAGATAGTGTGAAATTTACTTTTAAATTGCTGCTGCCTTTCCAAAAATTATGCACCGTGAGCATGTGGCTTCACTCGTGTTAGCTTTTTCTTTAATTAGAAAACAGAACCGCAGGAAGTGGCACGTAGAAAGGATCTTGCCCTTGCTTGGTTGTAAATAATCTTTTCAGCTTATTTCAGCTGTCTCTCCCCAGTTAAATTCAAGTTGTCAAAGGAATGTAATCCTGAAAAGAATTCAGAAATTTCCAGATATTTGTAAACGCAAAAGGCAAAGATTATTTATGTTTTATTTCATTTCCCACCCTTTGCCTTCTTTTATGGCAAACAGGAAGTGGGGGCTGAAGGGAACTGAAACAAAGAATACAGAGAGGATTTCTTTAGCTCCCGGGGATTTTTATTCCCAATATTAAGTTCAATGAAAAAGGGTATTCTTCTGTAGAAGTGTTCCTCAAAAGAACCTTGCAGGTCTGTCTTCAGCCAGCCCAAATCATTTGCCCTTTTAGTTATACACTGTTGACTTTTTCCAATGGCTGTCCTCATCACAGCTTTATAAGCCCATTAGAGACACGCATTTGAGTGTTTTAGGGAATGACTAGACACTGCAAATGATTTTCCATAAATAATTTATTTGATGACTTCAAAATTCTCGGCGTTCCTGTAAGAAGTGCCTGTCACGGAGGAATGCTGGTAAGAGACGGCAGCTCTCTTCCCCGGTCCCCCTGCCTGACCCAGGGCCCCCTCCACAAGCCACAGAGAAGCCGCTGCAGTTTCTCCTGGGAATTGTTCCTCTGCTGTCTGAGTTAGCGGGAATTTTCCTAATAACTTGAACAGGAACTGAATGAGATCCAGAGCCTTCCTCATCGCCTTTGCCTTCTGAGAATAAAAGGGAAAACTGCATTGCTTTGCAAGCAAACGTCCTTAAGCTGGGGTCAAATTTGGGACAAAAAAGTGTGGCAGCCGAGAGTCTGGTCTCACAAGTTCCTCAAAGAAGCAGTGCTATTATAAAGAATAAAGATTTACAAGACTAAACCATGAAAGGTTTTGCAACGGTTCAGTAAATGCTTTTTATACTGAGTTTAGCTCTACCTTCGTATTTCCAGAATTTAGTACACATAAAAGTAGTTTTGAAGTTGCTCTAGAATAGATGAAAGGGCTTCATCAGTTTCCATTAGTTTTAGGTTAAAAGAACCCTGAACTTTAAATACTTGTTTATGTGAAATACCAAAGCTCCTCTAAGATAATTCTTTGACAAGGGAAAAAGTATATATGTTTTGATACATAAAACATGCATTCGAAACATTACTGCATACGGGGACATTTACTAGAGAAAGTTCTTTATGTATTGAACACATTGTGTCTCCATACACAGTCTGTAACCTCTAAAAGAAAAAATTCCTACTATATTAGCTTTCTTGTATCTGTCAGTCAAGCATTTTGTAGGGTCCTTGAGTTAGTTTTGAGGTGACAATCTCAGATAAGTCTTTCTCATTACCTTTGTCACTGAGATTTAAAAATAAGTTAAATTATTAATTAAGATTAAATGTAGTAGCTGCATACTAATATGCTGGCAATTTATCTATCACTTTCAGCAGTCAGCGTGTTTAAATTATTTCACCTCAGTGCCTGATAAACAATCAATGGACTTTATTTAATAACTTCATCTCCAGTGCTAATTGTATCCATTTAAATGAAATTATTCTGATTGTTATTCCATGTAGTGATTTGGTGATATGAGACTTCTGAAGAGATATTATTGATTTGGGGCAACCAAGCACCATCCATTACAGCTGTGAAGACAGGAATTAAATATAAATAGTGGGCTATTATTTTGTGGATGTCTTTGTGGACAAATAGGGTAGCGGAAGCAGGATAATTACAAATTTGCACTAATTTGTCTTCTTGATTTATAAGTATATGATTCCTGAAAATAAAATGAGGGCTACAAAGTAATCAAGTGAAGCTGGCAATAGATATAACCTTGTGAGTCCTTTAGCAGAAAGGACAAACAATTCATGTGTTCTCAGATTTTAAAAGGTATTTAGACAGCTAAAAGGAACTAGTTTAGCACCTTATGAGATTTACAACAGTGCCTAAAATGATTTTTAGACTGTTAGATAGGATTTAGGAAGAAGAATAAACAAAAAAAAAAATCTTTCATTGTCGCAGAGTACATCTATCATGCTGAAAGGAACCATACAAAAACCATTTTCAAAAATGTGGGACAAAGATAACTTTTGTGCAACATTCCTCAGGTTGTGGAGATATAGTTAGCACAACTAAAAGTTTTTACAGCACATCTGAATTTACAAGTGAGCTGAACAGAATCAGTAGGAGGTGTGTGGTGTTGGAAATCCAAGAACCACCAAATAATCTGGCAAATGAGGAATTAATGAAAAGATGACATGACAATAGAGAACATGCTCCTTGCCCCGAGCCTCAGCAATATCAAACTAGATGAAGATAGACACAGGAGGCAGGAAGGAATGTGAGATGAGGGTTGTTTGCAGTGGTCATGATAAAGACCTAACTGTACAGAAGAAATTCATTATGTGTAGCACCCACAAGCTCATACAGTCTCTGATGAGGAAGGAAAATGGAGAAAAGGAAAATTACAGAAAATGTGGTCCTGACTTAACATCATCAATGAGCAGGACCGGACCAGCACTTGAGAACCAGCACCAGAACCTGGGTTTGTCTCTGGCAACACATACGATCTGATCAAATCTCACTTTGCATTAGATGCAGAGTTAATTTGACACATCCTGTAGTTGCTGGTAATAAAATCACACCTTGATGATGTACTGTGTTGCTGCATTTGTGCTTTGAAGTGATTTGGTAAGCTGCAATAGCTATTCACCCTCACTGCAGGGACTCCCTTGCCCACCTCCTTCATAGGGGCAGCTGTCCCCAAACAATCCCTTAACTGGATGGTGCACAACAGTTGGGCCACTCATATCAAATACAAGATATGTTTCCACCTCTGTCCTGACCATCAAGAGGGGCCACTCAGCCTGCTTCTCAGGACTGAGACACCACACGCTGCTCTAATCCAGTATTTTTCTTTAATCTATTCCACAACAGAAAACGATGTAATGTTCACAGGACCAGAAATATGCACAAGACAGACAAGGATTCTGGTGTCTCACTCTGTGGTCCCAAGCAATTTCCACACTTTGTGTTAAACAGCCACTGAACAAAATGCTTAATAATGCTATGAGCAGGATGTGAACTCAAGAGTCCATTCTTCTTTAGGCTGGCTTTTAGCTAACAGTTGCCATTTTCTGGAGGTTTCCAAGGTAGTTGTCATACAAGTGCAACCTAATTTTGATCCCAGATAGCTAGGGAAAAAGGGGATAACAGTAAAATTTAGACCTCACCCCTCCAAAGGGAATGCCTGTTGCAGTCATCAGTTGTCTTTCATGCCCAATATATCCCAACACAGACATCCATGCATTTCTCCAAGTGTCCCGTGGGCTGCTGGGCAGAGAAGTCACCACTATGGATGCAAAGGGGCTTTCTAAGCAGTAAAACAAAACGTTTCAACAAACTGTGTGATGGACCCCAGGAGATGAGCCTGAAACTTGACAAAAGTAAAGTATAAGATGTCACTGGGATCTGTCTAACGATGCCAAGACCAATGGGCTTCTCAGTGCAACCAGAGGCAAAGCCGATGTTGCCCACAGAAATATAACTTTGAAAACAGAACAATGATCTCTGGGAACATCTTGGATAGGTGGAAGTTGATAAGAGTTTTGAGAATCTAAATTTCAGACTGAGATCCTTTTGTACACTTGCCATCATGCAGGTCACCCAAGGTTTTTTTTATATCATCTCCCTCACCCCACCTTCAAGGCCAGGCTCATAGGTCCTGAAGACGGCGAGCCTACAAGCACAGCTCAGGCATAACTCCGGTTTTGCATGCGTATGCAAGCCTGAACTCATACAGTCAGTTAATATATGAAAAGGTTTATCTAGGTTGGTTGTTAATGGGTAGTGTGCAAGCTGCCTATAAAGAAAGTACTTGGTTGAAAAGCAGGAGGGAGGCAGAACTTGCTGTGCTTACAGACATCTGGGAGTCTTTTCTTTCAGAGTCATGTAAGTGACGGCTGAAAACTCATGAAGGCAGCTATCATGCTACGCCTTTTAGGGCTTCATGAATATCAACCCTTTGTAAAGTTCTGACAATAGAAGAGTCAGCTAAAATGTCTTTTCAGCACAAAAGAGAAAACTCTTTTGTTGGTGCAAACCCCCATGCAACTTTCTAACTTTACAGTAATTAATCTCACATGAATTACCTTTGATTCATTTTAATCACATAGTCAGACTGTCAACCAAAACACAAACCTCTTATGAAATTCATTGGAGTTTTTAAAATGGAATTGATGAAGGAATTTGACATTAATCTACAGTTTGCCTCACAAAAATGAAGATATTCCCAGTGGCAAAAGACAATGCCTACTAACTAGGATCACTTTACTAGAAATCAGATGCCAGAGTTGCAAATCTCTGAGTATCACAGGCAACGAATAAGCAGAGGTACTGCTACACCAGTGCAACATAAAGTTAGTCCAAGAATGAAAAAAGATCATTTCAACATTGTCTTTAGCTTAAATATAGCATACTTCCATTCTTGGATGTATTTCAAACATATTCTAAAAAGAAATAAGAAAAAAAGGGCTCTAATGTGGCTCTCCTAGTTGCAAATCTTTCAATTTTTAGTGATAAAAATGCCCAGCTAAGATCAATGAATGTTTATACGGAATCTGAAAGAGTACAAACAGAAGGCACAATCCAGTTATTGTTTTGAAGGCAAAATTCTGTTATTTACTCTGTATCTTGAGGCACACGAAAACCTTCTGTAGAATATAATGACAAAGTAACTATTATACAGCGGCTACTCACTGCATAAAATTTATTCTGTCTGATGCCCAGTTCTGCTTCCCCTTGATGCTGATGTCATATTTTGGCACCAAATTACACGAATCAAGATCAGCTTGATCTTGACAGTTTGTGAGGAAGTCAGGGAAACTGCAACACACCATTTGAATGGGAGACAATAGGGACAGTGGATGGAAAGGAACTGAAGCTTTATTTTTAGGGCTACTTATTGCAAATCAAGCAATATAAATTAATTTCTGATCTCTCTTATGAGTAATTGCAGTTCTTACCCGGTGGAGCTAATACCATTCCACTAAGATAGGGAATGGGGAGCATGAGCTCAGACAGTGATTTTTATAACATCCAGAGCAGAAAGATAAACTCTATGGCAGTATCTTGCACAGTGAGGATTGCAGGAGGGCTTTGGATGAGAAGTGCTGAAACGAACCTATGGAGCTCAACCCAGTTGTTATTCTCTGAATGATGGACTTAATGGAAAGACAGGACACTTGGGTCATAAGGGGCCAGCAAAGAGACATTTGTGGGATGTTGCTTGCTGGGGCAGGAGCAGAAAACAGCTCTGAGGCTCCAGTGGTAGAGATCTGCAGTCACTTATGGAACTGAAGGTCCTTCTGCTGAAACTAAGAAGGCAGGAGAGCAATACAGAAAGTGTGCACGAGAGGTATATCTGTTAATAGCATTGATTGTCTATACATGACTTCATTACAGCCACTGAACTACTACTGCAGAGCCAGGGGGGAAGGATCCATCGCAGAGCTTCTCACTGCATAGCTGGTACTGCACAGGCAGAAGAGCTTCCACCAAAGTTATTGCCCAGAAACTTTAGCACTGACTGGAACCAGCACACATCTGCAATTGTTCCAGCCAAACTTTGCTTTTGATAAAGAAATTAAATACTAAATGCTCTTCTCCTGGGTTGAGAACTCTGCAAAGCATCAGCCTAGTGAGAACTTTCATAACAAAATTCATTCATTTTGAGGAGTTGGAGTTTTATAATGGGTAGAATGAATCACTCTTTACTAGTGCAGTAATACAGAGCTGCACTCTAATCACAGATTCCCATCTGGACCCTTTATTTGTGAATTTATCTTAAAATATGAAACCATTTCAGCCATAATTTGGTTTTTGTCCTGCCACATTTTAGCCTTGTTCCCTCCCTTTCCTTTTGCCAGTAAACATATTTCCCCTCCCCTTTTTATCACCCAGTCAGACAACCTCTGCATTTTTCTTATATTCTAGCGTTTTCCAGTAGCAAACAAAAGACTTAGTGCATTTATGAATCATTGGAAAACCCAGATGTATCACCTTTCTTTCGCCATTAGTGTTGTCTATCCTAAATTTACTTTTTATTAACAAATGAAACCTAGCATATAAGTTCATTGCTTCAAGACACTCAGGTCTAAATTAAGGAAGATATACCGCATAGTTTCAAGAAAAATCAGAAAGAAATTGTAAATTAGAAAACAAAGTTCTATTGTTTCTCCAATGTAAGTTTGGTTGGCAGATTTCAGTGAGTGCTGGAGCTTATTTAGTTAGCGTCTAATAAGGACACTAATTGTATTCAGATTATAATTTAAAAATTAATATGTAATTACAAGGGTAACATTTAAAGCTAAACTAATCCCATGCTTACCCACTAATGACCTATTATAAAAGTGACAACAGTGTTATGGCAACTCAAACAAAAGTGTTAGTGTGCGCTTAGACTGCAAACAAAATGCAGTTTAGCCAAAACCTGCTTATCTCTGTAGTGTTTGAGTTAGATCAGACTAATCCAGAAAAAAATTAGTTCTAGCAATATCAGTATTCATGTGGTTAAATGTGCTTTTTTAATTTGAGAGTTTTGAATGAGAACAAATACAGCAGATGAATAAACAAACTCAAATGGATGATGATCTATGAATTATGAGCCTCAGCCAAAGATAATGCCAGAATTTAGCTGACATTAATTATATCATGCTACCAATACCACTGTCACTAACTTCATGACCAGACAAGCTACCTCTGTTGAACAGCTAAATAATTAAAGAGGAGCTATTAAGAAGTCATTTCTCCAATTAAATAACTCAATTAGTAGGCAGTCAGCACACTAAGCAGTTATGCCATGCAAGGAAAAAGCAATGAATTTTACAGAAAAAGAGGTAAACCTGAGCTCTCTTTATTTTTTGTTGTTGAGGCAGTTTATTTCCACAGACTCCTCAACAGTCCCATGCACCAGCGTGAACATCTCATATACTGGTAGCTGATATCCACAGCAGTGGGTTAACATATTTCTTATTTATTTCTACAAGAGTGAGAAAGGTTTAGGTAGGAAAAAAATTGATTATTCAATTGCATAATTACTTGGTGTTTGACCGTCACACAAAGTTGTATAGTGGCCAGCTCCCAGAACTAGAGGCAAGTAGCATTGTTCCAGGGTAGCAACCTACATCCTTGCACTGCAAGTAAAGATGATCCGAATCCCATTTCAAAGCGAGGTACTGTGAAGGCAAGTGTACCGCTGAGATTGCATAGTCAGATGACTTGATAACAAGGGATTTATAGGCATGAACAAATGCAGGTGAAGAACCAACTTGCACTGGTAACAGCACCTAAAAGCTGAATATTTCCTTTTACTTGCATCTGTCTGGGGATTAAGGAGGTAAAAGCAGTAATAAAGACTAGCTTTAGTGATCACATGGACAAATATGATAGCCATAAAGAGTTAAGTTTGGTAGAAAAAACCTCATACCCCACAAATCTGTAAGAAATGTTGAAAGAAGTGGGTGTGCCCCAGGTGCTCCTACTGACAGAATATTCTCAGCTTATAAAAAAGCTCCTAACAGCATCCCTTTTCCCCGGTATCTTAAAATGTCATGCTATGAGAGGAAAGGTCTCTCATAGGTTCACAACCAGTTAGAAATTAGGAAGACAAAAGCTGAGCTAGAAACTCGGCTTTCACCAGAGAGAAGTTACACCTAGGTCTTTTGAGGATCTATGGTGGGAACTCTTCTCTTAGGGGCTTATAAATGGAGAGGATATGAAGAGTGGAAGAACTACATTTCCAAATAAAACAAGTTTTTTTCAAGATAGTTAAAAACTAAAACAACGTACAGAATGATCTCACGATACTGGCAATAAAATGGCAAATTAAATTCAATGCCAATTAATGTGGATTAATGCACATAGGAGAAAAAAATCTGTGCATAAAAGCAATGAAGGACTCTAAACTAGCTATTACCACTTGGGGAAGGATGTTGGAGTCATTTCGGACAATTCTCAGAAAACATCAACTTAATGCTCAATAGGAAAAATGGGTGATAGCAATTATTAGGAAGGGTGGAGAGCAAAGCTAAAAACATCATTTTGCTGCGGTGTAAATCCATGACATACGGACATAGGTGGACATATGATGTAGCTGTTCCTTCTTTGAGAAGATGTAGCCAACCCAGAAAAGACACACAGAGGGCAACAAAGATAATTATACTGCCATAGAAGGAGAAACTAAATAGACAAGGCCTGATCACAGTACAAGAGCTGATGGGTGTGTGACAAGATTGCCATGCACTGGAGATCAGGGAGCAGCAGGAGCGGCTGCTCCTAAGGGAAAGCAAGACAGGAGCCACTGGTGACAGGGCAGGACAATGGCCCCTCCAGCAAGGGTGCAGTGCCCCAGTGCCGAAACAAGGCAAACAGAGCAGGTCCAGGGGCAGTCCCTGATTCAGCCCCCAGTTGCCACCAGGCACAGCCCCTGTCACAAGGGCATGTCCAAAAGCAAGCAAGAAAGTCCAATCAACAAGGCCAGGCGCACCATACCCACCTACAATGTAGTTCATGCAAGGATCAAGCACCAAGTCTTGGGCTTAAATGGGGCTTCTGGGAGAGTGAGTGAGGGTGGGTTGGTCATTCAGGTAGTGGCTCTTCATTTTGTCTCTTGCTACAGATGCAGAAAAAGGGTGTCCAGTCATGAGGGACCTTAGCCTGGGCATCTGTGCAGCCTTGGAGCTTATTAGGGAATGGACTGGTTTTAATGATCTTTGTAAATGAATCAGCAAAATGGAATACACAATTTTATATCCCAAACTTGTGTTAATATAGTGACTAAATGATTTGTGATTCATTCCTGTCCCGCTCTACTTGAGGAAAGGATAGAAATAAGCTGCCACTATTTGGCCTTCTTTGCAAAACTAGAATCAATATTTTTAACTAAGAAAAGACTAATAAGGCTAAATGAAAAATAAAAAGACCAAAAGTTAAATAGAGAATTCTAATAGCTCATTTCTTTAAAATAAAAAAAAAAAAGGTGATATAAATTTATTTTTTAACTGTGAGTTAGCCATCAGTTCTATGAAACCACAGCAGCTGGAAAATGCTTTCCCCTTTCCATGCATGTTGTTGACCCAGTCGGAGGTCTTACTTAGCGTGAGTTGAAAAGATGTTACATTTGGGAATAGAGCTGTTATTGTTTTCAAATTTATAGACATACCTAGAGGTAATTGTAAACCATTTGAGTGGCTGCCATAAGCTATCCTGAAATGACTGGCAGCCTTTCACAACAGTTACTCAAAAGGAAGTAATAATCCCAATATGAGCAGTTGAACAATTATGGGAATACCAGAAGATGTTTGGAACAGATTTTTGTCTGAAATTTTTCTAGCAGATTTCATCTGGAATGTAGCACTGGAAGGGACCTCCTGAGTTACCGGATCCAATTTCCTATTATCACCACTAACAAAGTCAGAAGCACCATGAATTTGGCAAGAGCTCTGTGATGGTAAACTGCCAGTCTCCCTGGCTTGCCTTCCAGAGGGAAAAGCATAAGCAGGTAGCCAGCCATGGCTGAATTTACTGAAAATTGCTACTGAAAGGTAACAGTTTCTTAGGGACTGGCAGGAAACTGGAGTTTGCAGGGTTGAGCACGAGGATAGATTACAGAGCAGAATTACAGTGGAGGCTGCCCAAGAGAGGGCTGAGGATGGCTGGGTGTCCCAGGGCTTGAGAGTCAGAAGGTAAGAAGAACCTTAAAGAGCTACAGGACAGAGGCTTAAGGGATAAGAAATATCTGTTTGTAAATTAATCATGCTCCTCCTTAAAACAAACAAACTGGTGAAAACAGCTTATGAAGAGCCCCAGCTGTGTAACTTCCAGATCTTGAGGGCAGTTTCTATCAACAGTCTTCTCTCCTGAGCCAGCCTCACAGACCTCAGCACTGATTTTGTCTCTTACCTCTTAGAGCTCAGAGCAAGACTGGGTTTAGCTGAATCTTAAATGAAGACCAAGGTAAATTCTTATCTATCTAACCACCTTTGGGGAAAAATCCAGTAAAACAGCTTAGAGGATGGTAACCCATCCATGCAGATTTAAATCAATAGATAGAAATCTATAGTGAGAAGGAGTTCCTTGTGAAATGTTGGGCCATAAGGACTTGTTTCAGAGCAGTGGAGCAATGAAATGTCTCAAGCGGGGTTCCCCACAAGCCATAGGGTTGCCCAAAGCTCCCCAGTTGCCAGGCGATGGAAGGGAGGGGACAAAAGCTTTCTCCATGCAGAGCCACCCATCAGCATCTTTTTCAGTGATCCTTGGCAGCTTGTGACAGGCTCACTAGTACATGCAGGAAAAAGGATCAAACTATTATGTAACAGGTTGTTGGAGGCTAAAAAGAGGTGGATTATTTTCATGCTGCCCACTGTCTTGCATATCAAATTAGTGAGCCTCACTCAGTGAAGGCTGTGCACACTGCTGCATGTGAAAGTAATGGACTGGCATGCCATGGACTCCTTCCCTTGGGGGTCATCATTTGAAATGCCAAGTCTTATCCCAAGGGGGGAAATAGCCTCAGGAAACAATCCACACTGGGGACCAACCGGATGGAGAGCAGCTTTGCAGAAAAAGAACCTAGGGGTCCTGGTGGACAACAAGGTGAACATAAGCCAGCAATGTGTCCTTGCTGCAAAGAAGACTAATGGTATCCTCGGCTGGATTAGACAAAATATTGGCAGCAGGTGGAGGGAGGTGATCCTCTCCCTCTACTCAGCACTGGTGAGGCCACACTTGCACTACTGTGTCCAGTTCTGGGCTCTCCAGAATGAGAGAGACATGGACATACTGGAAAGAGTCCAGCGAAGGGCAGTGAAGGTGATTAAGGGACTGGACATACGAGGGGAGGCTGAGAGAGCTGGGACTGTTCATCCTGGAGAAAAGAAGGCTTGAGGGGGATCTTATCCATGTGTATGAATACTTGATGGAGAGGTAAAAAAGATGGAGCCAGGCTCCTCTTGGTAGTATCCAGTGACAGGACAAGAGGCACTGGGCACAAATTGCAACACAGGAAATTCCATTTAAACATAAGAAAATACTTTTTAGTTGTGAAGGTGGTTGAACACTGGAAGAGGTGGCCCAGAGACGTTGTGGAGTCTCAAAATTTGACTGGACATGGCCATGAGCAACCTGCTCTCACTGACCCTGCTTTGAGCAGGGTGGTTGGACTAGACAATCTCCAGAGGTGCCTTCCAGCCTCAGATATTCTGTGATTCTGTAATTCTGTGTTTCTAGGATTTTTACTTTTTTATAGTAGCTGCCTCACAACCTAGTGATTTTTTGTGTAGAATATAGCAGTGATTTCCACAGCGCTACTTGGAACAGAAGAATAACCATTTACAAGCAACCCTGAGCAATTTTTAGTATGCTTTAGCACCTGTTAGGGAATGGGATTTTCCTGCCCCACAATGAGGCAGGAAAGTACTGTGACCCCTACTGCATAGTCATGAGGTGATGAGGATTTATCCACAGCTGGTCCTTACAATTAGAAGTTTTATTTGCAAACATAAAACAGAACTCTTCTGGTTCTCCCCCTGTGTAGAAAGTAGATGCAGGCTGCAGAAGACAGTCTCAGGACAGGAATTTGCCCAGTTAACCTGACACTTAGGAATGCACCAAGTAATTTTATGGTTATTTCACCAAACAGGTGAGCTCAAAAAATGCAAGCTATTAATGTGATCCATGCCTACCTCAGAATCCTCTCCCACTTCTCGTATATACTTCCCTCGTTCCCTCTGACCCTGACCACACTGTCAGTGGCCGTCCCCAGATGCCTCCGTGCTCTCTGTCTCTCCATGAGAGGCAGCAATCTTTTCTGGGTCTCCAATGCTCCTCCTGGCCAGGTCCAGGGGGGAATTAACCCCTTGCATTTCTTCCTGTGCAGTGCAGCACAGTGCTGGGGGCAGCACAGCTGGGAAGACCACCTCACCTGTGCCTGTTGTGGCCCTTGTCCCCAAAGGGGACAGCAGCATCTGCAAAGGGGAATCTTACAGGAGCATTTTATCCTCTGACTCTGCTGTCCCTCTGCCGAGGACAAATGACAGCCTGGCCCTTTGTCAGCAGGATGCATTTTAATGGACTGTCATTCCTCCCCTGCCCCGAGAAGTCCACCTGGTGAGCCCATCAAAACTGAGGAAACACTGAGTAGCGTGGCATTTGCTGGGCAGCAATATGCTTGAACAATTTCTGAACACACTGGTAATGTTTTCTCTGAGACTTCTTGGTAGGCAAGTTCCTTCCTGAAGATGGACCCGCTGATTTCACCACCCTGGAGTGCCCCTGCCCCTCAGAGGGTAAAGAGACTGTCCTGGAAAAGACATCCTCCATCTCCACCCCTCAGTACAGGTCTGATCCAGAGCAGCCCCCAGGCTTTGCTGCCTCAGAGCCACAATGGCACCGTGGGGATGAAGGGAAGTTATCAAAACCTCATAAATGGCCGTCTTGAATGACTTTCTCCTTTGAGCACAGGGCACCAGGTGGGGAGTTACTAATTGCTGGGAGCAGAGCCGAATGCCAGCAGGCATTCAGGCAAGAGGTTGAGTCTCGCTCTTGCCTCCTGTGTATAAGGGAAAGAAAAAAGGAAAAAATGTTATTACACTTTATAAAACTCTTCAAAAGTGAAAAAGTTGTGATCTTCTTCTGACACTGTATGTCACTTTCCCCCTCTGAACTGTCAGGAGTCAAAATCTGATCTCTACAGTCAGTCAAAAGGCCATCCCAAGGTATCTGGCAGATTCAATTTGTTTGAGGGTAGAGTCTTCTCAGCTGGATTTCAATTAGCAGTTAATTTTCTTCAAATGCAAAAAGCAGAGGGTGTGTGTCCTGCAACAAAAAAAGGAGATGTGCAGCACATCTTGAGAGCTTCATTGATTTGTCTGTTTTCCTCAAGCACTGCCATATCCTTCTGTTTTCATGCGAAAATATACAGAA
This sequence comes from Nipponia nippon, assembly GCF_047370975.1. Classification (NCBI taxonomy): domain Eukaryota; kingdom Metazoa; phylum Chordata; class Aves; order Pelecaniformes; family Threskiornithidae; genus Nipponia; species Nipponia nippon. Next base: position 52,863,308 of record NW_028262290.1, on the reverse strand, counting down.
GCATAAATATAAATGGAAGCGTGTCTTATGAACTGAGGAGGAAAAGGACATAACAAAAAAATTCAGACCAAGCATTTTAAGGACACTATTTTTTCTGCAGTATTGCTGTGCAAAGAAATCTTGACACCACAACACAATCAGTCAAATATCATTTGGTGCAAATTGTCCTGTGACTTCACTAAACAACATATTTGCTAATAGTTATGGCTAAATAATGCAAAAAAATCCTATATTGTAAATAATGTATTGATCCACTGATGGACAGCAATCATCTAATATGTTGTTAGATAATGTGTCAGCCAGCCACATAATTGGTAGACTAATAAATACAATAGTTCATATATAATTTACTCCAAAGAAATATGCCTATTTTCCCAGATTTAAATAAATAATTCAGCTAGATGTGTTTGTTAGCAGAGAACCATTTGTTAGCTAATACGAATATTTTCTTAAGGTCCAAGTGAACAAGGTCTTTTTACTGCATTTGAACAGAGGCTCTTTAGAGAGTTTATAGCATACCTGCCAACTCCTTTTTATACGGGAAAAAAATTACCACAGATTACAAATGTACCTACATGCTCGTGTTTCCATAAATTCGAGCAAAAGCAATCAGCTTGGTATTTTTCCCATCAAAAAGCCTCTAAAGGGTCAGCTCCATAACAAACTCCAACGTCTGTGGATAAGTGCCTGAATTCAAATGAACCGTAGCAAATCTTTATTTGAGCTCATTTGTACATTTGCAAATAATTTCTCTATAAATATAAGCTTCAGCTTTTGACAAATGCATCCAATCCAAGTAGAGACCAGAGCAGAATATACAGTTGCGTAAAACTAGACAGCTCAGCTGAGCAAGGTGGACATTGCAGTGGCAGCTGGAAGATTGGGTGGGACTTGGGGAGGTGTGAGGCCTTCTGGAGCTCAGGCCTCCTAAATTGGCCAGAAGGAGCATCTGACTTGGTTAACTACAGGTTTGCAGGTACAAGTGACAAGACCAGGTCCAGAGCCTTTGCACTTCTATTGCTTTCTCCTGCAGCTGCTCTTTTGCTTCTCAAGAGCTTGCTCAGGAGACCCCAGACACTAAACGCAAGGGAGTCATGCTGTAGTGTGGAGTCATGGGCCTGCGTCAGGGACCATCCTGAGCTTAGGGCAGAGGTGCACGGTGCCGTCTGCCTCCTTTGCCTAAAGGTGAGGTTACCATGAAGTAAACAAATCTCACCAACCCTTCTTCCACAAATCTCCAAACCTTGAAAAGAACAGCCATCATTTGTGGATGGTTATTTTACATGCTAAGAGGCTTCAGCACATAACAGAGAAAGCTATCCATACACATTTCATACAAAAAAGAATTCCTAATAGTGCAATATTTTACTTGCAAATAGTGCTGATTGAGTATTGGCACTGGTGAGGCCGCACCTTGAATACTGTGTTCAGTTTTGGGCCCCTCACGCCAAGAAGGACATTGAGGTGCTGGAGTGTGTCCAAAGAAGGGCAACGAAGCTGGTGAAGGGTCTAGAGCACAAGTCTTATGAGGAGCGGCTGAGGGAAGTGGGGTTGTTTAGCCTGGAGAAAAGGAAGCTCAGGGGAGACCTTATCACTCTCTACAACTACCTGAAAGGAGGTTGTAACGAGGTGGGGGTCAGTCTCTTTTCCAAAGTAGCAGGTGATAGGTTGAGAGGAAATGGCCTCAAGCTGTGGCAGGGGAGGATTAGATTGAATATTAGGGAAAATTTCTTCACTGAAAGGGTTCTCAGGCACTGGAACAGGCTGGCCAGGGAAGTGGTTGAGTTCCCCTCCCTGGAGGTATTTAAAAGATGGGTAGATGTGGTGCTTAGGGTTTAGTAGTGGACTTGGCAGTACTAGGTTAATGGTTGGACTTGATGATCTTAAAGGTCTTTTCCAACCTAAATGATTCTATGATTCTATGATTAGTGGCAATATATTGCACTATCCTTTTAAAACTGGTTGAGAATAAATGGGCTCAAACCTGTTCCTGCTGAAAGTGGCACCAAGCAAAAAAGGTGAATTCATCCCTGGGATTGCTTACGTGTATCATACAAAATACCACCCAGTCTCTGTCCCTGAGTGAGCTGCAAGATATGCAAAAAGATTTCAGCCATCATCCAGGCAAGCACGTTGTCACTTGGCTGCTCCAATGCTGGGATAACGGTGACAGTAGCCTAGAATTAGAGGGTAGGGAAGCCACGCAGCTGGAATCCCTTGCTAGGGAAGGGAGCATTGACAAAGTGATTCAAAAAGGGGCACAAGTCCTCAGCCTCTGGAGGTGACTCCTGTCAGACATGAAGGAAAGGTATCCCTTCAAGGAAGATGTTATATGTCACCCAGGCAAGTGGACCACCATGGAGAGATGTATCCAGTACCTGGGGGAATTAGCTGTGCTGGTGGTGATTTAGGATGACCTGGACAACAAGCAGTTATCCAAAGATCCAGATGAAATCAGTTGCACACAACCTGTGTGGCAGAAGTTTGTACGGAGAGCACCATTGTCACATGCCAACTCATTGGCAGTAATGACCTGGAAAGATAGAGAGGGACAAATGGTAGATGAATTGGCTGGTCAACTCCGGCAATACAAAGAAAGTCTCTCTTCCTCCCTACAGGCCTGCATCTTGGCTATGAAGAAACTGCCAAACGTGCTAGCCAAGAAGCCGTCCCTGGAGTTCCAACAATTCATACCCAAGAGGGTATGTCCCACTCCCCACCTGTACGAACCAGTATTTCAGCTATTAGGAGTAAGCATTCCTCTACTTAAGAGAGAGCATAAAGTGGGTATGCACCACAGGCCACTCTGGTTATACCTATGTGACCATGGAGAGGACATGAGGAAGTGGGATGGAAAATCTACCTCAACCCTAGAGGCACAGGTACATGAGTTGCAAGGAAAAACAATCACAAAAGGGGGTTCTTCCAGGAAAATTGCTCCAGTTTCCAGTGGGCAGTTCCCCAGACAGAGTAAAAGGGCTGACTTTACTTCTGATCTTAATGAAGGGACTCCTGACTCATATCTACAAGAAGTGAGTAATGAATATTATGATGAGGACTAGAGGGGCCCTGCCTCCAGCCAGGTGGAGGAAAGGGGCAACTGGGTTTACTGGACTGTGTGGATTTGATGGCCTGGCACATCAGACCCACAGGAGTATAAGGCTCCAGTAGACACTGATGCATAGTGTACCCTAATGCCATCAAACTATACAGAGGCAGAACCCATCTGTATTTCTGGAGTGACAGGGGGATCCCAACAGCTAACTGTATTGGAAGATGAAGTGAGTCTAACTGGGAATGAACGGCAAAAGCACCCCATTGTGACTGGCTCAGAGACTCCATGCATCCTTGGCACAGACTGCCACAGGAGGGTGTTTCAAGGACCCAAAAGGGTAGTGGTGGGCTTTTGGTATAGCTGCCTTGGAGATGAAGGACATTAAACAGCTGCCCACTTTGCTCCATCTCTCAGAGGACCCTTCTGTTGTGGGGTTGCTGGGAGTCAAAGAACAACAGGTGTTGATCGCCACCACAACGGTGCACAGGCGACAATATTGCACCAACCGAGACTCCCTGATTCCCATCCATAAGCTGGAGATCATCGACTGGAGAGCCAAGGAGAGATCAGCAAGACTCACTCACTCTTTAACAGTCCCATATGGCCAGTGCGAAAGTCTAATGGGGAGTGGAGACTAACAGTAGACTATCATGGCCTGAATGAAGTCACACCACCACTGAATGCTGCCGTGATGGACATACTAGAACTTCAATATGAACTGGAGTCAAAGGCAGCCAAGTGGTATGCCACAATTGATACCGCTAATGTGTTTTTCTCAATCCCTTTGCAGCGGAGTGCAGGCCACAGTTTGCTTTCACTTGGAGGGGCATCCAGTACACCAGGAATCAACTGCCCCAGGGGTGGAAACACAGCCCCACCATTTGCCGTGGACTGATCCAGACTGCACTGCAACAAGGTGAGGCTCCAGAACACCTGCAATACACTGACAACATCATTGTATGAGGCAATAGAGCAGAAGAGGTTTTTGAGAAAGGGAAGAAAATAGTCCAAATCCTGCTGAAAATCGGTTTTGCCATAAAACAAAGTAAGGTCAAGGGACCTGCACAGGTGATCCAGTTTTTAGGAATAAAATGGCAAGATGGATGTTGTCAGATCCCAATGGATGTCATGAACAAAATAACAGCTATGTCGCCACCAACCAGCAAAAAGGAAACACAAGCTTTCTTAGGCATTGTGGATTTCTGGGGAATGCATATTCCAAATTACGGTGTGATCGTAAGCCCTCTCTATCAAGTGACCCGGAAGAAGAAAGATTTCAAATGGGGCCCTGAGCAACAACAAGCCCTTGAACAAATTAAAAGGGCGATAGTTCATGCAGTAACCCTTGGACCAGTCCAGGCACAACAAGATGTAAAAAATGTGCTCTACACCACAGCCGGGGAGAGCGGCCCCACCTGGAACCTCTGGCAGAAAACACCAGGGGAGACTCAAGTTGACCCTTAGGGTTTTGGAGCCAAGGATACAGAGGATCCAAGGTCCACTATACTCCAACTGAAAAAGAGATATTGGCAGCATATGAAGGGATCTGAGCCGCTTCAGAAGTGGTTGGTACTGAAGCACAGCTCCTCCTGGCACCCTGACTGCCAGTGCTGGGCTGGACGTTCAAAGGGAGGATCCCTGTACCACATCACACAACTGATGCTACGTGGAGTAAGTGGGTTGCACTGATCACACAACAGGCTTGAATAGGAAACTCAAGTCACCCAGGAATCTTGGAAGTGATCGTGGACTGGCCACAAGGCAAAAATTTCATAATATCGCCAGAGGATGAGGTGACGCGTGCTGAAGAGGCTCCACTGTATAATAAACTGCCAGAAAATGAGAAGCAATGTGCCCTGTTCACTGATGGGTCCTGTCGTCTTGTGGGGAAGCATTGGAGGTGGAAGACAGCTGTACAGAGTCCTATACAGATCACAAACTGTTGAAGAAGAAGGTGAATCAAGTCATCTTGAAGAGGTGAAAGCCATCCAGCTGGCTTTAAATATTGCTGAACAAAAAAAAGTGGCCAATGCTTTATCTCTATACTGACTCATGGATGGTGGCAAATGCCCTGTGGGAGTGGTTGCAGCAATGGAAGCAGAGCAACTGGCAGCGCGGAGGCAAACCCATCTGGGCTGCCACATTCTGGCAAGATATTGCTGCCAGGGTAGAGAACCTGGTTGTAAAAGTACATCACGTAAATGCTCAGGTACCCCAGAGTCAGGCCACTGAAGAACAGCAAAACAAGCAGCAGGTGGATCAGGCTGCTAAGATTGAAGTGGCTCAGGTGGATCTGGACTGGCAGCATAAGCGTGAATTATTTCTAGCTTCGTGGGCCCGTGACACCTCAGGCCATCAAGGAAGAGATGCAACATATAGGTGGGCTCGTGATCGAGGGGTGGACTTGACCACGGACACTATTGCACAGGTTATCCATGAATGTGAAACATGCGCTGAAATCAAGCAACCCAAGTGGTTCAAGCCTCTCTGGTATGGAGGACGATGGTTGAAATATAAATATGGGGAAGCCTGGCAGATTGATTATATCACACTCCCACAAACCCACCAAGGCAAGCGCCATGTGCTTACAATGGTGGAAGCAACCACTGGATGGCCGGAAACATATCCCATGCCCTATGCCACCATCCAGAACACTATCCTGGGCCTTGAAAAGCAAGTCTTATGGCAACATGGCACCCCAGAAAGAACTGAGTCAGACAACGGAACTCATTTCCAAAATAACCTCACAGACATTTGGGCCAAAGAGCGTGGCATTGAATGGGTATATGACATCCCCTGTCATGCTCCGCTCTCCAGGAAAATCGAACGATACAATGGACTGTTAAAAGACTATACTGAAAGCAATGAGTGGTAGGACATTCAAACATTGGGATACATATTTAGCAAAAGCCACCTGGTTAGTCAACTCTAGGGGATCTGCCAATCGAGCTGGCCCTGCCCAATCAAAATTTTTATGTACTACAGAAAAGGATAAAGTTCCTGTAGTGCACATAAAAAATATGCTGGGGAAGACAGTCTGGGTTATTCCTGCCTCAGGCAAATGTAAACCCCTTCATGGGATTGCTTTTGCTCAAGGACCTGGGTGCACTTGGTGGGTGATGCGGAAGGAAGGGGAAGCCCGATGTGTACCTCAAGGGGATTTGATTTTGGGTGAAAATAGCCAATGAACTGAATTGTATGATGTTAATTGCTATATAATACTGTTTGTCATCACTTCTATGGTTGCTATATGCCATATCAACAGTATACAGTAAGAATCACCCAGATTAATGAAGAATGAACTTTGAGGAAACTGAGCAAAGTGCAGTGGTGATGGAACCAGCTGTGGCTTCAGCATGCAACAATCCAATACCACACACAATCTCTCCTGCCCTGAAAGACTGTTATGACAGATGGAGCCCAAACTTGTGGACTCAATGAACTCAACAGACATTTTAGAGGGATGACCCATAGACTAAAGGAATGATATCTGTGTGTATATATCAAAAGACAGGAAAAGTGGTGGTGATTAATTGGAATGTATTGGAAAGTGTGGGACCCAGACATGACGTAGATGGTATAGAATAAGGGATGGATACTGTCCTGGTTTCAGCTGGGATAGCGTTAATCTTCTTAGTAGCTGGTATAGTGCTGTGTTTTGGATTTAGGATGAGACTAATGTTGATAATACACTGATGTTTTGGTTGTTGCTGAGTAGTGATTACACCAGGCAAGGACTTTTCAGCTTCCCATGCTCTGCCAGGTGCACAAGAAGCTGGGAGAGAGCACAGCCAGGACAGCTGACCCAGACTGGCCAAAGGGCTGTTCCATACCGTATGGTGTCATGCTCAGTATATAAACTTGGGGGAGTTGGCCGGGGGGCAGTGATTGCTGCTCAGGGACGGGCTGGGCATCGGTCAGAGGGTGGTGAGGAATTGCATTGTGCATCGTTTGTTTTGTATATTCTTTTATCATCATCATTATTATTATTATTATCATCTCTTCCTTTGCTATCCTGTTAAACTGTCTTTATCTCAACCCACTGTTTTTTTTTTTGATTCTTTCCCCCTTCCCACCAGGGGCAGGGGGCAGGGGGAAGCAAGCACCTGTGAGGTACTTAGTTGCCGACTAGGGTTAAACTATGACATATCCACACTTCAGTTTCACACAAAATGTTATAATAAGGAGAATTAGGAATTTAGAAACAGTCAAAGGTCTGGAAAGCAGCATTATCTTTAATTTTAAAATAACACATTTAAAGTTAAATCTGCCCTCTTCTATCTAAGGATTTTATTTCCTTCATACCTGAGTGGATATTCATGGGAATAGTAAAAGTCACTTGACGATAGGTGTATTCCTTTGGAAAAATCTACTGCTGTTTCACATCATAATGGAGCAAATTTTTAAAAATTTAAATTATCCATTTTTTCACTTAATCTCATTCTCTGAATGTCTAAACCATTTTCAATAACATTGTAAAAAATCAATCTGAAGCAACCATCTACCATGAAAAATTTCAATGATGTGACTTGTTAAAGTGTTGTAAGGTTATTAGTAAGTGAAATAAACTATAAATAGGTAGAAGAAAAGATTAGGCACTTTGAAAGCTAAATTTCACACTGTTCACTACACTTTGCCTATGATAAAACACATACTACAATCCCAAAGCAGTGGTCATTCCAAATTGATGCACATTTTAACTAGAACAAGGCACTAGGTACCCATTAACTCATTTTATTTTAATTTAGCAGTAAAAGCTTTCATTATAGCCATTAGACAAGAGAAAAACCTTGGGCATTAAAGTAAGAGAGAAAGCATATATAGAAATAAAATAAAAATTTAATTTACAGCATGGGGACTGGTAAGTTTATATTAACAGAACTTAAAGACTTAGTTCTAAATAATTGAATCTGATTAATACAAATGGGAAATATATCAAAACATAAAAAAATCTGGAGAGAATTCATTTTAGAGCTCTGTAGATGGAGACTAACCCATGTTTTCATATATATTTTTCCAGTTATGGATTGAGGAAATAAAACCAAGTTGCTTTCACAGTTGTTTGTAGTATATTTGTAGCAATTATAATTTTCCACACTTTCTTGTAATACTCGGTTGGCAAATAGGGCAGAGAATTGTACAAGTTTGTAGGCACAATATTCCACCTGTTCTTTTTCTCAATTCTGGGAATACTTCTTTTCCTGTGTTTTCTCAATCTTAGCTTTAAAAAATACGTATTTTGGAACAAACCTGGCCACCAGCTTCCATTCACTATTTACAGTGACTGTTTAGAAGAACCATGAATTTGTTACATTAGGTAATATGAATAAAGAAAAAAATTAAGCATCCAATCCATATTAGACTGGAAAAAAATCCCTCTGAAGCCTGGGATAGAGCAAGCTGGGGAAGGGTTTAATGTGATTTTTCTCCTGGATGCTCTATACAGCTTTAACACAAACAGATTTTGGATAACAGGGCTTGATAACAGTCTTGGGTACTACATCTGATTTGCTGTCTGCATGGTTTCTGCCTGATCCTGGGAGACAGAAGAGAGACACGCTAAGAGACAGAAGTGGCTGTACCTCTAACCCCCTATTTCTTGTCCAACCCAAACACCTTCCCATGAGAATTGGGGTACCAGGGCTCAGCATCCTCAGAGGCTTCACACCGCCCCTGAGCTTGCCAGGCTGTCCAAAGCCTGAGGATGCCAGTGCTTCTGTAGGCTCCAGCACACACCCGAACACCGACATGTACCCAAACACGAGAAGACAGAGTGAAACTCTGTTTTTGTCTTTCTTGGACATGTTAGTTTTAACAAACAAGAAGCCAGCCTCATTACAGCTCTTAATTCTCCTTTCTGTGTCCACATGGTGCTAAATAGCATACAGGGCTCCTGACCCATGGTGCAAGCTCCTCAGACACATAGACAATTTATTCTGCTCATAGAAATAGCGACTGTATGGAAGATATACTGAGCTCTGCTCATCTTGCCAATTTAAGCTTTGCCTATCAAGCAGGGCACACATATTGTGTGATTCTGATATGGCAGAATCTGCTAAGAAATTCCTCCTTCCATCACATCCCTTCTTGAATTTCAACTTACAATGTAAATATGTAGAAAATGCATATTCTAGCTCTGCAGAGATGCCTTTTTTAAAAGAGCATCAAATCCAGTCCCTGTAGCAATAGCTCCATTTGCATACAAGTGGGCTGAGCTGTTCTTCAGAGGGATCTGAAGCCCATTTTCCAAGCAATCAGGGATTTATCATGTTCCTGCTGTGGAATTCTCCATTTTGCTGTAGTCAACAAAGTCACTGGGACTCTGCAAAGCACTGAGGTCCACCCGCACAGAACAGCTTGCGAGACTGGGGCCTGGGCGCAAACAATAGCAGTTTTCTTGGCAAGCTTGAAAGACCTTCTTGTTGGCAGATTGAGGAAGCCCACGCTTCTCCTCCTGCACTGCTGTTGATCAGTATCAGAGAAGAGCATTAATCAAACATGCAATACCATTATTTTTCCAAATTGAGGTCTCAGGTCTGTGACAAGCACTTCTCTTAACACAACATTGCACAAATATTATGCAACCACACTTCAAAACTGCTGCATTGAGAAATTTGAATAATAATGAGCACTTTTTGGAAATACTGCTCCAGTCTTGCCTCTGTCTAGGCAGGGATCATGGGCAGAGTGCTACGTGCTGCATGAGTTAATTTGTCTTTTTATCTGCTTTTGGCTCATAGCTCACTTAGAACTTTGTGAAAAATGACAGAGTGTCAACATCTTGCCATTAATGGGCCATGTGACAGACGCCCAGCACAGCAGGCTGAAGAGAAGCATCTGAGTCCTGCAAACTCTCCTTACTGCTAGATTTACTGATGGATGACAGAGCTCCACGGTGCTGACAAAGATGCTCCTGACCTTACTTCCAGACATGCTAGATGGTTTGCAGTTTACAGCAGTATGTCCAGAACATAAGATACAAAAGCCAAGCATGTTTTTATGGGGGGAAGGCTTGATTTTTAAGTATGCAGAATGGTTCAGAAGTAGTGAAATCTCTAAAGGGACATGTTGTTTTGGAAATGTTTCTGTGACCTACAGAAAGACCAGATCTCTTTTTAAAAAGTGAATCCATAGAATGGTAAATAATCCCCATCTTTTTCCCCATGTACCACCTGTCCTCTACTAGAAACTTTATTATTAACCTGTGACAATACTTAAATTGGCCAGATCCTGTTAAATATTTGGAAAGAGGATGCTTTTATAAAGGGAACTTTGCCAGTGCAACAAAGCACTTCTTATGACATTTCTCACTAACTTCTGTTTGGTTTGGTTGTTAAACATTTTGTGTTTTCTCACACACAGAACAAGCACTCAACTATTTTCAGGCTTTACAAAGGGAACAAAAATTAAGATAACATGTGCTTTCTTTTTCAGCCCGCATTGTCTCTGAGAAGCAAATAAATACAGCCTTCTTGCCTGTGAGGATGAGTATCAGAAAAGTAAAAGTAGGACACACAAAATAAAAGCATCACTGAGTCATAGCTACATACACAGCAAAACCAAAAGCTCATTACAACAACTTAGAGGAGTTGTTCAAGTACAGCCTATGGTGCATTTGCATCAGCGTTTTAGTTCAAGGCAGGAGTTGCTCAAAGATCACTACTTTCCACACAGTGACGCAGCAGCAGAGCACATGAACTAGATTCCTTTGAGGCAAGGTACCCCCAGAGACGCACTCCAAGAGGACATCTAATGTACCCCAGCCACAAATGGGCATTCAAGCAACAGGACCAGGCTAGAGCCAGACAAAAGGAAAATCCTTGAGGAGTACATCATGTGGACACGTGGTCCTCGGCACCATTTCTTGCCACAGATCCACTTCCATTGTTCCTTTCTGAATTCAGCATAACCAATGAGTGCTGAGGAGGTCAGGAAAAAGCTATGGGGTGTGTAAAGCTGTGGTCAGGTCAGGCACAATTTGCCCCTATTCTGCCCATCGGTGGGGTGCAATGATGGCCCATCAGGGTTTATGGTTGTTCCAGCCAAGGAACTGAGGTAACGTCAAATCCCAAATCTCAAGATTGAGGGGCAGAGTTTGGAAACAGAGTAAATGAGCTGTGGTCTTAAGATTAGCTCGTACAAGCATAATGTCTGAGGGGAGCCAATGAGACTCCAAAAGCTATATGGACAAATTGAGTATTTTTGTAGTAAGAGGGAACCTGTGTGAGTATTGCAGCTCTGTGACCTGAAAAGCAGACAGAGAGAGGAGATCTTCAGTTTGGGAAGAAGCCATGATCTGCAGGAGAGAGCTCCGTAAAATCCTCCTCAAGACACTGAGAACACAGAAATGTGGACTTACTGCCTCATGCAGGTAGTGATGTAATACTAGGGAAAGGATGAGTTTCTGTTCCCACAAACATGAGGTGCAGTAAAGGGTGGTGTCTCACCTGTGCTCAAGCCCAGGTAAGACCAGTTCCCACAGCTGTGTCGGATGCCCCATGGTGCTCACATGGTGAGCGTCCAGGCAGGGACTGACTGCAATGCTTCGCCATCCAGCAACACCAACCGACTCTGCCACTGGGGAGCTGGTGCAGGGTCCTTATGGAGCCGAGTGCTGTGGAAAACAGGCTTCCCTCATTAAAACTCACATACCTCGGAGATGCATTTGACCTATGTATCATTAATGATTGCCTTTACAGCCTCATCATTATTGCAGTAGATAATGGGTGGATTTCTGTCCCACGTAGGAGAGCTTTGATCCTAGACAAGCTTGGAGATATGTCTCTCCCAATTTGGAGACCAGACTTTTCTTTTTTAGTATTCCTTCTGTCTTCTATTCCTGCATGTATTTAAATGGTAAGTACTTCTCAGAATGATAGCTAGACACAGAGAAGAGGAAACATCCATAGATTCAGCTTTGCCAGAAAATAATGATTCAAGCTTTAAAATGAAAGGGGTGGGGGTGGGGGGACTAAAATAAATAAAGGCCAGTTCAAATAAATTCTGGATCATACATGTCCAGATGTGGTGGGTTAGGCCTGGCCAGCAGCCAAATGCCCACCCAGCTGCTCACTCACTCTCCCTCCTCAACAGGACAGTGGGAAAAAATGAGATTTAAAAGCTCGTGGGTCGATATAAAGACAGGGAGATCATTTACCTGTTACCATTGTGGGCAAAACAGACTCAGCCTGGCAAGAACTAATTTAATTTATTGCCAATTAAAACAAATTAAAACAGATTTTGGTAACGAAAAACAGCAACAAAAAATGGCCTCAAGGTGCCACCACTGTGGCTGAGGGGCTCAGCTATGCCCTGCTGCGGGTCAGTTGGAGCTGGCTGGCAATGGCTGTGTCTGGCACGGCTGTGTCCGGCATGGGGCAGCCCCGGCCTTCTCCTCACAGAGACCCCTGCCACTGCCAGCACCTACACCCAACACACCATGTAAAACACTGCAGAGCATGAAGACCCCCTTCCAACTGGTTGTAAACAGCACAGGGATAACCAGGCAATAGTTACAAAAAGAAAAAAAGTTAGTGCCATGGCTTTCATTCCAGAATATGCAATTACATATATCATTTCCTAATAACTGGGAACTCAGTACAAATTATCATAGACATCTCTTTTATCCATATTCAAGACTAGATCCTTTGAATGCGATGTTTCCAGATAAAGCTCTATTTTCTGCAAGGATGTAATGTTGGTTTTGGAGATTTCATTCTTGCCTATTAAATCTAAGTATCTTTATATTTTCCACCTGGACACCAGAGCATTTCCATATTTCATAACACAAGATTTAGAAGTTTCATCAAAGCAAATGCACCTGCTCAATGGCTGTAAGACTTTTGTTGTACATAAAGTGTTAGGATCAAAATACTTCTGAAAAAGTCAGGAGAATCCACAAGATATTTTCATTCAGTCTAGGCAGGAAAGAACCTACTTTATGAATAAATATCCTTCAAATAACTCACTCACAGCAGGAGAAGCAAATCTAGGAAAAAAATAAAGGAAATCAGAAACTTAAAAAGAAACTTATTAGCATGCCTCAGAGAAAGAAAAAAACAGTGAGGTCTGACTCAAGCAAAATCAAACTTCACATTAAACAAATTGCACCATTGATTTAGCCCAAAGTCTTGACTTTTCCTGGTAAAAGAACATGACAATAAACTGATCTCGTACATCTGTTAGATTGAGCTTTTCATATAATGCATCAGAAGGTGTTTTTCAGCACATCCCATTCTGACAACATTAATCAGCCAAGCCCCTATCAAGCCAGAAAATTTATAGAATAGAATTGCATGATTATTATTAAACCAGAGGCCCTGACACAGCGAGAGTCTACCTACAGGGACTAAGTGCATGACAAGCTATGTAAGGTGTTTTTCTGGCAGGCTGTGATTTTTTCCAGTACAAATGAAACAAAGAAAAGATCTCTGGAGCCATGGAGGACTGAACCTCAGCTAAAATTAGGGGACTTCAAGCCAGAACTGGAGGCCCTCAAAATACTATTTCACTAACATGAATTGTCAAGGAATCTCTCTGTCAGTTTAAGATACCTTTGCTATATTAAAATCCAATACTGTTACAAATTATGTGCCAAGTAGAAATAAAAAAAAAAAGTAGGCAGAGAAATTATATAAGCTTTGAGATGGGCTGAGTGTGTACCTCTTCACAGTTATGGGACTTTTGAATGCTAAGCCTCTTCTCCAGCTTGCAAGTGTGACCTGATGAACCCTAACCAATTGATAAACCCAAACCAGCGTGAGACACCCATGGGGAGCCAGTCTCCATTTCCAAAGGGCTGCAGAGGTGCAAGGGCAGTGTCACCCAGGCCCACCAGTGAGGGGCGCGGCCACCACGTGCTTCAGGCTGCCTCATGCTGCCCGCTCCTGGGTGCAGCTGGCAGGCTGGACAAACCAAGGGACGATTATTTATTTTGTTCAACAAAATGATCTTTGGGAGCGTAGGAAGTTCTGTTCAAAATTTTGAAATTATTTGAGTACAAACTCTGTTCAAGTATGTTTAGAGGATTTCCAAGAAGTTATCATGAAACACCTCCTTGTAATATTCCCAATGAGGATTACTATGACATATATGTTGGGACAGAGACAGCAATAACCAACTTTGAAAGCTTACTTTTATGTTCCCAAGCTTTTCTAATAAGTGGAAACAACCTACATTTTCAAGTCCACTATCCCTTGAATTTTCGAAAATAGAAAAGTTATAAGTGATTTGAGACCAGGGGCTTTTCAAGGAAGGTTTTCATTTTTTCAGGGCTCCTATCACCTGGTGTTTATGTGATGCCCAAAACTTTGTTATCTTGGGTGGCGTAATATTTGTAGCATACAAATATTACACATGTAAGTTGTTCAGGCAGGTCATTTATAAATAGGTAGGAAAAAAAATTAAGTCTTTCCCAGTGAACTGACATGTCCCTATACTCACTACTTTTAGCTACATTAATGCAATAATTTGGAATACCCCTTCTACCATAGGAAATTCTAGTCTAGTTTAGATCAAGACATCAGCCCTTGACAGGTCAAAGATTTCAATTTACCCAAAATGAAGCCAGTTCCTGCATATTGATTGCTCTCCCTAGCTGTAAATTATCACTGATTACTTTGAGAGCAGAAGTGTTGATAGTTTCCTGCCATTACTGACCTAACTGAAATTAAGTCTATAGTTTAATTTTGTATTTATAGCAACTAAAATATGGCTGGAGTGCCTTAGTGTTTCAAAGTTGTTGTTTTCTTTTGCTTTAAAGAAAACCCTGCAAAACAAAAAATACCAATGTCAAATTCATTTTTAGTCAAAAATAAGTTCTGGAGGACTGATAATCCCTTAATATATACATATAGAATTCATGTCAGTGATCTTAATTCTCAATGCTTAAGAATTCAGTATTCCTCCATATGCGAGGCTTAAGCACCTTCATGTAGCATGGTGTGGTGAGGGGGAGGAGGAGGATTTTGGAAGGATTCAGCTTGGGATCCATACTGAAATATCAGCCCCCAGCCCCTGCTTGTCCAGAGAAGCTCAGGACATGCAGTAACACAAAATCCATGTTCTGCCTGGACAAACTCCCTCAGACTATTTCCTTCCAGACAGATTTCCACATCCTCTCAACCACAAGATACCAGTCCCCTGTTGGGCTGCTCCTCAGAGAAGCCAAGCACTGACCTGGCACAAATCCTAACCTGTAGGGATTTCTCTAATAAAGAACTGGAGCATCTTAATGGGGTAAAGAGAGGGAGGATTGTGCAGTTATAGCTCGTGTTCAGTTGACTGAATGAGTACAAGCCTTCAGTTCCCAGAGCTGTCAATCTGACCTTTTTCACAGATCACTTTTTTCTATCTTAAGAATACACATGTCCATGCTAGACCAAATTGTAGTGTCTCTTCTCAAGTAAAATGGGATCAAATGCATCAGTAGACTGAGCCAGAAATAGACTTTGTTACCCTTTTCATTTGATTTCAAAGTGTGTATGGAAAAAACAGAAATAGAGGCAAGAACAAATAGCTGAAAACTCAAACTCTCTTTTTTGGGATCTTCTGTCGGCAACACCAATGTTCCTAAAGCAGCTCTCATAATCTGACTCCTTCGGAAAAGCAGAGAGCAAAGAGCACAGTCAAACTAAGAATTTTACTAGAGGATCTTTTGCATGGCTGGTGATACTAAGTAATTAAACACATAAAGTAGTAATTTATATTTTCACAATTCTTTCTCCATTCTATAGGAAGAACTAATACTATGTACAGACAGAATCAGTCATCATAGGGAGACTTAGATCTCTACATACGAATGAATAACCATTGCTGTCCGATATTGAAAAATGAACTAACATCTCAGAAGGGGACCTTTGCAGCACAATCACATAGAAAAGTCTATGCATAACAGAGGAGGATACAAAAAACACTTCATTATCATTTCTAGGGAAAATATTTTTTAAAATCTTAAAATCTGCTTTCTTAATTCTATAAACTAATAAGTGGTGCAAACATGCAAATCTGCAGTGTACCATCTGTTGTTCGCTTTCTTGAGATAGATGATTATGCCATCCTCCTGAGACGTAATGAATAATGAAGTTGCATAGTGTTGCTTTATATTGTTTGTGAGGTCATAGCTGAGGCCCACTTTTCTATGTGAGAAGCAAAACTGTAGCCACAGCAGCAAATTCCTGGACAAGGTTTAGATTCAACAGTACTAACTCATTTGAAGCTCATTGTATCCATTTGCTTTTTTTACATTCTGCTGGTTGTAAAAAAGAGCAAAAGATGTAACCAGGTTGATCGAAGTGAGGAAAATTCACTTGCACCCTTTGAAATAAATTTAAGAAAGAGGTTCTTTTTCATTTGACTGCTTATTTACAGTGTGATTTTTTTAAAGAATTTGACTTTATAGAAATCCAGGCCTCATCTAGCCTGAAGAAAAAAGGTGCTCGGGGGATTGTGAGAAGGGGGAGCTCCATCACGAGTACCAGAGAGCTCAATCTCAGAGCTGCTGACAATAATGAAAGTACTCCCTTGGCCTCCTGTGAGCCTAAGGTCAGGAGCTGAAAGTAGAGTAACAAGGAGGGGAAAGGAGGTTTTGACAGACAGTTTAAATAATCTTGGATTTTTTGCCATGCAAAGTTTAATTCTGCAAATGAATGTGCAGTGTGGAGAACTACACAGTAAAGTGAATGGTGAAAATAGGGAATGTGGGTTTTTTTCCTCCAGTAAAGGAGAAATATTAGTAGTTTGAGGGCTTTGGTCATATCACATTTGTAGCCTTTTGAAGTGTGCTGAGCTCAAGCTGTAATCATAAGCGGGGTCAGCTGATTTCGATGAGTAGTGCTCAGTACAGTCAATACAGTCGTATTTGTTTATACCTCCTGGAGGTCTGGACCGTTACCTGTTTGTCATTGAAAGAGGTTTGGGTTAGCAGATAGCAACTGCTGACTAGAAAAAGATTATTGATAATAACTACTCAGAGCAATGCTCATGGCCTAAAGCAGGAAGAACAGCAAGCTGCAGCAGAAAACTTTCATCTGACCAAAATGAGCATTCAGCAAGACACTCTACTAACCATATCCATTTATTCTTAATAGTTTTAAACTAAAATAACTCTTCAAAGTATAACGACTGGAAATATGCAGTAGAAATTTCTTCATTAGGGAAGCATTTTTTCCTCTGTTAGATTACCTTCAAGCGGATGAGTAACTTGTGCTTGCGCCTATTCCAGCCCTTAAAGGTCTAGCTAACGTTTTTTTTCCCCCAGAAAAGAAAGCATTCTAATGCAGCACTTGCTTCTTAGGCATGACAAATTCAGCCTAAAACTGTAGAAATGTTAATCATAAGACACTACCAAAGAAAAGCAACCAAAAATGTCTAGTCTTCCCATCAAATTTGGAGTCAAAATCATTGCACTCCCTCCTGGAACTCCCACCTCTAATGGGACAGTTAGGAGAAAACAACATGCAGGGAAAATGCTTTTATCAGTGAAAAATTAGTTTTAATTAATGGAAAGATATTTTTTTCTTCAGACTGCCTTACCAGTCAGAACATTCATATAAAATTGCATCACCAGTGACTTTCATTTATGTTCTTACTGTGGCTGAGTTTGAGTGTTTTTACCTTCTCTCTCAAGTGAGAATTATAGCTGAGATTTTACCCAAGACATTTAAAGGAATTAAGCACTGCATTCCTGTTAGACTGTTGTGTGAATGGCTACATTCTCCAGGTAGCTCTGAAAGTCCCATCAGTTGCTGTTGACTGTACCGTCATACTGCTGGAGCCTCAGAAGAGGGCATCTCTTGATGGTCATGCATTATTAGCACAAAGCTTGAATACTCAGGTATACCTCTGTGTCTGTGCTTGTCCCAATTGCTTTTATGCTGTTCTTTTATAGGGCTGATTTTCTGCAGCAAAGGGGAAAATGCCTGTAATGAAACAAAACTTTGTGAAGACGGGTAGCATCTACATTACGCAGACAGGAGCTTCCCTTGGAGACCTTCACATGAATTCTTGCCACAAACAAGACAGGAAACTTGTCACTTGCTCCAGGACTGCCTCACTGGGCACCTGGCATCTCAAAACAAGTTCAGTGCTCAGGTTCAGCAGACTGGATCCCACGCACCATTTCTTTGGTTTAGTTGTTTTCTTTTCCTCTTATTTTGGGCAGCATTGCAGAGAACCCTCTTTAGGGACCAACTTTCCTAAGTTAAGCATGATTTCAGTCATAGGACGCCCTGGGCTCAATGAAACAAAACAAACAGATGTGTCAAGCTTTCGAAGGACTGTAACAGCAGAAACAGAGAGTGATAATGCTGACAAGATCCAGCTTAATCTAAAAATTACTAGTCAACTTTTTCTACTACACAGTACCAAATTAATTTTTCTCAAAGTCTAGTTGCAAAATCTAATTCTTAAAGTTATCTGTTTTATTTCTTAGATCCAAAAATTATGCATCTGAGGAAGAGGAAACCATTATCTTTAGGGCATGTCTTCATGTATTCTTTTGCCCAAAATTGACACTTTGCCTAGCACAGCGTACATGCCAGTTTAAATCACAATGTTTAGGGGTAAGATCCTTCTTTTAGCTTTTGCTCTGTTCAATGCCCAACAAAATTAAGTCAATTATTTTTAAGTGTTTCCTAAGTGCAAGTAATTAAGTAAAGAAAACACAGGGCTTGAACATACCAGCTAACCCAAACTTCATTTTGGCATTCGTTCTGGTTGTATTGTTCACTTCGGAGGCCATACATTTTGGTGCTTAAACATGTTTACCATAGGTGCACCTCCAAGGAGGCTTCTGTGAAGGAAGCCCTTGGAGCACACCAGCGGCTAGTGGCAGTGCTGGCAGAGCCCAAGGGTTGTCAGTCCAAACAGGTACAAGACATAATGCTAGTGAAAATCATTTGGCACAGGTTTATTAGCACAAAAAGAACATCAAAGTTGGAAAAGGAAATATTATATACTTTGGAAACCCACTCATTTGCATATGTAATCAATTGTTCAGTGGGGCTTGCAAAAGTCTCCGTTTTGAGTGATGGACCCTTGAAATAGCACTAACGAAAACACTTCTGTTCTGTATTTCCTGCGTGTACTTTAATTTCATTTATGAAAATGAAGGCTTGATTGTGTATTTTCCTCTGCCATTTGGTAGCCTGCCATCAAAACTCTAAGTGACATGACACACAATAGATTTATGCACCATGAAGCAGGCACAGTAGGGGTTTGGGGTATTTGTGTTTTATTTCCAGTTAAACAATACACACGGGGCTGTCACACTAACAAGGTATATAATGATTGACTTGCTCAGCCACTCTGAGGCCTTTACTCTGATACAACTAAAATCTCAATAAACAGGAAATTTATATTTGAACAGCTGCTTGTTTTGAAATGCTGTGCTTTATCTGCTTCCTTTTCTGAACAGTACATATGGTTCATTCCTATCTAATTGAAAAAAATATTTCATTTGTTCAAGCTGAGCCATACTTGTACATATTAAAGCTCTTAAAGTGAGATTTTGCCTTGTTCTTTTCACACTTCTTTTTGTTTAACATGTCATTTGGCCTTTTGATATACACGGTTTGCAGACTATCCTTAGCACTGTAACTCTGAGCTCTCTAATGCTGCAACTCTGTTCTATGGGAGGCATCATAGCACAAAACCAACAATACAGCCATCCTGTTGTGCGAAATCCATAGAATAATTTAACCGTCTTGTTACTTATGGGCTCATTAAACAGCAGACTCACAGCCTTGTAATGGTGTCTATGGTTCTTTATCTCATACAACAATCATAAGAAGATAAAGTCTCTGGAAAACAATGTCATCCCTGAAGCTTGATTGTGTGAGTTTCAGGTGCAGAGATGCTGCCTGTAGCCCTCTCCAAACAACTCTAGAACAGATTCAGGGACATGTAAGCTAGGGCTCTCCCACTCGTACTTGATGAATAAACAATCCTCAGTAAAAATTAACATTAAGCAATTATACATCTAAAGTAAGGCAACAAATTCATCTTTCAGCTGTGACGAGGTTTTGATCCAGCTAATTCATTTTTCTCCTCAAATTCTGTGGCATAAAGTCCTACTTCGTAAGTATGAGGTTTTGCACAGTACAATTTTAATTCCTTAGGCAGTAGGGATAGGCTTCTTGCTACTGGATTACACAACAGTTCAGCTGAGTTTGGAAGGCACCAAAGATGCCATTTGTTCTTTATTGAGTGCCTCAGTCCATCTTAAAGTCCATCTTTCCTGGTCTAGAAATGATGAAGGACATCAGCCGTGACAGTTACCATAATCTTTGCAACAGATGGGTTTTGCAACTTCAGCACACGGAGCAGGAGCTAGTGCCTCCACCATGAAAGATTTAACTCAGCCTATACAGGCACTCTGCAGTTTCATTAAATATAAAGAGTGAGTTTCAAAACTTGAAAGTTCTCCTGTCATTTTTCTGTGCCCGCACATTTGAGCTAAACAACAGGGATCTGTGAAAAATGATCACTCAACTACTGAGCATTTGGCAAGTGAGGAGGCACAGGGCAAAATCCTCAGCCATGATAAATCAATACTGCCTGATTTATATTAGCTGAAGTTCTGGCAGTACAAGTCTCTGAGTAAAGCAGCCATGCTAGACAAAGTGAGGAGGCGTGTGCCACTCTTTCACCATAAAATGAGGCCCAGCAGTCAGCTTCTCATCTCCTAAAATCCTTTTGTATGAATCAAAACAGGCTCCTGCACGAAGAGTTCATGTTAGTTTGTCCCTGAGCAGTGATCTCTCTCTTGTATCTTTTAATTTACATAAGAATACATGGGTAATAAATCATTTCTGTCATGTGAGATGTGCAACACTTATTGAAATTCACTGGCAGCAACTGAAGAAAACATACCTGCAACAGGCAACTAGGCTAAGCCTTGTAGGTTAGCTCTTCTGGGTGTAGATGTGTAGATCTGTATCATTCAACATTCAACTAAAAAAGATTGTCCACTGTCTGGTTTTGTACCAACAAAGACTGGAGAGGGACACATGGAAAACATTGAAAAAGGTAGAACTGAGCACACATCATTTCCCCTTTTGAACCTGTGCAGCGTCAGCCCATTGATCTTTTTCATAGCACTGGATATTTCTCTTAAAGGAGGGAATCAGCACAGGTAAAATTCCACTAACAGCAGGAACTTTTTGCATTGAACAGCACTGACCATGCCTGTGGGCTCTTTTTTCCTTACTTAACTGTTTATCTTAATATAATGTTGCTTATATTTTACTTTGATAACAATATGTAAGTGGGTGGTTTAAAGGCAGGGCTTAATATCTTGTTGTCTGTGTTAGCCAGGTGACACATCCTGTGCTGCTTCAGACAGGCCACAGAAAAACAAAGTTCTTGCCCTTAAACACAGTTTACCTCACATGAGCAATCTATAAGCAACCTACAACTATTGCCAAACTAGCAGCAGAAGTCCCTTCACGTTTTGCCAGGAGGACAACGTTCTCATCTTCTCTTACTCTTCTGCAGTTGTTATGTTTTAATGTTTCCCTGTCTTTCAAGGTGGCCAGTGGAGGGAGTTGGCAGCACATTCCCCCTTTCTGTGCTCAAGCTGCCCTTTCAATGCTCCCAGTCCATAACAGAAGTTGTAATATTCAGCAACATTCTGCACTGGCAGCTTTGCCGCCTGAGGGATGAAATTAGGTTTGTTTTGTCTTGCAGTGGAGCATATATTTGTGATCCACAACTCACCTCAAAGGCCATAGCCAAACTAGCAACAGCAGATTTAGGAGCTGCTGTGATTAAATCAGCTGCAAAGACAAAAGAAACCAGAAATGAGCCTGTTGCTTGCCAGAGGAGCAACAAGAAATGATTAGCAGTAGATTCGGATGTCCCAGGGTCTCTGTGTCTATAACCATACTGGTAAATAAAACTGTGACCAAATGCTTGCTCCTTTTGCCTACATTTCTTTTCCCTCAAGCAAGGCAGCCTCATACAGGTGCATCCTCCCCACCTGTGCTCCTGCCCATCCCTCCCTCAGCACCTGCGACTGCCCTCCTCCCATCTCCGCAGCCCTCCTGGTACATGGGGATCACTCCTGTGGGGCTGAGAGGCGATGCAGAGCCCTGCAGGACAGCTGAACATGGGTGAAGGGAGCCCACAGGGATGGCTGGGGTACAGAGCAATGCTACTCGACTGTTTCAGGCTCTGCATCCATATTCACAGAGAACAGCCATGCTGCTTTTTACAGGTATGCTGAAAGCTTTAGCCCACTGAGAGAGGCCCTTCGGGCTTCTGCACTGCTTTTCTTATTATCTGCACAAAAAGCCAAAGCAGAGCTATTTTCTTTCATTATAGCATGGGTAGTAGGGGATGAAAAATAGCCTGGAAGCCTGTACTCAGGTTTGTCAGCTGAATGAAGTATTCACTCTCATCAAAACTCAGAAATACTCAGAATTAGCTTTGGATCCTCACCTTCCCTAAAACACAAACGTGCTGATGTGAGCCTCTAGGTTAAAACTAGGAAAAAACCCTTGCAGAATTCTTCCCAGAGATTTGGGGAAGGAGGGTTCTTTTCTTCTTTTTCTGTGCTTACATTGCCAAAGCTAAGGTCAAGGAAAATTATTTTGCGTGATTGCAGTTTCTTTGGACAGATATATGAAGTCTGATTTGCCTTTCAGTTCTGAACAAATTGTTCCCTATGTTGCTTTCCATTATGAATATCTTGGGATGTTTGTTTGGTTTCTCCCCGGCTTGCAAATTAAAGAAATAATATAAAAGGAAAAGTATGCTTACTTGTTTAAGCCATCTTTTAATCAACACAGCACAAAAATTACTTCCCTAGACAATTTAAATAGCAGCATTGCAATTCTTATATACCTTTAGATACTGAATTTAATCAAAAAAAATCTAGTTAATGCAGAAAAATACTCCCAAAATAGGCTTTAATGACTGAGGACTTACCAGAAAAATCTTTGGAAATACACAAATGCAATGAAGCGCATTAGAGTTCAAGAATCACAGTCTTAGGAGAACCACCCAAACTCAGAGTTTGTTCATATACCAATGAATGCTACGTAGTCTTGTCATCTTCAGGGAAAATCAGCCTTCGGGTCCTGCTCTGAATAACATCCCTGTTTAAGAAGGGTGCAGCAACAAACACTCAGATCCCACTGAAGTCAACAGCACTTAAATGATATTGGCCTGTGGGTATGTGACTCAGTGCTTTCCTGAGCAGGTGTGGGCTTCATCTGG
Source organism: Nipponia nippon (assembly GCF_047370975.1). Lineage (NCBI taxonomy): Eukaryota > Metazoa > Chordata > Aves > Pelecaniformes > Threskiornithidae > Nipponia > Nipponia nippon. Next base: position 52,840,033 of record NW_028262290.1, on the reverse strand, counting down.
GCTTAAAAGCATCACCTCACTGAGGGTTTAAATGAACACTGTCAACTTAGTCAGCAGCCGCTGTGAACCAAACCGCAGCATCAGTTTTTAAGAAGAATTCCGTGTTCCTCTATATTCCTCATAAAGGCTAAAGAAATAAAGAAGCGGTGCTTTACTCTTTGCTGATATAAAACCTTCACCTTTATGTTATATGCTGGGACAGCATAAAACATACCTTTCATCCAAGGCCTCCATTGATTCACCTTCAAAAATTCTTAGTTCCATAATTATTAATTTTCCTTGTTACTTTAATATTTGTGCCCTGTTGAACTCCAAATGTCTAAATCAATACGTTTTTATCTTTTAAGCAGCTGACAGAACAGGCATGTATGGGAGCAAAGGTCCTGCCACTACAACTAGTCTCTGCATGCCAAGGTAACTGCTGGACTCTTACATTACTGGTACAGTGACTAAAACGTTTCTAAGCCATCAAACTGATTCAGACATCTTTGAACTGTCCCTATCTAGTAATGAAGTATTATTATTCTACATTACAAATGGGAAGTGAAGCCAAGGGTCCCATCCAACGGGCTTTGAGGCTGGATGTCTCAGTGATTTACTCCAGCCTCCACAGAAAATCAGTGCAGAGCAGGGACTTTCTTACACTCATATTTCTGGCAGGAGTCTAACCCCTTCACATCAACTGCTCAGGGAAGTGAGCAGTATATTTATATTTAGTCCACGCTAATCTACATTTACCTCACAGCCTCCTAACACTGTGAACCTACATATAGTTTAAGAGTCTGTCACAAAGGTTATCTGAAACCTCATTCACTGTGTCGTAGATAAAGCTCTGCTAGCAGATGCAGCTTTGACATAAAGCAGGCAAGAATTTCAGATATGCTTTCCTGAGTGTTTGTAAAAGAGGCTTGAAACTTTGCTACCAGGAGGAAGGAAAGCTTGCAATTGCTTCAGAGTTGCAAATCAGGAGCAATCTCATTACTACTGGTGGCATTGGGCTCATTGGTTTTGGTGGGATGGCAAAGGTACAAAACCAAGGTGAGTCCGGACACAGACCCATCCCTTTCACTAGTAACCCTCAGAAATGGATTGCAATGCAGTTGCAGCTGAGCTCTTTTATGATGCAGTACATACAAGAATATAAAGACGGACAAGCTTTATAGGCTGGAAAAATTACAAGAAGGCTCATGTTCTCAAAAGAATTTGAGAGTTTTAATGTTTTGTCCAGACTGAGACGTCTCCAGAGGTCCAGAGCTCCAGAGAATGATGGGCTCCTGTCTTATGAATCAAAATCTCTATTTTGAAATTCACAGATGGAAGGTCCCAAAATCAAAGTCATTTTCAAATGTCTTGGTCACACTATAACTTCTTGCTCTGTTCTTTCCTTAAGCCTGAGAACTATATCTGGGTTTGTGTGTGTGCATGTACAGATTGGATATAATAGTCAATACCGTATGCTCTAGTCAACATATAACAAGTAATAGTTGCATCGGAACTGTTAGAACAACCTATCCCTTTCTATTTTAGAAATTCTTTTTTTCCTGTATGTAGACAAATGGCCACTTTCCTTCAGGTCATTGCTTGAGGGTCTTTTTTGTACCATGAGGCTATCGATCAATCTGCAGTGATGGTATTGGCCATGCTAAAGCACTTAGCAAGGAGGATCATGTAAAAGTTCCTCTCTTCCAACCTATTCAGATAGAAGAAAAATGAAATATAAATTGAACTTTTTAAGGCTCCATTAAAGGTTTGTCCAAGTTTGAGGAGAAAATTCAGGTCAATTCACCTATCCCTCAAGCATTCCTTAGAGTTCATTAAATTAAAAAAAAAAGAAAAGGCAGTGCAAACTTCTAACAGTTATAAAGGAAAGGATGAAAGCGTCCTTATAAACTAATAAGTGTGTAAAATATCACATAGGGAATCACAGACCCTCTGCTTCTCTTAGCTTGTTTCCTAGAGATGGCTAGCCCTAGCAAATAAATAGAAAAATGGCATTAATCTGTTGTTATATTTTACCCACAAGTCTATTTACTTAATATTTTCTTACTGCAGGAGCTGTAAAATGAAGAAGTTTATGGCTTGTATGAAGCTCAATAAGGATGATGATTCATCTCTAGAACAAATGTTTGGACATAAAAAAAAGGAAGATTCAAGAAATGACGTCTGCCCTAATATAGATCCCTTTGTGAAGAGCACTGTCCCTACCTCCGCCACTGACTGACTCAGCTCACCTTTTCACTGGTGACCAACCAACAGACCACTTATTCCTCTTCTAGATTCTCCTGACACATGTAATGTATAGCGCTGTAAGGCTTCTTCACATTAGTTAATTAAATTTGCCTCAGTCTGCACTCTGGCACTGAGACCTACAGGCACGGACTAGCCCTGTCCGTGCCGTTAAACCCTCCTAGCCTCCAAGAGGCCAAACTGCCTTTTGGGAATTGCTAGCTCCTGAATCACTCCATGAGTTGACTGTGAGCTGTTATTTTCTGTGGGTCACAAGTGTGCCGTTCACGGGCTGTTGCAGCAATAACAATACAGACAATCAGGTGCTTGTGCCCTGGAGCCTTCCCTGGCACCAATTAATTTCCTTGCATAGATGTAGCCATTTGCTCAGCCCAGCTTTCCCCAGGTTCATCAGCTTTTCTTTTTTTTGCATCTCTCAAGAGCCGAAAAGGTTTCCAACAGCTTCCCAACTCTGATTGATCACCTTCATACCAGTAAGGGCAAATCTTTCCTACATGGTAAATAAGAGCATTGTATTTAGGCGTGAACAAGAAGATGACTGGTTTGGGGCCTGAGATCATCACTTATTTGATCTTTTAACAGCTGCAAGAGTTTTAAAGCAAGGCACAGTGAGGGACTGCCAAAAGAAACAGGGTCTGACATTTATGAGCATGGTTCTCACGTATCTCCACCACTGGACAAGGAGAACTAAACCCAGGAGAAGAGAGATCCAGCGGCATGGACATGCTATGGCTATGGCATACACATGACCACAGGAGACCAGTTTACCACCAGTTAACGGTTAGCCCTTGCCAGGTGACCTGCAAAAACTGTCTCTGGGTTTCCCCCTTGCCTGTGTCAAGTACAAAACAAAACACAACAGCTGAATACAGGCAGAAGTTAATGCCTTCTAATTCAGTGGTGGGGAGGACTAAATACTTTCATGAGGTGTGTAAATGCAACTCAGCTGACAAGTGTTAACTCTCTAATCTACAGTAACTCCATCTCTTTGTGTTTCTGCTGACATTCCCTAAGATGAAAAGATATTAAGGGTCTTTTGAGTAAGAACAACATTGAAAAGCAGAAAAAGAGACATCACAGCTCGTGGAGCTGACATCGTGCTTTGAATTCTCATCTACAATCAAGCCAGTTTACAGAGTTTTCTGCCCATGAAGAAAAAGCTAGCAGTACTTTGCATGAGATTTATTTCTCAGTTGCAGTGATACAGCATTATCAAACAATCCTTCCATAAATAAGGATCACATCCACAAGAAGTCTCAACAACTACCCATGAGAAATCTAGAGGAGTAAACATCACAGTAAGGGACTTTAATTAAACCTCTAATATAGCTGAAAGCCAGTTTTGGAAATAAATGTCTGGATTACAAGAACACATTAGATGACTAAGGGAATCCATTCCAATGGAAATGAAATCTTGCGCTTTTAATGGAAAAAAAAAAACCAACTCTTATTTGGAAAATGACAATGACACTTGTGGTACATAAAGTGTCTGGCTTAGCAAGTAATTCGTTGATCTCAGCTACATCATCAGATTGGTAAAGATTCAGAATAAGAATGTGCTTCAGAGTTTCCCAGGATCACAGCAAAAAGTCCTAACCTGCTAAGATACCATGTAGCTCCTACTTCTAGCTAGCTATATGTGCTATATTTCTCATATATATACACATGTATATATATGCGTGAGGTGCTACACATTTGTTATTCTTTGTCTTCTACATGCAGCTCTACAAATAAGAGATACCTATTTCAATGTTGACCTTCATCAACGTTACTTTGGCATTCATAAAAATTCTATTCAGTTTCCTTCAGTACATATTTTCCTATTAATTCACAGTACCTATTAATCTAGGAAGCACTTCATGATTTCTTAGCCATTGACTAATGATTTAAGTTAACACATTGTTCAGTAAGCTTATTTTTAAGTCCTAAGGAGCTTGTTCAGTAAGCTTATTTTTAAGTTCTAAGGAGCTTCTAGATATAAATGAGTGTATCACAGGCTCTGCACTAAGGATATGGCATTCTGGGGAGAATGTTAATGGGACCCCACAGAAAATGACTTTAATGTATTATGTATGGACAAATTGAATTTTTGGAAGGAAACATAAAAAACTAATGAGTAACATTAAGCTTAACATTAAAAAGCAACCATTGTTATCAAGCACTATAAAGGCAACAGCATTATCAGAAGTATCAGAAGTTAGTTACAACTTTATTATGAAAAAAGCTCTATCCCGTTTACAAGTGTTGCAAATTACAAACTTTTTCACTACAATTTTAAACTCTTGTCTCTCTCTTCCCAGCTTTCATAGAATATCTTTCCTCACCTATGTTCTATATCTTCAAGCACCATGTTGACAGCACACCAAATTCCTTTTGCCATAGAACAGCTTTGCTTTCCATTTGACTTGCTGGCCTGGTTTGGAAATTCCTCTCCCTGTCTTGACAAATGAGCATCAATCATCCATCTCCTCAGTTTACCTTGTTCCCATGCCCAGATCACAAACATAGATAACCCTCCTTCTGCTCTTCAGTGTCTCCTGCTGCCCCCTTTCTCTTCCTTCTCATATCACATGCTCATGAAGTTCTCCAGACCTTGCCTCTCTCCACTCTCACTTCTTTTTTCCCTCTCTCCCATTGCAAGGTCTGTCCCCCTGCCCCACAGCACACTCCCACCTCCTGTTTCCTCTGTTCCTCCTCTCCCCAGTCTGGGCAGCACCCTCCATTTTGAATTCATTCCTTTCTCCTCCCTTTCTCCTCCAGTTCTTCAGTTCTGCTACATCCCTAGCCAAAAAAAACCTCTATACTTCTATACTTTAACTGAATCCCATGTTTCCAGAGCTGACAGCTTTTCACCACCTTTGATTCACTTCTTCAGCCATCTTTTCCCTTTCCTTTTCCTCCTCTGTTTCATCCTTCCTAACCATACACTTCTCCTGCTGCACAGAATTTCACCAACTTCTTTTGAATTAAAATTGTCAGATTTTTCACAACTCCTTCCTTTCCTTTTCTTCTCCTTTTGCAGGACAGGTATGACATATAATCTTCATTCTAAGCAGACAAGCATCTCATTAGTTTCTTCCAAGCTTGTCTTTTGATCCAGCTGGCACTCTTTCACTCCCTCTTTATTATTTCTATTTCTCAATTTCCTCAGAATTCTCCACCTTACCATATAAACATCTTTTTAAAAATAGACCATCTTTGACTCCACTCTCCTCTCTACCAGCCATCCCATCCACATTTTTTGTCTGCAAGCGTATTCTGGAGCTCTTCTAATCAAGTGCAGTCTTAAGCCCTCTTTTTCTAACTTCTTTCCTTTGCCCTCCAGTGAAGAAGCCACATTTTTGCCAAAGAAGTCCTTCAAGCGTCATTCCTCTTAAAAGCCAAAACTAACACCATTTGTCACCCTCTTCAACCTGCCTGCAAGACTCTTCCTCTTGGAAAGCTGCTCTCCATGGACTTTGTTTAACTCATCTATGTTTTGATTCTCCTCTTTTCCTCTTTTCCCTCTAACCGCACTTTCAGCATACCTTTCAAACGATTTTCTTCATTCTTCCCTCCAGTTTTCTACAGAAGCTTTCTACACCTGGGCTCTGTCTCTGTTTCTTTTCATGTTGTCTCCAGATAATTCATTTACAGATAATTATACAGATAATCAAGTTCCAGATAATTTCATCTGCAAAATAAATAAATAAAGTACCTGCTCCATGTTTCAGCCATCTGCTTAAGCGTGGCACAGTCAGAGTAGGGCTCTTCATCTTTCCCTCTCACATTTTTTCCTTTTCTCTGTCACTAAGGAAATGCCACTGTCCTTCCTCTTGTCCAGCTCCTCAAGTCCATAGTCTTGGCAGAGCCTTTAGCTTAATCCCCAGTTGATTCTTACTCCCTCTTTTTACTTTACAGTTATAAGTTACACGCTTTTATTCTCATTCATAACCTAAAACACTCCTCCGGGATCTCACCATCTCCCATCTTGACTAACATCATCTTCTACAAATTTGTCAAATATAACATTGCTGCCTATTTCCATTCATAACATTACAGTGAAGAAAACTTTCCTAGCCTTTTGCTCTGAGCATGTGATTTCACTTTTCACAGCCTTCCCCCTCTTCATTCACACCAAACATCAGCTTCTTGTCTTCATTCTTCACAGCTTGTCTCCACAGTATTTATCATCTTTCATATACTCTAAGTGACAGTAACATTTAACACCCATTCCCACAGCACACTTGGCAGGAACAAGCATGCAGGGCCAAAAACAGAAGAGAGGTGAATTAAAATCCCTTGCATGAAGCCAATGGGGTGTGCCCAAGTGCCGACAGAGCCACTTATCCTATCTTTGCTGGTAAGGAAGGGAATTTACTCATCTGTAGCCTGGGGAGCGAAAGAAAGCTTAATTAATGCAAGATAAAGTAGGGAGAGGCATCCCTTCTGAATCAGCCCCTCAGCAGGTGCTAGTGTATGGTGAAGACAGAGTCCAGGAGCCAGCGGCAAAGAGCCACTGGGCTGACATTGGCAGCATTGCTCTGTGTCCAGTTATAAAATATCCATCAGCCCTCAGTAGTATTCCTGAAAAGCTAAAGATGGAAATGACTGAAACTCAAAGATGTGTTGGTAACAGAGAGCTCAGGTACAGGACTCTGCAACGGAGTATGCCAAATAATCTCCAAATACTCAAACATAACAGCTCAGTACCGCTGGCAGGTAAATTTTTCCCAGAATCAGAGCTGAGTCAATGCCTACAACCAAAAGGGTCTTTCTTACAAAAATATTCTACAAAGCCGTTAGCATGTCGGCCTCCTAGTCTTTCTTTTGAACTGTCCTCCTAAAAATATTCACAGAAGGCAGTCACCAGGCATGGACGCATAAGGTAGCTGAAAGAAAAGAGACTCTGTTCATCCCACCCCGTTTGAGCAGAACTGTGCAGTGCACACAGCCTGTCCACTCATTCGTCCCTCCTTACTCAGATCAGTGCTATTCACCTGCCTGCACTTCAATGTCTGCTGCACATTTGGGGAGAATTTAGAGTCCAGTTTTGAAAGCGCCTTCCTCTCATCCTCTAGGTCCAGTCTGAAACTTTTATACCAACAAATGACAGCATTTGAGACTTCAGCTACCTAATCTGTAGATGCATGCAGATAGAAAACTATGAGAGCTAAATACGGTCATTTGACCTTGAAAATTTTCTAGCGTCAATTTCCATTCGTTTGTCCCTTAATAGCAAACTGTCTGGGCATTTGGGTTAAAAAGCCTTATACACAGAAATGGGCATTTTGTCCATATAGAGACTAAATAAACCTCAAAGGTTTGCCCTCCTTAAGTTGTGACGGTAATGTTTTTCATTAACTTTATTTCTTTCTGATATGTATATTTTTACCATATAACAGAATGGACAAAAACTAGGATTGCCCTTATGGTATCCAAAGAGCCATGCTTTTCAAGCAGAGAAGCCCAATCTGTTTCTGTAAGCCCTGTGCCAATCAAGTTGCTTATAAATCCATATTTTTTAAAAAGGAGAAGAAAATGAGCAAATCTCCCTGACTACATCTTCACAGAAAGCTTAGGCCCCTCTCCAGCTTCAAAAGGTACCCTTAACAGGCTTGTATCCTGTAGAGACAGCTCCTAGAAACTCAGGTGCAGCCTGCGGCGCTGGCCAGCTGTGCCCGTGAACAAAGCCAGGCTCCAGGCACTGCAGCTCACGCGGGGTGGATGAGAAAAGCCCCTGCCTTCCCATTTCTCCCGGGTGATAAGTGAAACTGCTTGCAAACAGCAGGACTTCACGCCAGCTGAATCCCCCTTCTACAGCAATATTGCAGACGCTCCTGTTTTCTAAGGTCTTGCTAGTTTGGAACACTATGGTTTTAGTTATCTCTTCTACTTTACAGGGTGACCAGGAAGATTTATCAGCAATTTAGTGTGGAGAGAAAAGGGGCAGGGGCAGTGGGCTGTCAATGTTAGACTATTAGACAAGAACACATCCCCCACGAGCGTCGTGCCTTCAGAAAAAACATGGAGGGCCTCCCTGCAAAGATCATTACAGCAACTGAGTCTGAAGAAATATGCCTCCCTCAGGACTCTTCTTACAGCTGTCAAAGTTATGAGGGCCACACACTGCCATTATTAATGTGGTGTGTTTAATTAGCACATACATGTTGTGTTGTATTTTTTTTTAAATCCTACAAAACTACATGCACCGTACAAACTCCCTGCATTAAAATGACAAAATAAATTGTGTGTTCATTCGGCAGCAAGTTGTGCCAGTAACACACTGCAGAAAAAAGGTTGAAAACGAGAGAGAGAGAGAAAAAAATAAACGGGAAACTAAAATAAAGAGTTACTGAAGGCAGGGAAGGAGTTAATCGGCTTCTTCTTAGGGCACTAAAAATTGAAGGAAGATTTCAAGGCATTAACAGAGCTAGCACTTCTGGAATGTAAAATAGCATTCGTATTACACAGCTCAATACCATGCTAGGAATCGATATTCTCTGAAATGCAGGAGAATTTAAGAAGGTCGTTGCTTTGTGTAATCATGGTCCTTTCGGTAGTGCTTTCCCATGGGATTCCCAGACTGATAGTTTCTTATGGAGGGTTGACAACTTTTCTTCTTAACGAATATGAAGGTTCTCTCAGGTCAATGGCAAGATAATGGGGAAAGGAATATTTCCAGATCCCAGGTTCATTAAAGCCTGAAATCTGTACTGAAGACCGTTGCATAGCTTTCCTCATGTGAGGAGGTCATGCTCAGCCACATCAGCGGAGATGTTCCCACTAACCATCCACCCAGTAAATGCGGAGGTGTTGCAGCATGAGGTTCTTGGCTGGCCTTTCCTTCTTGCCTTGATAGAGCCTGAATTTATTTCCTTAAGGGCATGGTTCAAGGTCTGCTGATAATGCCAGCATTTCTCCAAGGAGTTTCAGCAGGCAGCCAAGTTATCACTGAGGGCCTGATTGTGATTTTATTTATCTGTTTAGATTGGAACTTGCTTTACATTTATTGTCTGCAGTAGCATATGTGACCTCAGAGACCTTTTAAAATTAAGAACACTTTATTAATGTGAAGATGAGCTCCTCGTCTCTTTTCCTTGTTTGTGCAGTTCTTAGCAGAGTGGGGGTTTTGTCCGTGGCTGAGCTCCTAGTTGCTATGGCAATACAAGTAATAAATAAATAGTAAAAATAATACATTGGAATAAAATATTCTGATTTTCTAAGCATGTTCTCTAGAATAGTAATAACAGCACTTCCTACAGTTTAATGTTTCTGAGCAATATTTCCGTACTGGGGTGCCCCAAAACACTTGTTAATGATGTCATGCCTTATACACACTATAAAATGGTAATGCGACTCTACCACATATTGCTGCAGCTTTTTGGCAGTGCTGGTCATGGCTTTGATTCTCTGTCGTCAGAGTGTGCCTGGGAGAAGACAGAGCATCCCAGAGCCAGGCATTTCCAAACTGATGAGTTTGCACATATGAAGGACAAGCAGTAACTTCATGGGCTTCTCTCACTCTACAATACCACAATGTGCAATGTTTCATTCAAACAAAAACCCTTTTACGCTTCTCTGGCTGTGCAAGAAGGCCACAAAATAGCTATAATTTGCATTTATACTCACTTTAAAGAGTATTTTTATTTATCATATAAAGAAAAATTAAGCTCATCCAGTCAAGATACTATTTTGCAACATAAAGCTGTAGATCAGTAGTCATATCTGAAAGTAGTGCAGAATTGAGGCTTCCTGAACAATCTCAAAATTACAAAATTTCTGTTTTTTCTGAGTGTGTACTAATATGCATTTCCATTGTAGATGGACATAAGAGTTCTAGAAATTGAAATCATGCAGAAAAATAGCAGATTTTTTCCTGTTTTGCAGGAAAAATAACCAACACTGGTGAAATCTGAAGTGTCTACAGATTTGTTTCTTTATTGAAACAAAATTATATTTACTCCAATAAGAATGATACATAAGTACATACAGAGATAAATAAATATGTGCACATGTGTGTGCATTTACCTCACAGAAACTGCTGCTAGGTATATTTATGAAATAAGGAAGTAAAAACCTTCATTCTTGAACAGGGACTAGTATACCTGATAATATCTAACAACTCTGCTGGTCATTGAAATGCTTAAGGATATTTTTGCCTGTTGACACATTTCTAAAATAGGTGAAAAATTAAATGTTAAAAATAGAAAGTATAAACATTACTGGCTTGCAAACAACAAGGAAGGTTAAATTCACAGGACTCAGAGAGACAGTACAAAGACCAGATGATACTGTGCAGATATAAAAGCAGCTTGTATTTCTAAAGACAAACCTTGAAAAATGAAGTCAATAACTCTATGCATCTTCATTGCAATATCTTTAACTACATAGGACTAAGGACCAGCAGTAACACAGCCAATAGCATATGGGAATTGCAGTTGCTTACTACTGCAAACTTTAAAATAAAGTGACTTCTTCTGAAATGGTTATTAGTTACAGAAAGCATTTCTGAAGAATTAAAGTACAGCAGTAACAATATAATAATAAATAGCTTTTTTTCAGCCTTCTCCCAGGTTTCTTTCATTTCTCATAGAAGGCCTCAGCAGGGAAAAATGGGAAATTAAAAAAAAAAAACCAAACAAACATATTTCTCCTACCTTTTTCCAAATCCTCTGGTTACAGGAGACTATCCTTTTACTCACTTCTTCATATAAGTAGAGTGTAATATGACTTTACAACCTAAGAAACATCCTTTGAAAGAAGACATTACATGGAAGAAAAGTTAACTTGTGGTTCAACCACAAGAAAAGTGACATTCTGCTCTTCTGCTCCTTCCGGGACAGCAGGTTATTAAAGATTGCTCTGACTTTTTTATGGGAAAGCAAGTGGTCAAACATGCAATGGGGGGGAGCAGTAGGATGTGACCCCCCATTTCCCCAGCTCACAGCTTAATCACTGGCTTCTGCCTGATGCGGAGTCCTGCAGGGGTGACATCCCTCCTAAGCATGCCTAGCAGATGACATCCTGAACAGTCAGTAGGTGAGGGAACATCTGGTTTGTGGATCCTGCCAAACAGCCAAACGTTTGGTTATGTCAGGACTTTAGACAAGCAAGTGGATGCCTGCCCGCAGAAAACTGATGTATGTTACCAGGACAAAGAGAGACACCAGTGAACTTCAAACATCTGTACTGCTGGCTGGAAGGTACAGGAACACAGTGCTGTCTCAGGCACCAAGCCATCTCTTCTTCCTGGTGGCTCCAGCCTTCAATGTCAAACCCTAGGATACACCTACCAGCAACCTACAACGCAAATTTATCATGACAAGCACAATGATCCAGGAGCAACAGCTGCCCACCAACTTGTCCCTGCATTCACTCAGATCAAGGAGACAAGTTGCTTGCTAACAGAAAACCTGTGTCAATTATACTTATTAAGCCTAAAAATCAAGATCTAAAATAGGATCTGCACAGTCTGTGCAGAGTTAGAATAATCGATACAAGTGGGTTCTACATAGCTTTATATAGAGCATAGCCTGAATTGTAAGGCTGTTTGGTTACTCTTCATCTTTCCTCTTGAGCAGAGCATAGCTTACCAAAGGAACACTCACCCTCCCTCTATACATTTGGCAAAGGCATTGGGCCACTCGCAGCACTGATCTGCCAAGCATGTTTCCAGATTTCCTCCTTTCCCTGCTAAAACTCTTGAGAAAATGTCCCCCAGCTCCTTAAAAAAACAATCTGCTGGCTTTCTGCTAGCTTGGAAACATAACAAAACCCTAGCACCCAGTCTAACCTCAATGTATATGTCACTTTTTATTCATCTGATATGAATTCGACCTTCTTTTCCACCCAGGATTATACATTCATTACAGATGGAAGTCCACTCTGTGGCCAGCTTGGCTTTTCCCATGATGGCTGGTATAAGGTACTCAACAAAGTGATGGATCTGTTGACACAAGACAGTTTGATTTTTGTGTGTCCCTATCAGAATGGACCTCAGTGCTGAAGCACAGCTCCTTGCCAGTCCAAACAATTACCTGAAGTTATCCCTGGCCATGTTGCCTGTGTGCTGGCACCGACAGATTTTGCTGGTCAGGCCGATTCCTCTTTCCCAGAGGTGTCTTCTTATTCTGCAGCACTATTTCCCTTTTTGAGCCACAGGACAGAGCTACTGCTGAATTCACGGAGTCCTGCTCACTTTCACTCATAATCGTTAGAGACTCTTTGCCGTTGAACGTGACCCAGCGACAGTGCAGGTGGTATGTTGTGGAAGCATCGCCAACATGGAATTATTTCTCATCAAAGGGCGAAGGACACAGCCTGTTATTTTTATCTGTCTAAACCCATCTGGACATCTTCAGCTCACCAGATTTTTTTTTCGGATTAAGGCAGCCAGACTCTAACAAACTTCTGCTGGCTTATGTCTTTCACTGCGATGCAGAGCATCTTAATTCCAAGTGGTCAAAAAAAGGCAGCAGCATTTCCCTGCCCCTTTCACATTCCTACGGCAATGAGCCTGGGCTGATTGCTCTGCATGCAGAAAATCATCAAAAGCCAGGGGGAATTCTATACTTGAAAGGGTTTCAGCCACTAAATGGAGCAAGCACTAGCAGGTCTCAGTGAACTTCAAAGGAATAATGGGTGCATAGCGTATCTATGAATAAATGATATAGTACATATGACATTCTTGGGGTATTCTGAATCTTGACAGGTATTTTAGCAGTATCTGTTTTGGCCTAGGTGGTAATGCTATAGTTTCTGTACAACTGGATGGGCATACATATGAAAAAGAGAACTGTTCAAAACAAACAACTCAATTTTTTGACCAAGCTGGTGAAAGTCTCAGACTGGGTGAAAAACTATGTGATTTCTTTAATGTTTCAGTGTAATCACTGCAAGTTCTTAGGCAAGTTGCTGAACCAGCCAAAGCTGGTATTCAAATATATGGCTTTGTATTACAAAAGTATACTGAAACACTGCTTGATTTACTTGCTTGGTTTAGTTGCAAAAAATTCACTCCTAAATTTCAAAAACTCAGACGTTGGAGCAGTATGGAAAGCACAATCAAGTTATCATGCGATGCTTTCTCATGGTGCTTGCTCTAGAGGCATTGTTACAGAAACAGAAATTAGAATGCTCCTGATACATAAAAAGTAGCTGCACTGGGTATAAACACAAAGTGAAATAACTTGTAAGTCATAACAAGAAATTTTAAAAAGCTCTAAATAGTAAACAAGCCAGGAAGAATGGACAGGAAAGAATAGCTCAGATAAGATTTGGGGTTTTCAATGGGCTGTGACTTTTCCATAACCTCCAACAACAGCCAGCATGTATCCTGCCTGGGAATATACAAGAAATGATACTTTGACTAGAGATACTCAGAGTCTTCAGGAGCCGTTATGCATGTAACAATGTCATTTATCAAAAACCAAGTGCATAATTAAAATGGGAAATTCATTGCTAAGTTCATTCAAGTTAAGAATAAAATGTATGTTAAAAGGGACCCACCAAATTGATGGAGGTCCACCTGGTGTGTAAAACTATTATTTAAAAGCAGCTTACAGAATAGCAAGTCCTTAATTTACTGATGGCCAGATGCTCATTTCAGCAACGATGGTCCTTCTGCATGCCCTAATTTGTAAACTTCTTAAACTGTTGGTCACCATCAGAAACACACTGCTAGGCTAGCCTTTGGCCTGGTCCATATGGATGCTCTTAAATTCTTGCCATTAATGCTGAGCAGGAAACTAGTCAGTCCATGTTTCTCACAACTCAGATGTGGAGGAACCAAGTTCTTCCCCTTTGGTGCCTTCGCAAGGTCTCTGCACGGTGGGTACAGCATAGCCTGGACACCCTCTGCTCCTGCCTCGCACTCCCAGGTTGTGCCTGCCTGGTCCCCACGCAGGTGCATGGGCAAGGCTTTCATTGCCATTTAAAGGCTATTTTTCCACCTGGCATCTACCTATAGCAGGGGAACCTAACAAACTCCCTCTGGTTTGTGTCTTCACTGTGATACCAAGCATCCTAATTCCAGGCAGGAGTACTTTACTGCAGAGTCAGAGGACACATTATACCCCTTTTATCAGTACACAACCCCAGTCATATGTATGCCCACAGGAAGAAACGTTTCCCATGCAGAGAATGACTCAGACTAGGTCAAAGCAGAGATATAAGGACAGTGGAGAAAAGTGAACAGTAACTGCAGTTTATAAAAGGTGGCATTTATCTTACCAGAGTGACAGCTGCTCACTGTGAAGTTACAAGGAAGTATTGTGATATTCTGACTCTGAAGCCCACCCTTTAGGAAGCACTGTTCTGGAATATGAAAAGATTGCACATGCTGAAAAAGTCATCTTTAATAAGACAGGGTCAGATTGAGATGAAGCTCACTCACATTGAGTGGCATTTTCCTTCTGCTTGTGGTCCCATTGACATTCACACCGTCATTATTGGTAAAATAAGGCTGAATAAAGCATTGACCAACAGTGACTGCAGTTGTAGTAATTGATAATTAATAGATTTCAGTATTTTTATTTTCTCTGAATGTCCAGCTCTACTGGACAGTAACAACAGTATGGGGTTCCCCTGTTAGGACTCCTATAATGACCAGGTTATCCAATTGATTCTACGTCCCGTCCCACGGTACCTCCAGCTGTGTCAGGGCTCAGGAGTGTGAGCTGCAACAACTATCAGGCATGAAGTTGACTCTATGTTTATAAGATTAAACAATGACTAAGCTTAGCAAAAAGCATAAACAGTGGTGTAATAAGGCTGTTGTTGCAGTATAACTAGAATGAAATGAAAGTGTTATAAAACATAACTGTATTTTATTATGGCAAAGTCAAATGCAATCAGAAAACTGCTTCCTTTCAGTATAAATGTCCCACCTGTCTGCATACAGCATGCTACACAAAGTCCCCAGTTTAATCACCTCTTAGCTGTGTCATGACTCTTCCATGATGCAAAATGCAGCAATGCACCCAGCCAGCTAGGGAAACCAGAAATCATTAAATTAGCATAGTCTTAAAGAGTCTGGTTGGCTCTTCCTTAGTTTTTGTGTATTTGCTGGCCCAGGGGAATAATAGATAAAATCTATAGAAGCTGTACAAAAGCAGGTTAACCATTCAATTTGTATCAGAGACGGGCTGTGTCTTGTAATACCTATCTGTCAGACTGTGCTGGAGAGAGAGGCCACAAGAGTGGGGAGGAACATGCGAGGCTCTAACTCATGTTGCACGAGAAGAGCATCCTAGGCCTGGCACAGAGGAGATGGGCTCATAACCCACTGGGAATGGCCCGGCCACAGCCCACTTATGGAGAAAGGGCACCCGTCTTCCCTCATTCTGGCAGTCAGTTTGTTTTCAGAGGCACCTCTTGGAGGAGGAATGAGCTGGATTTCGTGCAGGCTATGGTGCCCCGTAACCTGCATGATTCCATTGGTCTGTCAGGAAAGTCATTGACCTGCAGAAAGTTTTGGGAAGAAAGAGAGCTGAAGAGAATGACTATGTGTAGCTTTATAGCGGGCAGGTAGGAACAGAGGTTGGGCTGGGTGGGCTGGGTTGGGCTGGTCTCACTCGCCTTCATCTGGCTTGTTTCCTTGCAGCTGGGGAACACCTCTTTGCTCAGGTATGACTTGAACAGACCTCACATTTTTCATTTATGCTTTTTAATCTCAGCTCTTCTGAAACAGAGATGCCACAAGGTAATAGTTGCGAAGTCATCAGGTAACCTAATTTTAAAAACTCGGATCAGCTCATTAAATTAAATTCACTGATTTACCATACAAGACCAGAGAACCAAGGATACATAAAAAATCAAGTAGGAAAAGAAAAGAAATTATGAAGAAAGTTTCTTTTTTTTTTTTTCTGAAGCACTGAGAATATTTGAGAAAAATAGAGATGTAAAGGGAAAAACTTGGAGCCAGAAGATCCAAACGTCCCCTTGATTCTAAACTTAGCTCAGCCACTGGCCCACCGTGCGGATGACTCACTGCACTTCCTTGAACTTAAATCATTCCTCTTACAAAACTTGTTAAAGAAAGACGTCAGTGTAAATTAAATGTTGTGTCTAAGTTTAGCTATGGCCAATACATAAATATTGGAACTTTAACGTGTTATCCTTTTTGTCTGATTCAGAAATATGTGTATATACATGCACATATGCATATAAACACATAGCAAGGGAGAAAAAGATTTCTCTGCACTATTTTTACAGATTAATTTACATATATTGTTATTTTCCTGGTGACATAAGAGCTCACAACTGATTAAAAGTTTAACCATTTTCAGAGCAGCCTGATTCCCACACCACCCAAGCATTCTTCGTTCTCTCAAACTGTCAGGGAAGTTTCAATCCCATCCAAGTGGTGGGAGCTGAGAGAGTACACGTTCGGCATATAACATACATGATGGCTGATTTCTTGTGACACTAATCTTCACTCCTGAGGGAAAGGCAGTCATTTATTCATCACTCTACCACTCAAAAGTAACCATTCTTCTCACCATGGAGATAAATGTCAAAACAGAGATCAGCCATAGGCTGAGTCTAATCTAATCTGTCCAAAATGAATATATATTTAGATCTGTTGTCAAATCTTGAGTGGTAAACCCTTTAGCCTGGGCAACTATTCTCTCAGTCTGCCCTCTCCACCTATAAATATGCATAGAACATTGGATAGACACTATCAGAGGACCATATTAACCCTACAAAAACAGGCAGGATATGAGGCTGCCCAACCTTTCTGATATGACCAAAGAGTCAGAGGACAAAGCTCAAGACTTTCAGAAATGTGTAACAGAGAGGCAAAAAATAGGTAATTTTTGTTAAAATGTCTCTACCCTTTAACACCTGTCAGAAATCAGTGGGCCCTTCATTCTCAAGTGGTTGATCCAGCAAATGAGAAAAACAGGCTCCACCCTGGATGCCTGTTTTGAGGGATCTCTGGAAGATGGCAACTGGAATTCCCTTTCTTGTAAAACTGTTCATTCTCAACGCCCCTCTCCTTTCTCCATTTCCATGTTGGGGATGTCAGCTGCAAGGTGTTTGTTTGTGCTAGATCCTTTCCCATCCAATTATACCTACGCAGTTCCTCATA
Organism: Nipponia nippon; assembly: GCF_047370975.1. Classification (NCBI taxonomy): domain Eukaryota; kingdom Metazoa; phylum Chordata; class Aves; order Pelecaniformes; family Threskiornithidae; genus Nipponia; species Nipponia nippon. The sequence goes on along the minus strand of NW_028262290.1, from coordinate 52,822,710 downwards.
TCCTGATATTGAGATGCTGGAAGACACCACAGAAGAACCAGAAGTGACTGACATTTTTCTGTCCAACTTCTCTACTTCATACTGCCATAAACGTCCATGAGGTTCTTTTTCAAGTGGAATATCAGAAACTCATCTCAGAGTCTGAAGAGAAAGAGGTCTTCTTTCTGTGATCCACATAAAGAAATTATACTGTTTCAGAGATCAATACATCTATCTATCTTAGATATTTCATTATTGAAGTTGTAAAACAAGCACTCTTGTATAAATGGCAAATACAGGATGCTCGTCTCCACTGCTTGTAAAATGGCATATTTCTGGTTCTTAAATATCCTTGTTCAAAACTAAATCCCATTTTGAGGCTTGGATAAACCCTATCAACAGCCAGTTAACTAACTATTGCAAAAGATGCATTAGGTTTTACACTTATTCTGCCTTAGCAGTTCATCCACATTAACTCTATTGCATCATGTACTACTTCTCTTCTCTGTGGATTCCAGATAAGTAACTGAGCCATGGTCAGTTTTAGCATAAAGCACTTCCAAACTTATCATGTGGGTTTAGAGTGAACGGGCCCTCTGCTACACCAGCATGGGATTGCTTCTAGGAACCCAAGTGCAAAAGAAAGACATTTGGCCAGCAGCCTGCTACAAGTCACTCTGACTTGCCCTGTCCCAGAATTTGCACTTACACTGGGCCAAATCCTTCTCTGGCATTATTACACAGATCTGCACCAGAGCTGGGTTGGGCCCATGTGTCACAACGTACAAATACACGAATGGCATTGCTGGAATGGGTCTACTCTTTCTAAAGGTGACAGGAATGGGTGGCAGATGACAGCTGAGATGACAAAACACGGTAGTTGTGCAGGAAAAAAATTAACATCTCCCAGAGTGAGCTCAGTAAGGTAAACTCTCTTGAAAAAGTGCTTTAACACAACTTTAAACTAAGTAGTACAAAATAGGAACCAGGAATGATGATGTCACTTCCAGGCCATGTGCTTCTGTGCATGTGAAGTAATCATCCAGAAAAGAAGCTATGTGTAGGAAAGGATTATGAAGAGATCATGATCTCCCAGCATGATGACATGGCCAAGAGAGCAAATGAGACCCTTGTTAGCAATGAGCAGCACCTGAGAAAGAAGAGGAAAGTTACTGCTTTTTTGCCGCATCCTCAAGGTGGTCATTGCTGGGTACTGTAACCATTTCTAGTCTCAACACTTCAGTAAGGATGTTAATAAATACAAATGCTTCAGAAACAATGCCATCTGTGGAAAACCGCCCTCATGGTGAGCGCTTCAAGCTCAACCTTGCTACCACAAAGACGGGGCATAGAGGAGAGTAAATCTCTACCTAAGACTACCTACAAGGAGAGGAAAATCTACAGGCACTAGACATTCTTCAGCAGGCTACAAATCTCTTGGACTCCAAAATGAGACAAACTGACACAAGGAACGGAGTGCTAAACTGCCACATTTAGAACAACTTATCCAGCAAATTTGCCATTCCTGCAAGTCTCGCAATCAATACTGCTGTCATACACAATAGCTCACTCAGAAATTTAATGCTAAATGAAGGACTCCATGAAATCCTATGCCCTATATTATCTAAGATAGAGTAGATGATCATAAGAGTCCCCTCGGGTCTTAAAAATCTATGAGTGTAGTTAAGAGGACATGTACTTCTAGAGGCTAAGCATGAGGTCCTTAAAATTTTCAGGGATGTGTTTCCCTGAAGGTTTTTCCTGAAGAAAGACTAAATGATTTATCCTAGAACTGGAAATAAAGCTGCAAAAGTATCAGGAAACAAGCCCCCAGAATATCAAACTTCCTTCTGATTTTTCTATTTTCCTTAACTCTAGGTGAAAATGTATACAGCCAACAGATGAACTTTGGTTTTTGAAGAAGGCTGAAAGGTTCCGGAGGCACATGGAGAGGAGGTCAGCACCCTCACAAGCACATCTTGTGAAAGGCAGATGCTGGTCACAGCCAGGTTTACACCAGGGCTCTACAGAAATTGGTTCTTTCAGGCTCTTCTCTTTTGATGAGCAATGTAGCTCTGTGACAGATGTCGTGGTGCACCACATTTCTGAGGGCTGGAGCCTGGAGCAGTCTGTCCTGCTCTGTTCAGCCTCCTTTACTAACTAACTGGAGTTTGTTACTTTGACTGAATATCAGGAGGTTTTTACAAATGCGAGGCTCCAAAATCATGTCTTCTCTAGTCATTCTCGTTTCCTCAGACAGCTTTCTCCATTTCTGCTGCTAGTCATATAGCAGCATACAGAACATCAGCAATCCTCTCAAAACTCATGCTTTAAGACTCAATATTGCACATTCTCCAAGTGTATCATTTCAGATGGCAGTTTAAATCACTGGGAATAGAGCTGAGCTTCTTCATGAAATCATATTTGATTTGGTAAAGAGGAATTTCAGTAGAGTGAGGCTAGGACCATCTCTATGTCATTTACAGTAGAATTTCCCTCTTCTGCATATCTTCAACAAGTGCCAGGACTCAATGAAGAAGACCTTATTTTTCAGGTGGACCAATCCCAAGTTTCATCCTCTAGCTACCAATACCAAGAAGGTCCTCAGCTTGGATGTCTTAAGCACATTTTCAGTTTAGAGGGGCAGGAAATGTAGTGTGATTATACGTATGAGCACTGCATAATTACTGAATAAACCTAACAACAGTTTTTTGCTGTATGCTGCCTTTGGGAAACAGTGACTTGATTTTCTTCTGCTATCAGACTGAGAAATCATTGTCTTCTCTCCCTCCCCCCAACAGGTATTTTTTTGCATTCTTCTCTGACCCAGTCTGCGTTTAACCAGCACTTTTATCTTGCCTTGCACTAATTCCTGGCACATACCACTGAGACAACCAGCTTTCTAAGTGCTCTCAGTGTTTTCCAGTTAGTCAGGAAAATGCTGTTGGTGAAACTAGCCTGGAAGGTGAATTTGTGGCAGAGAGGATATGACCAGTCTGTTTCAAATCCTGGACTTACAGTTTTGAAAAATAAATTGCTAGGAAATTGTCATTTAATTCCTGTGCTTTGTTTTGTAATTGTATGATCTTAGAAGGAAATGGAGTTTAGTTTAAACTAAATTGCTGTTACTTTCCAACATGCTTGAGTAAAATCCCTGAGCTACAGTAAAAATAATAACCGTAAGCAGCTATTGCTAAACTAAAGTGAAGATTAAAGGTCAGATAGCCTGACCTCCGCTTCTTGCCGACAAACTACCCTGCCTGTGCTTTTTCGTTGTAGCCACCTATCACCCTGTAAAACCCAAGTAACTCTTTGTTGTGTTGCAGTATCATTTTTTAGGACAGCCCAGTACATTTTTAATCCAAAGAAAGATACTGCCGTTGCCCAAGCCCGGTGATGCCGGGAAGCACATTATCACATACAGCATATTCATTAAAAGCGGATTAGGTGAAGATCTCATCAAACACACCGATTCCGCTTAAAATAAACGGCTTCTAAGCACAGGAATTGTTAGAGGAATGGACGATAGTCACCGACTGGTTTAGTTTGCACATTTTAGAGAGTATTATTGAGCTGGGGTGTGTGGAACTAGGCTCTTTACTTCAGCAGTTCTGTTTAGTTTACTCGAACAGAGGAGTAACCATCGGCAAAAATGTTAGAGGTTATTTGATGATAAAATGTGGAGACTTAAGAAAAAGGTATCCCAGGCATGAAAAGTTAGAACAACGCTGCTTAAAAATGAACTAATTTAAAAAAAAAAAAAAAAGGTAAATGAAATGCAGCTTTCACTGTTAGATTCTAGATTTCTCTCCCCCAAACATTAGACGAAATTGCATTGTTTACAAAAATTTATTAATACAAACTTTACACACTTTATATAACAGTTATCAAAGTCCTAGTTATAGATATCATGTGTGTAATAATACTTTGTTTAAGTTCTTTTTATATTCATTTGCACACAAAATAAGTTCTCCAAGACTAACATCTACCTAAACTATGACTGTATCTCAAATCTGCTGAAATTTTGGTAAGGCTGTTGGCGTTTCTAAAAAAAAAACCATACAAAGGATAATAACCTAGGTGATCACTTCATAATGCTTGCGACTAGCCACTGAACTCTAACGGATAAGGTCATAAATAAAACGTCAAGAGAGCCCTATGTCATTATACCACAGCCGACACAAACACAGCAAACTCTGCCCATTGCCGAAGAACAGAAGAAGTACGACTAAAACGCAAGCCGATGTGTTGCAGCATCGTAGGGCCACTAAATAGCCATCCGTGAACTCGTGGCGATTTACAAGGTGAAGAAGAGAAGGCACGAAAGCTGCAAACTGCGCCCCGCGTCCCTCCGCCGCCCCAGGAGTCCGCACCGCCGGCACGGGCGGGCGGAGCGGCCGGGGCAGCCGGGGCAGGCAGTGCAGGCAGCCCGGGCAGGCAGTGCAGGCAGCCCGGGCAGGCGCTGCCGGCGGTGCAGGCAGCCCGGGCAGGCAGTGCAGGCAGCCCGGGCAGGCGCTGCCGGCGGTGCAGGCAGCCCGGGCAGGCAGTGCAGGCAGCCCGGGCAGGCGCTGCCGGCGGTGCAGGCAGCCCGGGCAGGCGCTGCCGGCGGTGCAGGCAGCCCGGGCAAGCAGTGCCGGCAGCGCCTGCCCCCACCCCGCCCGCTCCTCTCTCTCCTCCCCGGCGGCCGGTGGCTCTGCCCGGCCGGGGAAGGAGGTTTTTACCCGCGAGGGTTTTGGTTTGTTTGGGTTTGGTTGTTTGGGTTTGTTGTTTGGTTTGGTTTGTTTTTTTTTTGGGGGGGGGGGTGTGCTTTCCGGCGTCTTGAGTGCGGGGCTGGTTTTGTGTCTTTGGAAAGACTCCTATAAGGTTTGTGTGGTGAGCTGGAAGGAAGCGGGTACCTACGTGTCCTCCTTCGCCAGCTGCCCGGGCGTGGGGACCGGGCCAGCCCCCGGCCGGCTGCGCTGCTGCCTTACTGTCCCCCGGGCGGAAGGTAAGATAGGAGTCCGTACATAGAGAGATGAGGTGAAAATGGTTTATCTCGTTAGAAACCGGACCACAGGTGAACACTACACATTCTTCTATGACAAAAGTTTGTTTTATGAAATAAATTTTACTAAGCAATAAGCCAGAATGTAGAAAAATACATTTTACCTCCAAACTCAATAAACAAGGAACAAAAACTTTCGTAGTAGTGCATAATTCTTTAGTGGTAGCTACAACAGGGGTTCCTAAACTTGTACAATAAGAGCTTGCATAAAACAGAACAAAGGAGTGAGAGAGCGTTCACAATCTTTTTTTTTTTTTTTCCCCCAAAAGAACATAACCCAAAAAGGTGACTCAGGTGGGTTAAACAGAGCTTGGAAAAGTGCGAAGAGAGGATGAGAGGCGGGAGGGTCTACAAGAAAAAACAATCAAAGAAAAGAGCAACTCCGACCGAAAAATGCAAAGGCGAGAACCCTGCTCGTTATACATGATGAGAAGCATGGACAGCACTGGAGAGTAACACACTGTACTTTGCATCCAGGTCCAGTACCGAGCTGCCCGGGGCAGTTGGGTAGCGGATCGGAGGTGGGATCGCCTCGTCTTCCCTCGACCCTGCGGCCCCGGCCCCGGCCCCGGCCCCGGCCCCGGGGCGCGCCGGGGGCCGCCCCCGCTCACTTCCCCGCTCTTTCCAAACGGGTCCTGTCTCCGCTTTCGCTTTGTTCTGCAACTCTGCCCAGCCAGCCAGAACAGCAGTGCACGGGGCTTAGTACTTACTATCCTTGCTGCTGGTTGGGGATTTAGGGGTTGGGGTTTATGGGTTTGGCTTTTTTTGGTTTTGTTTTGAATTTTCGCTGTTGTTGTTTTAAACTATTTCTCCCTCCAAGAGGCAACAGAGATGCACAATTTGGATCGAGCTGTTGTTTTCACGAGAGAATTATCCTCTAAGCTCATTGTTTGAGGAGACACTAATACAGATACAACTGGAATCAAAGAAAGCAGGAGAAAAAAAAAAATCGAAATCTAGAGGAAAGGGGACGCTGCCCCTTCGGAGAGGGTAGTGGCAAAGGAGCCTGCCTTGAGACTCACCGGGGGAAGAATCTGCTTCACCAATTCTCCCAAATCTTTTTCCTCATAATCCCCTGGGAGCAGGGCATCCTTCTCTATGTACAGTAGCAAATGGTGAAAATTAATGTCTTCGACCCTGTCGTGGATAAAAATACTATCCTTTTAATTTCCGTTACAAAAATAGGAGTAATATTCAAAACAATGATTGTCTTTTTTTTCTATTTATTTTATATAAAAACATAAACAGCTCAGGCGAATTCTTGTTCTTTTGCAGGCTTTATATGAAGAATTGTTCTTTAGTATTCGTAGTAGTATTTATATATATATATTTATATATTATATATAACTTAATGATTGGTCCACAAAGTAGATCTGTGCGTTTCTCTAGTGCTTTTGTACAAAAGAAAAACAATATTATTATCAAAATATTCATTTAATGGCTTTACTTCATACATAAATACATGTTTAGATAACACAGGAGCGGTGATTGTTCAGTCAGTTTGGAAATGACTTTTGTTTTTGTTTAGATTTTTTTGTTGTTGTTGGGTCTCTCTCTCTCTCTCTCTCTCTCTCTCTCTCTCTCTCAGGACTTTGTATACACGGGAGTGGCTGGTTACTCATCGCTACAAATACGCTACTCGGCGTCCTTTGTTTTTAACTCTTTGTTTATACCTTTTCCCCAGGACGGCTGCTAAGTATTTCTTGACAGCCATTTGTTTCCGGTAGCGGCTGTAGCTGTCCGTGAAGATGCCGTCTATGTGCCGCTTGGTCAGCGGTTCCGCCTCGTCCCCCAGGCCGCCGCTGGCACCGCTGCAAGCACCGAGAAGCACAGCTGCATCAGGCGGGGCCGCTCCGCCCCCTTCCGCGCCCCTTCCGCGCCCCTCCGCGCCGCCCCCCGCGCCCTGCGCAGCCCCGCGGCGGCCGCTGTCCCCGGCGCAACACGTTGCGCGGAAGATGCGCGGGGAGACAAAGGCCGCGCCGAAACCCGCTCCCGACGCCGTGCGCGCAAGAGTCGGCAGCGCGAGAGACAATATCTCCCCGCCATGAATTATTCATTGCGGCGGGGAAAGCTGCTCTCCCCGGGGCTTTATTAGCGTGGTACCTTCTGCCGAAGGGCGGCGGGTGGCACCGGGCTCGCCCCTGCCCCGCCGGCGGCGGGGAGCCCCGGGGAGCCCCGGCCGGCGCCCGGGGGTGCGCAGGGGCCGCGGCCGAGTCCCCCCCGCTTCAGCCGAGCCCCGGTCATCGCTTCCGACAGACTGCTCCCCCCCCCCCGCCCCGCCCCGGCCCGGCAGACCGGGGAGGCTGCCCAACTTCTTAATTTTAAATCAGCCGGTTGCAAAAAATTATGGAGATATATAAACATATATATATACACACACATATATACATATATATATGCCACGTATTAAACCAACCAAACCTCCGTGAACGCCTGCGCTGACAGCCGGGCTCACGCTACGCTGGGAGCCGCGGCCGGGGGCGGCTGAGGTTTGGGGAGCCGGGCTCCCCCAGCCCCACCGCCGGCGCAACAATTTCCCAGCGCCGGCCGGGGCAGCTTTGTTCCCTCCAGCCGCGGCCCTTTAAGCGCCTCGGCTCCAGCAGCACCAACGCCCACCGCGGAAAAAAGAGCGAGCCGAACCCCTTACCCGACCCGCTTGGCCATCAGGGAGTGCAGATATTTCCTGGCGGATAACTGGCCCAGGAGTTTCCTGTAGGCTTTGTTGAAGATCCCATCGGCGTGCCTGGGCGGAGGGAAGAGCCCGCGGATGAGCGGCGAGGCCCGGGAGCCGGCTGCGGCGGGGTGCGGAGCCCGGGCGGCGGCGGCGTCCGTCCCTCCCCGCCGGCCAGCGGCAGCTCCCCGCGTCCCCCGGGACCCCTCTTCCCCACCCAGACCCCTCCCCGCCGCACTTGCTCGGCTCGGCGCTGGCCGGGCATTTCTGCTCCGTTTGCGGGAGCATCGCTAGCCCTCCCCGCGGCGGGCGGCTCCCCCGCTCCCTCCCCCGCGCTGCTGGAGGTAAGGCGGCTTTCCCATCTCCTCTAGGCTTTACACGGGGCACCGGGACCCGGGCAGCGTGGTCGTTTGTTTGGGTTCGGGATTGATATACATTTTTGGGGGGTTGCTGTTGGCTTGTTGGGTATTATTGTTATTATTTTCCCCCCATCGGCTCGGCCAGAGCCGTTTTGCTCCCGGCTCGAAATTGACGCCTGAGACGCCGCGGGTCGCAGTCACCTCTTTTCCGGTGGGTAATACAAGGTGTACATCTCGCCTATCATGGAGGACGGATTCGCTATACCGAGGGGCTCGTGGTCGTAGGCGAAGTCCTGCAGGGTGTTCCCGTCCTCGTCGTAGACTTCATCCTCCAGCCTGGCAACGAGAGCAGCAAGGGGAAGGAGTCAGCCGGGCTCCGCGGGGCGCTCCGCTCCGCTCCCCGCCGCCGGCACCCCGCCTGCCTCGGTGTCCACCCCCGCGGCGGAGCCGACCCGGGCGCCCCGGGAGCCCCGTCCGTCTGCCCCCATCCCCTCCCTGCGCCCGCCCGCTCCCCATCCCCGCCCTCCGCCTCCTCTGCGGGGCAGGACTACGGGGGAGGGAACACACCCGCCGTCAAACGTGCTCCGAGAAAAGCCCCAAACATCCCCCGTCCCCCCTCCCGTTCCCCCCGTCCCCCGCCCCGGCCCGACAACCAGCCCCTCTCTGCCTCAGCCACGGCCGGTGCTTCCCGAGAGGAGCGCAGGCACGCACAGGCGTGCAGGCTGCCACACACACGCACACACACGCGTTTGTGTGCCAGGGGCTGGGCGGGAGCCAAGCAGCCTCCCCGGCGGGGACGGGGCGGTGAGCGGCAGCCCCCGGGGCCGGTGGCCGCGCCCCGCTCCTCCCCGCAGCACCCGCCGGGCCGGGCCGGGAGGGGGGGGCTTCGCCTGTTGTTATTTTTCGTTGAATGGCGCTTCTGCCCTTTGAGATCTCGCCAGTTTTGCTCCCCCCCCCCCCAGCCCCCCTCCGCTCTCTGCCTCCCTCTCTGCAGTACGATGTAGGTCATTGTACGTTACAGGCAGCTATTTTTGTCTGTGAGCTTTAGCGGAGGTATTAATAATAGATGCCGCTAAAGTGTTTCACTCCTGCTAATTCAGGCGCTTGAATGAAGAGAGCCGGGCTGCTGCCGGCTAATGGCCCCGCAGGCCACCGAGCCCGCTGCCCTGCAGCCCCTCTGCCCGGGGAGGGGAAGGGGGCTGCTCCGAGCCAGCCCCGACGGGCTCCCGCTTCGTGCAAGGACACCTCGGAGCCCCAAAAAGGACACCCTCCTCGGACAGCCTTGCGCGCCCGGGGTCGCCCCCCGCTCACAGCCGAGCCGCACGGCGCTGTCCCCCGTAGGGCACCCCGGAACAGAGCCAGGCGCCGGTGGGGCAGGACAACAGCACCGAGGCCAAAACTGCCCCCAAGCCAAGCAAGACCGGTCGCCCAAGCGGGCTCCAAGCAGGGTGGGACCAGGCTGCCAGCGGCCGTCCCGGCCCGGGTACCCCGCGCCCCCAGCCACGGCCCAGCACGGAAATCTCGCTTGGGCCGACGCCTCTGGGGGTCCCCCGCTCCTGCCCCAAACACAGCGGGGTCCAAACGCCCCCGCCTCCCAGGTGGAAAGGGACAGCACAGGCACCAGCCTGCGCTGGAGCCCAGCAAGGCAACTCCGAACAGAGACAGACAACCCAACAACCTTCTGCCAGCCGCTTTCCCCCTTGAGAAGGGAGGTCGTACACAGACAGCTAAACAGGGGGAGAGACTGAATCCCCGCCAGCTCCGATGCTGCTACACGAACCATGACAGCTCTCGCATGCTTGCAGCCAACGGCGCGCCCGTGTCCCCTCCCCGCTTCCCCCCGGCCCGGGCAGGAGATGCTCGCCGTTCACCCTGGGCGAGCTGCGGGCAACCGAAAGCGGCCGGGACCCGTGCAGGGCAGGGGGCAGGCGAGGGGAGAGCTGCCGGGCCCCGCCGAGTTGAGGCCGGGACTTCGGCCCGCTCCGCCGAGAGGCAGCAGAGCAGGTGCTCCCCTCCCCGGGGACAAGAGGCCGCGGGTTAACCGAGCCGGGATGCCGGGGAGCGGCCCTGGGGGAAGGCAGCGCTGCAGCCGGGGGGGCTCCCCTCCCTGTCTGACCTCCTCCCGGGGCGGAGCGGGTGGGCACAGCGCCGAAATGCAATGGGTTCGTTTGGTGACTCCCTCCCCCATCCCCTTCTAAGGTCCCCTCCCCGGTAAGATGCCCCTGCCCTTAGCAAAGCCGGGGCAGCGGGGGCCTGAAGGGGTCCCGGCGGAGCCCCCGGGCGGGGGACGGACCTACCTGAGGGCCGGGTACTGAAGTCCGGCCGCAGGTGAGCAGTAGACGCTGCAGTGCATTATTATGCCATAGACCAGGAGTGCTAGGATCGCTTTGCTACACATTGCCACTCTGTGCGGGAGGGAAAGGAAAACCGCTGTCAAAAAAAAAAAAAAAAAAAACGGAAAAAAACCACCCCACGACCCACCAAGCCCCCGGCCGAGCCTGCGGGGGAGGGAGGCAGCGCTGCCCGTGGGGGCAAGCGCCCTGGGCAGCCGGGTGCCGGCGCGGAGAGGCGCGGAGAGGCGCGGAGCGGTGCCCGGCGCAGAGCGCTGCCGCCGCCGCCCGCCCCGTCGGTGCCCGCCCGCCCGCCCGCCCCGGGCGCGCTGCGGGAAGGCCCGGCGAGCCGCCTCGTGTCCTTACCATCAAACTCTAAACACCCGGCACTAAGAGCGTTTGGCTGCGAAACTAAAAGGGCAGGTCTTAAAAAAAAAATAAGAAAAAAAAAAAAGACCCAAAATGGGGGGGGAAATCGAGCTGTCTCCCAAGTTGCGGCCGAAAGGAGTTAAAAGCCTCGTGTCATCGCCTCTCCGATGGGCGACGGACCCGCGGGATGAAGAAGACGCAAAAGCAGCAGTTAGTTGTTTGCTGGTTTTAGGGGAATCCACTCCAAAAAGAAAAAAGAGAGAGAGGAGGAGAAAAAAAGACAAAGGTAAAGGAAAAAAAGTTTGCAGGTAGCGGCACAGATCTGGAGTGGCGTCTGCAAGGGAAGGGAGAAAGAGGGACGGAGCGAGATGTCGCCGGAGAAGGGAGCGCAGGGGAAGCGGGAAGAGAGCGAGGGAGCCCGGGAGGGCGCGGAGGCGGGGAGCCGCGGGCTGGCTGCGTGCGATGTTGTCTTCCCCAGATCTCTCCCCTCACTGAGCGCCTTCAGCCTTCTCCTCTTCTTCTCTTCCTGCTCGGTGGCTCCAAACTTGACCAGCCTTCCGCAGCCTTCCGTCTGATACGCAATTAGCAACAAAATCTTTGCAAACACCCCGCTTCAGCAAGAGCCCTCTTCGTAAACATTTGCCTGCTTGTTACCTTAGAGGACGGGCAATATTGTTTGTTGCCCCCGTGGTGGTGTCCGGATTTTTATTCATGAATCAAATGCCTTTTTTTTTTTTTTTCCTCAGTCACGTAATAATCGGGTATCAGAAAAGACGTCACCACCCCAATTCCTCAAGGAACACAGTTCTGTGTCGTCCTCAAAGATGAGTTTATCAGGAGTCATAAAGCTTCTCATAAACACCAACTCACACTTCCCCCCCCAAAAAAAATTAGAAAAAGAAAAAATCCAAAACCAACAACCAAGGAGCAACACACAGAAAACCCCCACAACCTATCCCGCAAACCGAAAAGCGTGCTCGCCACGGTCAAGTTTTACCTGCCGCGGGAAGGGACCAGGAGGCGAAGGAGGGCGGTTTGGGGTGGGGTGGGGGTCCCCGGACCCGGCGGGCTCCCCCGCGGCTTTGCTCCGCGTCTCTCCGCGGGGCCAGCTCACTCCGCGCCGGAGCCCGGGGCCGCCGCTCGGCGCGGGCTCCCGCGGAGCAGCCCCGGCGCGGAACCCCCGCTTCCACGGAGATGTGGGGATAGGAGTCCCTTTTTTGTTTTTTTTTCCCTGACCCCCCTCTTTTTTTTTCTTTTTCTTTTTTTTTTTTTTTTTTTTTTAAGGATTGTTAGCATCGTTCTCGCTACGCAAGGCTCCCCCCGGGGAAACCAGCAGCGCCGTGACCGCCCCGCGTGTGCCGCAGCCGCGGAGCGCGGGCTCCACGGCTGCCCCCTGGGGAGGGTCCCACGCGTGGCCGCCGCGGCCCGGGGGCTTTCCCCCCCCACCCCCCCGCCCCTTGGCCCGACCCTCTCCCCTCCCCGCCTTGTGCAGAGACAGATGTGCGACGCGCAGCCCTGGGCAGAGCGGGAGGGGAGAGGATCGCCATGAGAAAAAAAGAAAGAAAAAAAGAAAAAACGAAGGGGGGGGGTGTGTGTTTGGAAAGTTGTTTTGCCAGAGGGGCTGGGAGGGAAATCCCTTCTCTGGGGAGTTCCCCGCCGCCGGGATTATTTTCCCCCAAGTGATGCGGCGGGCGACCAGCGCCGGGCGCGGAGCACCGGCGGGCTCCCGGCCGCTGCGATTGCGCTCGTCTCCGCGCTCTCCTCCCTCAGGGGCCGAAAAGCAGCCCTTCATTTCCGAGAATTACCCAAAGAAATCCAGGCTGCAGGAGCCATTACTGCACATTTTAATTATTAGGATCATAAGCAGAGAGTTCAGGAAGCAGCAATAATTTAGTTCTCCTGTTTCCTTTTTGAATGGGTTTGGTGTAACGCGCTTAGACGAGTTATTTCAGCCCAAATCGATTTCTCAAAAACAACGACAACAAAAAAAAACACAGGCCATACAATTACATTCCTGCTATGGTCATTTCAGGTTTCAAGATTTTCCGGAGGTAAAGGAAATTTAAACGTGAATGAATGATTCCCGTAGAAATAGCCACCGACGAGCTGGCGCAGCGCCCGCCGCTCCCCGCGCTCCGCGGCCGCGGAGCGCGGGGAGCGGCGGGCGCTGCGCCAGCGCGGATCTTCCGTGAGCGGAGGGCGCCACCGCGCGGGCAGCAGCGCGCCTGCGGCCGCCACCGCGGAACCGCCGTCGAGGCGGGGGGGGGGGGGGGGCGGGGGGACGGGGACGGGACCGGGGGTGCCCCGTCCCCCGGCTGGGGCGGGCTCGGGAGGGTCCCCGCCGGGCTGTGAAATTCCCGGCTCTGCCTTCCCTCGCTGCCGGGCTCTGGGGGCTGTTGGGTTTTGGGGTGGGGTTTTTTATTTATTTTTTTTGGTTCTTTTGAAACGAGTCTGCGATAGCGGGTGTAAATATGGGCTTTTCTAGAAACAAGCATGGCAGGGATTATGTGGATAACTTCGCTTTGCAGGCTTGAACCACACACTCAGCCGAAAGAACAGGAAAGAAATTATCTTCCCAAAGGGACCAGAATCACGGGCAATACATTTTAAAACTGTTTTCACTTTAGAAAACCTACTTTCCGCTACTTTTTATTTACACCGCCTCTTCTCTCTCCTCCCTCCCCACTCCTCCAGATCTTTACAGAAAGCACCAGGATGCTTGAAATTCTGGGCATCAGCAGCACAGAGATACAGAAGATTCCCATAAAACAGAGCTGAATCTCCAGACCCCACGTAGCGGCCCGGTGCCACCCCGGTGGTACTGCACACACAGAAGCGATGTCAGGATGGTTTGCAAAAAAGACAGCTTCTAAGCTCTCATTTCAGGTGAGTGAGTAACTCACACATGATTCATGCCAATAAAAGTCTCATAGCATCTCAGTCTACTTCACGGGTGTGCGTGTGCAACGTGAATATGCATATGACATGATTGCGATTTAGGCTGAATAAGTAAAGGTTTAAATCTGGTCTCCACGTATAAGTAAATTTCTAGGTAACTCTATCATTTCAAGGCTGAGAGGGATTTAAGGTTTATAATACTTGCCTGTAAGGCAAACTCCTAAGGCAGCATCTGAAAAAAAGTAGGTTTTTTTACTGGCAGAATTCCCTTCATCTTTCTCCTACCAGCTTAAATTAGACCTTTTAATTTACCTGACTATGCTATTTTAAATATCTATTAACTAGAGCATTATAATTCTATGGATATTTCTAGGGGAGCTTACATCCTCTGAGCCTTGTTAAGCCTGAATGGGACTGACTGCTCTAAAACCTACTGCCATAGGGTTAATTCAAAGGAACATATTTCATCCTGTTTCATGATAAGTATCTTTCCCACTCCTCAGAAAACTTCTTTTTTTTTTTGCATATTTATGCATATTTTATAAAAAACATCACGAGTAATCTACCAAACTTTCAGGAACTGTATTGGTCCATAAAGCCAGATGATCTCTCATGCACACTTGTCAGATGTCCAGCCACTCTATCCATATTTTCTCAGTACATCCCACCTTAGCTGCCTATTTTAAAAAGAACCTGGAAGATTGACGGACCTGGAATATGTAATTTTATCATGAAAGGGCACATATTTTTCTGCCAGTATAGAAAAGGATGAATTCTTCTTTCTCAAAAGCAATCCTCCCAACCCAGCTGTCTCTCTCTCTCTCTCTCTCACACACACACACTATGGGTTTATCATCTGTCTTGTTATTATCTCTCCCCAGGCCTCCTTTCTTACCGGGATGGCTTAGGGAACCCATTGCAGACCCACCTGCTGATGAGTACACATCTGCATCAGCTTTATGAATGTAACACCAGCCTTTGACTTTTCTTGGCTTTCCAGCCTCCTCCTCCCTGAGAGCTAGCTCCTAGGAAGGATGGACTTGTCAGAGAGGAGATTAATTCATCCATGAAGTCACTCAGGTGTAGCTGTGGTCATCTGATAGCGGCTTATTAGAGGATAGCCTGACAGAAGAACAGAAGTTATTGAAGCTCAAGCAGGGGAAGCCAGGGCTTGGCGGACATTTCAGCACTTCCAGCTGAGACATGGCACCTGCGGCGGAGGCGAGAAAGCCCCGCTTCCCTCGTTGAGGCTAGATTGCAATTGACTCAGGGACAGAGAGTGCTGAAGCGTCTCATTTACAAAGTTGTTTTTCTTTTATTAAATTGTCCCCTCTTGTGCTTTCTTCTTTAAGTAAAAGCAGCGGTATGTTTAGGTGCGCTGTGGAAAGCACATACATCTGTCTGTTTCCTCGTGTCTGTCGCAGACTGAAGAAGCAAAGCTATAATCCATCCCACGCTCAGGGATGTTCTGGGCAGGAGGTACAAACTATGGAAAAAATAGAGAGCAACAACCAGGGACAGTACTGGGAGTGCAAGTCTCTCAAGACATGAGAGAGGCAAGCCTTGCTTGGTGGCCAGGACCCTTGCCAGCCTCTTCACAGGTGACCACCAAGCATTAGCAAAGTCTTTGTGATGATCTTCCAGATAATTCCTTGCTGCCTTTTATCACCTTAATTATATCTCCAAGCAAACGGTTAAAAAACATTCCTAAGTATATGCACTCTGAGGAAAAGGGCTGGGATTTTCTTTTTTATTTTATTTTCTGAAGTGAGGAGGCAGGACATTATTTCCCAGGGCAGCTGCGTGGGATCACCAGGAGTGCAGTCATCCCGCTCTTGTCTCTGCTTAGAGCTCATGGTGAGAGACAAGACCAGTGGGTTGCCAGTGTCTTGCAGGATTACCCACACAGAGACTCAGTGTTTGATCTTATGTGGTGGGCGTCCTTCTCCCCCTTTTCAGTAAATGAAGCCAGAGATGACTACGACAACAGAGAGGCAAAGGAAGAGTCATTCCCATCCAGGCACGAAAGCAAGAAAAGCACTTTCTAGATGAATGAAAGACCAAACAGTGGACTCGGTTCCACAAGGAGGTACCACCATGCTATGCATGTGACAGATAATTTCCTTGGATGACAAATAGATACATTTATAATCTCCTGGCTTTCACCCAAGTAAATTCATATTCTACAAGAGAAGAAAAAAATTTTCCTTGATGCTTTCTGACAATGGTTCTTTGACCAATCATTTATATATGAAAAGTAGAGAAATAAGTTATGAAAGGCAAACAGCAACAAAAAAATCACCTTTTGAAGATTTAATATTCCAAAGGCCTATTCTACACTAAAGCCAGCAACCTACAAAATGCCACTAAAGATCTTGCTAGTCCGCACGGCAGAATAAAAGCCTTGAGCATTGGCAGCAGGTCTAGGTCTATTCCCACTCTCATTTCCATTTGGTCTGCTGTTCAGGGGAGAGTAAATCCTTAAGCAGATTGAATATACAAAGTTTCGCAGAATGCTGCCAAGCTACAATAATTTATACTGGATAAATAATAGCCACAATATATTTGTGTTCCAGGTTGCTTTAGATGCAGTTGTAACCCAGTGTGAACGGCAAGTACTGGTTTTGTACCCATATGCGACAGAATTTTGGGTACACCTTTAGAAACAGTGGGACTGCCCACATGCCTGTGTCCAGAAATTAAAATCCATCTGTAGTTTTGAGGTATTGCTAATGGCATAGCTAGAGTTATTCATAGTTTAGATTTACCAGAAATAGTTGGAACAAATTAATAATGAATTAGAACATTTCTTATCATCGCAGGAGCAAGAGGGAATAAATAGAATCATCCATATTTTCTTATTACAAAACAGTGTGCGGCCTATTACGAAACACTAATTTGGTGTTGCTTGTGCTGGAAAACTGTCGAAGGGTCCCTGGCTCCTGACAGCGCGGCATAATTCAGCCTGACGGGAACAAGGCTGCGCAGAAGCAGGCCAGGGCGGGCAGGTGAGGACCCTCCCAACAGGGGTGAATCCCAGCCTGCCAGAGCCGGGCGCCGCTCAATAATTCCAATTAACCATGCTAAAGACAACAGAGACGGGTCACACAGAGCCCAGTAAATATCAGTCAGAACCACATATTGTGATGAGAGAATAACGAAGTCTGTCTCATTAAGGAAAAGAGAAGAGACATTTGGTTGGGCGTAGAAGCCAGTCCTCGGTGGCTCATGCACCCTGTGGTGCAGCGTCTGCCTCGTGGGGCTGCAGTCCATGCTGGCCACAGGCAAAATTGTCCTGAGTGTGGGAGCCCTTCATGCAGCTTAGCTTCCTGTTTTGTGCGTAGTGAGTGACAGGGAGAGCTCCTGCATCCCTTGGCGGCGCAGGAGGGCCCCTGCTCGGCCAGATGCATAGCTCCAGAAAGACAAAGGGTGTGGGGTGAGACCGGGGAGCTGGATTTGCTGGCCTCTGCGCCGGGAGTTGACTGGACAGCAGACACTAGGGCCATGAGCCAGGCACGGGGGCCAGGAGCCAGCACACGCTTTTTGGCTGCTGTCGTAACTGGGCTCACAGAAAGCACGGGGACATTTGCACGGTTGCTGTCCCCAGCGAGGCCGTGGGTTGGATTTCTCCATCAGCAGCCTGCACCGACAGCCACTTCTCAGGCTGTGTGAGACCAGGGGGCTATTTTAGCACCCGATTACCTTTAACTGCCGGTTTCTGGGCTTCCCAGGCTCTGAAACATGCCATAATCAAACAGTACGAAATGAGTATCTAACTGCAGGCATGACCCCCTAGGGGATGTTTAAGGGCCAAAGCCTGTAATTATAAGGCAGCATCACCGTTTTTAAACATTTTTTTATTCATTTAATTTCAATAAAGTACTTGGGTCTACTTAGCCTAACGGGAAATGGGTGATTCTTAGTTTTTATATTTAAAGATAGCACAAAGAATTTTTTGTGTACGGCCTTATGGCCTGATCCATCTCTATCCTCTAATAAAATGTATTTCTGTAACAGCTGAGGCAATTAATCACTTAAACAGAATTGGATTACAATCTCCATTACCTGAAAATCTTTAAAGTCAGGCTTGCTGTCTTTCTAAAAGATCCCAAGCTATTGAGCCATTCTTTGCCCTGCTTTATGCAAAGGTCAGACTGGATGTTCGTAATGACCTCTTGTAATGTCAAAAATCGGTCTCTGACCCTTGTAATGCTACAGGAAAGACACTCACTGATTTCAGACAGAACTACACTAGATTTATTGACCTTTCTCATTAGGAATGAAGATTGTCTGCAGAAATTCCGATGTGATTTCAGAACTCCAAGTACGTGTCTATTGAGCTCATTATGTAAATATTGCTGCCCTTGGTCCTTTTTGCATTTCACAGGAGTTTACAGAGCTCAACACAACCAGAAATTGCTAGGACATTCCAAGACTGAACCTTCTCTTTTGACCCCCGAATCTGTGTTGAATCTCCAGAAGTAACTGGATTGGTCAAGAGTAACAATAAAATAATAAACTACGATACTCTGTGGATATGTTTAAAACCCTGAAACTTCAATATGGTATTTTTCATTGTAGTGAAATGCCCTTTCCTGGGGCTTTCTTGCTACCAAGTGCAAGTATATTATTGACATTGCGTATGGGTTTTCAGAAAACAGTAGTTAATTGCATACAATTTGGGGCGATTCTCTGACATATTTTACTGTACAGCAAAACCAGTTTTCTTCTAAGTCTCAGCAACACTTCAGATTGTTCTAAAATGTATATATTGGTTTTGGTTTAACTATCCAAAATGAATGTTTTACCATTGGATAAAGAACTTGAGTTAGCTTCTCTGTTTTAAAATCTGAGGGTGACAAGAATTTGCTCTGAAACACAACAGACAAGAAGTATGAGCAAGGAATTCTAGAAATAACATTACCTTATTATCTAATGCTCACAGTTAAAGGTGGTTTGGCTTTTGGGTTTTGGTTGTGTTCTTATTTTTTTTTTAATAAGGACTCCACAGGGAGACACCTTTATATGTTTCATTCACCTCTCTGGGAAAAAAAAAATGTTTTAATCACATTCAAAAGAAAACCATTGTCAGGAACATTATTTTTTCAAACCTCTCTTCTATGGAAAGTAAACAACTCTGTTTTGAATGTATCTCCTGACCTTATCTCCTCAGATCAGTTCTACCAGTTCTGTTCTGAGCCAGGGATTGCTTCTGATGTACTGTTCGTTTCCACATATCCTCTCTTTCTTTCCTCCCATTCCTAATGTAGAATATTTTAATGTAATTATCCCAAAGCCTGAACTACAAGGTAAATAATGGAATATGGGTATAAAGTTCTGTTTATGAAAGGGGCAAATATTTGTTCAGTACTGAGAAAATTATGCTAAAAGCACCACGTCATAGATTTAGGAAAAAAACTTAACTTTATTCCTAGATGAAAGATGAGTTGCATGTGGTCTGCTGATGATATGCCCATACTTATTGTGGGTTTTCATATTTATAAAGTATGCTACAACTGTGTAATAACTTTCATCCAAAAGCATTACTACTAATCTCACAATGCTCTTATAAAGCATATATTTATTAATATATTACATTTATTTTACCCAGTACAGTATGAAATACAGCAAATTCAGTGACTTCCTCAGGAGCACTGAAAACAGAATAGCTCTAAAATAAATACCTGATCCCACTGATGTCAAATGCAAAGATCCTAATGACTTTAGTGGGGTCAGACGATCACTTTTGCTAATCTGACTCCAATTTTTTGCCAGTGGTGGAGGTTTACTACTCAGGAGTAACACCTCCCGTGCCTCCAAACACTCAATGCCATTAATCTATGAAGTAAATATCTGCTGATGAGTTCTGTCATGGATTCAGGGAAATCTAGTATTTAGTCTCTATAAAGAGTGATTTTAGTTGAAGAAATTCCTGTCCCATCACCCAAAATAGTAGTTGTTGGGTGATGGTCTCCACCAGTGCATGTAGAAATCAGCATCACTTAAATGGCAAAAAAACCCTATGCCTCCAAAAGAAAATGTACAGTGAATGACATGCAACACTAGTGAATTCCTGTAGTTGTTGTTAGTTTGAAGATGATTAATAACCTTGAACTAAACTAAAAATAATTAAAACCACATTACTCATCCTCAGAGAACAAGGTAATCAAAGGAGACTTTGCAACTGAGCAAAAGCTGTCCTTCAAAAGAAATCTTTCCCCATCTTCCAGCATTGATTAGTGAACAATACTGCTAGTCATTACACTCAATATAGTTGGTGTCCTTCCTTCATTTTCCTGGGGGAAGAAGAGGCAGTAGGGAGAGCTGAGTTTCCCTCATATTTTTTCTTGGTGAACGATAGTGTGCACTGCTGTTCTGGAACACAGCGCCAGGTAATGTCAGCACAGTCACTGGAGTGCGTTAGAAAGATGACAAAAGTTCCCAAGCATTGATCCACAGACTAAAAGCATAAACTTGCTATTAGGATGTGAAGAGAAGAGTAATGTCCAATGATTCCTCCTGTTTTCAAAGTTTGCATTTGGTTTAAGTAGTTAAACCTATAGTAAATACTTTCTCAGCTTCATTCCTCCCCATTTCTATAGATACCACAGGATGGGAGACAAACCACCCCAGAATGCATGAATGCATGGTTATAAAACTTAGGAACAGTTAACTGGGAACAGCGCTGCAAAATATCAAATCCTTGTGGTATTCTGTGCTGTGCTACATTAGTCCTAAGCCTAAATGAGCCTGCAATGAAAGGGAAGCTCATCTTGAAGAAGAAAATAGCTTCTCTGCTCCAGTTAGGTGATATAAAACTGAAAGGTCAGAGAGATATTAAACTCAAATTTTTTTGAACTAGTAGGAAATGGAGAAAAGGTGAGGGGGTTGTGCGTTTCTCTTTTCAGATGTTTTTGTGGAAGGAGCGAAGTGGAGTGAAGTCAGGTGTGGCTCTTTAATTCCACAGAGATCTGTGAGCAAAGCACTTAGAGTTGCTTTAACGCAGAGCTACTGCCTTACTTTTGCTGAGCACTGCATACTTGCAGCTCCCAGTGAACTATTCCACGTCGCTAATATCCTTACATGGACTGGAGTCCTGTTTAGAAATGCAGCAAGTTTTAAATATGTAAATACAACAAAGAGGAGTATTGAATGCTTGCCTTCCTCGGGACTGGGCTGTTAATGGCACCTGCATAGTACCAGGTGTAGGAACTGTTTATTTCACATTCTTACACCTTCAGATTGTCTTCTAAGTGAAATGTTAAGGCAGGGGTAAAAGGAAAACTTTCTAGGGGTAAGAGCTTTGCACTACGCTCCCAAGGGGACCAGCAGAAGCTCTACCTCCGATGGAAACTCCTAAACAACGTTTGTACAAAGCACCTGAAAGTATGTTATAAGGAAAACCCTGGCTATGAACGAAGCAGTATTGCACAGAGAACAGTAAAGTTCATATAAATGTATTTCAAAGAAGCCCGATGCCACGCTCTCTAATAAGCCATCCCTAGGTTCCCCCTCTTTCTATCACATCCTCATCACTCAGTTTTGCTTTGGCAAAAGCTACAGCAGTAGA
Organism: Nipponia nippon; assembly: GCF_047370975.1. Taxonomy (NCBI): domain Eukaryota; kingdom Metazoa; phylum Chordata; class Aves; order Pelecaniformes; family Threskiornithidae; genus Nipponia; species Nipponia nippon. Next base: position 52,801,490 of record NW_028262290.1, on the reverse strand, counting down.
AGATGCACCCATCCATCCTGTCCCGTCCCATCCTGCCCTGCCCACCCCCAGACAGCCATAACCTGCTAAATGTCACAGATGCATCATATACAACAGAGGTATCACAAATACACCAAGGAGGGGTTTATCTGTGAGAGAAAAACCCAATTTTACTCCCACCATAGCAAGGTGTCGGTGCAGAAGACTGTTGCAGCCTCCTGTGTCAGTGATTTTCTCATTTTGCTGGCTGTTAGATCTGTTACAGATTAGGTTGAGAGCAGCAATATTAGAAGAGCTGAACTGGGGATATCTGCTGCTCGTTTGGGCTCTCACACCCCCACCGTGTAAGACCTGTTGCAGCCACGTGAGCCGTGAGCGCTGTGGGCACGGGGTACGCTCGCACCAGCAGACACTGCGGCTCTGGCTAACTCAGCCAAGGGCTTGACGCTTAACTGTGTTTGCAAGGCGTCTTCAGATGCCACTGACCCTATGAGACAGAAAGTGGTGGCCCTCCCATAGGGCACCTGAGTGACAACAGGAAGGGAAGATTTGTGCAGGAGTAGGCGTACGCCCAGCCTGGTCTTTATTTAACCAGGCTGAGAAAGAGCAGCCCCGAGGACATGGCAGCCCTGGCTTTTTGCGCACAACAATCCTTCGAGTCCCCATAAACAGCTCTGCAGACTGGGGGAGATCAGCGCACGGTGGGAGTACGTGGCCAGATGCTACTTTACGGCAGACATTTCGCAGAGGAAGCGCAAAGCCGTCGTGCCACCTTGTGGCTGCTAGATTTCAGCTGGCACAGGGGGATGCCACCCCTCCTTCTGCTCCATAGACAGGCTCTTAGAATAAAAGCACTTTGCTTCCTACAAGCCATGGGGACGTCAATCTATCACCTTCTGGCAGGTGTAGCCCTCATCCCGAGTATCTCCATCAGGCACATTAAGGGGCCTGAGTCATCCTGAGGAGCACTTGGAAGAAGCAAACGGGTCTCCAAGGTGAGCGGGGCCGGCACGAGTGACGATCCCACTGGCTCTGCCCGCGAGCCACACGGAAAATCGCCTCCCGGTTTGGGTACGCGATGTTCTAAGCTCCATGGCTGGCCATGGTGAGAAAAACATTTTCTTGTTCCCTCCCAGTGCATTACGAAAACCCACTAAAAGGAGCTTTTCGCACCACAAAACCTTTTAAAAGGATTCTGTCAACACAAAAGCAAACATTGACAGGAGTTGCCTTTAAAAGTACTTGCGTTTTCAAGCTCTGAAAGACACTTCTTAATTTTTAATTTTTTTTTTTTATTTTCCAGACTTGGTCTACTCTCAGGCTTCAGAGTAATGTTTTCTGTAATTGCATGAGTAAGAAAATGTATTGTGAGATTAATTCCCATAACAATTTTTAAAACAATTTGTAAACATATTCTTCACAAAATGGGTATTCAAATACATGGATCTTTGCCTCAGTAATAGTATAAAAGTGCTGTAGGGAAAATTTACCAGAGATATTGAGAGGAGTACGAGTCCCATTAGCATGTGGTGCCCATGGCCCGGGTCACATCACCAAGTGGTCAATACTCTCTGCTATATTTTCTTCCTCTTCTCCTTTACCCCTCATCCACATGTATCGGCATCCTGGCACTGGATGATAGGATGCACAAAGATGATTTTTCTAATGCAGACTTTCCTCTGTTTTTGATGACATTAAGAGGCAAGCTGCCACACAGAGAGCAACGTGCCCATCTCATATACTTCAAGCACAGTGCTACCATTGCTGTCTCTGGGAAAACATATGGATGGGCCACCACTTTCACCCCTTTCATCCCTCAGCAATTAGAGAAGTCATTTTTCTTAAAAAGGGGTGGGCACTCAGAGTTCTGTCTCCTGAAACTTCCCCCTTGGCTCTTGTTCTGATCATCTCATTACCGTAAAACTTGTATAAATGCTTCTTACAGAGCAATTTCAGTATAGGAATTTGCAAGTCAAAACAGCCAATTAGTTTATAAATTACCAGCCTTCCATATTCTGGAGATTGCTTACAGCTCTGGCCACTGCAGCATGCAGTTAGAAAGAAAAAGCTAGAAGATCTTAGTGCTGGTACTGCTGAGAAGGAATCGTGTGCTACAGTCAGCTTTTGTACTGAGAGAAACTAGTATTACAGTAGGAAGAGCCCACTGTTTTGGAGTAGTACCAACCACCAGCTTATTTTGTGTTTAAAAAGGTTTTAATTTGTTCATTCAATAGGAAGTATCAAAGATGTTAATAGCTAAAAATTAATCACCCTGCACCAAAATATGCTGCTTCCAGAAATAACCATGCAAGTGATAAAACCATGGGTCAGCTGTTGCTTTGCAAAGAGATTTTAATCTCTAATAAGAGGGCAATCCACAGTTCGCGTCAATACCTTGGCAATCAGAGAGTAGCCAACCTGGCTGGGCAGCTAGTAAAAATGAAATTTCAGACGTTCAGAACCAATTCAGTCTGTGAAGACTTTGGAGCTCAGGTTGACAGCCAACCCTGACAGCTGTCAGTAACAGTTACTTTGCAATGTTATGCAGCAACGGATCCCAAAAGGGTTTTAATGTTTTGACCTTATATCATGAACTCAGAGGCAATCACTGGAGAATATCCTGTCTTAAGACACAGTTATAAAAAATTCAAAATGCATAATACAAAATTCAACTTGGGTTTTGGGGTTTTTTTAGGACTAAAATAATGTCTCCAAAGAATAAGCAAAACCACCTCATCTTGGTGCAATACAAACCCCGAAGAACTATAGAAGAACTGCAACATCCTAACCTTTGAAGAATATAAAGGATCCATATGGAACGTTCTGCATCTGAGGAACATATTAACTCTGGATCATGTGGAAATGTCTAAAATAAGGGCATGACTAAGCTGGCCTCTATGACTAGAAAAAGAAACAAAATGGAAAATACCCACCTTCCAGGCCTCATCTTGTGCAGTGACCTGGAAAAGAAAACCTATTGGCACCTGCAATCAGGCTTTCCTGTATTATCTTCCCAGGGGGTTGATTACACTGTCCTAAACGTGGGTGACTGCTTGAGGTCCAATATTCTTTACACTGTAGTTATTCCTCAGATGTCCAAACATAATTAGAAAAGTAGAACTATACAGTGGTAACCAGTATACAGTGTGGCATACAGCAACGACAGTTCAGAATTGCCAATCAGGAGGGGTAACGAAACAAGGCTACCAGCATGCCAAGGTGTGAAGTTTGTGATTTTCAAAGCACCTTTTACAAAAGGAGTAGGAAAGTACTTCAGAAATTAGAAAAGCACTGCAATATCACATCTGTTTCTCTCAAATGGGCAATTTTTGTAGTTATTTCCAATGCAAAAAAATTGCACGTATTCTCAAAGTACCATTCACCGGAAATCATTCTCTTCTAATCTATTTTTAAGAAAAAGTTCTAGTTTTATTTTGCACGCATGATTTGATCAAAGGATGCTTGAAAAGTAAACTTCTGAAACCAGCAAAAGCCTTTAAGCATTCTAAACAGGTGATGCGTTTGTTTCATTCACATTTCTAACTTACATTACTCTAAAACAAATTAAGAACAGCAAATGTTCTTCCAATATTAGCTTATTATACTGACAGAGTTTCTCAATGTTCCTCTCACATTTTTGTTCTTGTTATGATCAAATCACAACGTACCGGCTAGTACAGGCAGTGTATTATGCCAGGCACTGTATGCACCTGCTTGAAACGGCTCTCATCCAAAGGCTTCACAATCTGAACAGAGAGGACAGGCATGAATGAGAGACTGTAGGCACAAGAGAGATTGCTTTCCCTGTGATTATACAGGGAAATTGGTCTCAAAGTGGGAGATCAACTCCACATCTCCAAGTCTGCTGTTCTGCCTCTTTCACCACACTACTTTGCAGTACAAAACTGATTTTTTTCTCTTCTGTTTTTTTATGGTTTGGGGGTTTAATAAGGCTTGGTCTCACTGGCAAATTCCAGCCAGAGATCACAGGGAATGTTTTCTGTTAAATGCAAGTCCAACGTCTCTGACCAAATTTGTGCCTGCTAGCTAACACGTGCTATTACTGTGGTGTTAACTACTTCGCTTGCGGTGTTCACACTTGAAAGAGAGGTCAAATTGTATGGAGGGTTTTTTTCCCTTCAACTTTGATAAACAAGCATTCCTGCTGCTTGCACTCCTGCGGGGAATTCACATTCAGCACTATCATTTCCAATTCCTCAGCCTATCAAGTACTGTTGACGTTTTATTTCATAGCAGACAGAAGAGCATGAAGTGATTTTTTTTACCTACGAGCTTGTAAATCCTCTCGGAGGCCTTAAGGAGGAAACAATACTAAGTTATATAAGAAAAGAACAGTAAAATTCACATGAAAGTTGTGTATATCCTTCATTTTATAACTGCAGTGGAGGTCAGCTGGTATTAAAGATGACATGTACTTATCCATATTTCACTTTATATGCTAATTGCACACACTTTTTTATTACAAGGTCTGGAAAAAAATACCCTTCTGTAACAATGTGTTGAAACTTCATCTTAATCACATAACTTTAGTTGGAAATTGTTCTCAGGAAAGATTGGTTAATATTTATAAAGTGCTTTAAAGATGAAAGAACTGCGTACTTACACATTTTATTGCATTCATGGCATTATTATAAGCTTAAACCTGAAGCGAACATTTCTTCTGTTGAACTGGAATCTGAACTGAGAAACTTATTAGCAGTAGATGTTTTTCTTCACCTCTACTGAAAACTTCAGCCCTGAGGTGATGAAATCACCCTGAATGCCACATGGAGAGAATGCCATTCAGTAAGCAGTGATTTTCTGGTTGGAAAGACCAAGAAAGTAATTTGTGGCCTTTTACATCTTTAATGCAGGACAGAGTTTAGTCATTTTGGACAGAGATAGATTAGATGTGTCTGGGTGAGTAACCCCAGGGCAATTCATTAATTAGGGAGAACATGCAGCTGCGTATGGGTAAAATTAGGAAGAAAACACATTTGCGGATGCATGAATGACAGCATCAACAATTCCTTCTCAATACTCATGTTTATGCTGTCATAAATGCTTGATATTATTCCACAAATTGATCATTTATTTTTGGAGATTCTAGAGGTGCCTGTGTACATACAGGTGGATGAACTCCACACAACTGAAATCCTATTCCAAATTGCTTTTATCCAGCTCCTCGTGGGTTCATTTCAGATCTGCAACGTATGGTGTTTTGGCCAAGACAAAAAATCTGGTTAACTGACATATGAAACTAGGTTTGGGAGCTGAATGGCCTTTCTTTTGGGTAGCTGTACCCAGAGCACAGGTGGTAGGTGATAAGCAAAGTAAAAGACCAGACTCAGCAGTGAGAGAGATCAGAAAATGATATAACTTTTATGAAGCTGTAGATAATCTGGTGTTGTCTCTCAATTTGCAAATTGCTGATGAATAAGAATGCTTACATAAATCCTATTTAACCAATACTGCCAAAATAATGAATGTCATTATACCAGTCACTATTTCCCTGTTCTCCTGAGAAAATGATTAGTTAGAGACTACAGATTGAGGCAGTTTGAAATCAGCTGTCTTTAAACATGATGGAAGAGGAGGAAGGGTTGACAGCGCAGTACATTCTCATTTAAAAGATTTTTCTCTATACACTGTGCTTCAAAGATCAGACATATCATATCCATTTGCCCTTAATTTCATTACTGAGAGAAGATACTGAGAGATGGGAAGAGAAAACAGCTAAGTAAGCAGAATTGCAAAATTCTCTGTTTAACATGAGAATTGAGCATATCAATATTTTCCTCCACATGCTTTACAAATGAAGAGGTCCCAGTTCTTACATTTAGACCACCTGGAATCTGCTTTGGGGTTCTAAAATATTAAAAAGAAAAAAATTTAATATGCTGAATTCTCTACTCATATTTCATGCCTTGAAAGTTTAGCCAAGGTGTATGAATTCAAAAGAGTACAGCAAAGTCCTTAGACATAAGATGAAGCAGTTTTCTTTGTGGGCAAAGAAAGCAATGTAGCTTGGTGCTATTGGACTATTCTGCCCTAAAGTGATCAAGAGTATCTCTGGTTGAGATACTTCTTCAATCCCCCACCAGCTTGACTTTCAATTCCCTTTCCTTCCCAACCAAAAACATTTGCGACAAAGACGGACGGTGAAAGTTAGAAAGGCACATAGTGAGATTCATGGTAACACTGAGAAGGAGCCACAACTGAAAGGGTAGGTGTTTTAAAGGTCAGGCTCAGGTGTGTTGCCAGAGTTGGAGTTTACACAATAGACTCATTTGCCACGTCTAATGAAAGGTTAATGTTATTAATTTCTGTATCAGAAATCAGTCAGATGCAATACAGGCTTAGACTGTCGGAGCTTCAGGTGATTCCCATGTATGGGAACAGATTTTTTTAATGGAATCCAGGACTTGCTTTGACTATGTTTAATTTAACATTGTAAGTCATCTTTCATTCAGGACTATACATTGTGTTTCAGGAGCCTGATGTCAAAAAAAAGTGCATATGAATAGACTCTCAGAAATACCAATCTCCCACCTGGGCATCAGAAGACGTACCCAGATTTTCACGGACTTCAATTGGGTGCCGGGTTAATTCGAAAATCTGGACTAAAGTGCTGCAAAGGTGAGTTTTTAAGGTCTTGAAAACCATTATCTTTTTGCAGGTGTTTGCTGAATCCTTTTGATAATCTGTCTCTTAGTAGTTGAAAACCGATATGTTCAATGACATACAGAAGAAACAGTATGTCAGAAAAGATAAATCATAACACATTATTAGAGAAATAATTTGACATGGACATGTGCTGAAAGCTTCTGTGACTCTCTTAAGCATCTGAACTGTCAGAAGTTAGCATTCCTTTTTTTTTTACTGTTTTATATTAATTGCAAAATAAAAGCCTATAAAACATCACAGCAGTGTCAGTTAATATTGGAATGGAAGCTACATATAAAAAAAGATTTAAAGAATCATAAAACAGAAATGCCTAAAAGGAAATCAGACACTATTAACAAATGAATTCTGTATGTGTCTGACAAGAAAGGGCACAAGAGAATTCCTTATGTAAGTTGTGCACATGCTTACGGGAAAACAGATGCTTACAAACTTTGAGATAGAAAACCAAGTATAAAATCCTTCACCTACCATAGTTACTTTGGTACAGTTTGGATGGTTAGCAATTTTGAACGTGTCAGAGTGATAAATAAAATCCTTGGCAGAATGTAAAGCTGTAATAGCTTAAAAGAGGAATTCCTTGAGGAAATCTGAGAGGCAGAACAGATGTCCCGCTTTTCAGATAAAATATGTTCAGCAAACCCATGTATCCACTGTTGTTTAGTTGAAGAACCGTCCATCCTCCATTTTCACAAGGTGAAGGAGACACTTGTTTACTGATGGAAGGGAGTTAACAGTTACTCCTTCTTTTTCAATAAATATTTCATTGTATAACTACAAAGAGCAACAAATGAAACCTCCACACACAAGCTAATAGGTCCAAAGCTTAATGGTTCTTTACAAAGTAAAGGACACATGACAATTCTTTCCCACATTTGCTTAAAATGATTAAGCACCACCATTCCGGGAAAAAAAATCATCTTATTCTGGTAAATTACTTTTGCGACATCAGGAATAAATAGACTTCTTTGCAGACATATAATAGTCTCTAAAGGCAGGATATTTATTTTCAAGTAAATGTAAACAACAAGCTTGGAGTTTAGACAATTCCCAGTTCATTTCAACTAACAAAGCAGGAGATGAGAGCAAAAAATAGTAATTGTCAGCTGAGAGTATACCATGTCTCACCTTGATTTGCAACTTTAGAAATTCAAGAACCAAGTTTTGAGAGAAGCTCTGCTTTTACCCAGGGGGCTGTATTCCTGTAGTCACGAGTGGCTTTCTTCAGCCCCCACTTTATAAGGGAGCGAAGGACTGTGATTCATACCCGCCCCAGTGGGCAGGAGGAACCGCGGTTCTGCTCTTGGCAGTTCTGATCCACATTTTTTAACTTTTTTTGTTTCACACCAGAAGGGAGAATTCAGTTGTTTAGTTTCACTTCTTCAGTCTCATTTAGGCAAATATTGAACTAAATAAGTTATGAGTTGACCAAACTTCACTTTGTTTGGTGAAAAAAACAGATAAGCCCCTGGGTTTGGTCTGAAGATGTTCAGGAACATAAAACTTGTCTTTTTCCTATGGCTTGTCCCAAAGATCCTTGCAAAACCTTGAAAGAAATCTGACACAACCTGAAAATTATCCAGGCAATACAGAGAAATGTGATGGGATTCATTCCTTACTATCTGAAGAACTCCTCATTTGACCTTAGTTTCAACAGTTTTTCATGCAAAGACATGGGGTGGAGAAAACATCTGAGTAGCACACAGGCAATTTTGAGACGAAGGCAAGTGTCTTCAGGTGTGCTTGGGACATACGCTGCTGAGCCACTTGCAACTGCTGCTCCGGCGTTTTGCAAGCTGCTAAAATGTGACCCACCTCAGATAAAATATGGCTATAAAGATATTTTACCAGCATGATATTTTTCAGCTTTCCATATCTTGTGACGCATAGAAGGAGCTTTTGAACAAGTGCCTCTCATGTTTTTCACAGTTGGATAACTCTGCATTGAAAGGGACCATATTTCCTCTCTCACAGAAATTGAGCTCTCTGCCTCACAAAACATAGGTAAAAAGAGTGTGTTAGCTGTGGCACTCATGCCAAAGGATCGTTTCAAATTGATAAATCTCAAGAGCCTTAGAGTAAGACTCTTGTATCCACCAGCTTTTAGTACCAGAAGTGTGACTAGTTGAGAAGGATGGAGAGGTGGGAAAGCTTGAAAATTCAAGCAATGCCATGGCCCTGAGGCACCACCAGCCCTGCCTGTCCCTGCCCACCCCCCTGGTGTTCCCCTCACCCTGCCCACAGCCCAGGATCCCATGTCAGCCCCCCAGGGCCATCAGCCCCCCGGGGCCTTCAGCCCCTGCCCCAGTGACACTGCAGCAAGGCTGGTCTCCAGCTCCCCACAGCCCTGCCATTCCTGGCCAGGAACTGAGTTGGGTCCACCTGCGGGCCCATGTCTTGGCCCAGCCTCAGCCTGACCCTTTCCCCAAGGAGGTGCCCGATGCCTGGGGCTGGGGCTGCCCCGGTGGCCCCCAGCTGCCCTGCTCCTGTCTGGGGCGGTGGAACAGGCCCTGGCTGCCAGACCCTGACCTGACGGACCTCACAAGATGCCCCCATGGTCTTTGGGGAGACCCTGGCCCCTGCAGCACCCTGACAGGTGGGGAGATAATCTGTACAGCTATGGGCAGATGAGTTGGGTTTTCCAACATGTGCAAACCTCATTCGATTTTCCAGCTGTTTTCCCTGAGGAAAGCTGCAATACACACTTGAGGTGAACTCTTTTGAAGGGTCCCTGTGCTGCTGCTCAGGCAGTGTGTGCTGCAGCAGCAGCGTGACGTCTGCCGCAGCTGGAGACCCTCCAAGACCAGTCCTACTTCTCCTACCCTTCCAGTTCCTCCGAAGCAAGCTAATTTTGAGCTTTTTTTGGTATCTGCAAGTCTTCTTGAACAATCTGGTTGATTAAAATGAACACACGGGCACACCGAGGCTACAGCAGGAGTCAGAAGCAGCCGTAGAGTTCAGGGAGCTTTTCTGGTCCCCACGGGTGCTTCTGCAAGGGCTGAAGCCTGCCCTGGCTGACAAGCCCTTCATGGAGCTGGTGGCACTGGGGCAGTGTCAGTGTGTAGACGTAAGGTGACCACAGAGCCTTATTTCTGGACTTGCTGACTTTCCCAAGAAGTAAGGATGAGTTCACATGTGGAGTACGGGGCAGGCTGTGAACTGCTGTTTAGTGGAATAAGAGTGCTGTTGACCAGTTGAAAGAAGTCAAGAAGACATGATTTTGATTTTCAGCAAAGATTAGCTAAGTTAGCTATATGGAGGACTTTCTAACTGGAAAGACAATGAGTCTTGGGACCAAGGGGCAGAGAAATGCTGAGGGACCTTCATTCAAGGCATTTAGGAATAATTTGACAAACATCTTTGCCAGTGGCCTAGATACACTTGATGTCTTTCACCAAAGAATTAGATTAGATGAGATGATTTACTGAGGTCCTTAACACATTAGATTTCTTTGATTTCTATTTCTACTACCGCTAAGAGCAGGGTATTTTTGCACTATAGAGCTATGAACAGTATCTTATCCATATTTCTTACGCAGTTTCTAACCACACGTGTGTTCTGCAGCACAAGCCCCCAGTGGCAGTCTGGAAAAAAAAAAAAAGAAACAAAGCCATATTTTGTTTTTCCCACTCCTAAAAGAAGAATTGTCTTCAGTACCTTTGCATTAAAACAGAATTGTGAAAAGTGGAAAATTTTGCTGGTGCTTACCTGCAAAAATATAAAAACAAAATAAAATCCAGAGTGAGAGTTTGACTTATTCTTCCATTTAAAAGAAAAATAAAAGGAAGAAGAAATCATCTCTTCTGAAAGTGCTAATCCCAGCGGCATTGTAATAGCTGAAAAATATCTTCTTCACGTTCTCTATGCAAATAATCTTTATCCACTTTTAGATAATGACATTTGGGTAGAGAAGAATAGATTTCCTGTGGGAATGCTTTTATGTCACACGTGGTATTCAGTTCCTGAAAACAGCAATTGATCTGTGGGGGTCAAATATACTTAAACCATGTTTAATATTACCAGAAATTAGTCCCTTAATAGTCTCTTTTTCAGGCAAAATATCAATAATCAGCTGGCTTCTTTTCTGTACACACATAATACATACAATATTGCTGTTACTTTGCAGAGTTTGTATTTTAGCATTTTTCCCATTTTTGGATTCACAGTATTGCTGGGGTTAATAGACATAAGCCCATAAAATGAATTTTCACCAAGATTAGTACAATCTACGTGGTCCCAGGCCTTCAGTTTTAGCAGTATTTATGCTACATTAGCAATGGATCTCTTCTGAGAAAATTGCTGTGCAGAAATTTCACTGCACTCATGTGATAGCTGTTCACTATGTGTTTGAAAGGAACTATCAGGTGTGTTTGCAACTAAAGTGTTTAAGGAATCATCAACAGAAAATGGAAGCTGCCAAAATCTAGGTTCCCCCCTACTCTAAGACAAAGTTTTGGCGAGAGGAATTTATTGCAGAAACGCTAATAGCAGATACTAATAGCAGTCTGCTGAGATATAAGTTTGATACTTCTGCTCTGATTTTCCAGGAGCACTCTGGTATTTGCTTGTACAGACACTGGAGGAGTTGCACAAGACCTTATAGATGCTACAACTTTCTGTGTTTTCTTACGAAAACTGTTCTGCTTAGAATACTTGTACGAAAATGCATACAGCCCCATGTTTGAGGCATCTGTTTGAGATGCAGGACACTCACATTGAAGTCCTTGGGACTACAGGACCTAAGAGTTGTAGTGAGCAGAGGTGGAGATGTAAGAGCATAAAAACTGCTGTATTGTCTCAGACCAGTGGTCCATCAAACCTGCTTGCCTACCTCCAACAGCAGCTGCTAGCAGATGCTTAGGAAAGAATACAAGAACAGGGCATGCCTATATTGGTACTTTCTCCTCCTGCACTTACAGCTTCTGGGTGTCTGTGGCTTAAGGAATTATTAAGATATTAAGTGTATCCTCATTCTGATGTTCTGTCCTTGTTTGACTTTTCCCTATGAATGTGTCTAATTGCATTTTGAACTGTTTTATACCTTTGACTTGCATTAGATATGTGAGCTTAATTAGCAGTTGTGCCTAATCAAGTGTCTGTTTTGGATTGGACTTCAAGATTTTCTTCCTCCCCTCATCTTATTTAAAAGGCATCTTTATTGTGACTAGAATTTCAAAGTTCAACACTTTTCATAAACCAGAACTTCTGCCAATTTCTTCCCTTTTCTGTGATGCTCTGGTATACAGGGCAATAGAAAATTGCCCTCTGTGGATGACAACTAAATTCTTCATCTGCATATTATTAGCATTATTGACTTGTCCCTCAAATATAACCAGAGTCCATGGTGCAGCTTGGAGACTGGGTACTGCAAAAGCTGGTGCCATGCTCCCTGCAGGGGCCTGAAGACATACATACATATTCAGTGATTATTGCCAAGCAAGTTTAACTTAGACTACAGTTTTGCTACTGAGGCAGATGGGAAATAACAGAGCAGGTAATGTCCAAGCTTTCCACACTGATCTTGGCTACACTCCCCTTATCAGACAAGAGGAAGAGATAAGCTAATTGTTTGATCAGGCTTAGCATTCTCAGTTAATACTGTGTCAGCAATGCCTGTTTATAAGCAAAATTCAGTCAATATTGTAGCTTATAAAGTTTACATATAAATATTTACAAAATATTAATTTACACATTAATTACTGCTGTGAAAAAAGAGGACTATTGTTACCCCACTTAAGTACTATACAATATTCACTTTTGGTATTTATCTTACATCTATATAGCTGTGTAGCACAGAAACCAAGTGACCTGATGTAGATTAGCAGAGACTGTAGCAGTGTAGAAAACTGAAGCAAAATATCCTGAATCCAAGGAACACATCTATATTATGTATTTTTGAACCAATGTAGCAACATAGCTGCAAACCTACTTTCTTGCCTAGAATGAAGCTGGGCTTGCGCTGAGGTGATCAGTTGCAGTATGAATACCTAAATTGCATTGGCTATAATACCATTTTACATGGAGGACTGTGTTTCTCTGGTCACTTTGCTGATTTTATGACCAAAGTACAAAATCTGTCACCTTGACAAGCAGGCATAGCTTTTGTATTTATGTCACAAGCAACAGTTTATAGTGGAGCCAAGAGTAAACACTTCTGATATTCTTTGTTTCGAGGACTTTTTTATTTAAACATAATTTTTGCTGATGCAATACAGCTTTTAAGCATGGGTTTTTTTGGTCTATTCTTAGAGCTTCATGGGGAAGACTAAGAAAGGGACAATTTCACTGTTACAGAGACTATTTCACTTCATGAAGAAAATTGCATACTGAAAAATTATACTCATTCTACACAAACAGAGCCAGGAAGAAGAAGGAAAGAAAGTAGTTTGATCTATCAATGCTTGCCATTTCTATGTTCCTCCTCTGTTCAGTTCTGGACTAGCCGGCAATAGGAATGGCAAACAGCTACATCTCAGTTTTTACATCAGAGCACTATATTGTGTCTGCTTTATGCTGACAAGTCTGCCACCCTGGAGCGCATACAGGCACCTCTGAGACACAGGAATTCCCTTATCACAGTTTATAAGAACTCCTTGGAAGGCCCAGAGTTGATGTGGATCTGTCCACTGTTGTGTAGGTAAGGATGAGGCATGAACAAGTCTTTCAGATGTATTAGGCCATCCATTTCAATGTTAGTGCTGGCTAGAAAGAAGACCATGGCCAAGAGGCACACGGAATGAAACTAACGAAAAGCCCTCAGGCCACAGCTCGTCCTCTGCTGGAGCCCCTAGCACAAGCAACATCTCAGAAGAGACAGATTTTGGTTTGTTTTGTTAGCTCTTTTACGTCAGCCATTCCCAGCTGTTTCAGCAACCGAGAGAGGCACACGCAGCAGAGATTTAAAATAACTAAAAAGCCTAGTACAGGCTCAGATTTGTGTGGCTGGGGAGCAGCCTTGCTGAAAGGGACTTGGGGGTTATAGTGGACAACAAGCTCAACATGAGTCAGCAGAGCACTGCTGCAGCAACAAAGGCAAACTGGATCCTGGGCTGCATCCACAGGGGCCTTACTAGCAGAGATAGAGACATGATCATCCCACTCAGCGCAGATCAGGCCGCACCTGGAGTACAGTGTCCAATTCTGGTCCCCACAATTCAAGAAAGACAAGGACAGACTGGAGAGGGTCCAAAGGAGGGCCACAAAGATGATCAAAGGGCTGGAGAACCTGCTCCATAAGGAAAGACTGAAGGAATTAGGTCTTTTCTCCATGGAGAAGAGGAGGCTCAGGGGGGACCTCATCACAGTATTCCAGTACTTAAAGGGCAGCTACAAAGAGGACAGAGGCTCTCTCTTCGCAAGGAGCCACATGGAGAAGACAAGGGGCAATGGGTACAAGTTGCACTGGGAGAGGTTTCATCTTGACATAAGAAAGAAATTCTTTACAATGAGAACAATCAATCACTGGAAAAACCTCATCGGGGACGTGGTAGAGTTCCCGTCATTGGAGGTTTTCAAGATGAGATTGGACAGGGTGATAATCTCATCGAGGCTCCCTTTCCCATGAAAGGTTGGGCCAGATGACCTTTCAAGGTCCCTTCCAAGCTGGGCTGTTCTATGGTTCTGTGATTCTATGATTTAAATCAGGGCAGGCTTACCCTGCATGTAGGGCCACAGCAAGCTTCACAGACATGAGAAGGACCAGCCCGTGTTTGTGCCGTTTCCCCAGTCTCACTCCAAGAGGAGATCTTACCAGAGATGCACGGACGCCCACAAGTGTAGCTTGCATTCGGTTGCAGAAGGGCTGCTCTCTTTTGAGGCAGTGTGTGCAGAGCTGTTACAGCTGTATACTGCTGGGTCAAGTAGTAATTGTTTCAATTTTCAAGGAAGGGGACAAAGTTTAGCTCTGAAAGACATGTGAGAGCTGATTAATAGAGCTTGTTGGGAAAACAATGTTGGAATAGAGAATTCACTTCCATTATCATTGACGCATTTGCAAAATGGCATGATTTTCTCTGTAATTTCATTCAACAAAGGGGAAAGAAAAGGGACAGAAGTTGTGAAAATTTTGCAAAATGCCCTTTTGTCACTTGTGGAACCATTCTGAGGTTTGTTTTTTTCCTTTTTTTCCCTTTTTTTTTTTTAAAGGACTGTTCATTTAATTTTATATTTTACTATAAAATCTAAAATGTTCACACCTCAAAATGAAATATCCAGGTCGACCTGACACCAATCCTTTATGAAATACCCTTCTGCATAGAATTTGTGAAGCTACTGGTGCCATAGCTAATGAGGACAAGTGGCCAGTCTTTTGCCAAATTGAATTTCCATCTTTTGCAAGGTTCTGTTAATAAACTGTGACTTCATGGGGTCTGGAAGGTCATGGGTTTTTTTCACTGCACTCTTGCAAGAATCAGATTTGCTCACCATGGCTAATAGCAGCTTGGGACAAATTATTACTATATGGTCTCATTACCAGACTGCCTGGCCTGGGACAGCTTCCACTGAATGGTTTCCATAGTCAGTTTTTGTTACCCATCTTCTAGGATTTACCTTTTGCTGCTGCTATTGTTCCCGACTCACCTAGCATGGACACTCATTATTTCTCTGCTCTCTCACAAGGTTTTTAATAGCACAGCATGGTATGGTGATAAGTTTAGAATTGCACCCATCCTTTTATTACTGTTACCACGTCTTCCATCGCCCCATCAGAATCCACTTATTTTTCTCATTCATCTGCTCTGCCTTGTTTCACAGCTGATACTATCTTTGAGGCAAGTACAGTCATTTTCTATGTGTGTCTGAATGGCACCTACCACAGCGAAAGGCCAGGCCAGCTGAGAAATACTGTTACATAATTGTGTAATAATTGTAATTATCATCAGAGACAGATATCTATTACTAATCAGAAAAACACCTAGAACAGCCTTGTCTTTCTGCTTCCCTGTGGTGTTCTTATTTTCCTTCTTCTTGCTTTTCTTCATGCTTTTTTAAATCTTTTTCTTCTAAATAGATACCTTTAAATAACAGGCTCCCTCAGTGGAACTCTCCCCTGTGTATCTGGTACGAGTGCTGGATAGCACCCTAATTCCACAGATAGTCGTAAGTGAGATTTAGGTGACTGGCTGAATGATGTCCATCTTCACGGTGTCACAGAAAAAATACCGTACTGAAGTTAAACATGAATGCGCTCTCATTTGTTGTGCTTTGCCTCATTTCCTATAGCTCTGCAGCATCCTGCATCAGTGCTCCATGCCGGAGAGAGGTGGCTGCAAGCAGGCAAACAGACTGTTAGCAAGGCCATCGCCTCATCTAAGAAACATCTGACTCCAAGCAAGCTGCTGCAGATTTCATAGGTCCTCCCTAGATAGAAAGCTGACAATGTCCCCTACGCTGCCTCCATAGCCTCAAAGCTCCTTTCTGCCCCAGCTCAGCCAGTCTGCCCTAGTTCAAAAAGCCTCTTCAGACAGATGGATAATTTCTACTTCCCTGGAAGTGAGAAGAAAACTAAATGCTTGGGAGGCAGTGGAAGGCTGATTACTCTTCTCAGCCTTCGCAGAAGAAAGACCATACTCTGCACGCACTGTGATTTTGCTTTTTGACCACAAGATGTCTCCTGCAAACCATGGAAATGGGCTGTCAGACAGTCTGGGGCAGTGGACACCTGCACAATGCGCAGGCCTCGCACTCAGGCTCAGTTTGTTGTACACTTGCCTGGTATGAAAATCGACTCAGATTCATCCCACTTGTTCCAGCAATTCCAACAACAAGAGGTCTTGGAAAGGATTTTTTAATTTTATTTTAACCCTCAGACTAGTTCCCTATAAAAGTTTACAAATATTATGAAAATTTCAGTCCCCACGCGGTAGTGGTAAAAAGGGAGTTTATCACAACAAGCAGCCTCCAGGAAACCACCTGAGAGGAGCTGCCCAATGCATGTCCCATCTCCCACCAGAGACAATACCCTCCTAGCGAGCAATGGTCAGCTTTGAAATAAGAAGGAAAATCTGCTTAAGCTTCTCCTTGGAGGGACAGACTAACTGAAACAATCTGTAAGTGTTCACAGGGACAATTTATAAATACTCTATGTGCAATAAGAGCCCAAAAGACTGACAGACACAAGGTGCTGAGAAATGGCTGTGAAATACAACAACATGCACAGAAACAAGAACTTCCTCGAACTGCAACATTTCCAGGATAGAAGCTTCAAGAACAGGCACAAATTGGTTTGTGCGAACATAGTGAGTATTAGGCTTTTCTTTTAGCAGAGTTATTTTTAATCTTGTCCAATACTGGTTATTGTCTCGGGCCACAGTGGAGCGGCTGTGTGCATGGCCTGTATTCATCCTTTCCTTTCATGCCCAAGGAGGCCCTCAGCATGTAGCCAATGTTTTAGTTAATGCATTTCTTCATCCGTACTCTAATGCCGCATTAAAGAGCAGGCTTGTTCTTGGTTCTCCTTTTGGAAATGTAATTGGCCATAACTTGCAATGTAACTGAATTGTCCACTTTGAAGTTAGAGCTGGTCAGGATGCTTGAGAATATTTGTTTCTAAAACATTCCATTAAAAAAGAATGGGAACGCCCCTCCTCCCCCTCGTATTTAGAAACTCAGCACATTTTAGTTAAAAAACCAAAACATTTTATTTATTGATATTTTTTCAGCTTGAAGTTTGGGAGATTTTTAAAAGAAACTGGGCACATCTTTAGAGATCCTCTGACAAAACACATACTTTTGTCCTCACCGATTATCTTTTGCTGAAAGAAACTCATATTCTTAAAATTGAAGTGTCTCTTGTATTAAATGATACACTCTTTTAAGTGTGTCATTCAATTGATATTTATAATTTATAATTGCAGCTTGTAAGGCACAAAGGCATGCAAAAAAAAGATTAAGTAATATTAATTGCATCATACAGATTGACAGGAGAACTCCTCTGACTTAAGCAAATCACAGAGAGGGAGGCAGAGAGGAAACCCTGCTCCCGGGATTACCGATGCTGTACCAGATCAACAGACCGGCACAGCTTTCTGAAATCAGGCTTCCCACCTGAAATCGGTGTCGGGGCAGTTGTCGCGGTTCTTCCTCAGAGAGCAAGCTCTGCGGGGAAGGAGCCTTAAGGAACAAGCAGCTGTTGGGGATGGTGGCCTGCAGCGTTAACTCCCAAAGGCTGTGCTTAAAACTAGAGCCACCACAGAGAGGAGGCTAAATTGTTCCCCCTCTTCACAAGCCCTGTGCTCTACCATTACAGTACCTAGCCCAGCAATAGGCTGCTTCTTACTTCAAATGTAAAGATGTTAAAGTGCCCCCTCTCTTTCATGCATTTGTCTGCTATTTAGCTCTACAGGAAAAGCACGTAGTAATAATAGCTGTAATGGTGTATTTGAAGGCAAAAGTGCCTGTTGCAATGAGGAGGAGAAGGGTGTAACTTCACCTCGGTACTTTCCAAGTTACATTCCTTGTTGCTAAAGGGTATGCTCTCCTCAACCGAATTTTTCTCGCATGAGCAGCTCCACTGAGGTTGCTGAGACTGCTCTACAGGCCGTAGGATTCAACTCTTGTTGAATATAAGTAGTTACCCAAAAAAGGCAAGACAAAAAGCCTACTGGCTTTTGAATAAAGGGTTTATAAGAAATCTAAATGACACCAGGGGCTGTTCTGAGGTATAATACATAAACTGATTTGTGGTCTTCATGTGAAATTGAATATATACCTCCAAAGTGTACCATTAAATATTATAATATGAAAGAATTGCTCTAAGCAGTTTTGGAAATGTCTATTCTTGAAATATCGATTCAACAATTTTGAAAGGCCACTAGGATTTTCTATAAATACCAAACCAAGTTAGCCATGAAATTTATTGTAGAACTGCATAGAATACTGTATTCCTTTATGCAATATGCATTATGCAATTTATTATTTATGTATAATACTTCTTATCCATCATGAATCATTGTTAAGAGGAGATGTAACTCAGAATACTTAGAAAGATAGGTAAATGTGTTTTAATTTCAAGTTAACTGTGGAAAACATGTAAATAAATTGGTGATTCCTACTGTCTGAGTCCTATGATGGTAACTACAGGACTTAATTAGAATTTAATTGAGTAGTAGCCTTTGCTACTGAGTCTTTGCTAAAACTGGTAGCTAGGCCTTGAGCTGAAGTATTCTGATTTTCTGGAACTTTCCCACAGTGGTGCCTCAATTCCTCAATTTTGTTAGAGCCCATACAATAACCATATGTGTGTATATACATGGGGGGGGGGGGTGTGTGTGCGCGCGTGCGTGTGTGTATTTCCTGTATGGGACCCCGAGAATGCTGCTTAATGTTTGATTTGCACAAACACTTCTTATACAGATGTAAGTGTGTTTGGTTTTCCTACTGGTCTTAGCCAGCATACCTGACATCTGACTAAAACTTTTGAACACTTAAGTATTATTTATTGGTGCAGTTGCGACCTGTGTTCACTCAGAACGAGCTCTAGCTTTACACTCATCAAAATTGGCTTTGTCCAACGTAATCTCTTCTCTCCCTCCCCAAAAATACAATAGCTGAACTCCCATTAGGAGGTCCCTGCCTCCCTTATCAGAGCTGTTACAGAAAGAAGCAAGCACTAATCAAAATAATCTTAAACCAATCTAAGACTTCTCCTCACCTTAGCATCTACACTTACCAAGTTCAGCAAGAAACCAAACTCTTTTGTACCAAAGTAGCAAGAAATTAAGCCCTGCTGCACTTAACCTTAAATGTAACTGTAGAACCAAGTGTAAATAATTTCTTTGCTTGAAATCAGCTGCTGCACTTAACCTGAAGTAAACAGAGTGCTTTACCCCTCGGTGTCCTAATCCTTACACTTAACCATCATCCAGAAACTCCTAATTGACTCTGAACAAGCCATAAATTATTTTCCAGCATGGATCATGTTTTTCCTGTACGTCTTGCAGAATTCAGCAGTAAAATGAACCCTTCAGTTCCTATTCTCCTGAACCCAAACCTAATCTCAAATCCTTGATATAAAACTAATTTTATTCTATCCCAGAATAGATCAAGCTATCTAGCTTTTGTTACCCTGAACTTAAATTCAACCTACCCTTGCTTCATTCCTCATCAAAGTCCTACAGGTCTTAGAAGATCCTCAATTTTCCTGAATTCTTCAGATCCATGTGAACCAAACCCTAACCCAACCACAGTGTTTACGTATATCTTACCAATCCCCTCCAAAACCAGCCCAAACAGTGAGCTATTTTCCCCTACCAGGGCCAGTCCACAGCTTAACCCCATGCATCTCTTGGATCCAGCAGTGATCTGACTCTTCAGCCCTCTTAAGCTCTGGGTTAGGGCCAAACTCTAACCCAAGCTTTAATCAGAGCTCAAATTTAATCTGCAGTTGTGGCTAGCATCTCCATCCCCTGCTACCTTTTTGGATCAGCCCTTTCCCTCTGAACCTCTAGCTGCAACTCCAGCCTTCACTGCAAGGACACCCATCCTATCCCATCCTGTTACCCTGAAATGTCCCCTACCAGCACTAGTACCCATTCTGGATTTACTGTTCTTGTAGGAACACACAATAAACACAGATTTTCCTGCTTTCTTTTTCAAAACTCAAGTCTTTATCCCAGTCGTAACACTAGGCTCAGAACTGACCCTTCTCTGTTCACCCCTGCCACCCCCAGCCATTGTCTCATTTCTGCGACAGCAAGGAATGAAGAAATTAATTCAGATCCTGCAGCATCCACGAGGAGAAGGGCTGGGGTTATTGTGTGAAAGGACAGTGTTTAGACGGAAGGAGTTGGTGATTTTGGGCCCATAATGCAGCCAGGATTACAATGAGTGCTTGAATTCACCAGCAATGCCGAGACCAATGAGTCACATTCATTCCTAGGCCCTGGAAGGTGCATGGTGCTAGGTAAGAGCTTCTGCTGGGAAGGCTGAGTGACGCATGCAAGATCTGGGAAGGCTGCATCTAGCAGGGGATGATTAATATTTGAGTTTGGGTTTTAGCTGAAAAGCTGATTTTTGCTGATTGTTGAGTTTTGCAAAGCCTAATGCCAGGAACACCCAATTACCTTAACTGGAGCACAAGTGGGGATCCATGGCTAATGTTTAAGCTGGAGGGCAAGATAGGATATTTGGTAAGATTCAGGTTGCCCGTAAATGAAGATCTGGGTTTCCTTATGGATTTTCCAAGGCCAGAAGGCTTCTGAGGAAGAGTGCTGTTGGCATAGTGGATATGTTTATGATGAGAAATGAAGGCCACTCCTTTGTAGCTATTCTAGGACAGAAATTATGGGTTCTGGGTGGAAAGGACTCAAAATTTTTGCTTCCTGCATTTTGCAAGCCCAGTACAACCTAAAGCCAAGTTCTGTTTAAAGCTAGGGTTGGAAATGGCATTACATTTGGAGTATGGGATGAGGAGCCAAGGATGTGGGGTTGTCTCTATAGAGATGCTCAGGATTATAAAGTGGGGGATCAATGCTAGCAGTTGAAAATGGCTTTTCATTATTTATTAGACACATGGGAACTGTTTTAGGTAGATAAATCTGTTTGTAGATCCTTGGCTTTCAGCAATGCTTTTTTTTTAAATAAGACTGGACATGCTCCTTTCCCCAAGGGAGACTGGGAAATCAGCTGAAATCATGCAGAGACATGAGGCATGGCTACAGTGGCGAATTCTGGGTACGTGAGCTTGAAAGAAACTCAGATTACAGAGGACTAGGTAACATGCCAGGATTTCAGCAGGGAGGTAACCTCCGTGGCAGGCGCCCAGGGAAATAGGCAGGCTGGTTCAAGCGCGAGGCACTGCAGTGTGGGATCATAGCTGAAGCGCTCGGAGTGATATAATTAACTTGAAAGAGGGATGCAGCTGCATAAACTTCACATCCATACTCGCTCTAGAGAAGGAGCAAGCTCTCGTGATTGAAGCGTGATAAAAGGAGCCCTTCTGCATTTGGCGGCACAAAGTGATGCACATTGAGGTCCAAGAAGCAGCTTTCCCTTCTATGAGGGTGCTCGTAACTCTTTTTGCCCATCCACCTGTGCCTACTTGCATGCCCTGTGGAAAGACATAACAAAATTATAATGTCAACAGTCATGAGAGTACTTGACCTGTTTCTTTCCCTTTGTGATAGCCCACGGAGCCCAAAGCCGGCTGGGCTGCGTGAGCCACCCCCTCCGGAGACCTGCAACCATAGCTGCTCCTCCTGGGTCAGCTGGCGCGGTGCCAGGCTTACTGCTGTTCTGCCAGAAATACACAAAGTACAGCATACAGGACGAGTGCAAATATCCAACACATATTAAAATGAGGCTCATATCCTCATCTGGGGTGAAGTACCGTATTACTGCCTGCAGAAACATATACCATCTGAGGATGGCAAAGGGCCCTTTAAAGCACAGAGCAAAAGCACAAGAGAAGCAAGTAGCAATACAAATTTTAGACACTGTGATGATTGCTGTGGAATTTCAGAAAGTGAAGAAGCCCTGTCACAGGTAAGGCAATGTTAGTATCGGACCAGGACTCCTTAAATGCAACTTTCAGACCAGCATCTTGAATTCTGTTACCCCACCCAGAGGTGTCGATAGGTTGTATTTCACTGCTCAGTGAGACATGCTGGCAGTGCAAGAACATGTTCAGACATAAAAATGCAAATCAGCTTACCTCATTAAATTCTGTATAGGGGATCAAATGCTGTATAACAGTTACTTTTCTTCTTTTTTTGTAATTAACCATTTGCAGAGAGCAAGACAAATTCTTCCAGCTTTCTAATTGACATCAGAGCAGGCTCTGGGTTAATTCTTTGCTCTGAGAAAGAAGAGCAGTGCTGTGGCCCGTAAAAACCAACTGCAGGTTACATGGGAGTTTAATGCATTTGAATACTTCATGTATTAAAACTACATAAAATTTTTCAGTACCATTTCTTTAAAATTTACTCATGGAAAGTAATATTGTCACAAATATCTTGTTACTTTGGAGGCATTTTTACCCTTTTATCAGTGAGTGTCTCTGCTTATGGAGGACATGATGAATTATTATTTTTAAAAAAATCCATATTTCCTTCATTTTATCTTAGTCAGGAAGTCCTTGTGTTCACACTAAGAGAAAAAAAAAAAAAGTTTGAGGCTTTTTTGCAGGAAAATTAATTTCTTGTAAACAATTTTTCTTTTTTTTCCTAAGTAAGGGAAATATTGTATGAGCCTCTCTCTGTCAGCCCATATACTGCAGAGTGGGAGTTGGACATGCCAATATACTTGCTTCACCAGTTGAAGTTGTTCTTGCTTCCCCTGCCACCACTCCTCAGAGACCAGAGTATAAACGCATTCATGAATTTAAATGCACTTGTTTTAAATAAAGTGTCACCAGGAGCCGCAGAAAAAACCCAACATGTCGAGATTTACAAGTGTTCAAAGTTAAACCTTTAATGTGCAGCCTAACCTACTCCCTTCACAAGCATATTTGCCTTCAAGAACATGCAGTACTTCCATTAGCGCATACAGGGAGACTGACATCTGTGTTCATGGCTTTGCACACACAGAGAAGGAACATAAACTACTTTTCAGGTCCATGCTGGATACTCATATATTGTCCTTAGACTTAGTTGTAAATGTACCATTTCTATGCATATAGCCATACCAACTCTGTTTCTCTTGAAGAATATATTATGATAGGAATCCCCCCAAAAGCCAAGGGCAGGAAGGTCTCCCAGGGTGCCTTTGACAGTCTTCCCCACGAAAGCTTGTCTTCAAAGGCTGTCCGAGTTCAGACATTCCGAAGTTGCAGCTTATTTTTTTGAAGTTCTCCAGGAAGCTTTGTTGCTGTGTGGCCTCAGGACACTTCTGCTATTTGTTTTTATTTGACTTGTTCAGAAAAAATAAACCAGGTGGTTCCAGGAAACCAAAATAATCTACTTACTAGCTTCCACAAGAGGGTGCAGTTGCATTTTGTTAAATCCGGAGCCAAGCACAACTAATAAATGGATTGCGGCAACAGCTGCCTAGCTGCCTACAGAAATGACTAACAAAACAATTATAGAAAAAAAAAATCCTCATCAAGAGCGGTGAAAGATGAGGAAAATTACATTGAAACACACTGACTGTATTAATAAACAGTACTGTTTGTCAGGTGATGTTGACTCAAAAACCTAATACACTTAAAATACCTTTCAAACCTCAGCAGAATCCATTTGTAATTTCTTTTCTTTCAGCTAGTGAAGAGTCACAAGTGCTCCAAGGGGATGCCTGCAGCTATGAAATCCACTCTTCCATTTTAATTTGACTTCCCAGACATTCCCAGAAACATCATGCAGCAAGTAGAGCATTTTCTGATTTTACCACCATAAATCTACAATGACCCTGGGCCCTTCAATAGCTCACCCTGCATTCCCTGGGGTGTGATGAAGCTCAGAGTTGTTAGTGGCCATTTTGCATGTCGGACTAGCAAGGGTTGTTTATATTACTGTAGTTTTTATTATGAAAGCACCTAACAGACCCACCGTGGGGACTAGCATCTCATTGTGAAAACTGTACACACAAAGAACAAAAAAAATGCTACGTGCCTGCAAGAACCAGGTGAAAGATCGTATAACTTAGCTGACCAAACGATCCATGTGCCAACAGGCATGATGCCAACAGTCATCTTCAACTACCCGTTGAGCTCCTGATTTGGTTTGTTGCTCTGCTCTTCTTGATCGTTGGTCCCTTAAGCCCATGCCACCCAAAGCTGTGCACTCCTCATCTCTCAGTGCCTTCTGATCAATACGGGACACTTTGGTCTGGCACAAGTGACTAGGCTCAAATGTGGCTGAAATCTGAGAGGTGGTGATAGATATTCAGAGCACTTGATGCTGGCTGGTCTGTTGGTCACTTCTGCTCTTAAACTTGTTGAACTACTCATTTATTATACTCAGAAAAGCATGTGATTAACTTGGATAATGGGAAATCACAGGCTCTGTCTTCTACCCACTATTGTCAAAATGAAGCTTGCCCTGATACAGAAGAAGCCAGGACAAAGCTTGTCACATTTAAAGCAGAAGTTGCCCTAAAAAAACAGACATTGACATGGCCATCAGTTCCAGAAAGTCAACGACTCATGGCCACTTTTACAAAGCCAAGGCTATAAAATGGCCTGGCAGATTATCCTAACTACCCGTATCCTAAAAATTCAGTAAGAGTACCACATCCCATATCTTTCCCCAAAATACTTTGCTGTCCTTGTTAAAAAAAGGTTTGTGCCCATTTCTTTAGAACCAAATTTAGTGGTATGTTTCAAATATTAAATGACAATGAATTTTGCTGTAGGTTTCAAAAGCTAAAAGTATGTTTGTAAACATCCAAGCTTTTGCTTGGTGGACAGAGATGGTTTTTTTTAAAAAAGCAGTGTTCAGGTTTTTAAAAATGCCCAGTCCGAGCAAAACAGTTGTGAAATCTCAGATGTGATTTTTTACCTCAAAGGCCCAAGCCTTCCACCAGAGCTCTTTCACATTTTTTAAACAGAGTGCTGGAGTGCCTCTGTGAAACATCGTATGTTAAATGTGTTGAAACATACTAACTAAGTCATGCCACATGGATTTCATCACATTATGTTTGGTATCTATGAAATATACTTACCTTCATATAAAATTCTTATTGCTAGGTTGGAGCTGTCATAAGATTCTCTATGGAGGACATTTTCAAATGTGCTTGATTTTGGCTTGACTGCTTCCCTCTATTGCTGCTCCAGAATTTTCTGTTCATGTTTTTTAATAGAAAAGTGGTTTCTGTAATATTGACTTTTTTCCACAGGAAGAAGTTGGTTATGCCAAAACAATGTAATGTCCCTTTGGGAAAATAAAAAAGAATCCAAAATGTTTTGAACTGTCCAAAAGAATCCTAATGTTTTGCTTCAGGATGGTTTGTCATTACTCATCATGAGTTTGTCATGGTTTAGGTCCCTCATTTCCCCCCGTCATCTGGGGTTCCTGAATGGATTACATTTTCCACCAAGAACAATAGAGTCCCTTCTAGCTGTGTTAGGATGATGCATCAAACATGTCCCAAGCCCACATTTTAAAACCAAAATATTTTGGAACTTTCCATGTTTTATTTTTCTTCCCAATTAGAAAACAAAAGCAAAAATATGGGACAATGAGGAACACACGGTCTGATTTTTCAATAGGCTCTATTTTTGAAGGAATGAGGAGTAGGATAAGCAAATTCTTGTGCTTTGGAAAATCCCACTTTAACCAAAAGTGAAAGGAAAAACAAGCAGAAGGAAGCAGCATGTGAGCCATACTAATGTAATCTTTAATGCCATGTATTTTTCTTGAGCTAGTATTTTTCTTCTTTTCTTTAGCTACATTTGTCTTCATATTATTAACGAGCATTGTCCCATTATTATGAGAATGATAAATGTATCTTTTTATCCCATCATTTACGATTTATTCCATGAGAAATGAAATACCAGATATGCAGTGTTATCTGGCTTCCACAAACTGTTTAATAAGATGTAGGAAACATAAGAAAATTGTGAAATATGGTGTTAGTTTAAAAAAAAAAAAATCAAAGATTTTTATATTCCCTCCAAAGTTTTACAGTTCTCTGAAACAACAGGATCAATTACTTGCATATGCAAAGAAGGGAAAAAAAGGAATATTTGCCAGCTCCTTTTCCTTGAATAATTCAAAATTTGGAGAAATGTATGTTGGTAAAAACTCTCCTTTCTGAAAAAAAAAATTATCCTTTTTATAGCTTCCAGTTCTGAATCCATGGCATGTACTTAGTTCTCCTGAACCTTTATAGCAGCCTTTTTTTCCCTTTTGAAGAGTATGAACAAAAAGGTTCTGAGCAGCCATGATGTATCATCACCAGCTTCACCACTTGTGGAGGGGAGCTCAGGTTGGGTTCTGTTCTGCTCCTTTCCCCCCCCGCCCCGAGAGCCAGATGCTCAAGAAGCACGGTGATAAAACAGCTGGATGGTGATAAAACAGCAGGACGAATCAAGAGCCTGCAGAACAAAAAGTGGAGTAACTCTGAAGTAGTTTTCCTTATTTATTCATTCCTGTATGTTTTCTCTTTTTAAGCAAGGGGTGGAGAAGGGAAGAGCCGCTACCATTTTCCCACAATAGTTGTTGCATGGTGGGAGGTCCATTCCAGCTCTGCGTTCCTACCTAATTGCGAAGAAATGCTGGCTGAGCCTTTGAAGCCTTGGAACGGAGCATCTCCAGCCTCCTTGGCGAGTAGGACTTGTGGGAGGATACGCAGAGAGAGTTTTTGGAGAACTCACCTTCAATCTACTAAGCCCCTACATGTGAAGTGAGACTGTGCAGAGGCTTACTTACTGCCAGGTCAGACTTGGATGTATTAGTAACAGATACTGCAAAAGGCATATCCCTGACATCAGCATGAGAGGCTTGCTAAATTTCAAATGACTGCGCCCAGTTTGGAAGTAGAGGTGCTTCTCTACAAATCAGCTGGCAAAGTTGCTTCCTTCAAACATGAGAAAGCAGCAGATTTTCACATCGCAAGTGTCAGAGCAGTGAGGCAGGCAATTGCCAAGTACAATCTTAGCCTAAGAAGCTGAAGTTGGGTGGTTATAGGCAACTGAAAACTCTAACAAACAGTACTAGCGATCATTAACCACAGGAAAGGGTACCAGCTCTGCTTTTAATAAACCCAAGCTTTTTCCATCTCTTAATGTGTTTTTTTCAGATTTTAAAAATCAGGTTTTCCACAGGTGCTTCTTCTCGAGTAGTTGTTACCTCAGCTGCCTCGTTCATGACTCTCTCATTCACCCTGGCGCCAGTTCTCAGGGAAGAATGGAAGAGACTGCGCCTGTTTCAGAGGAGCAAAGCAGAAAGCGATAAGGGAACAAAAGAATATTTATCTGGAGCAGGGTGGGAACTGAAAAAGATGCATGCAGAGCCAAGTAACAGTTAAACATCAGGAAAACAGCCATCTAGCCATCTACTCCCCACCACCACTGTTCTCTCCTCATCTATCAATGCAGCCACATTGGGGTTTCCTAAATTCTGAAATTTTGGAAAATTCAGACTGTTCTGGCTGCAGCTGAGGTGGGATAAGAAATCACTGGTCTCCTCCCTGTTTTGTTACCTCTTTCCTCATATCAATGAGCACAACTGCATATGTCACTCCCTAGCAAAGTTGCATCAACATAATCTCGGTTTTTAGAAAACTATTAGGAGATTTAAACTGACTAGAGATCATGCTGGCAGAACTGCAAAACTACAGTAGTTACGGCAGCAGACCCGAGGGGACTGTAACCTCCAGCTGAAAGAACGGTGATGAGAAAATGGAAGATGGGGGGAAAAACAACAGAGATACAGGGCATGCTGAGAAAAAAAAACACACATCTGACCGCTGTCCAGTTTTCTGAGATCTCTAAATGGTGCAAAAGAGTTGTGTCCACCTGTACTGGTGACCTCCATGACAGCGAACAGCCCCATCCTGATCGAAGCTCCACTCTAAGGATTTGTCTGGCATCCCAGACTGAAGGGATGATTTTGTTCCTGGAACTATTCCCAAAGTAATAAACTTCATCACATTCATCTCTAAATTAAGAAGGAAGGCTTTCTGGTGCCCAGGGTTGTGACAGACAATTATCCTCAAAACATTAGGGCAAGAATAACAACCTGGCACGGAAAATTCAGGAGATCTGTTAAGCATTAATGCGTAATAAAGGGCACTGACACAGGCCTGAGGAATTTGTCCATCTTTAGTCAGGGTGGGAGCTCAGGGGAAAGGACCATACAGAGTCTCGAGCAAGGCTGAGCATAAGAACTTAACTACCGATGATGAGGAGGAGAATAAGATGGGGGAATACAGCAGGGACAAGAATGATGGGGTGGATGGAGGACAGGCTAATAAGGAAAGGCTGGTCCCACAGGGCCACATTAAGACTCTGTATATTGTTGCTAAGTCTTTGTAAAAAGAAAGTTGTTGAATTCTGTTTCACTTGGCTTCGTTTTATGAAGTCACGTATAAAAGCGCTGCAACAGCATGTGTACTCAACAGTTAAAATTCAGGGTGCCCTGGAAAAGAGGAGACTTTGATGCTGAATCCCCTAGCAGCGCTCTCTAAATGGTGTATTCACTTGGATTTTGCAGCTAATAACATCATTAAGCGTTTCTTCCACAGTAATAGCTTAGGCAGTCAGCTCAAGAATAACAAAACAAGTATAACCAACACATATATGTGCAAGTCTCCCAAAGTCAGCAGAAACTGCTCCTTTATACTGGCTACCAAATGAGGTCAGAAGTCTCTTAAAGTCTCTAGCAGTGATGTCAAAACCGAAGTCAGTGCAGGTCAGCTTTACCACACGTACTTCTTTTTCTCCCACTGTTTGTCCCTTTCCTTTCTGACTAAGAGGACAGGACCCGCTTTGTGAGGAGGAGAGCATATGTTCCAAATCTCTCAGGAGAGCACAGCGGCCCAAGTAAATGCATTAAAGTTTTCTGGACATGTATGATTTCACAGGCTTCAGATTTTTCAAATATGAAATTTAAATGAAAAATAAAAAAATGAATGTATCTGTGCAGCTTCCAAATTAAATCATGCAAGAACCAAAGATACAGGATGTGTAGCTGCTGCCAAAGCAGGGTTGAGCGTTAAGCGTTCATCATATATAGCACTGCCCTTGAAACAAAAGTAGTAGTTATTTTAAGTAACCATAAGCAATACTCATGTGCAATTCAAAGGAGATCGGATATAAAGAGATAAAGATTAGAGTACAGCAATACGGCTTTCATTATACAGTGTAATCCAGTGTGTCTGATATAACTGGATGTGACACAAATACAAATAGCAACAGGTTTGGAAGCAGGGGGGTTTCCAAGATAAAGTCTAGCATGCTTTCAAAAATAAATAATTTCAAAAACAATGTTTGAATCAACGTTTTTCAAAAAGAACCCTCCACATACTTGCTACAAGTATAATATGCATAAGTAATTAGTCATGTTGCACAAGATAAAACAGAAATGCTATTAGACAGAGAATGGAATATTTAATCTTGCAAATAGATTTGCACCCCAAACACAAAGATCCTGGCCATTTGGATATGCAAAAGCATTTTAAGGCAAAACGGGACATTTGTGACAAAAACATTTTGAAGTTTAACATAAAGCTTAAATGGAATACTTGCTTCAGAATAGGAAACAATGACAGATCCATCACACAGTGAGTGTGTGATGTCACACAGCACAGTGATCCATCACACAGCACTCCATTTCCTTACTGAACTACTATATTCATATGTGATTTGCATTATATCCAAGGAAGATGCTTCACTTTTAAAAATCAATGATTTTATTAATAGCTTCAATTGAAAAAATGAACATGACAAGACAAAAACTACCTACTTATTCAACTAACACTTGGAATATTCAGATTCAAAAGAAATATCTATGCTTTGCTAAACTCCCTATTCTTAAAAATATTGATGCAAGTGCTTAAAAGTAAGCATGTGACTAATACTAAAAAATTCCAAGAAGAACTGCTTTTTGTAATATGATCACACATACAATGAGCAAAAGGAAGTTGGCTCATGAATTTTAGGAGATGCTGCTATAAAATACCATTGTTTTCCACACTTTTAAAGAGTAAGTGATAGCTAGGATGAGGCCTTGATTACCATAGTTATGTCTCAAAATGAAGGAATGACTTTAGGTCCAGCAAAACTTTTTATTTCTTTTAAAAGAAAAAAATTGTTTGCAGGAGACCATGAACCACTACAATATTTTTCTGTTTATTCTGATTTATTGGAAAACAATCCCACCAAGTGTTTTCAAGAATGTCTCAATGTTTCCAAGTTACTATAATGTATACCATAGATTAACCTTTGACATGTACCGTTAAAGCTCTTCAGAAAATCAATCTGCCCATCTCCTTCAAAATCTCAGGATACAAGTCCTGTATTCCCCAGTCACAAATCACTGAACCCACATCAATGCCTGAAATATCTTAGTCTGCCTTTGTCCATCTCTATTCCTCTGTTCCTCCTTCTTTCTTTCTGCTCTTACACCTGTATTCCCGCTTATAACCCTAAAAATACTTCATTCGGCGTAATACGTACTTGATCCTACCAATCATTGAGTGATTTGAACAACAAAAAAAAACCATTAAGGATTGTATAAACGATCACCTTCATTAGAAATTAATTCAAATACATGAGAATTTTCCAAGATAATCTACATTGAGGAAGGCATTCTCCATATGCACAAATCTTTAAGATTATGTTAATGCCAACTAAAAACACAATGCAGCTGAGGAGTTAGCGAGCGCTGAGCCTGTCTGAAGGGCTATTTGGGAAACTGCATCTGGCAAATGGCAGCAATGAACCCCTACAGCAGAAGCATCTCACACCATATTCCAGCCATGCTAAAGCATACAAGGGCAGCTCCTCCCTCCGCTTCCTGGACAAAGTCAAAAATATTAATTCAAACCAAAAGAATAAAAGGGATGAGAAATTCCTAAAAGCGGGCACTGGCCTTGGCTGACTCGCAGCTGAGACTGGTGCCAGTTTCAGTGGTGTCAGTCCACCTGCACGGCTCATAGCACTCCCAGCCCTGCAACAGATTTGAGAGCCCACTCAGTAACAGCAGAGCAGCAGCGTAAGGGAGTTTTGCCTCGGTAAAATGTGGTGACAGGTTGCAGGCTGGCTCGCAGGCAGAAGGTGGCAATGACACCCCGAGTCCCCTCCAGTGCAGGATTAAATGGACTGAACCACCAGCAGTTTGATGGTTTTAAGTCACCTGTTTGACGTTTCCTTATAAAAATGAAGAACAGTCAGACTGTCAGTAACAAGTGCAAGACAATTTAAGAAGCAGCCAATTTTTCCACTGCAGTGAAAGCATGTCTGGCCTCCAAGACTCCAGACTCAAACCCTCATCTATTCTTTCACGCCCATATGGTGCGGGTCTGAGCTCGTTCTCAGTTACGAGACTGGTCATCTCGTCTTCTTCCCAACTGCTCTGCTATTTTAATCACACTGTGCTTGAAATTAAGCATGCTGGTCTCTCCACTATTGGCCAAAGTTGATCACTGGCGCAGCCCCAGTGCTACCCGTGGCAGCTGATAGCACACGTACACGTACAACAGCAAGCTGAGGCCATGGTTAACGGCTCAGTCTTTCAGAAACCCAATTCATTCCTTATATTGGTGCAAAGGAGAGAAAGCAATGGGGGAGGCGTGATGGACCGAGAATCCCAACAAACCGTTCAGTGCCGCACAGGCAGAGCCAGGTCCGGGGAGAAAGGACAGCTATGTAATCCCACCCATAGACCCCGGGCCTGAAACCTGGAAGTCAAATTACAGTGACAGCTGGCAAGACCCAATACGCCTCTAACTATAAACTTTAGCCCAATGCTGAAAAATTTCTTCAGAAAAATTAGTAACTCTGAAACATAATGATGACATACTCAGGGCTCATTCTGTTTTTCAGATATGCAAGTTTTACCATTGTGCTGTAAAATTAACCACACGGCAATGCTTGCCGGTGTATAAAAAAAACACAACTGATACCGGAGGTCAAACCTTGCTCTCACTCAAGACCACCATAAGCCCAGCTGGTGCCGCGAAGCCGTGGCAGACACAAAGCTCCGACCAGTCCGCAAACGCTCCTCTGCAGTTAAGTAATTCATTGCCCAGGTCAATTTGTAAAACTCGCTGTTGATTTCTAAATTAAAAATCAATTATGTATAATGTGATTTAGGCTCCTGACAGAACAGAAACATGATCAGCTCTACCACTCTAACAGGATTACATGAGTACGATTTACGGTAAGGAGTCTCCAAATCTAAAACACTTTTGCTTTTTTGTATTTTGTTAACCGTTTAGTGCATTTATGGACCTGTAAAAGCCAAATACATGTATTTGCTTTATCTTAAATTAAAAAATACAAATGGCTTTACTCAGCAGTATTGCCTGGAAGGTAAATTGGACATCCTCTTTCAATTTTTGTTTTTTAAGATTAAAAATATATTAGATTATCATTAGTGATCAATACAATTACTGTTTTATATTCAGCTTTTTAACCAAATAAAGAAGCAAAAGACGTAAATGCTATTCCAGCGCCAAGTTTGACTATTAGAGAGCTGAGAACAATATGCTGAATGAGAACTGCCAATTTGCCCATGTAAACTTTAATAACTTTGGTTCTTTAGGGGTTTTGTGGTTTTTTTTTTTTTTTTCTTTTTCTTTTCTTTCACTTCTTCCTGCGGTCTGCAATTCTGAAGGCCAGATGCATTTGAACGACCTTTCTCCATGAGGCCCGCCGTGACACAAACCCCATTTTTTATTTCACAAAATGCGAAACGCTGACTTCGGGAATGGCGCTGAGTGGGACACCCGTCAGACGGAACACCACGGCGTTAGCGGTGGGTGATTTCCAGGCTCGCTCTTTGCCTGCTCGGTGCTCGGGCGGCAGCTTTCCGCCGCGCCCCAGGCCCCGGGCTGCCCCGAGCCGCGGGCGCTGCTCCGCGCCGGCCGCCGCCGCGCCCCGGGCCCCCGCAGTCCCGGCGCTTCGGGAGGATCGTTCGGCACCTCTTTCACCCAAAGAGGTTAAATTTACCAAGCCTAAGCCGTGGCCCACCTGGAGATGCCCGGCTGAGGAGTTTTTAAGTTATTTTTGTTCGCCTTTCCCGCACTACGCCGAAGGGTTCCGCTGCCGAAATGATTCAGGTTGGGCTTCTCTGTCGAGAGAGGCTTACCGAGCTCCCCCGCCCCAGAGGGCGGGAAGCGGGGCAAGCAGCTCAGCGGCTCAGCCGCCCCCCGTATTTACCGCGACGAGACGAGGACGGGGGCAGGCGGCTGCCCGCGGCCGAGCGGCGGCCCACGCCTCGCCCCCGAAGCCGCGGGGCAGCGCAGGGCAGGGCAAGCCCCGGCTCCCTCCCCGCCGCCCCCGCACCGCGGGGCCGCGGCCGCCCCGCCCGCCTGCACCATGTTGGCTCCCCGCGCAGAGGCGCGGAAGAGGGGGCCGCCGCCGCCGCCAGCCCGGCTCGGCTCGGCTCGGCTCGGCGGGGGCCGCCCGGCTCCTCCCTGCGGCCTCCGACTCGGGCGTGGAGGCGCGGCGAGCCCGGCGCGGGGCGCATGGGGCGGCCGCGGGGGCGGGGGGAAGCGCGGCGCGGAGGAGGGGCCGCGGTGCCCGCCGGAGAGCCCGGCCGTAGGGGCGGGGAGTCTCCTCCTCCCGCAGCGAGGCTCCGGCTCCCCGCACGCACCGGAGCGCCCGGCTCCCTCCTCCTGCTCCTCGTCCCTCCTCCCTTCCCCTCCTCCCCCCCTTCCCTCCCCGGGTCGCCGCGGCTCCGGGAGGAGCGGGGGGGGCCCCGCTTCCTTCCCTCCCCCCCTCCTTCTCCCACCCGCCACGCCGAGGAGAGGCAGGTGAGGACCCGGCCGCGTCCCCGCTCCCCCGCCCCGCGGGAGAGGCGGCCGCGATGGCGGCGGCGGCGGCGCCCGCCGAGGCGCTAGGCCCCGGCCGCCCGCCCCCGGCCTCTCCCCGCCGCCGCGCCCTGGGGGAGGCGGGGGGCGCCCCTCACCCCCGGCCCCTTCCTCTGCAGAAAGTTTCTGGGCAACTTTCTCCCGGGCCCGAGCCCCCGCCCGCGGGGCCGAGAGGGAGGGCGGGCGGCAGCCGCGGCGTTGCGCGCCGCCCGGGGCTGGGCTGGCCGCGGGGGGCGGGCGGAGGGGAAGTAAGTTTGTGAGGGGAGGCCGCCGCCTCCGCGCCCCCGCCGCCGGGCCGTCTCCGCCGCCCCTTCCCGCCTGGCTGCCGCGACCGCGGGGCGGTTGCTCGTTCCCCGGTGGCGGCGTTCAGCGCCCGGGTTTTGGTGCTCGGCGTGAGCCGCTCCCGGGCGCAGGCAGCCGAGTGCCGGCACCGCTCGGCACAGCCGGCCCGGGCCGGAGGATGTAAAAGGGCGAAATTCAGGAAATTGGTTTGCGAGTCCCCTGTAGCTTGGCCTGCGTCGAGTTATTTTCTATTAATTTTCTTTTTTTTTTTGTCACTGTTCTGGTTTCGTATCCCTGCGTCGAGCTGGAACACGACTGCTTTAAATTTCTGAGTCATTAATTTAAACGTTCAATCATCACATTTCATCACGCCTCCCTTCCAGTTAAAAAAATGCCTCGGCCACGCGCCGGCCCCCCGCTCCTGCGGAGGGAGGCTGCGCGTAACTTCCCGCGTCGTGCGTGGACCCACGGGCTTGCTGGGCGGCGTGAAGCTGGGTGCGCATCCCTCAGGCCAAGGGCTGGCGTGGCTTCTCCCTTAGCCAGTATCACAAATATTCGGGTTTATGGCATTCATTTCAGAATGGTCCATTCCAAGTGTCTGGTATGCATGCGGGTATGGGCCGCTTTGCATTGGGAAAACGAGGTTATAAATATTTCCGAAGCTCGTGGTTGTTACGAAGGTGTATTCGGGCGTACCTGCTGGATTTAACCCTAAGCAGAGGCTGGTCGTTAATTAAAAAATTCAGGCTTGGATTTACTTAAACTGGCAGAATGATCCAAAACCGGTTTAAAACTTGGAGCATGTAGCCAAGGAAGGTGTATTGTCTTTCTCTTAATAATTCATAGACAGCTGAATGAAATTTCAGGCAAATTTTGCAAGCAAAATTGACCTTTAGTCAGGGAAGCAAGATACAAAAGCTTACCTCAAGAGTCTTTTTCTTTCATTTTTGGAAAGTAAGCCCTTGAAGAGGGATTTCTAATAAAATTGCCTTGTCAGTTACACTTGCAGTATCTCTGGCAGTATGTAATACAGTTTTGCCATAACTCCCTGTTTCTGCAGGCTTCATAGGCGTAAGAACTGTTCCTTTCCAAACAACTAAACCTTGCACTTCCACTCGTGTTTTTGATGCGTGTCTGTAAATTTAGCTGTAGGAGGTTCCTGCTGAACATGGGCGTAGAGCGGAGGCTATGGGTGTGTTTTGCACGGCCAGAGTGTCAGGGTTAATTTTGGGATGAGGTAGCATCTGTGATGGGAAGAGAAAGAGAGCAGCATTGGCACTGTGCTGAATTTCAAAGAAAAAGATCCAACGATACCAGGCATGTAAAACGGCGACAATAGTTGGTAGCAGCCGTTGCCAGTAATTATTCCACGGGTTTTGTTAGCTTTATTTTCTCAGGAGGTACAGCTCAAGTGCAACTGCAGCACCTGTGTGCCCGTCAGTCCCTCTAATAACTTTTCTGGCTGTTAGCTCATTTCGAACAAATTTGATGGCAGAGGTGTCCCAGGTGAACAATTTCTACAAAATTTGTGAAAGTAAAGAAGCCAGGTAGAAAAAGAGCTCTTAACCTGCACACTGGAGAGTTCATGTCAGCGCTTATCTCAAGCTGGAAATTGATGCAGGAAATGGGGCCTCACTGATTTTGCTGCTCGCAGAGCTACTTGTCCAGTTCTCAATAGCTTTTTAATATCTGGACCCCAGTACTGCCCTTTGAAATCTGAAGAGCTTCATTTGGAATGAGAGTAGTGAGCCCGAGGTAGCTTTAATCTGTACTTCATATTATAAAGAGAGATTCAGGGGAATATTTATTACCTAACGACAGTTCTTTGGCTATGAAGCAAATGAATGAAATTGGAAGTGTATTTAAATTGCTACGTTATTTGAAATCGCTAGAAAAATACTTAATAAATCTTTGGGTGCTGCATACTGTGTGAGAGAATTATTGAAAAACTGCCGTTCACAATTTAGGTTTTTTATCAATATTCATGTAGCAGAGCAGAGAACTCTGCTTCTGCAATAGAGGGATATTCTTTATTTTGAGCTTTGTGTACTTCCTGCAGCTCCCGAAGAATAAAATTGGCACTCTGTTGGCTCCGATAAATGATGGCCGTCATGTGACAGTGATGTGAAAGTCTGCGGCGTGGCACATGTCAGTTTATGCGGTCAAAGTTTACTGTTATGAACAAAGTAGCTGCATGGTTTTACTTTTCTATATGCGCTGTCTGCGGACAAAAGCTGTATATTTTCAATAGATAATTCCTTGTGTTCAAACCGTTAGTTAAAAGAAATAGATTCCTTCATCTGTATTCCCTACTTGGATCCAACTGTTTCGCCTCGTACTTTGATCACAGTTTGAGTAAGCTACCTTGATGTTAATTTAAAAATTGGTGTCGGTATTAACACAAAGAACACTTTAGGAACGCTTCCTTATTCTGCTCCATCACATCAAGCAGCCCTTTCCAGAGAGGACACCTTCCACGCGTACGTGCACAGTCTGTGGCTTCTGTGAAGCCCTCGTGAAAGGTTTCGGGCTTTAGTACTGGAAGTCCTCTGCTAGTTGATGGAACAGATTGAGAAACTACATTTCTCCCTCAACAATCAAACTACTGTAACAGCATGGTTTAGTTTTTGTCCTGGAGGAGCCACCTGTGAGTACAAGTAGATAGCTCAGTCTTGGTATTTATTTCATATTTGTTCTCCTTGAGAATGCCAGTAGGATGCTGCTTTATAGTGATGGATTTTATGATGTGGTAGCCACTAAGTTTTGGGTGGTTTTTTTTGTTTTTTTTTTTAAATACAAACTGCTTTACAGTTAACATATGGTAACTTCTTTCAATCACTACAGTCCCTGGCTGCATTCAAACCAATGACTTAGAGCTGCAGAGTTCCAGATTGTATTATCAATTGCCAGGTTTTGAAGGCAAACCTGGACAAATTCCCATGTGTATGCTGAATTTAGTAGGGAAAAAGTCATATTGAAAAGATGCTGTCAGCTAACTGTAGGACAAGTTTAATTTTAGGTTTTAAGAGGTCATTCTTACTGCCATTTCCACCTATAGGGGTTTATCCTTAATGGTGCCAGTGCATCAAAGCAGAAACTGGCACCGAAGCAAGTTATTGAAATCAGCGGGACTGCACCCTTCGGTAAAGTTAACACGCACAGCTGACTGCAAGATCAGTAAAGGATAACTGGAAAGAGGATTGGAAATACTCTTTCCGTTGTCGCTTAGGGTAGGCACCCGCATAGGGCACCCGGTTTCACGCCGTGTCCTGAAAGCCAGTGGATCAAAGTCATGCTCAGCTGAAACCAGCCCCTGAGCTGAGGGTCTCCTGCAAGGACTGCTAGCCCTGGCTTGTATCCGAGCCCTGCAGCCCAGTGGGATACTGCCGTAGGGACCATCAGTAAGCGGATCCTTGGCCACATTGACTGTTGTGGCCGAGACTGGGGGTTTGTTTCGATTTTTCTTGACTGTAGCGCTAGATAACGTTACAGGGTATGGTTGGAGAGTGATGAGGAAGTAATGACCGCTAAAACCTCAGACTGGCATTATCTGTATTTCAGCTTCTTAAGTACTCGAAGATGTGTGCATAGGAAATTAGATAACTTTTTTTGCTA
Source organism: Nipponia nippon (assembly GCF_047370975.1). Classification (NCBI taxonomy): domain Eukaryota; kingdom Metazoa; phylum Chordata; class Aves; order Pelecaniformes; family Threskiornithidae; genus Nipponia; species Nipponia nippon. The sequence continues at coordinate 52,763,516 of NW_028262290.1, read as the reverse complement.
ACTGGGCTGTATTTTATCTTTGTATCTTTGGAAGGCAAATGCTATTAAAATAGTGTTATATGAGGCTATATATACTATAAATATATAGTAAGTATCTATATTGACTACATCTATATCTTAAATGCTTATGTAAATTTTGAATTCTAATGGTGCTACTGAAGTTCAAATAATTCGTCTTTTAAATTGGTACTTCAGGGGGATGAAAAACTTCCGTGTCTTAAGGTACATCTTTCTGTGGTTTTCTTCACACCTGAAGTCTAGAGAAGTTGGGAAAAGTAAATGATTCTTCAGAAGCTTTGAGCCACCCCTTCAGTTCAGATTTTAGGATCAGCTAGAGCAGGCTTACAAAAGTGAATAACTTAATTTCCTTCTATTGACAGTGAAGTTGTTGAGTAAACACACCCACATAGGTAAATTTTTGTAGATCGGGGCCTTTATCTTATTTCTGGGGAAACTTTCAGGAGCATTTTGTGGCGTTAATCAGATATTTAAAGTCAGTCTTCATACTGGAAGACTTTGGTTCAGTGGGGTTCATTTCCTTTGTTTGCACATGCCCAAAGCACCTTCTTGCAAAACTGAGGCAGGAATAGTGTTTTATTCATGGTGTGAATGACGGAGCATAAATGCAGTCAGGTCTCAGTTATGCTTACCAGGACTGATGGCCCCGGAGCAAAAAAAGGGTCAGAGTGGAGGACTGTGTTCGTGTTCAAGTGCCATTCCGAACGTTTGCCTGTAGTTCAGGCAGACTTACTGATGGTGCATGTGTAAAGTTCAGCTTCAGGAAGAAAAAAAAGAGTACCTGCACTAAAGGTTTTGAAATTTTCAACCATACTTAATGCCCTCACGATTGTGAGAAAAGGCAGTGCTTGTGCGAGGTATTTAAAGAGTAATTATAGGGTACTATGAATCTCTTGTGTATTGCAATTGTATGGCATTATGACTGTTTTGGCAGTCAGCCAGGAAAAGAAGACTTAAAACAAATTAATGCTGAACAATCCTGTTTTAATAAGTTATTTTAAGTATGGTTAGATAACAAAATTAATATTTATGCTTAAAATGTGACAAAGGCAAAACAGGTCTGAGTTGTTTTGTGTATCTTCTTGCTTTTCAAGAACATTTTATTGGAAACTAAAACCGTGACTGACACTTGTAACCACAGAAGAATCAAAAAAACCTCTCCAAAGTCCTTCCGTATACTTTGCTCTTCCTTTCCACGCTCTTCCTTTTTCTGGTTGGTTTTTACCGGCTTAGCTTGTTTAACACAAATACTCTATTTTGCCAGCAACAGTACCCCAAAGTCCAAAAGCTGAAAGACTGTGTCAAGGATAGCATGGCCACAAGCTTTCCTGGTTCTTAGGCTCCCCTGCTGAGCATCCAGTATTGCCCAGTGTCTCAGACGGTGGGGACCAGTGGTGGACCTCTGATCTGACTTGGAGGTGTTTGGGCTAGGTGGGCTATTGGTTTGGTTTGTCACAGCTGGTCTTTCAGTAGGCTTAACTTAATGAACACATGCTTCAAGGATGAGCAACGCTGTTAAGGTTTAGGTCAAAGCATGCGCCACTGAAAAATGAATATAGAATTAATGTCTAGAAAATATTACTTTTCAAAATATACATTTATCTGAAACTAGCATTCATTTGCCAAACTGTGGGAAAGAAGACATTAACAAAGAGCTGTGGCTGAGGAAGGAAATCTGAACATAAATACAAAAGTTCTGTATTTCATTGTGAAGTGTTTAAAACAAATCAGTAAGTTTAGTAGTATATCTTCCAAGTTATTTTTTCAGTTCTCTTGTATCAGTTCTTTGCCTTCTTTCTTCTTTCTTTTGCTCGGTTCTTTGCCTTGATTCTCATACTGTTTTTCTGAATGTCTGAAGTTTGAGATTAAAACCTTACCTTACTGATTGCCAAACAGAGGTCTTCAGAAACATATTAACAGGCAAAATTTGTAGTGTTTCAGTTAGAAGTTTAACAAGGTTAGTCTCTGAGAAACAGAGAATTGAGAATGACATGTAGGTCTGAAATTTGTATAAAACAGTAGTCTCCAGACACCTTAAAAACTAAAAATCTGCATGAAACCTAATAGCAAGCTTCACATTTTAAAGATCTGTAAAGATATGGCATTTATATTCATGTGAGAACTAAGTAAGGGTGAGATGAAATGGGAGGAAAGCTTGTGGTGATAAAAGTGAGTGTTTTGTGTCCCCTTTGCCATAACTTCTTGAGCTGGAAACAGAATGTACCAGCAGAATATTTTACTATTTCTGGTGGTTTTGTTGATACATAGTATTTAGTATTTGTGACTAGCTCTGATTCCAGTAGTTCAGTTGAAGTACTCCACATTTCCTTAGAGGTGTGAACTTACTTTGGTGCCATTATGAAGCTGCAAACATGTATAATAGTGCATCTTACACACTTGTAGGTAATTTTTCTTAATAGAAAATCTTGCAGTACTTCAGTGACAAGTGAACCTGAAAATACGGATTTTTGATATTTTTTTTTTCTTTCTCCTTATGCAAGTTTATGCAAGGCTTAGATAAGATCTGTAGGGCAAAAACCATTTTCTACTTTGTGTGATGACTAGTCCAGGTGAGTTGTATATCATTCTTGTGAGAAGGCCATGCCATACTGCATGGAGATGGAAGACTTGTGGTTTTCTTGTTTGTTTGTTTTTTTATCTTAAATCTTAACAGTGCTTCTCCTCTTTGATGCACATGTTCGTTAAGTAAAGCTTCCTGAAAGAACAGAACAGCTGTCATGAATCAGACCAGAAGTCCATCTAAGCAAATATATCTTTTTTCAATTCTTCCCCGCCCCCCCCCCCCCCCCCCCAATTCAGAAGAAATTCTTAATGTCTCAGGTAAAAGTTTTTGGAAGTTTAGTTAAAGGGAACATTTCAGAATGGGTTCTTTCAGTCACAGATGGCAATTCTGATTCTGTCTGTTTTAAATAAAAAGTATTCAGGTTTTCTTCCAGCAGTAATAACTTAAAATGTAAGTGTGCTCTCTGGTTTCTGAGGCATGTGGTATTTGGGATTTTTGCCGAAGTATGTTCTTTGGTTTTGTTTTTTTGGGGTGTCCCCCCCATAAGTTCTAGATAGAAGACGCATTAATAGAATGACAAAGTCCTGAAAGCAAAGAGAGGGACGGGTTTATTTCACTGGTACTGATTTTAAATATTTGTTTAAAGGATTATTAAAGGTTATAATAGTATTGGCCAGATCAGCTCATCCATACCTAACTGAAAATCATGCATTGGAGAGAGAAAAAGAGTACACTAGTTTCACTGTGGACACCCATGTTTGATTCTGTTTTCATAGTAAAGTTAAATGCTCTATTCAGGAATACTTGCAGCATAGAGCAAAATACTGTTCCTTTTGAAAACAGTTACCCATGAAGGAAAGAGAAGGGAAAATCAGGATCGTTCCTGAGCTGTTACTACTAGTCAGTTGGGGAAATTCTCGTGAGTAAAATTCCTTTTCTCAGCAGCCACACTTCTTCAAGTCTGAAAAGTAAGTATTGTATTAATATTCTGTAGGGGATGAAAAGAAGGGTTATAGTTTGGGTTTTGGTTTGGTTTTTTGTGGTTGGTTTGTTTTTTGGTTCTGTGGTTTTCAAATGAGTGAGCAAAATGGAAGTACAAAATTCTTAGCTTCAGAAGACACAAAAATTAAATGCTGACTTGTATATGGCTTTAGAGGATAAGATGCAATAGTAATATGGATACTTTTTTTTTTTTTTTTTACTTTCAAGTACAGTTCTGTATTTTAAGTACAGTTACACACTTAAAATAATACACAATTCAGAAATTATAGTGGTTGATGTTATTTAAAGTCATAAGCTTTCAAAATAGCTTACTGAATAATTATGTAATGTAATTTACTAAAGATACCAATCTCCTTTTTCATTTTAGGAAATATTTCTTAGCTTGTACGCTGTCGAAACCCGTAGAACTGATTGATTCAGGCTATCATGATGTACGTAAAATGAGACAAGTGATAGTTTATAGATGAAAAATTATTTCCCTGGAAACGTTTGACTTGTTCATACAAAGTAGGTGTATTTAAATATTCTGGAATTAATTTGCATTGGTTATTAAATCTAGGGCTTTTTGATTACCTTCCTTCCCTCCCCCCCCCCCCCCCCAGCTTAGGTCTGACATACCTGCAGAATACTATTTAAATTTGGTGCATACATGGTGAAACCATAGCCAAGTTAATAAAAAGTGACTTCCATTAACAAGCATGACACCTTGATTTTTTTATGGTTATTTTAAATGATTATTTTATTAGTTTTGCACTTGTGCTTCTTCATTCTTTTCCCAAAGAAAGAGGCTGGTCTTACTGGTCAGTAAAACACATTGACTCTATATATTAGGTTTATGCTAATCTTGTTAGCTTTTTGCCAGGGGCATGGATTTTCTGCATGTGTGTTTAATGTAATAATAAAGTGTCTTAATTCTTGTAGGTGATATATATAATTATTTAAGCAATGAAAGCCCAAATTATATGCAAGACTTTTTTTTTTCTTCCTAATCTGTGTTCAGTGGCATTTGAATGGAAATTCTGATTGAAATTCATATCAATAACCAGCATTACATTTTAAGGTACAAATTAATAGTATGTTGCCTTTTAGATAAGGCAATAATTCTAAATGCAAAACACATTTTGTTTTAAATCTGATAGATTTATTTACAAAAGGGAATGTTAGCTTTCATTTGTTAATTAATTTTGGTCACCAAAACCTCTAAGGTGTTAGAATGAACAGATATTGTACTTAGAAGTTTTTGTTTTCTTTTAAAATATGAACAAAAATCTCTCCTCTGTCTTTTAACCTTATCTTCTTCCCTAAATGTTTCTCACATTCTAATGAAGCAATATCTAAAGAATATTAATCAGGGGTGAGCTCTTCTACATTTGTAACAGCTTATGTTACTTGAGGTGTTCAAATTCTGATTCCAGGTGGTTATGAATGAGCTCTGCTGGTTTGGTGGTTTGAATTTGTTTAGAATTTTGGTGGCTAACAACATAGTTTGAATAATTTTTAAATTTAATATAGATTATCGTAACAGTAAATTTGGGTCTTAATATAAGTTGTTGTTACAATTCTGACAAAGATTTCTTTCTCTACTTTAAATATTAAAAAAATGCCATTGGAAGGGTAACTTTCCATTATAGCGTGGCACGTGGTCTGTTAGCATATGACTTAATTTGGCTGTGCAGGTCTGCTGTATTTTATTTTTGCTGTTTTACAAATACTTAGAAGTAAACATTGTTTATTGCATTATATATAGTATAGTATACTAAGATAACCAGAGAATTTATATGTCTGAGTCAAGTCATCTTCAGGCAGACAGGGTAACCTGCCAAAACTTTTGAGCCAGTGGACGGATCACAGTGTAAGACATTCTTGAGGAAACCCTGACTGTACTGACAGGGAATTGAAAAGTTTGTAAGTGTTATTGCTGCATGATTTCTACAGCTTGGAAACCATGCCATTAAACTGTTGCTTCTCTTAAAGTGTTTCCTAGACTTGGGGGATTGTTACTTTTTCCCCCTCAGTTCCTCTGAAACTGAAAAGACGGGGCAGATGCATTAGATTGTACAGTTTTACAGTCAGGAAATTTGAATGGGATTATATTATTTAAAAAAAAAAAACTTACCATGTAAAACAACTTTTCGCATGCTTTAAGCTGAAATGGAAATTAAACTTTTTTTTTCCATTTTTTTATTGTTCGTTTCATCAAATCAATTGGGTTTTTTATTGGTTTTAGCTCATTAGGAAGTGGAAAAATCTGAACTTATTTTTATTCACAGGTATTTTAGCATTGCTGTTCTAGCACCTGATCCTTTTTCACACTGAAGTCAAGTGCAAAATTCCCCTTGACTTCAGGGAGAGCTGGATTAGCTTTACACAAAAGGACCAAATTGTCCTCTGGGATAAGTGGAGGCAACTCTATTGAAGTAGACTTCATTGGAATATAAAATGAAAACAAAGAAGGGTTGCCTGCCTTTACAGGCAATGAAATTGGATCTGTTAGCTCAAACAGCTAGGTTAATTTAGCAGCTGAATCAAAGAAGCTTTCCTTTTTCCAATTAGATAGTACAGTTACACTAATTCACTGCATTGAGCAGTGAATAAGATGTCACTAATTTTTGACTACAAGTATTTTACAAAAGCTAGAATCTGTTTATGAACTCTTTTGTCTATGTGGCATAAGAATTATCACGAGAAAACTCAAACACTTTCAAAACTGTTAGCAAATGTTCAAGCAGTTTATCCTTAAGTAGCCGAAAGGGATCCACGTACCATTTAAATTTAATAGGCTTTATGTGACAAGTTGGGTGGGGTTTGGGGGGCTTTGTTTGCTTTTTCAGCATCAGGCTGGCATCCAGAGTGGCTTTCTGTAGGCTTGCTGTGGTGGGAAGAGGGTAGTTCATTTACACCAAAGTTGGACTGGGTGTTATCCTGTGCATTTGCCAGTAGTATCTGGAGTTATCCCACTGACTTCCACAGTAGACAGTAGCACCTTTGGCATCTTTTTTTATGCTTTACACAACGGTGTCTGCATTGTGTACACAAATGATGAAGAAATAGTGTTTGAAAAATGAACTCAAATATAGTGATTACTGATATAATACTCTGCTATACTACTTGTAAAATGTATCATTTGTCACTCTTGCATATCAAGTTTTTCTTTCAGTGCTTCTGGTATCTGTTGCGATCATGAATTAATTCAACAGTCTGTGTGATTATTTTGACCTAAGCACTGTATGGCTTTCTTGTACTTTCCCTTTGAAGTTTCACAAAGGGAAGGGGGACTGGAACATTGTAATCTCCTTAGAATAGTTTGAGAACGAGTCCTTAAATGTTGCTCCGTGTTTCTTTATTAACATTTCACGTGTGAAATAAAATCCCCTCCCTGGGAAGAATGCACATCCACAGAGCTCTTAGCCGTTTAGCATGCGTAGCTCTGCAAAGAAAAGCCATCCACAAATAACTGCTGCTGCAATATTTAGCTGGTGTTAACGGGTTAAGTAGTAAACTGAAATTCTCTGAAACACTTGAGGTGCTGAATTTACAAAACAAGACACAAGAACTGTTTTAAGATTAGTCATAGTTAGGAAGCTTATTGAACCACCAGCATCTTCCTGGAAACATCCTGTACTTCTGTCGTCTTCAGCTAGCTTCATCTATTCACGGTCTTAACTGCTTTTTGGTTTTTAGAAACTCTTGCTGCAACTTCTTTGTGACTAAGGCGCATTGTCAATCAGTCCCGTCCTCCCCATGCCAGCCAACTGTCCCCTTAATGCAGCAATTCACTTGGATGAATAGTGCTCATACTTTAAGGAGACAATTGCCTACCAGAGAGGGTGCCAAGTTGATTTAACTTTGCACAAGTGTGAAAGAGTTTTTAAATGGATGCTGTCAACTAACATTGGCCCAGGGCTTCAGCTGCCTGAAAATTGTTATAATCTGATTGGGAGGATGTCCAAATTTGTTTAAAATATTTTAGTCAACCACTTGGCTGCAGAGAGCATTAGTACCCCAGAAACTGTTGTCAGACGATCGTCCTTGGTCTGTCGGAACTACAGCGGACGTGTCCTGGCCAAATGTACAACACGGCTTTTAAAATGGACTCTTTTTTGGCAGTACATCACTAAATTGGTGAAAGAATACGGGATTCATGTTGTAATCTGCTCTTCCAGTTCAGTTTAATGCCACAGCGTGTGTTTGAAACACTTAGTCAGATGTATAATACAGTATAAAACCACAACCGTACCCTGCCATTACTGTAGGACTTTCAGAGCTGAGCTACCATTTAGCCAAGCCAGCTACTGGATTATCCATTAGAACCGGACAGAATTTAGGAAAACTGCATTGCAACTTTGCTGGCCAGAATTTTTTGATGCATTTTTAGTGGAAGTTGAAAGGGTCCTTACCTTCTAGGTACACCATCACTTGAATGAAGAGGGTTTCATGCTGTGCATTCTTTCTTCCTCGATAAGCGTAAGCACAGGCCTTTTCTTAGCATAGTTTGGGGTCTGATATGTCTTCGCTGCAATTCTGAAGGGAAGAGAGAAGGTGAAAAAATTTAAGGAAAAAACATGGAGAAGATGCTCCCTGAAACTCCTCTGTTTCAGGGAGGCCAGGAAATCTGAGAAAAGGGGCTACTTCTGTCAAGAGCCTGACAAAATATGGGAATTAGACTAGATGTGTAGAAAGGATGCTATTAAGAAAATGCTCAGTTTAAAGGCGAGAAAAATTCTTACAGGCATGATGGTCGGGTGAGTGTATTTGGGGGCTGGGAGGAGGGTGTTTCCTTGCTTCTCTGAGATCATTAGGCCATTACAGCTGCAACAACGTTGCTACTAGTTTAGATACATTCGAGGAGAAAAAAGACGTATTGTTATTTCAGTGCCTGGCTGGAATAAGTAGTTTGTTAAGCAGTGCCGTGAGATTGTTAGTTGTTGTAAGGATGTACTGATTAGTAGATATGCAACTGTTAATGAGTAAACGTATTGCATATGTCAGAAAAAAATACTTAGATTGGAAAAGATGAAGAACAGGAGCTAAAATAACTTCCAAATATGAAGGTGATTGGGAGTTGTTAGCGTAGCATGGATTTATGAAGGATAAATCATACTTAACCCACCTTCTGTGATGAGATGACTGGCTGGGTAGATGAGAGCAGAGCAGTGGATGTTGTTTATCTTGACTTTAGTACGGCTTTTGGCATGGTCTCCCACAGCATCCTCGTAGACAATCTGATGGAGTACACACCAGGTGAGTGAACAGTGAGGCGAACTGGAAACCAGCTGAACTGCCAGGCTCAAAGGGTTGTCTGTCGTCAGTGTCACAAAGTCAAGCTGGAGGCCAGTCACTAGTGAGGTACCCCAAGGCTCAATACCAGGGCCAGTCCTGTGTAGCACCTTCATGGGCTGACCTAGTTGGTCACACAGAGGTGCACCCTCAGCAAGTTTGCAGAGGATACAAAACTGTGAGGAGTGGTGGATAGACCAGAGGGTTGTGCTGCCATCCAGAGGGACCTTGTCAGATCAGAGGAATTGGCTTACAGCGACCTCATGGAGTTCAACAAAGGGAAATGCCAAGTCCTCTTCCCTGGGGAGAAATAACTCCAGGCACCAGTATATGCTGGGGGCCGCCTGGCTGGAAAGCATCTTGACAGAAAAGGACCGAGGGTCCTGGTGGAAACCAGCAATGTGCCCTTGCAGCAAAGGCAACCAGTGATGTCCTGGATACATTAGGAAAAGAGTTACCAGCAGGTTGAGGAGGTGATCCTTCCACTCTGCTCAGCACTGGTGAGGCTTCGCCTGGAGCGCTGTGTCCGCTTCTGGGCTCCCCAGTACAACTGAGACATGGACATGGTGGAGAGAGTGAGTCCAAGAATGGGACACTAAGATGACTAAGGGCCTGGAGCATCTCTCCTATGAGGAAAGCCTGAGAGAGCTGGGGAAGAAAAGGAAGGCTCAGGGGGATCTTACGTGTATAAATACCTGATGGGGTGAAATAGAGGACAGAGTCAGGCCCCTCTCGGTAGTTTCCAGTGACAGGACAAGAGGCAATGGGCACAAATAGTAATACAGGAAATTCCATCTAAACAGGAGAAAAAATGTGGGGTTTTTTTTATTGTAAGGGTGATGGAACGCTGGAACAGGTAGTCCACAAAAGTCATGGAGTCTCCATCCTTGGCGATAACTCAAAACCCAACTGGACAGAGCCCTGAGCAACTTGCTGTCATTGACATGGCTTTGAGCAGGGGGGGTGGAGTAGACGACCTCCAGAAGTCCCTTCCAACTTCAGCTGTTCTGTGATTTTCATGAAAGGACTTAAGAGGGCTACAACAGTAAGTGTGGCAGTTGAAATGAAACAAAACACAGGTGTTGAAAGGCAGAATATTTTTGTTTGTTTGTTTGTTTTGGCAGCCAATTTTTTTTTTATTGTTTCTGCCAGATTTCTTATGACAGCTTGAGAAGAGGGGAGATAACTTTGCTACTGCATTGTTCTCTTGGGTTTCTTTGCTTTCTGCTATTAATATCAAATCTGTGTATGGCTTTATTGTCCGTTGTGTCCTCTCCCCACCCCCACGGCAGCAGTGGCGAGGAGTTGGGTACTGTTAACTTCTCTGCTGCCTGGAAGACTGAGCAAGCACCAGAGGCATTTAAGTCATGGCAATGTTTTAATCTCGTATTTGGAAAGGTGGTTTTTCAACATCTGTGACAATGTTTTTTTTTTCTTCTTCTTAATGCTGTAAAGACTTAGAATGTGAATGCTGCACTTGCTCCAACAGTCTCTGCCAATGGCGATAGGGTGTCTTGGTTTTTTTCCCTACGTTTGGCTAAACATCCTGAATTGATCAATCCATGCTGTTGTTCTGTTGGTGTTAGAACTACAAACTTCTGTTAGACTAATACAAAATATAGAGGTGAAAAAGGAGCTGAAACAGTTGCATATGGATTTAAACACACTATTACGTTTAACAGATTGCCAATAGAAATATGGTCACAATGAAACCTAGCATTTGAACTTGCATCACAGAAAGGCACCTGATCAGTTTAGTAAGATGGGACTCATTCGTTTCAACTCTGTCTTTGGACTTATGAATACAAAATATACGATGAAAGTCAATGCTGTGCTGAAGAAAAATTGGGTGAACTTCAGCTTGAAATTTAGAGGGCACTTAGAAACCTTGTGAAACAAAACTGCCATTTCACACAGTTGGTGAGGATTAAAATACTTGTGTATATTGAAAATTGACTTGGTTTAGTCCTTCTCCCGAGTTGCCTGGTTGTTCGTTGTAATTTCCGCAGAAGTTCTCAATTCCAGTCTTCTAGCAAGACATTAAAAGTTATACTTCCCTTGGAACAATATCTCATTTGCAAATGAATAACTGTGTTTTCACAAGCTCATTTGTTTTCTGGTAATTAGGACAGCTATTAAATAGTTTAATGGCTACTACTGCGCAGGAGCACATATTTATGGAACTACCATTTACAGACTGGAAAGATAAGAGAGTTCTTTTGATACAACTAAATGTTTGTAGTATTACTGTTAGAGTAAATCTTTATCATGCACTGATCTTCCCAAAGATACTGCTTAAACCGTCTAAGGATAAAAAAACCCAACACTCACATCTCTTCGCTTGTGCACTTAGAAGTACAGCTTTCCAAACGGCAAGCAAGCAAGGATGATTGTACTGTAGACAGTAAGCAACAAATACAATGTCTACTTAAGATATAAGTTTATTTATGTGTGATCTGTAATTTCTTAATCTGCATGTGACACTGATTTTATTAAAAAAAAAAAAAAAAAGGTTTCAGGAGAGATCTGAAGAACTACAGACCAGTAAGCCTGACAACTATACTACGTAAATCAGTCGAAATAATGATGAAGACAACATGGATAAACATGATATATTGAGGAAGAGTTAAGAGCCTGCTATGAAGGGATGTCATGTTTTGCAAACTCACTGGAGGTTTTTTGAAGGCAAGCACATGAATAAGTAAGATCTGACACAAATAGTTTACTTGGATTTCCAAAGGGCATTTGACAAGGGCCCCCACCAAAGCATTTTGAAGAAACTAAGCAGCCATAGGATAGCAGAAAAGGACTTTATGTGGTTAAATTAATGACTAAAATATAAGAAATGGAGAACTGGAGTAAATAGGGTAGAGAGGGGTCCTGGGTAACAATTCTCCAGGGTTATGTTAATGGAGAATGTCCAAGTTCACAAAGGATATAGAAAAAAAGTGAGCTCACAGGCTTCACTGGTGGGTAGTAGTTGCAAAGGCAGACCCTAGCATTGCGCAAGGACTTGACAGTGCTCAGCAACCAGATGTTAAAATGGCAGATGATATTTCCCATAAAGAGCTTCATGCAGTGTGCTCGAAAGTAGGGAGGAGCAAGCTTACCTTTGCATCTCAAAAGATGAGCTCAAAGCTGACTATTGCCACTAGAAATGGTTAGGAAAGAAAGGGAGAATAATGATTATACTGTTTAAAAAAAAATTTTAAAATTCAGTTATTTTATATATTTCTGTCCCATTCACCCCTAACCCTGTCATTTTCTCAAAAAGAACATAGTTGAAGTTTTAAGGAAGAGCAAATGTGAAGCAATTTCTTTAAGAGGAGCAGCATGAATTCTTTAGGGTAGAAATGGCAACCAAAAAGTGGTGTGACAGAATCCTGTAAAGTGTTCAATAGCCAGCAGGACAGAAATAGGGAATGTTTATTCACTGTCTTTTTTTAGTGCACACACATTAAGAGGTATCTAATGAAACTAGCAGCTGATGAATTGAAAACAGGCAAAAGGAGGTGGTTCTCGACAGAACGTGTAATTAAGCTATAGAATTTCTTGCCTCAGGAATTTAAGGAGGCTAAACATTACATCAGCACGGAGGGAAACTGCCGTTTCATGGACGAAGAATCATCAAATGCAAATACCTATTCTTGTTCAGGAAATCCTGCTTCTGCAAACTGTTGGGGGCTCAGGGAGTATGCTGGGGAAGTATTCCTATATATTTATTGTTTTCTTAAACGCTTCACTCGGTATCTGTTATTGGCTGCTGTTAGTGAGAGGGTATTTGAATGGGCACGAACCTTTGGGTCTCGCTCAGTACAGCCATTCCTTTGTTGTAAAGCCTGCCCCCCCCCCTTTTTTTTAATTTCTCTTACTTGTTTTCCAGAATCCTTTCTACCAGTAGCACTCAAACTTTGGCCCAAAATGGGGCACTAACTTATTTAGGGAGTGTTTTAGGGCCACTGGCTACATATTCTTCTCTTTGTGTGACCCTGTATGTGCCACCAGAATATAAAGTCTCCATGAAGCAAGGATCATGTCCAGGGCAGGATTAGGACTGCAGGTACATGTCAGTTGGTGCCTTAATTTCCTATGATGTTGTGTTCTTACTGCTGCATAGTACTTTTTTGGTCATGTAATGGATGCCGTCTGTAGGCTGGTTATTTCTGCTCTCCCTTCAGACTCCTTTGCGGTGATTTTGTATTGCCTTTTCCTCCCCAAGACATGCTAAGCCCCCGTATCTCTCTGTTGTATGTAATCAGCTTATCAATAAAAATATATTTCTTTGTGTCTGTGGTGACTATTGAAATAATCAAGGTACCTCTCTACATGTAAATGCAGAAGTAATATTAAGAGGACATTGTGCTGGACAGAAATACTGCATTTGAGAAGATTCACGCTATTTGAAACAAGAGGCTGCTATTTAATATAGGTGCTGTGTTCCTTTTGTTAAGGTGGCAGTTGTGCAAATCACAGAAGATTTTTACTGTTTGGTTCAATCTTAATAGATTATTCTGATTTAGTAGTATACTTTACTGTGTCACTGATTTTTGAATCCTAAGTCCCTGCTTTTAGTAGAAACATTCTTGAAGTTGAGGCTGAATTTAGGCAATTAGTAGATTTAGTAATATATTTTCAGCCCATTATGCATCGTTTTATGAAGATATGGGCTCTGGATAGTTTTCTGTATGTGGTTGCATTATTTTAAAATAGTTCTTTCATACTCAACAGGTGTTAAAATTTGTACAAAGATGTCAGACATGTGGGGGTTTTATTTGAAAGGTGTGGTTATTTTTCCATGAACAGACCTCTAGCTGTTGTGCAAGGGGAAAATAGTGACTGCTAATCTTTACATACAACTTAAGCTAATTCCAGATGCTAATTTAGGGCAGTGTTAACTTCTCACCTTGTTGAAAGAAAATGTTTCTAGCCTAATTTTTTGATTCAGTGATAGAAGATGACCATTAGGCATGCTATGCAATGTAAACTTGAGCACTAGCTTTTTGGAGACAGGTGGGTGAACGCCAGCTTTGGCTGCCTATATGTGAGCTAGTTATGTAGGCTCCCTTTATAGTCAGTGGAGAGAAATAAGCACTTTCACTGCATGATTCATCTCACCCCCAGATGGATGTCTACATTTGGAAGATGAATTCCACCTGAAGTCCATTACTGAATATAAATGTCATTAGTTTAAACTAGGGAATTTTTTAAAAGGACACTAGCTTGACTGGCACAGCAAGTAGAAGTCTTCTGTTTTCTTCCATGAACTAGGTTTCAGACATGTAGAATCAGCACTCTGTAGCCTGTTTCGTATTTTGTGTTGTTTGAAGCTGCTCTGTTTTTATGGCAGATTTGAAACTTAACAAGTAGGATATAATCACATTGCCTAATTTATAAGCATCTAGCTCTGTGAGGCTATCTGACTAGTCTTGTTGCCAGCTGGTTTGATTTTTGGGGTGGAGGGGATGATGACAAGGACTAGCATAATGAGAAGAGCAGGACATATAACACAACTTTCTTTCTGCTCTAAACTTTCTGTTAAATGTTAGGGGTGGAAAAAAAAATAGGTGTCCTTAAAATCATTGCTCATCTAGAGGAGCCTGTGTCTCTCCACTGGTTGTACAGGAAGCCTGTGTAAGGTGATCCAGCCTTCAAATTTTCAGGACCAAAAGGTAGGTAGTGCAGATACCTTCCTTAATTTTTGTTTCTGCTTGTCTGGAGCAGGCACTTCAAATGGCTGGTATCCTTTTTAAGTACTTTTCATGCTGTGCCGTGCTTGCTCACTCTGCCATGCTTGAAAACTTCATTTCCCTCCCCCTGCCTTCTTTTTTTCCGGTTTATAGGTCTTGATTCCTGTCAGTGGCAATCTCCTATTCTTTTTCTTTCCTTTTGTGAACTCTGCTTTTTATGTCATAATTTGTGGCAGCTTTATCCTCTTGATCACACTGATCACGTCCTGTCATCAGACTCTATCCTTATACCTGAATCAAAAATAAGAAATTATTACAATCCCATTGCTATTGTACGACTACTATTTTTCTGTCCTATTAATTACGCTTATGTTCAGTTATATATCAAAGGCTGATGGAGCTCTGTCAAGTTTGTTGTTTTGTTTTGGTTTTTTTTTTACATTAAAGTGAGTATTTTTTTATTTCCTACATCAGCTTGAATATTCTAGAAAAGTAGTTTGGGATTAGAAAATAACTCACAACATTTCAGGTTATGTATACCATAGAAACCTGTATTCTTCAAATGTTTTCCTCCACCAGATGCAAACATGGGGGGAAGAGGGGATCCTCACTAGGAGCTTAGGGGAAATCACTGGTTGGAAACTTGGAACTGAAGGGTTATTGGGGTTCCTAACTGGGTGGACTGGATGCTGTATAGATATTGCATGAACTCCTTACTTGCACTGACAAGGATGTAAAACAGTTCTTGGCTCTCTGATAAAAATAGCAAAAGTCAGAAGTCACAGCTATGACATGCTACGGGAAGATATGAGGACAGATGCGGCACATCGCCAGCCCTTCCTTAACACCAGCAGAGCATTTGTCAAATAGAAATTCTCAGGCACTCCTAGAAAAAAATGCCTTCCCTGCAAGAGGGGACATAAACCCAGTAGTCTCTACCAGTTGGGAATGGCTGGATAATTCTCCCCATCCTTGGTCTGGCAATTTAATGCTAGGTGTTGTACAAGCAGGAAATGCAAACCTGTCAGTTAGTGTGATAAAGAGCTATTGCTGAGCTCTCCACTTGATATCGAGTAGGACTTTGCTTGGGGACAATATCCCTTCTTCATGTTGAGTTACAACCAGTGTTTGGTAGAAATACGAAGTGCTACCTACTCCTTCCCTGTAGACTGTTCCAAGGAAGTTACTTCCTTCTGGTTTTTCCTTTCTTCTTACTGTGTATTTGGGGCTTAGTGCTGCATTGTGCAGATCTTACCTGTCTTTAGACCAGTCGCCAGTGAACTATGCCACTCATCTCGTGGCTGAAAGTACAGGTATTTACTTCTACTAATACTGCTCAGCCTCAGGGTTATCACTCTTAGTATTATTCTTTGTGAATAGCAGTGGATTCTGGCAGCGAGCAGTCCACAAATTGCCCCAAACAGCAGAAGCTGTTTTTCAGCAGATTCATTTCGTGTTTAGTCTAGAAGACAGTATTTAAATATATGCAAAATGGATTCTTAAAGCTAACCTGTGGGATGATAGTATTGCATTGCTTCCTGCTTGAAAGATGACATTTAGAAGCATTAAGTTTATAGAACTGGTGAGGACTTAAGGAATTTTTGAAGTTTAGAAGATTTGAGGCTTAGCAAAAAAAAAATCCTATTTCTGCTGGATAGGGAACACCTCTAACTTGCTCTCGGATACAGCTTCCTATTTAAGCTTATGAGAAGTGAGAAATACGAGATTTTATGTATTTGTAAACCATTAGTTTAGATCAGTGTAAGAAGAACCAGAACACTGAAATGAATAAGAAAACAAAATAAAAGGACTTAAAATACCTCTCCCCCACCCTCCAGGAGAGACATGGAACAAGGCTTTCTTCCTTTTCTCTTGTTTTATGGCAATATGATAAAATAGTATTATTTAAAATGTTTGCATTTTTAAATTTGTTTTCAATAAATACTTGGTTTTATTGAAATTTTCAGTTGGAGCTTGTCAAGTCTGCAGCAAGGTATGTATTTCAGCTCTTTTAAGCATGCTGCTTATTTTTGAAGATGATAAGTGCTGTCATTGCAATGTTTCTATCTCAGGCAGCATTAATTCTTTTAAAATATTGTTAATTTGTTGTTTCCTTCATTATTACTCATAACTTAAATCCTTCTGACCTGTGACCAAAATCTAAGTAACTCATGGAAGTTACCGAGGAATAAGTTGTTTGACATGCACGCTTCTGCTGAATCCCTAATATCTTTCCCCGACCCTTCAGCGTTTCTTACTGTTGACATTTAAAATGGAAATTGTCCTTCCTTCTAGCAATACTTTTGGAGTCAAAAGAGTATTGCTAAAAGCTGTGCTTACTGGTTAGGAACAAGAAAATCTGCTACTAAACAGTAGTTATTTAGCCTGAAGAGAATCTTTAAATATATGTTGTGTACTCCTGAAAACAAGGTACCAGAATGATTGAGAACACAAAATGGCCAAGGCATTTTACTTAACTGTTTAGAAGAGCGTTATCTGAACCTGTTGATAAAAACTGAAGGATGTCTTTGTGCTGTGGCATACCCTATCGTAGGTTAACAGTATTTACCTACATGAAATATGTCAAAACTATTTTCTATTGTTCTTTTCTTTGTTTTTGTTTTTTTTTTTTATTAGTAATATTCTGGGTTGTTTTTTTTTTTTTTAGAGAGAACTCATAGCACTCTAGTTGTTGCTCTAGCATCTCTTCACTCTCCTCTTCACACCCTTCTCTCATCTATTCCTGTTTTATTTTCTATCCTCTACAGTGGTTAACTTACCCAAGTTATCCGTTGTGTTCACTTTGCACATCTTTGGAGAGTAGTGACTGATAACATGTCCTACATGCTGCTGGCTAGTTCACGCTTGGATTGTGTTGCCTGCATGGTAGGGAGTAATCTGAGCTGGAAAATGCTAAATTGGAGGGAAGGCCCGTTGCCTAATATGGAAAACCTTTTAAAAAGATGAACAGAAAACTGATGTCATCTTTAATGTATCCTTAGAAGATGTCTGAAGACTTCACCGTTTTTTTGAGCTGTATTTTGATAAACCTCCCCATCACAGGAAATGCTGAGATGGTTCCCATTTGTTTCACTCCATCAAATAAGAACACCCTCAGGAAAAGTTTGTCTTTTCTTTGACATCTTTTTCAGAAATGTTTTTATAAACTGTGTCTAAAGCCCTTTCAACAGTTATAAGTGGTAGAGGAAGAATCAGTAGAAGATGAGTCTAAAGGAAAACCATCAAGGAATGGGAAGCAAATGCTATGTGGTTTTCCTCTACATGCCATCATTGCAGGCTTCGTACACCCTGTACATGTCACTCTAATTGCTAGTCTGGAGCTGGAAAGAGTTGAGTATTTTGATTCCTTAGGCAAATGAAACAACATGAACATGAGGGAAAGTAACTCCTTGCTTTTGAAAGCAAAAAATTAAGTTTTGGGTTTTATTTTGTAGCAGGCTCACAAAATCACTAGCAAGATGCTCACATTTGGCACAAAACTTTTCTGTTGAAGACAGAGGATACACGTACTTTGCAGGAGCCAACCCTGGCCTAGGACAAGTGACTGTTACCTACAAATGAGCCAGTTCTGCCTCCTAAGACAAGAGAAAAGTGGGTGCTTTCCTTCTGCGGTGTACTTGGTGAGGTGCAGCAGAAATGTCTTTCTCCTGCAGAAGCTGATGAGCTTGAAAGGTAGAGTTGCCATGTGGCTGAGCTCCATGCACCTTGCAGAACATAGTGCCAGGTGCTCATAGGGTAGATAATGAACAGGGCAATGGAGTATTGGAGATAAGCGTAAGAAGCCCTCGGTAGGGTAATGGTGAGACTTTTACTGTGTCCTCTTGTCTCCATTTTCAGATGAGTGATTTTTTATTTTTTTTTTCCAAAATTTGTCTCACAGCTCCAAGATTGGAGTAAGCTGGGTTAGTTGAGAGTCATGCCTGTTTAATACAGCAAAATGTATTATTGTACTTCTAGCAAGAAGGATGTAGGCCAAGCTTTCAGGATGTGGAAACTGCTGTTCTAAAGCAGTACTGAAAAAGACCTGAGAATCATAAGGGACAGTGGCTGCTGCCAAAATAAATACTAAAGTCTCAGATGGGCCCATGTGAACAATATGAAGTTCAACAAGGTCAAGTGCAAGGTCCTGCACCTGTGTCAGGGCAATCCCCAGTATCAGTACAGACTTGGGGATGAAGGGATTGAGAGCAGCCCTGCAGAGGACTTGGAGATACAGGCAGATGAAAGATTGGACATGAGCTGGCAATGTGTGCTTGCAGCCCAGAAAGCCAACCATATCCTGGGCTGAGTAAAAAAAAAGTGTGGCCAGCAGGTCGAGGGAGGTGATTCTCTCCCTCCGCTCTGATCATGACAGACCCCACCTGGAGTACTGCAACCAGCTCTGGGGTCCCCAGTACAAGAAAGACATGGACCTGTTGGAGCAGGTCCAGAGGAGGGCCACCAAAATGGTGAGACGGATGGAACATCTCTCCTATGAGGAAAGGCTGAGAGAGTTGGGGTTGTTCAGCCTGGAGAAGAGAAGGCTCCAGGGAGACCTGATTGTGACCTTTCAGTACTTAAAGAGGGCTTATAAGAAAGATGGAGACAAACTTTTTAGCAGGGCCTGTCGCGATAGGACAAGGGGCAATGGTTTTAAACTAAAGGAGGGTAGATCTACATCAGATATAAGGAAGAAATTTTTTACAGTGAGGGTGGTGAAATGCTGGACCAGGTTGCCCAGAGAAGTTGTGGATGCCATGTCATTGGAAGTGTTCAAGGTCAGGTTGGATGGGACTTTGAGTGACCTGATCAGTGAAAGATGTCCTTGACCATGGCCATGGGGGCTGGAACGAGATGATCTCTGAAGGTGCCTTCCAACCCGAACAATTCTGTCATTCTATGAAAGAAGGGTTAAGAAATATCCCTTACCTGTCTGTTCCTGGTGATCCCTGTTAATGGGAGGCACTGAAAAAGCTGGGCGACCTTGAAGAAAACAAGGTGGTTGGCGTGACTGGAAAGCCAGTTGCTAGACTGGAATTTAGTGGGACTGCATCAGTCTTGCCAAGCGGAAGGTTATAGAGAGCCGTGATCTACTGACTTAAACAGGGAACAGAAACAGGGTGGTGGTAGGGCTCCAAGGCAAAGGTGTAACAAGATTGCTGGCTGGATGTTGGCGTTAAATTCAGATGGGACCCGAGGCATGTACTTTCAGTGGTTACTGTGTTTAAAATTTAAGACTTGTCCAGTGTGGGTGGACTTTCCATAACAGGTGACTTTGAATGAATTTGAGCATGTGCATACATTCAAATTGATAAAAAAAGAGAATTTAATTTAGGGCAGCCCTATGGCCTCTATTGTGCAAGATGCCTGACAAGCTAATTAAGGTAATTTCTCCTGATCTTCTTGCCGATGAACACTATTATATCTGTCAGTATAGAAAGCAGTATAACAGCAGTAATGATAACTATTAGGGTAATAATTCTTGTTT
Organism: Nipponia nippon; assembly: GCF_047370975.1. Classification (NCBI taxonomy): domain Eukaryota; kingdom Metazoa; phylum Chordata; class Aves; order Pelecaniformes; family Threskiornithidae; genus Nipponia; species Nipponia nippon. The sequence continues at coordinate 52,743,520 of NW_028262290.1, read as the reverse complement.
AGTTAAAACGTCATCCAGCTCTTCCCTTTTAATAAGGGTATTATTTAGCAGGTGCCCTCTTATATTTTTTTCTGTTTAATTTTGAATTGCTTTGCAATTTAATTGTACTTTCCACTTGTTTTTATGTACAAAGGAAAACACAAGCTATTGAATCATGAAGAACAGTGTACATGTGTGGTTGTAATTGTTTATACATACTTTTACTTTTTGTTTTAGTCAAAAGGTTGATATTTTCCAGCTGGCTTCTTGAAATTCCTGTTGTTCAGCAAAGAACTAATTGCTGAAGGAAATCTGGGTATGTGGCCCTTGAATAAATGAGCTGCAACATTTTGTCAGTAATTGGATTTAAATACTTTAATTACTGATTTTTGTTAACATGCTAATCATGTCAATTATATTTGGATAAAATAGCTTGAGAATAAACGGGCATTCACTTCCAACTTCGGGTGACATTTGGCAAACAGTAGCTGGAAAAATTTATCTCTACAAAGCAGGTATGTGCAAATGTAAAGTAACAGTTTGTCAAGCACACACCAAATTAATTAAGCCTAAGTTCCATGAGATTCCCTAACAGTGTTCCTGTGCTATAATTTGGGTGGATATAACAGTCATTTGTTATAGTCTTTTTTTTAATTCATCTTTTGAGTTTCTATGACTGTTCCTTTCTTTATATTTCTAAGTTGACTAACAGAGACCAAATGAAGTTGCAACTGGATTCTTGCTGATATTGAATTCCTCTGTCATCTTAAAATGTAATTGCTACTTCAGCTGTATGCCCAGTTGAGAAGACGAAAAATACTATAGATTCATATGAATTTCAGTATCTCTGAATTTCTGGGAGCTTGCAAATTTTGTAGTCCATTTTTTCAAGTGTAGTTTGTAGTTGAACTTTGAAAGAAATGACTTCTTAAATTTTCATAGAATTTTTCAGAACAGAAGTGCCGCAAACTGTTCTTCTACCATGTAAGTTTTACTTCACTTTTTCTGTAATGTGGATGTCCCTTGGGAAAGCAATTTGTGTGCTTCCTGCTATGAGATCCAGAAAACAGAATGCTGGTTTACTTTAGTTCACTTTAGTAAACAATATTAAAGAGTTGCTTTTAAAATAACTTTTGGAGGCATCTTTGTCCAGAAATAATATACTTAAATAGAAAACTGAATGTATAAAAAGGTTCTATGATACTAGGCATACTTTTTGTTGTTTTTCCAGATGGGATTCAATGAACACAAAATCTTTCTATTTATAAATCAGTTCCTAAATCCTGTATGAAACATGCTAGATAGCTTTGACAAGTTATGACATGCATCTTATTGTAATCTGAAACAATCTTTTGGCCAGACTTCTTGAATATATCAGGCTTTTAATTTTAAAGACAATTGTAATTATTTACAAATTAATAAATAGGTATTACACTGAAAAAAAATTGAATTGTCCTTGTCTGCTTGCATGTATTTATTGACTGTGTACTTTAAGGTTCAAGACAATGGAGCAGCAGTAATGTTGTCTAGACAATATATTGGTTGTTTTGTCTGTGGTATCATCTGTTGTCAGAGAAAATGTCTTTGTGTGGTAAAGGCTTGAAATTGTATGGCTAGACATTGTAACTTGAAATTTTTAAAATGATCTTGTGTATATGTATTATATATTTCAGCACATAAAATTGCTTTTGCAATTCTGATATTTTAGTTAATCTCTCCCTTGTGTTCTTGTCTGCTGGAGTAAAGAAAATTAATCCAGTGTTGTGTACCCATTTTGCATCATCTGCCTTAGGTTTGTTGGCAGGTGTTTTGTTGGATATACAAAAAAGCACAAATTATTTTTCACTCTTTCTGGGTATGAACAATAAGCTTGAAAACTCACTGAAAATTCAGACTAGATCCTGAAAACAAACTTTCTTAAAATAAAAGTTCTATTTAGCGATTGGTACATTTTAAAGTGAACTTTAAACATTTAAATTTGACAAATATTTTCTGTGCTGTGGAAGTTAGTACACCCAGCTAGTGTACCCCCAGCTAGGCTCTGTGCCTACTGCAGGTGGGTTTGGGGTGTTGGGTGGTTTTTTTGTTTGGTTGGTTTTTTCCACCTAGCATCTTCTTTCTTTCATGCTTTCTGTTGCCTTGTGCACATGGTAGGCAGCTTCCAGCTGAATGGAGGTTGTTCATGTAAGCAACTGGAAGACAAAGAGGTTGACGGTGGAGGTGTGCTGCTCCAGCTGCTTGAACAGCTTCGGCGAGGAAGCCTTGCTCAGGTGTATCAGACTAAAAGTCAGGCCACTACAGTCGCGCTTGGAAGCTCTCAGTCCAGGTCTTGGCTGTGACACCTCCTGTGGGTTTTCAAAAGCCTTGTCTAGAACAGAAAGTTAGGATGTTTAAATCTGTATCATTATAGTAATAACTACTTTTATTTTCTTGGATATGATTAGTCTGACTTAAACCAGGCGGCATAAACCAATTCAAGTAAAGACATACTGGAATGCAAATCTCATGCAGATGTTGCATCAACATAACTACATTAGTTTAAACTAATAAGCTAGGTCACACCTGCAGGACTTTTCTCGTGTAGCTGAGTCGTTAGTCTCCGCCTGACGGTGGACTTTCTGAGCTACAGATTGGTGGAGGTTGGGGAGGTCTCAGTCTGTGCTCATCCTGCTCCTCTCATCTTCCAAGGCAGCTGCTGCTGGTCCTTCTTCCTACAAAGAGGAAACCTTATTTGTTGTCAGAGTCCGTGCTCAGGCCCATGGTGAAAGAAGAGCTCCTGGTTAGAGGCAAAGGCCACTGTTGAAGATAGTATACTGAACTAGATCTTCTTTGATTAGAAGTGTCTTTAAAATTACAGTAGGCTTGCTTTCTTCCACCTCTAGTCTGTCTTTTCTGAACACTTGTAGTTTGATTGGACAAGCCACCTTTTCTTGCTATGCTTGCATACAACATCTGGTCAAGGGAAGCCTACAATATCTCTGATAGTGTAGGCAAAACTCTGATTATAAATAAACACGATTTTGAGTGTGTATTTTGCAGAGCCAGCCACACATCATCCCTGACATGACCATTTTCTCCAATTTGCGCCTGCAGCTTTTGCCTGTCTTTAAAAAGAAAGACCCCCTCTACAGATTCAGCTGTCCAAATACACAGTGAGTGGGAGGAGGTCCTACACGTTTGGTCCAGATAAAAGGAGGATGTGACTGAGAGGGAAAACTGAAGAGTGCTCGCATCTCTCCTGACTTTGCCTCACTGATAATCCATAATTCCACTTTATTTATTAGAAATTGTTGTTGCAATAGTTATTTTTTCCTTCAGCTTCGTAACCTGACATCCAATGGCACCTTGCAGTTGCATGGTGGGGCCTGATGTGGATTGGGATGAGGGTTGTACTGCCTGCTGGGGCAGCTCTCTCTCCTACCTGTTAGTTCCAAGAAAGACAGGAGGTGTTTCTTCAGGAGAGAAGCCTTTGTCTGAGGCCATTCAAATTGGAGGACTGAAAATCCTCAGTCTCCTTCATAGATACTGTGTCCAAAGGCTGATACATCTGAGCAAGTCTCCCGTGTCCAAGCTGTTCAAACCTCAGAGGAAGCACAATTCCATTAAACTTTTTGTCTTCCATTCTAAAAAGAAGTCAAGAAATCATGGAATGACATGAAGGATTGAAGGACCTTATTCTTTTTTATGCAATTCCTGCTAATCCTAATTTTCCAGGTAGTGTTTTGAGATCTGGTATCCCCTCAGAGCACAGTTGTTGTAGTGATCTTGTCAGCCAGGTAACTAGCTCCTCCAGTAGAAGGATCAGTCTTAATCATTAATTTCATGCAAATTTAAAATCTGATTTCTTTAAAAAGCATGAGCTAGAACAGAAATATGTAATATTTGCAACAGCTTTTAACTCTGAAATACAAAATGTCCCAACTAGATAAGCAATTTTATACTCATTGTTTTTTCTCTCTTTGTGCGGCATCCTCTGTTTGCTACGCTGGTTTTGCTAGCCGTAGCTTTATTAGCAAACGAGCTGGGGTTTGTTCTGCTTCTATGAAATCAAAAGCATTACCACAGCAGCCCCAGAATTTTTCCTTGAATATGTTTGTATGGTCATGTTGAAAGCAGGATTTGGTCTATAGAAACATTAGGATTAAAAATTTCAGATTGCATTAGTCAGTAGTGAAGAGGATGTTTCTTTACTTTGAAGTATATTTTTAGTGTATGGGCAACCTAAGGTCTAGTAGTGCTGTTTTATAGTTATTTTTCTGGATAGAACTGCACGTAGATATGTGGTAAACATTGAAATTCTAGTAACCTGAGTCCTTGCTTCCGTGTCTTTTTTTTTTTTAATGCTTCTTCCTTTATCTTCACTCTTTGCTCCTTATTAGATCTTTAATTACAAGGTCGTGTCAGTCGCACTTTAAATGCATAATGATACAGACTGTCTAAGGTCTTGTTACACTAATGTTATTGCTAGTAATAGAACTGAATCCAGTAGAACATCATTCTTTGAAATGCCATGAGTTGTTCATAGTAAAATAAGCAAACTTTAAAATTTATGACAGCTCATAAAATATAAATTATATCACGTGATAAAAACAGCATAATTTAAAAAAAATGGCTTATACTCTGCAAAGAACACACGGTTGTTCTTCAGTGTATTTTTCTTTACAAACATGGTGGATTGCTTTGTAGACCAAAAAAAAAAAAGCTCACCCATGTTTTCATACCAAAGCAGTGACCTTTTAAAGATGAACTGAATTAGTTGGATGTTATAGTATTGGCCAAAGGAGTTGTTAGCCTCTTTTCTGGTTGTCTTTGTTTCTTTCAGTCTATGTCATTTCTAATAAATGAGTTTTCGATACCACCAGCTGAAACCACCTGTTCGGCGGATGCTCTGTGTTGTTTGCCTAGTGAATGAAAAGCCAGTATAGGTTGCGTGTCTCCGGTGACATATGGGGTCGGCTCCGCACTTGTTTGAGCAAATAGTCAGCTAATGGATCCATTAGCGAACTTTCCGCAGAATATCCTGTCTTCGTCATTGCATGAAATTTTAATAACTTTAAATCATGACTTTAGTTGAAAGTTAAGAGGATCTTTTTGTAAGACATTTGTTTCACTTTTGAGAAGTGAAGGTACTTGTTTTCTTGACAGAAACAATTTGACTTGCTTGTTCTTCTAATTTGACTCTTTCTTCATAGTGAAAAATGACTTATGTGCTCTTTTTGGATGTATGAACAGTTCCAGTAATCAAAAGGAATGGTAAAATGAAACATTGCAACCCACCCTTCCCTTTAGTGATTTTTCTTTTGCCCTACCTCTTGCATTTAGTTCTTGTATGGTTTTAGTACCCAATTTAGTCTAGAGGTTGAAAAGATAACAATTCCCTAGAGTGCCTTTCCCTTTGCAGCATGTCACAGTGGCTCCATGCAGCTGTCGGTCACAGCCTTACGTCGTGATGAAGTCCCCAGAAGGCATTTGGCATTTGGGGAAGTGCTGACTCATAACAGAAGTGAGAGATCAGAAGAACACCTCCAGTTGGCCCCAAGAGGAAACTCCTCATTTTTCCTGGGCTTTTGTTGTCAAGTCAATGACAGCAAGTGAAACAAGCATGATGTTCTCCCAGCTTTTGGTCTTCAGGGTTTCAGAGGCTAGTCTCTGGCCCTCAAAATCTTGATGCCGATGGGTAGAGTATTGGAAAAAATGAATACGGAGTTTAGAGGCATCTGCAGACTGCTTTGCTCTAAGGCAGCTAGCTGTAACAGATTGTCAGTTTATCTACCTCAGTTAAAATCACCTCTTTCAAAGCTTTAGCATATTCCTTCACACCAGTAGGAGACCTTTCTTGAAGCATTCCTGAGAACCTTGTGTCCCAAGGAGCCGATGAGTAGATAACTTCTGTAACTATCAACTGGAAAGAGCAAGGATGCACTGGACGAACGAGCGGTTCCCTTGTGACACCCACCTCTCCAGGGTCGACGGAGGAGGCTACAGACACCCTGAGGGAACTGTTTGTCAGTATCCTAGGATATGATGGCTCTTGAGGAAAAACCCTTTTTTCTTCAGCTGGTAGGTCATCCTTCTGAAAGGAAAGTGGGGAAAGAAAACCCTGAAGACTTTACTGGCCACACATTTCAATTGTTGAACAAAGCTTTCCTTGTGATCCAGCACTCTGCTATAAAACAGAGTTGGGAAGATAAGAGGGCAGCATTGACTCTCTTGGAGCTCTCTTGTTTGGCAGAGAGGTGCTCTGCCATTGTCTGAGGTGTTTGTAGAGTATTAAACCACAATGAACTTTTGCCTTTTGTGTGACTTCTCCAAAAAGCCCAGGTCAAATTGGCTGTCTCTAAAATCTCATTCAATGACTACTTCCTGGAGTGCTCTCATTCTTCTATTGATTTTTGTGGGCATCCTGCTAACCTTCAGCTGTCCTTCCAGTAATCATTTCAGCTTCTGTTTCTTCTTGAAAACATTCTAACATAGGAGTGTTTCTATCTAGAAAGCAGAACAAGACATCTGTGCTTTTAGTCCATACCTTTCCGAACATGGTTTCCTGATAGACCTGACTCCTATCCCACCCACCAAACGTGTGGGCATGCTGATGAGAACCAACAGGAGAGTATTTGTTTCAAAGAAAGAACAAGCTGCTGATGATACTCAAGTGGTTTTCTTCAGACACCAGTCAGAGCTAAAATAATGATTTAACTAATAGGAATGGATTAGTGTTTTGTGAATAACGTACCTTGGGCCAGCATTTCTTTGAATAGATGGACTTCTACAGAGCAAACAGGAACTTCTCATCTGTATCTAAAAAGAGTTCAGTGCTTCAGAAAGGGAGCCGTGAATTTTATGACAGAAATGTATTCCTTAATATTTTGTTGCTGGTCAGACAAAGGGTGATGAAAATAGTTGTAACTTATTTCAGTCACATACATTCTTAATAACAGATGCAGTACCAGAATAATCAAATCCAACATTGCATACCAGCTGCTTAGGGATTTTTTTTTTCTTTATCCAGTAATTTATTACAAGACTAAAGAGTAATAAGTCATCGGGGGGTTTTCCCCCATAGTGTGGGCAACGATTTTTCTCTTCCCTACTGGTCACTCTTGGTTTATGTCATCTTCTCTCACCTCATTGCTGTAATTCCTTCTTGTAAAGGAAACCTATGTTTTTGACTTTTAAAAGCTAAGGAGTTTGCTTCCTTAATTTTGTTTTGTGGGTATGCAGTTATAAAAGTAGAGCTTTTACATTTTTGTCTGCTTATTTCTAAATGTCTTTCTCTTTGAAGTGCTGATTGAATCTCTGTTGTTAATCTCTCTAACCCCTGAAAGAAGATTACCGTAACAGTGAAGTGGGTGGGGAGGGGAGAACCAAGGGAGAGGCTGAATATATTTTGCTAGAATGAATTCAAGTCTTCAGTAAGGGCTTTTCTTTGCGGGACTCAAGTATACCAATGGTAACTTTTTGCTGCTAACCACAGCTTAACTGCGTGAGCATGTATGGGTGTTACCAGTTATAACTGCAGTACAGGGTAGCCTTGTCACAAGCCATTTGGTCAAATCAGCAGTACCATGGGCAGAATCCAGCAGTTTTACCAGAACTGGTAAATGGGCTTTTTTTTTTTTTTTAACTCTTGAAGTCTTATCAGTCTGTTACAAGTTAACCAAATGCCAGAAGTAACAGAGAAAAAATATTTACACTTAATCGTACAAATGTTTGTACCTTTCCCTTTTAATCTACTTTATTAACATAAGCAGTGTGCTGCACTTTTAAATTGTGTATGATGCTGAACTTTCAACCAAAGGCAGGGAATATGTGCTATTAGCAAAGACATTTTTGCGAAGGTGATTGGACTTTTATTCAGAGCAGAAAACTTTGCTTGCAGTTTTTTAAAGAGAATCAAAGAAATAGGCCTCAGAGTAAGGCAAGAATTCACAGTAGGCAGCCACATGGCCAAAAAAAAGTGGTTCAAATTACAGTGTCTATTTGCAGTGGTAGTGAAATTAAAAGTATGTGATTGGGTGTTTGATTGATTTGTATTGTGAATTAATAACTGGCTTTTCTACTGCAGATTGTAAGGCATCTTTTGTAAGGTATATAGACACATTACATTCTTCATGCATGTATTTGAGACTTGCTCTATTAATGTTTGTGCACAATTAATAAGTTGGCAATAACAGTATCAGAAGTAAAAAAAAAATAATGGATAAGGTGTGCTTTCGTGATGATTCGTTATTCTGTGTACAACTCTCAGATGAGATTTGTAAAAATGCAGTTATTTGTCTTTGTTACTGCTTGTTTCTGCACCAGTAATTGTATTACATTACAGCATTAGGGGCTGAATTGACAGGGTGAATATTCTTAATTTTTACGAGCAGTAAATTTCATATGGTGTTTCACCAGCTATGGACCACCTTCTTTCCAGGAACTCTGATTCACGGTTCTTGAGGAAATTACAGTATCTTTAATATTGTAATGGTTAGTTATACAGAGCGAATTAGTTTCTCTCAGTGTGACTACATTAAGGCAGTATTTGTTTAGTAAGATTTACTTTGTTCCATATTTCTGTGTCTAGTAATTAACAAGGTAAAAGAGAATTGAAAAGGAAAAAAATAGTTAGACACACAATGGGAAACATTGTGTTTCCCTAATTGTTAGTTAGAGACCATGAAACTGTTGTAGTTATCAAAAGACGTATTTTTAATGCTTTCAGACTGCTGCTGGTTTGTTTGTTTGTTTGTTTGTTTTGTTTTGTTTTTAAGTGATTCATTAGAGAATGTGAAGCAGTTGATTTCCTATTTTTGTGGAGGTTTCTACTTTTGAAGTTAAAGGAGATTTTTAACTCCCCCACCCCCCCCCACCCCCCCAAGAATACAGGAATTTTCATACCAGACTAGTGCTGCATCTAATAGAGACTCCTGTTTTCTTCCTGATTTGTTTCCCAGCTGGCATAAGCCAGAAAATGCCTGCTATCAGTTGTCACCACCTGATAAATGGCAGGTGGTGACTTCTTAAGACACAGTCATTTTAATTGTTGGCGACACGTCTCCTCTCTGATTACCTCCATCAGCAGGTAATAGGTGTCCCCATGGTAAAGAGCTCTGGCACAGTCTGCCTGTAGTGGGAGTTGGTGGCAATCTTGGGCCATCAGGGCTATAAATTGTCCCTGGTCCAGGTGCAGTTCAGTTTCTAAACTATTATGGATGTTGTAATTACTCTTCTAAATTTTTTCTAATTCTAGTTAGACTCTAGAGCTTAACCCTATCCTGTGGCCATGAATATCCCAGGTTGGTTTGTGAGTTGTATTTCGAGGGCTGGCAATGGATGAAAACTTCTCTACATCTTTAAAGATATTAGTTGTAATACCACCGGCAGGTCAGAACCCTATTGCACAGGTGCTTAAAAAAAAAGCAGGAATGTCCCACTCATTTTCTTGGTATAATTGCTTTAGATTTCGTCGTATAATTGACTCTGGGTTTGTTACGTGTTTCCCCTTCCACCCTACTATAGAAGTCTTCAGTGTCTTCCTCTCTGTTGCCCGATTCCCTCTTTTTTTTTTTTTCCTTTTTTTTCTTTCTTACCATTTACAGTTCACCAAGGAACTGGGATGAAGAATAATCCAAATGTGGTGTTAGTATGTGATGTTGTAAGGGAAAATAATTAGGTCTTCTCTAGTCTAGGAATGGCTTGGATTTTTTTTCCAGAACACTCTTTCATCAGAGTTTATAGTCTGCATGTGGTAGCAATTGCTGGGGGTTGTTTTGGTTTTTTTTTTAAACAGTAATAAATCAGCATTTTTGGTAACTTTTTGGGAATCTTCTGTGTTAACTATCAAAAGGTGCAACATGGAGATTAACTCTTTTTTTTCCTCTCATTCTCACAGAAGCAACCATGGGGTGCATTAAAAGCAAAGAAGATAAAGGTCCAGCCATGAAATACAGAACTGATAATACTCCAGAACCTGTTATTTCCCATGTCAGCCATTACGGATCAGACTCCAGCCAAGCAACGCAGTCTCCGTCAATAAAGGGATCAGCAGTTAATTTTAATAGTCATTCCATGACTCCTTTTGGAGGCCCCTCAGGAATGACGCCCTTTGGAGGAGCATCATCTTCATTTTCAGCTGTGCCAAGCCCATATCCTAGTACTTTAACAGGTGAGTGTTACATAAAACAATGCTATTATTATTTATTATTAAAGCTTGACAGTCATATTAAAAAAAATACTATGACCTCTTGTGACACAGAAATAAATTGCAAATTCAAAATAAATTGCCTTTTAGGGATTTTGAGTTTCAGTATCTTTACTGCTCAGATAATAATTCAGCCCATATTCACTAGTGATGGGGGCATGGGGGTTTTGGCGTTTGATTTTTGCAGAGGCGTCAGGATCACAGCACAGAGAAATTTAAGACTTATTAAAGGCAGTAATGGGAATACTTGATAAAATTGTGTTAGAAGTTCTAAGCTGTTGAAGGGATGCACATGGGATAATGGCTTTAAACTTTTGGAGAGAAGTGCAAAATGAAAAACACTTCAAATTCAGGAAATTGATATTTTAAACTGATTTTCAGACTTATTTGATTAGCTGTAAGTTACTTACATTAATGCAACACTGAATCTGTTCATTTATAAAGCTAAACAGGATATGCAGTATATTCTGTGTACTTTACTATATGAACAACATGTGTGAAATTAAAGAGCAGAATTCTCATTGTTGGTGGTCATATTAAAACCAAAGTTGAAAATGTAAAAATAGAACGTACAAGGCACAGAGACCTTCTTGGCTGAGATGTAAAGTCTCTGAAGGTATAGCATTTTAAAGTAGCATGCACATTTGATGTTATAAACCCACCTTTATATCAAAATCTTAAAACTTACAAAAATTAAATTACAAAATTTACAATTACAATCTTAAAATTACAAAAATATTGATTTTGTGCACATGGCTATTTTCAGTAGTTTTGCTGGATATTTTTGAGAGGAAGCTGTAATTTATTCTTTTTTTTTTAAGAGACAGGAAAGAGTAATTTATTCTAGAAGCTTTGCACAGACACTTCATAAAGGTAAATAATGCCTTATTAGTCTATTCCTAGTTTTCCCACAAACCTCTAATGTTAGCACAATTACAGTGCTTAAATGTTTGATTCGTTACAGTGGCATTTAAAATCTTTTAAACACAAGAAATTTGAGATCCATGAAAACCCACTGTGACCTTGACATTAAGCAATTCAGGAAACCAAATATGAATTGCCTGCTGATGATCACCTCGTATTCCCTTTTTGGGAATTCATTAAAAACCAAATAATTAAAATGAGCATCTATCCTGTCTCAAATTTTGAGTCAGCTCTGAATCCCCATTTCAGATAAACATATACAGAAATGAAATAAGGGCAGCATTTCTTTTTATTCATTAGCTCCACTGAGGAAAAGTTTATCATGCTTCATCTCCTCCAAGAACCTCTGTGTATTTCTTCTGACTAGATGTGGTTCTTTGTTCACGTGGGAATCTCCAGCAGTGCGTGCAGGCACTCCTGGGTATTACCAGACATCAAGGATGTAGCCCCCTGCCAGGTACCACAAATCCTTTGCTGCAGAGACCAGAAGGGATGTTCTCTTGCCTGTTCCTGTTCCTGCTGGTAGTTAAGCATGTTATATCTTGGACCAGAGTCAACAGGAGAGGTTTCCTATGAAAAGATAGTCTAATATCTTATCAGTGTGAATTCAGTTATCGGCAGGCAGGCTGATTTGGGTGAATGATCCCATCGTTTTGCGATCAGGTAAAATGATACTGCATATGTAATTGTTCCTCCTGGTTTTGTAAAACCAGTCCATCCACAAAAAAACACACTTGAAAAAAAATTAATAAAAAAAAAAATTGCACAAGCAATTGTTTGGTACATTCAGTACCAATTTTCAGATCAATCAAAATTGGGTGGTTTTGTGAATGAATAAGATTACAAACTTCATCTGGCTGTAAGCTTTTTGTATTTGTGACGAATAAAACACTGGATTGCATTCTGTGGCCCTTTGTTTCACAAGAAAAGAGAATAGACGGGCTTGTCAAACAGGACGTAAGTGTCGGTAGTACTTATCCAGTCCATCAGTGATGTCTGACAAGAGGATGATATGGTTGTCATCGTGGCCTGTAGTGAGGCTGAAAAGAGTTGAGCCATCTTTTATTCCTCTAGAGCAGAAAAGGAGAATAAATCTGAGTTAGTCACACTGCCCCTGTATTACACGTTCTCAGTCATCAGATACTTTGAATTCATAGAATTTTACTGAAAATCAAAACAGAAAAATGGACCACTGTTCTTGCCTTCTGTGAAGCTGTGTAAGCACTAGTGCTCTGTAATCCTCCCGCTGAACAAGAAAGTAAAGTCTCTTCTCCAAACGCAGACCTCGATTAGAGGATGGGAATACTGACCTAATGAAAGGATAACCTTTAAGGGAAATGTTACGACCACAAATAGCTTGAACAGCTAAACTAGATCACCTTGCAATGATTCACAAAGAAAACAGTTGCAAGAGACTTCAAAAATCATTTGAGCGGTATCTGTTTGTTTAAAACATTCTGTGCTGATGCTGTTCTCCTTAAGTATTTTATTATTCTTTGCTATGAAATAAATAACACTTGTGAGTGAGAATACAAAAAGGTTTCATGGTAGCTGAAGTGTTGAAATCAAAACTTTCCAAGGATTATATGTTAGCTTGTCCAATTCTTTCTTTAAAAATAGGTAAGAGTACACAAATATTGATAATTACTGAAAATTCTCTTATTGCGTGGTTTACATTTGAATCCATTACTTTGACTAGTGCTACACTGTCTAGAGGAATTAATATTTCTCTTGTTTCCACATTAGTATCTGTATAGACGTACAGTTTGTTTCGAAGTTCTTGGAGTCTTCCAGTTTATTTATATGCAGTTAAAAACTTTTGTGATATTGTGACTTGAGGATATTGATTTTCTTCATCTGCTGAAGAACTCTCTGGGGATGGTTTATTTCCATAACATTTGGTTTCTGTTTGTGTGAATATGGTATGTATCCCCACAATTTTCTTGCTCCGTGTAGCAGTATGTGTCATCAAAATAATGCAGTAATGTAGTAATGCAGGCAAAAATTGGTAGAACTGTGTTGATTTTTAACTTAGATTAGGAACTGTTAACTTCTAGGGAATATTCTAATTCATTTTCAGTTCATAAATCACACTTCAAAAAAAAACCCCTCCATTACTCTAACCTCCTGTGGGGATTTTTTGTTCTGTTTTTCTCAGAGGAACTGTAAATTCATTTCCAGCTGAGGCCTGCTGAGAGACTGTAATCACAGGAAGATTCTACATCAAATGAAAATATTTAAGTGATTAGGAGCTCTTACGTCAGAAGGTGTACATGGCGAAAGAGTATAAGATGTAGACAATACCCATTTCATTATGTATTCTTCCTTTCTGATCACTGTCATGTTAATTGTAAGATCTAAAATTAGATGCAACATGTCTCTGTTGGTGGTCTTCCATGTATATCCTGGTACATATATGTGCAGCTTAGAGATGCAATATTACACATTTAAAAATAAGTTATTGCTTGGACTATCATTAGGCTTCCTAAATGCCCATTGGACTGTGAAATAGCGTTTCTAGAGCTTAAAAAGTCTTTCTGAATTGCCCCTCTGCAGTTTTCTATTTTAACTTTCTCCTAGTCATGGTACATAGTTCTTTATTTTTGCTCATAGCTTGTACATCTCATATAGCCTGTTCTTCATTCCCACTTTCTCTTTTAGCCCAGCTTTATAGATGAGTTCTTTTAAGAATAGAAAAAGTTTTCCTACCGTAAGTATAGGAGCTTCCCTGCCATCCATCTCTCACACCTATATCCTGTTTGTGGGACATACATGTTCAACAACATGCCCTATTCCAGCAGCAGGATGGGGAAGCAAATTCCTTAGGGTTGGTGGAGTCCAGCTGCTCGTCGTGTGACGTATCTCAGTCCTTGTTCTCTAGAGTAATGCACTAATGGATCATCCTCAGCAAAGGTCTGCTTCACTGATGGGGAGGCTTGATGGAATTAAAAAAATCATTAGTCCTAAAGCAGATAAATGTCTTTGTCATCAACAGAATACTTTTATTTCTGGTTCAATTCCTTGAGTAGATCTTGATGTGTAACCTCAGAAAGTTGGGAACGCATCAGTTAGCTATAGCTAAGTTCAACAGGAAACTACTTCTGTGAAAATTAGTGGCTGATGGTCCACCGTTGTGGTGGTGTAGGATCTTCTATAGAATTGCATTTCTTAACAAGAAGCTAGCTTAATAAAGAAGCTAGCTTTTTTTACTGCTGATGTGTTGTGCAGGTTTCTGTATATAAGTGCTCTAATTATTAATGTACTTCCAGTGATATATCTAGCTGCCTTTTGTTGTGTGGAAGCATATTTTTAGGGTGTCTGTTTATAGGCTTTCCTCTTTCTTAAGAAATGAGCTAATCATTGATCCAGCTTCCAAAATGAGATGCAACCCAGAGTGTTTAGTTGCTTCCAAATCAAAATTGATGAGTTGTTTCACAGACGAGTCCTCAAATCAAGTGTTGCAATGTTACTGCTATATCATATGGGTTTTTTTTCTTTTTCCTAAGGTGGTGTTACTGTATTTGTGGCCTTATATGATTATGAAGCTAGAACTACAGATGACCTTTCATTTAAGAAAGGCGAACGGTTCCAGATAATAAATAACACGTAAGTGTTCTCATTCACAGACTTCAGTTGGTTGTTGTTGGGAATAAATAGATCCTTAACTCTTTTTGAAATCTGCATATCTTATTTCAGTGAAGAGTAGATTGATTCCCCCCCCCTTCCTTGAGTGCATGCAATGTTCAACAAGCATGGGGTTAAAATACTGATACTGCTAAGACAATAACCTTCAGGCTGAGGTCAGGGTTTGTGTGCAGATGCAGAACTGGAGCGACTGGGGCAGCCCCAAGCCTCTCCTCCTCAGTTGGTCGGGTGGCATCCTTCCACTCCTTGCTCCAGCAAGACACAGCTATCCCCTTTGGGGCAGCAGAGGTAGAGACACTTACTGTCCCATCCCAGGCTCCGCACCTTGCATATTCTCCCTGATGCGTTTCCATATCTCACAGGGAGGTGGGTGCAGCCGGCAGCACTGCACTGCAAATGCTGGAGGCGAGTGCGCTGCCTGTAGGCAGAGACATCTCGCTGTGGAAGGTCTCCTAGTTGGCCGCACAGTGAAATGCATGCTCGGAGAGTTTGAGTAGTTTGATGTTCTAGTTCAATTGCAGCAGCGTTACGGTATTACAGCCTGATGTCTAGAAGTCCAGTGAAAAGGAAATAATTCGTTCACCTTGGAGATTTCTTTACACGCAGCTTTTGGCTGCGGTGATAGTTCTAATTCATACATGTAGCAGTTTTCATTCGTCCAGTTCTCTAATTATATTAGCTGACTTCTTGCTTCCTTTATTGCTCACTGTCGGCATACTGGCAGAATGATCTGGGAGAGGCAGGTGAAGCCTAGAAAACTGGGAAGTTTGTTTACACATCCCTGCCATAAAACGTTTTGTTGTAGGTTTGCATTTTGCATATATTGATAAATTCCTTTTACATTAAAAAAACCAACCAACCAAACCCTAAATCTTTAAGATGCAAAATTCCACTGAGAGGTGCTCATGCTGCTTAGAAAGAAAAGAAAAATATATTTAGGTGCAGCACAAACTATTTTAGATGCCTTCGTAATTAAAATAACACGTTACCTAAATTTAACCTGCCTTTCATATGTGAGGATGCTATAGGTGCTAGGGAATGACGTATTGTTTATATGTGGAAGAGATAACTGATGTTTCATTGCAGGGAAGGAGACTGGTGGGAAGCAAGATCCATTGCTACGGGAAAAACGGGCTACATACCAAGCAATTATGTAGCTCCTGCAGACTCCATTCAAGCAGAAGAGTAAGACATTGTATCCTGTCAATCTGTTCTTATTATCCATTCTACGCTTTGTGCCCTGTGGTGATACTATTCCTTTAATTCAGTATATGTAACATTTAAGGGTCAAGTAGGATAATACTACTAATTAAAAGATAGCAGTGCTACTTGGATGATGTCAGAGGTGTAATTATTAGTAAGTGTGAGGTGGACACTTATGCAAATGTTTTATGGCTGCTTGCTGTATGTAGGGCTAAAGGAAAAAGGATGGGAGAATGCGATAATGAAGACAAGAATTGGGGGACATGCAGTGTGTTTCATATAAAGCAAAAATGGATGTTTTTTAGTTAAAGAGTTCACACACCATCAACTTTAGGTTTTTATCCTTATTTTTGCCAAACGCTAATTCAAGATCAGCTATATCCTTGATAGCACCTAATCTTACATTCTTAAAAAACATTTGCGTGGACAGTTATTGCTAATCTATTAATATATAACAACTTTCTTGGTGACAAAATTGTTAGGCTCACTAAGAACTACTATGAATTGGGAAAATTGTATTGCTTTGGGTACCAGTACTTCCTACATTTATTTACAAACAAAGATCCCAGAGCACTTACAGAATCACATGAAGTTATTGTCGGAACTGAGTTGGGGTACAGTTTCAGGTGATACTTGTTCTAAGGGATTAATTATATTTGTTGTACTAGAAATACAAAGCTCCAGAGCTCTTGCTTCAATATACAGGCATGGTATTGCCAATAAGCAATTCCCTGATGCATGATCTGGGCACTTCTGTGTTTGCTACTGCACTTCTGGGAAAAGTGCCCAATTTCCAAGATGTTTCCTGAATCTCAAGCTGAGACTTTAGCATGTTGCTGCTGCTCTCACCCGGCTCTTTGCTGTTGAAAAGTGATTGCATCAAAGACACGCTGTTATTTTATGCCCTTGAGTTTCAGCTGCTTATAAAATTATTGACTTGAGATTTTTTGAAAAAAAGTTGGGGTTTTTTTTGTTTAAACTATGCAATAAAAGCATTTTGTCATTACAACAGCAGTGGTGGTAAAATGGAAACGATAGCCCTTTGCAAAGTAAGAATGCAGTGTTTCTGCAAAGAAAGTATTGCTCCTAAAGACAGGCAAAATGGAGTGGTGGGATTTGTCATAGGTTTATGTGATGACTAGAGGTAAGAGTGAGGGGTGATGAGTGAGGAAGGTTTTTTAAATGGACTATTTTAAAGAACTAGTGCTAATTTTATTAAATATCATCACAGCATTTGGAATAAAGTTATTTGCTTCAGAGTTCATTTGTTAGCCCTGGGCTTTGATAGTGTTTGTAGATTTTGTGTTATGATTGCAGTTGGGGTTACGAGTGCAAAAGCAATGCACAGCCCCAGATTGCTAGGATTTTCTTTAAGTGCTCTTTTCTAAGCCTGAAGGCATTTATATGAAAAACTGCTTGTGACAGGATCCATGTTATCTGTGTGGCTTTTGAATGGTATCATAATGTAAATGTTTAAAGCTCATAAAAAAAACAAAACAAAACAAAACACACACACACACACACCCCCCAAGCATACCCTACTTTTATTTTATAGGTAATGACATAAACTAACACTTTACGATATAGTTTGTAAATTGTCATAGTTGTCCAGGGAGGAGACATTTTCATGTGAAGTAATTACTAGGGTTCAAGTTTGCTTCAGTAAGATGATAGGTTAATCCAAATTGTCTCAAGTATATGTACTCTGATACCCAATTCTAACTTTGCATATCTATTTGAGCAGTCAAACTGCAAATAAAATAAAAAGTAAGAATAAGTTTCAAGTTCCCGAGTGATTGCACAGGCCATTCTGTTCACAGGCCAACAAAATGACCCCTCCTTACCTACATTTTTCCACGACAAAATGTTTCACCCAGAAAACCATTGTTTTGCAGCAGTTTCCAATACTACTATTCTTCGCCCAACACTCATGAAGCCAGATGGCTTGATGGTATGACAGTCCCAAATGAAAATGTTTGAAATTTACACTTTGCATCATTTTGTGACTTCTGAGGTACACAATTAAAATAAAATATAGTTAGAAATAAGTGTTATTTCAAAGTCTGGGGATTTGGTGGGAGATGGACCTTAAAATTATCACTGGCTCAGGACAGAACTGTTTGCAGGCTGTTCAGGATGACGAACACTTTGGGAGCATAGAAGAAATTCCTTTTGTGAAAGAACTTAAGGAAAGAAAAAACACAGGTGTTTTAAAACATCTGCGTACTTTCGGTATCAGAATGATGCAACAAAGATGGAGTGTTACTCAGAGACAAATGATACCTACCAAAGGGTTGTTTCTAAACGATTGGTAGAAAAAAGTGCTCCCTCTACTGAGGTACAGAAGGACAGGAGGCAACAGAAGTTGGAACAGTTGGATATAAGAAGAAACCTTTTAATCCTGAGGACAGCCAGGCAGTGGCACAGGTTGCCTAGGTTGGCTGTGCAGGGTCCATCCTTCAAGGTTTTCAAGGCTGGAGTGGACAACGCCCTGACCAACCAGGTCTGATCTCACAGCTGACCCTGCTTGCAGCAGGAGGCTGGACCAGAGACCTCCCAAGGGCCCCTTCCAACCTGAATGAACCTATGATCTGATGATATTTATACACATCCACTTTCCATTAAATATTTGGATTTAACTTCTTAGAGATGGTAGTTTTGGCTGCTGCAGTGTTTTGAGTGTGCTCCTGACAGTATTTCATTGTCATCTGATTCAGCTTGACCTGTGAAATCCTTAACCAGAACAAAAGTGTTACTTTCGATGATGCGTACTGTTGATGTCCGTTGTTAAACCATCAGAAAAACATAGTATTTGCAGATAGAGGCCTCTCTACATATATTTTGCAAACAATAGAAATGAGAGTCACATAGAAATAGGTCATCTTTTGATTATATGGATGTCATTACTTTTGTTGATCTGTAACTGCTTTGAGAGATTAGTAGTCCAGTCAATGCTTGAGATTTCTAAATCTTGTATAGAAAGCTTTTACTTAAACATGTTTTCTTTAACATTTTCTAGGTGGTATTTTGGTAAGATGGGCAGGAAGGATGCAGAAAGGCTACTTTTAAATCCTGGGAACCAGCGTGGTATTTTCTTAGTAAGAGAGAGTGAAACCACTAAAGGTGTGTATATTTATGTATATCTCTTCTCCCTCCCATTCCCCCCCGCCCCCTGCGACGGTGGACATAATGACCATTTTTATGTCTTATCACATTTTACATATGCATGTGTACACGTGTATGTGTCTAATGAGAGTTGGGGAGATATGTTAAATATGTTTCTAAATTTTTGGTGAAGAACCAAGTATGACTTGTTTCCTAGGTGCTTACTCCCTTTCCATACGTGACTGGGATGAGGTCAGAGGTGATAATGTGAAACACTACAAAATCAGAAAACTTGACAATGGTGGATACTATATCACAACCAGAGCACAATTCGAATCTCTACAGAAGTTGGTGAAACACTACAGAGGTAAGCCTAAGTTCTAGTCTCCCAATGCTACCTTGTGCCTATGATCAGGAAGAGAAACTGCATATGTAGCTTATTTTTAAAATTCACAATCATAATTATAAAATTGTGACAAACAGTAAACGGACTAGTTCTTTTTATGAACATTAGGATGTTACTTTTGTTATAGTCTTACTCCTGCTTAATGACAAAGCTTATTTTTTTCCATTTTCCAGAACATGCCGATGGGCTGTGTCATAAGCTAACAACTGTGTGTCCCACTGTGAAACCACAAACACAGGGACTAGCAAAAGATGCCTGGGAAATTCCTAGAGAATCTTTGAGGCTGGAAGTTAAGTTGGGCCAAGGATGTTTTGGTGAAGTATGGATGGGTAAGAGCTTACTGTGACACCTTTCAGTTGTTTGTGTGAATGTTTTAATAGGATTTTAAGTAAATCAGTATTGGGATCTGAAAAGATAATCTGATAAACAATTAAAGAGAAAAAGTACGAATTACGATCAGTCACATAAAGGTAAATAATATTCAATATAGTTCTAATTTATAATTATACTGTTAGCTAACAAAACAGAAGCAAAAAGCAAACAGTTTCAGCAGAAAATTTCTTCGGTATTATAGGGGAAAATAAAATCTAATTTGTTTCTCTAGGAACATGGAATGGAACCACAAAAGTAGCGATTAAGACACTAAAACCTGGTACGATGATGCCAGAAGCTTTCCTGCAAGAGGCTCAGATCATGAAGAAATTACGGCACGACAAACTTGTTCCACTATATGCCGTTGTTTCTGAGGAACCAATCTACATCGTCACTGAATTCATGACAAAAGGTGTGTGACAGAATAGTTTGAAGATACTACGTTTAAAAGATTATTTAAGAGCCTGGCAACAAATTAAATGTTTAATTAACATTAGGTTTAAGCTGACTGGAGTATAAGTGGTAATTTTGATTAAATTAAAATGAGCAACGCTTGACCTACTTGAAGCAGTTCTGATTTAGATCGTGGGTGGAGGTATGATTTTTTTGCACATCTGTGTCACCCTTGCTAATCTTCCAAGTACAAGATTGGGTTTTCTTCTCCTCATTTTTAGTGTGTACTGCCTGTTACATTTAAATTGGATGGTATAGCTGGGAATATTATTATGAGAATACACCTGCCTGTAGACAGATCGTGCTCACAGCAACAGAATCAGTTGGGGTTTTTTGCTTGGGTTTTTTTGTGGTGTTTTTTTAGTTTTTCTTTTCCAGCAGTGTGATAGTAAATTTTAAAATGCTTGAGGGTTTTTTTCAGACTCCTTCCTTTATCTCCTTGTTTTCAGTCTTTCATCCTTCTTCCCTTGCTCTATATCATTCCCCCCTACCCCCGGCTGCTGAAACAGAGATTTAGAGATTTAGGCTCAATGTAGAAATAAACATCATAAGCATATTACTGTTAAGAAGCAGCAGATTTTCAAGTCAATTATTCCAGTTTTAGAATATGCAGACTTCTGTTCACCTCACAGAGAAATTTTGCTATCCTGGTAAGAAATAGAAACAATGTTGAAGTCCAAGAGAGTGGGTGCTTGTGCTCAGTACTCTGCCACAAATTTGTGGTTTGTTTTTTTTTTTCCTGTTTGGATGGGGTTTTTAAGCATTGTGTAAGTTTGAAAAGGTAGAAAGGAACAGAAAGTATAAAAAGTTCCTTCTGTGTTGTTGTTGTTCCTAAATAACACTAGACAGTCTCTCTGTCAGATTTTAAAGCTACCATGCAAAATCAGTTTTCATTGTTCAGAAATCAGGCTTTGGCAAGGCAATCAGGAAAAAAAATGCTTTATAGCATTCTGCCTAAGAAAAAGTGAAGATTAAAACTGCAACTGGGATGTTTCCTTGCAAAAGCAGAAGTAAAGAATTGGAAAAGTAGTTGCATGT
This sequence comes from Nipponia nippon, assembly GCF_047370975.1. NCBI lineage: Eukaryota > Metazoa > Chordata > Aves > Pelecaniformes > Threskiornithidae > Nipponia > Nipponia nippon. Next base: position 52,722,209 of record NW_028262290.1, on the reverse strand, counting down.
TTGTCTAAGTTATGGATTCAAAATGCCATTGGAAGCCTCTGTTTTCATTTGAAAAACTTCTCACATTCTACCAAAAAACATAAAACCTCTTTCGTGGTTCATACTTGAAAGTTAGTAGAACGGTTTTTTTTTCCCCTTTTCTTTTTCTTTCTCTTTTTACAAGAAAAAGAGGTGGATAAGTACTGCACAATACCCAAATTTTTTTCCAGTGTGGACAGGTTACTAGAGGTCAGCATGAAATCTTTGCTCCTCTTCAGTCCTTTGAGCTCATAAACCAAGATGGGAAAAAGTCTGTGCAAACACACACAACAAACCTCAGCAGCAGTGTGGGTCCGGCCTGCTGTACTTTTGCTTTCAATGCAAAAATCCAGCAAGTGACTAAAACCACATTGGAAGTATCTAATTCACAGCTACAGCCATGAATCCACTGCAAGATCTGCAGTTCAGTGGTTTTTTTTTTCCCCGTCATCACCACACTTGTAATTTTGTTGTTGTAATTTTGACTGTGATGAGACTGATTAGCTATCGGTCTTCACCAGTTTCTTAAGAAAGAGATCATGTTCCTATACCCTTATGGCATAATAACATCTGTAGGGAGATCTGTTATGTCAGAGACAAAGTTTTACCACATGTGTAAAGATTACTTTCTTAAAAGGAGCGCAGGTCCTTGGAACTGATTTCAAATACTACTCATGTTGTAATGTTCTGGACATGATTGCATTATGTAAATGGGAGAAGATAATATAGCGTAAAGAATGGAAGATACTTGTTTTCCCCTGTAAGGAAGAAAAAGCAACAAAATAAAAGCAACAATTTCAGAAGCATTTATCTAGTATATAATTGGAGCTGGCAGAAAAATATAAGTAATGGATAGGACGTTTTTTGTTCTGTAATTATAAATCTCACTGTGGAAAAAAGTCCAACCGGGAATATTGGGAAAAATCCTTATGTATTGCCATATAATCATCAAGCAGCTGTCTGTTTTATTAGTGTTCAGTTATCTGAATTATTGAAATGGATTCCAAAATACTTGGATAAAACTTGCACTAACTAGTTATCAGGGCAGAGTCAACTACAGGCACCGTCATTGAGTCATGTATTCTGTTAAATGATGGGTTTTCAAACACAGATTTTGGGAGACGAATGTGTAAATCATCATGTCTAGGAAAAAAAAAAATCTCATTCATGTTTTCAGGTCAAATTAATGTTTTGGTTTTGCCTTTTTTCCCCCAAATGGGTCATCTGTTACAGGCAGCTTGCTAGACTTCCTTAAAGAAGGAGAAGGGAAATACTTAAAACTCCCACAGCTGGTTGACATGGCTGCTCAGGTACGTTGTATAAACCAAGAGAACTGTATTTCATGCTTAGAGAAGAGATTTGAAACTATATGAGATATCAACTAAATGTAAATATTGAACGCTCTGGCTATTGTATGTTGTTCTGTTTTACGTCTTCTGTTGTAGGTTTGTAATTTGTCAAAAAGAAACAGTCTAGTTCCCAATTAGCAGATACTGTATAGCCAGACACACTCTAATCAGTGCTGTCACAAACTTGCTATGCTATACTTCCTATATTTACACAATCAGAAAAGAGATAAAATAAAGGGGTACAGCTTAATGCTTGGGATAAATGTATATAGTCATGAAAAATAATCTTTAATAAAACTTTATTTTTAAGATTGCTGATGGCATGGCTTACATTGAAAGAATGAACTACATCCACAGGGATCTCCGGGCAGCTAACATTCTTGTAGGAGACAATCTTGTGTGTAAAATAGCAGACTTTGGTTTAGCAAGGTTAATAGAGGACAATGAGTACACTGCAAGACAAGGTAAGACCGATTTATTTACTGAATCAATAAGACCAGTTACATTTGAATTACTTAGATCTACTACATTTAGTAGAATGTGCCTGTGTATTCTGTGTGCATGAATAAAGATTACACATATAAGTATGCTTTCACAGCTATGTTTAGGTGTCCCCCTCGCCTAAGTGCAATTTTAGTAAACTTTTGAATGTTCAAAATTATCTGGCAGTTTGCGTATGTTTTCAAAAAACGTTTTTATTTATTTGTTTCGGGTAAAACTTGCTACAGTTTGAAGAGAGCTGAGATTCCAGAGAGGTTGCTCATCAGATTCTGAAGATCATCTCACTTTTTGAAACATATTTAATTGAGAATCCCAGATGTCTTAAGTGGTTCCAAAACCTGTAGCCATTCGTTGCTGCCCTAGTTTGAAACTGCTTTCCAGCTTGAAATATTAAAATACAAAACCACCTTAAATTTTGTCAACAAAGCAAAATGTAAAAATTTGAGTGCAGTATTCTTTTTAAAATATTTCAAAGTGTAAGCAAATGATGCATAAACAAGGGAAAATTGAGTATCTGTCTTTTTAATGTTTGTAGGAGCTAAATTTCCAATTAAATGGACCGCTCCAGAAGCAGCATTGTATGGTCGGTTTACAATCAAGTCGGATGTGTGGTCATTTGGAATTTTACTGACAGAGCTGGTAACAAAGGGGAGAGTGCCATATCCAGGTAAGAGGGAAATTTAATAGATTTTTCCTTTCTGTCTTGTATTGTGTGTTTCCGAAGTTACCTTTTGTACTTTTTGCCTTCATTCAGAGCCCACAGTTGACAAGTGGAGACAGAAACTTAAGTCACGCTTCACTGGTTCCTTTGTTCACAAAGCTACTTTGTTTTATTTACAGATTAGCTATTAAATATTTTTGAAGTGTTTTAAGATAATAGCATTTGTAAATGTGACTGATAGTTCATTTCAGATTAGTGGATATCCTTACATTTTCCTATCTGTCTGTTCCTGAAATTTCTACTTTTGACATTTTCCCAGGCTACAGTGAGCATTGGTAGCGTGAACCTGCTAGACCAGTTTTTGAAACTAAACATATGTAACATACTTCGTCAGATATTTTGCTCTGACTGGAATTGTTAAGGCAGTTCTGTTAGGTATAAAATGCCTTTTTCTTGGCCTGAGTTCAAATTAAGTGGTCCCTGAATAGAACCGAAGGCAGGCAGAAGGTATTTGTGCTTAAATCTCCTTTTTGAAAGGACAGACCCAAGGCAGTGGGAAAGTATACAAATGAGAAAGTATACAAATGGAAGAAGGACCAGGTACTGAGGAATTACTAGTGTAATGAAATAATTTTCAGAAAATGTATTTAATGCAAAATGTAAAAAAATCATGCATTATAAAGTGCATTCATTAAAGGTTCTGTTATCGTAGATTCACGTGCATTGCGGCTGGAGAGACGCTTGAAAAACTTCGGGAAACTGTTCTTTGCATAATGTCATTCAGAGCTAACATGCTTTCCTTTTTAGGGATGGTGAATCGGGAAGTTCTGGAACAAGTGGAGCGTGGATATAGGATGCCTTGCCCACAAGGCTGCCCAGAGTCTCTCCATGAGTTAATGAAACTGTGTTGGAAGAAGGACCCTGATGAGAGACCAACATTTGAATATATACAGTCTTTCTTGGAGGACTACTTTACTGCTACAGAACCACAGTACCAGCCTGGAGACAATTTATAAGCCAACAGTCTATATAACATGCACAAATCTGCCAAATGTAAAAAGACTTGCAAAGAATTCCTGACATCCGTAAGGAATCAAAGGAAAGAAAATCTTCGCTACTTTGCATGCTCTTAATGGCAAACTGGAATTTCATAATGCAGTTGCACAAAACCACTTTTAAAGTGTTATAATCTAATTTACCAATGACATGTTTTTGTTTTTTTCCTCTTTCCCAACTTATTTTCAGGGTCCAAAGGAAGCTTACTGAAAATACGGGGTAGAAAAATGAGTGTTGGTGTGAACAGTAGCAGAAAAAACAATGTTTCAAATCCTTTATTTTCCCAACATTTGATAATCGTTCTACTGAAGAGGAAATTGTCTGGAATTAGTGATCTTGGGGTAAGACATTTTTAAAGCAGAAGAACTTTGTGGGACCAAGCAATTCTATTCCAGTTCTGTAAAACTCCCTGTGTTCAAAATGACATGTGTGTGCCCCCCACCCCCACCCATCCCCCCCCAAAAAAAAGATGGTACAACTGTATTTGATAAATAGTCTTGATCTTTAAGCTTCCTCTTGCATGGACTTAATTAGGGTAGGCAGGTTAAAAGAGAAATTGGAACAGTGAATGACAAACTTGATCTAAATGGTAGACCTCAGTAGTGAAATTAGAGAGCATAATGCACTGTGTTAATACTTGTATTAATATAACTGGAAAGTAGCATGAGAGATTTTTCTTTTTTTCTTTCTGCATAGCTAATTAAGAATAATGAAGGTAACTAGAAAATGAGGTAATATTTTATAAAATTGTGTTGATAAAGTATGACGATATCTGAACTTGAAGCTATGTAATACAATCGGGGGGGGAAAGCCTTTAATCTTTTAAGCTCCAATCCAACAGCGAGCTTTTGTATCGGAAGACTACCTGAACAAAGCTCACCAGGAAAACAAGACTGAAGCTGGTAAATGGCCACTTTTTAGTCCTTTTTCAGAGACAGGTTTGGTACTGTTGTATGTGGCTTATATATGTTAACAAGGGTGGGTGCCACAAATGCTAGCTGTCACTAGTTCAGGGATTTGATTGCACTTTTGCTTTTCTTGACTATTAAGACACACTTACATGCAGTTGCTCTTCCCACTTCTGCCCTTCCTACGGAATTATTTAACTAAAAATAAACAAAAGAAAATGTGAAAGTTTAAAAACTAAAGGGATAAAATATATTTAATATTGTCCAAATATAGTGACATGGAAATTTGCTGGCATTCAGCCCAGCTGACACTACATCTAGGTTTATTTTCTTTGGCTACTGACATATCAAGCAATAACATCATGTCTTTTACACAACAAGTTGCATGAGGTTCTTGAATTTTTGATCAAGCTTATGTACTTTAATTTTGAAACACTAGACTCTTACTTAGCTACCAGATTGGAATTCATATTATCATTGTAAAGCTACCCAACAAATGAATTTCAGAAAAGCTGGTAATATAGTTCTGGTACTAAACTTAACTTTCTTCATGGGTTTACACTACATTGAATCCAACTACCAAACAGATGCTTGTAAGAACAGTGCCATCATTTTTCATTTTCCCTCATCATCGCTCATCACCTGTACATCTGTGGTTATCAAATTTTAAAAGGGCTTTATGTAAGAAAAACAAAAATAAAACAAAAAAAACACACACAAAAAAATAATCAAAAAACCCAAAAAAGACAATGGAATTTTAATTTTTCTAAATATTTTAAAATGAATAACACAATCATATGGATTTATGTATTAATACAGTTATAACAAAAAATGCCAAAAATGACACTGGCATTGTTTGGATTTTTAATTACTGAATGGAACAGTTCATTGTAATAACACTTGTATAGTAAAGGAATAAAACACTAACTTAATGAACGTGTTCATTGTAAATGGTTGTGTATTATAAGACTTCTCCAAAAGAGTTTGTATGTTTATGAAAATTTATTTGTTTCACCTGAAGACCTTGATGTGGTTCTTACCCTAACAGAGTTTAAAATTCACATTCACACTTTTTATATAAATAGTAATAAGTTTAATTATGTAACTAAGTATTTTTATAAAGTATGGCATTGTTGAACTGTTTTGCAGAATTGGTTCAAAATAAATTTCTCCTTGATTGCATCTGCTTATTTGAGGGGGGGGGAAGTGGGAGGGGGACCAAAGCAGAGTAGCCTTCATATTGAGAGGAAAAGGAGGGGAATAAAACCTCCATGAGTGTTGGGTATATTTTTATCCTCTGTAAACTATTTTAATGTACTTTCATACAAGATGCTGAGTTCATGGTGCATTATTGCTGTGAAAAGGGAGACATTTTCTAGAGCATTTCATAAGTCCTTGGCAGGAATGGGCTAGAACAATTCTGTCTGCACTTAAAACTAACCCACATGATAGACAGACAAACTTGGGATTCTTGTGAGAGCAAGTCCAACGTAGACTCTCAGCTGGTAGTCACTGCCATGCTGTAGGGCAAACACATTTCCTCTCTGTTGTTTTAGCTGGTATTAGCAGCCACTACTGACTTCTGTGCAATTTTTCAGGGAATTTTATACATTTGTTCTTGTGATAGCTGATGTTTTATCTCAACTTCATTGAATGTTACCTGTCTCAATGACCAGTACAACTCACACCACGAATCCTGACATGTATATATAGTGCCACTGTAGATTATTGAAACTCAAACAGTACTAGCTCCTTAATAATTAATACAGCACTAAAACCATTCTTCTTATAGAATCATAGAATCCTTTAGGTTGGAAAAGACCTTTAAGATCATCAGGTCCAACCACTAACGTAGCACTGCCAAGTCCACCACTAAACCATCTTCCTGAGCACCACATCTACCCGTCTTTTGAATACCTCCAGGGATGAAGACTCAACCACTTCCCTGAGCAGCCTGTTCCAGTGCCTGACTACCCTTTTCGTGAAGAAGTTTTTCCTAATATCCAATCTAAATCTCCCCTGGCGCAACGGGAGGCCATTTCCTATTGTCCTATCACTTGTTACTTCGGAGAAGAGGCCGACCCTCACCTCACTGCAACCTCCTTTCAGGTAGTTGCAGAGAGTGATAAGGTCTCCCCTCAGCCTCCTCTTCTCCAGGTTGAACAACCCCAGTTCCCTCAGCCACTCCTCATGAGACTTGTGCTCTAGACCCTTCACCAACTTTGTTGCCCTTCTTTGGACACGCTCCAGCACCTCAATGCCCTTCTTGTAGTGAGGGGCCCAAAACTCAACACAGTACTCGAGGTGCGGCCTCACCAGTGCCAAGTACAGGGGCACTATCACCTCCCTGGTCCTGCTGGCCACACTATTTTTGATACAAGCCAGGATGCTATTGGCCCTCTTGGCCACCTGAGCACACTGCTGGCTCATGTTCAGCTGGCTGTTGACCAACACCCCCAGGTCCTTTTCTGCCAGGCAGCTGTCCAGCCACTCCTCCCCCAGCCTGTAGCATTGCACGGGGTTGTTGTGACCCAAGTGCAGGACCCGGCACTGAACCTTGTTGCATCTCATACAGTTGGCCTCAGCCCATTGATCCAGCCTGCCCAGGTCCCTCTGTAAAGCCTTCCTACCCTCCAGCAGTTTAACACTCCTTCCCAACTTGGCGTCGTCAACCTACAAACTGCAAAGTTTACTGTATTTATAGTATTTCCTCTAATGTAATTAATGTTTTACTATTTTTAATGACAACAATCATGTAATTTCTGGTAATCCATACTCTCCCCATTGTCCATCAGAACCTTGTGATACCCATTCTGCATGCTAGGCCTGCAGATTGTTTCTGTCATGCATTGTTTCGAGCTGTAGTATAAGAATATTTTCATACTATTTTTGGGTAAACTTCCAAACATAAAAATGTGTACAGTCCTACTAGTTAGATAAAATACATCCCTATTTTAGCATAAAGCATTATGAAAAGAACCTTATGTGTTCTTCTCCTTGCAACCACTGAATTGTCATTTCACTAGGCTTGTGAGTAGTTCTTACCACTGAAGAGTAGCCTTGAAAGCGTCTTGCTGATAGGTAGAAACAAGCTGGAATGCTATCTTAGCCGTAGTCATCTACAATACTGTTTATTCTAAAACACATTATCCACAGCTGGAATGAGTGTAAGTGAATATAAACAACTAAACTTAATGAGCCCCCACTTTTGTTATTTATTTTGATCTGTTCAATCCAATAAACTTCTCAGTTTTTAATTTTTCTGTGAAGATGCTGTAGATGTTTGTATTTGTGCCAACTTTCCCCCAACACTCAAGACTTCGCTTAGAGCTATGCAGTCATGTTGGGTTTAAACCACACGAGCATTCAGTTAAGCTAAGCAGTGCATTGCAAACAGGAGAGTCAAGTTCTCACACCTTGCTAAGGGCTTTAGGGCTAAATTTGAATAATTGATTTGGGCACCATAAGCAGGTCTGGGCAGATAACTGCTAAAGTCCAGAACTGTGATTCATCCAATAGCCATTGCCTTGTGCGGTAGATACTTGGACTCTATTTGTGCGAATGCCTAGAAGTGCAGGTGCCTTCACAGCAGCACCTTTTGCTCCTACCTCAGCCTGATCCTAACGAGGAGCAAGACTGCCATCAGCCTTCCAGGCACTGCAGGAGGCTGGCAGTCAGTGCAGGGCTGGGGACCCTCATCGTGTGCATCTCTGGCAGACACCTTTTCAAGACAGGGTGGGAAGAGATGCTAGATGGGAATGGGACGGTTGTATCTATTTTTGATATAATGGCCTTGAGTGGAAAACCTGGGCTCTGATCTAGAATCCTGGATTGCTGTCTTATCTTATACAGGCGGTTGTTAGGTGTGAGAGGTTGTTGAGAGGTTGTTAAGAGGTTGCTAGTGGGGAGCAGAACCCACTGCAGGACTTCACACACAGCCACAGGCTTAAGCATTTGCTCAAGGGCCAGGTTCCTTTTTTTCTCTGCACTCTTCCCTACTGATGCTTACAGGGAGAGTGTTAGCTGGAGAAACATCAACAGCTTCCCTGCTTCTCCCTTAGCACAGGGCAGGGAAAGGGAGAGAGCGAGACAGAAGGCTGGAGGTGAGCAGCTGAGGTACCCAGTTGTGCACTCCTTCACAGGGCAGAGGGAAGCGGGGTGAGGGGTGCGGCACAGCAGGTGTCATCTGTTCTCCTCTCCTATTTTGAAAAGGAGGTAGAAATGCAGGGGAGCTGAGGAGCATCTGTTCCCTTGTGCGCAGTGGAAATGGAGCAAGGCTAATGCCAAGTGCTGCTTCTGTTCTCTGTGGTGGTTCTGGTCAGCTCACCCTGACTCGTTCCTAGCAGAGCCCATTCATATTAGTTGGGGAGTCCCAAGCATCGTTCTGCTGTCATTTTTAAGAGTGAAACTTGATCAGCTCTTAGGAAAAAAAAAATTATACGGAGAACCTAACCAGAGAGATACTGGTCCCTGGATCCAGAATTGACAGCAATGCTTGCCTCTGGAGCTCAGCCCCAGAGTGATGGCATTTCAGACACTGGCAGGTAGCTTAGCATTTCTTTCCTAGTGGATGTAGGATTTTGTGTTAGGTTTCCCTCCTCTCCATGTGGGTACGGCGTGCCTGGGAACTTAACAGAGTTCAGGCGTTACCCATGGGACCCATGTTCTTTACTGGTCCTACTCTTTGAGCTCATTTTCCTTGTTAGTTCTGCATGCAAATACGTGCTTCTTGTAGGTAACACATTGGTTATTTTTTTTAGCAGTCTCTTTTAATTTAAAGGCGTATTTTTTGTCAAATTATAATAACCACTGTTGTTGAGGGATCAAAGTATTCATAGCACTGTGTACTTTTACAGAACATTGTCCATCTCCTCTTAGTATTTCGTTTACTTTAAGTGAGTAGAAACATGTGTTGGCTATCGTGTTGCTTTTGATTTGTTCTTCTTAAAGGAGAGAGGTCAGTTACCTAGTTAAACTCAGCAGGGTCTGAGGAACAGACTGGACATTTAAAAGGGAAACCTGAATACAAGCACTCTTGATGAATCAGTCATGTACCAACACTGAAGCTGACTGCTGTGAAAGCATTCCTTTTTTTATCAAAAAGCTACTCCCTGTAGGAGCACTTCACCCCTCTCCTTTGTGCCCTGCTGCTAGGTTATTGAGTCTCTAGCTGAGCCTACTGATAAGCACATACTGCGAAAATGGATAGATCTGTGCATCTTGTATTTGGCCCTGAAAATCCATCTCATGCGTGCTAAAAACTCACTTTTTTCCTGGACCTCAACAGGTGCCAGCTGCTGCATTCACCATTCATTCAATACCCCCCCAGTTATTCACTTTTGGGGCAGCCTTCCAGGGGCTCTGTGGCTGATGGTCCTTCTCTCGGCTTCAGTGGTTGGAAGCTCCAGGGTTGTATTTGCTGGGTAAGGAAGCATTTCTGCTCTTTCAAAACCAAAAAAGGATAAATCTCAGTTCAGCATGACTCCTGTGATAAAAGTGCCACAAATAAGGAGAACATCTAATCATTTGACTGCTTCATCATGAAAACAGTGAGGATGGCCCTTGCTCCTCCAGCAGCTGTGGAATACCCCCCTCACGGAGATGCTCAACATGTGTTGTCAAACAGTGAATGGCTGTGCTAGAGTGCAGCCCCGGTTCAGTCCTGGCAAGGAGGCCAAGTCTGGGGTTGTGTCCTTCTGAAGAGTTCCCAAGAAAAGGCTGGAGTGTTGGCTCACATTTCTAAGAGTGGAAGCTGGCGACTAGATGACTTACATCCCTTACATCCCTCTACCCACCTTCCTCTCCTCTCAGCTCTAGCCTAGGTGCTCGCTCTTCACCACAACTGAACGGCTTTTATTTCTCCATCATGTGGCTGTGCAGTAAGAGCATGAACACATACGAGAATTCACAGAATTAAAGATTAGAAGTCTTTAGCAGCCTTATGTACCATCTTCTTTTTTTCTTTTTTAAATGGAAGGTGCCTGGCAAATTGAGCAGCCTTATTAGAGCAAGGTCAGATCCATATCACTTTCACTGAAGTTTTGATTTCGTTCTGTATTACCCTCTTCACTTCTGGAATGGCTCTGTCTTTCAAATTAGCTTATGATTAGCGTAAAAATATATTCTTTCCTTTGTGCTAAAAGACTGCAAGTACAATAGAAATAGTTCCCAAATTTACATTTTAACTCAGTGTTATTTGTTAAAGTGACTGCATCAAAACCTGTCTATTTAATCTTCTTGCTACCTTTATCAAACGACTACCATTTCCAAGGGGAGATTTTTTTCCATATGAAACTGAAGTTCAATCAATAGCTTCAGTGGGTTTAAGGTTATAATAAGTAGATTACTAATAGGCTCGAATATAATCTTTGGCGCCACCGTCATTAGAATGGCCCCAGCCTTTTCAGACTGCTACTAAGTATTTTGAAGAGCAAGTGTGTGTATACTTAGCCATAGATATGCCCCCTGAGTTCAACTGATCATTAAGGTAAGAAGGAATAACCCTTCCTGCAGCTTGGGGATGACCAATGGCATTCAGGAAGATAGTGGGATACGCGTCTACTTTGACAGGCCAGCCTGCCTTGTGCAAATGCTCTTTATTTACCAACAAAATAGCACAATCCTCATTTGTTCTTCATCCCAAGACAGACACTGTTATGCCAGGCAATAGGCAGAAATCTACTGATACACAGCATCTCTCTTTGGGGTTTCCAAGGCATCTGCTATCTTACCCATATTACCTACTGTATAGCATTTCTCACTCTTAAACACTTCACAAATGAGATCAGTTTCATTATCTCTGGATGGCAAATTAAGGCAAGGGGAGAAGAGGTATTTTGACTCATCCAGGATCAAGTTGAAGACCGAGACCAAGCAGCAGCCAGAATCTAGCGCTGGGTCTACTGGGACCTTTTCCCCTTCAGATGGGCAGCTCTTAGCATCGCCTATGAACCTCGACTCCTGGTCTGGAGCTTGCAAAGGTGATTTCCTAAGAAAAGCCTGCAGTAATTTCCCATTATGCCCCACAATGGACACCCGAGCTACTCCAAAAAAATGGAGAAACCTGGATAAAGCCCATGGGCCCCGCACAGCAATTTGCCTGCTACAAAGCCGGTGTATCTATCATTATGTGCAGACGGTGTGGAGCTTCAGCTGGGAAACCCTGCCAGCCCCTGGCATGCTCAGCCTGGGGCTAGCCCAGGTGGCCCTGGGGTGCAGCTAGCCATCACACAGACAGCCCACGTGCGGGTAAGCGCTTGACCTCAGCCTCTGAGGACGACAGCGACTGCCAGCAGCATCCACCTTCCCAGCTTGCTGGGCTGCCGCATCTCGGACGCCATGGTACGGACAGCCAGGCGGGCAGGAGCCTTTCGTTAGGCAAAGCGGTTTGTTACGACAGGACGTGGCTGCGACAGTGTTCTACGAGCAGTGCCCAGTGAGCACGTGCGCGAGCTCCTCTGCGGTTCTCGTTGCTCCTCTCTCATATCAGATGTAACTTCCATACGTAACTAGTTTGCCATAGTGCTTTACAAGGGCTTTCTAGTGCCCTTTCAGCCAGTTGGTTCCCTAGATCATAGAACGAGCAATTCCTCCTTTGCCGCTCAAGTGTGGTGTTTCACTGACACTGCTGAATATGTCAAAACCCTCCAAGCAATCAGCCGAACACCCACAAAACCTGTGATTTGATGATATCATGCCTTTTCCTCCTTCAATCTACCTTTGCAATTGTTTCTTACAGAAAAGTCTACATTTTTTTTTTAAATCACTTAGCAATCTGGCAAGTACATAATCAGTTATTTTAAGTTTCTTTAAGGACAAACCATTATCTTTAGTCAGCCTAAGACTGGAGTCTGTGTATCCCCTGGTCTGTTATAATATAAGATGATGAACACCCTTCTGTCATCATGAGTGAAATGTGCTTGGTACAACCTGCCTAGATACATAAATGGCCTCAGCCCCTGTAGTGCATGATTCCTCACATCCAAGGAAAGTGGGATGGGACGTTCTTCCCACGGTGCAGGTAGGAACAGCAGAGGAACTGAGAGACAGGCAAGTAAAGTGTCTTAGCCAGAATCACACAAAAAGGTTGTTACAGAACTGAGGTTCAGATACTGGTTTCTCAGATCTCAAGCAAATACCCTGAACAGGGGAGACCTCACAGAATTGGACTCATGGTCTCTATTTCTGAAGACTCTCTTTATTCCATGCTGCTAAAGAAAATGATGGTTGGCACAAGGCTTCATGCCGTGTCTGTCCTTTCTCTGACACTCTGCAGTTTGCTAGACATGATTTGCGTGTGGTTTACCCTAACAAAAACCCTCACTGGGAATATATGTTGACACTGAGTAGTGGTATGTGGGACTGGAAAAAAACAGAATTCAGCCTCAGCCCTGAGTCTCGGGGACTTGAAACAGCTGGACCACAACTGCCATTATCTCACTGCCAGAAACAGAATGCCAGAAACAGAACGCCTTATGAGGAAATGAGAACTGGAACGTGACTGCAAGTACCAAAACAACTCTGGGAGATGCAGCAGTTGCTTGAAAGGGATGGTATGCAAAGGCTCTCTCATTTATAGAAACACTGTTTTCCTCAGAGGAGATGTGATCTGATGGCCTCTGTCTCTTTAACAGCGTTTGGGCTGTCAGTCTAGGGTGGCTGTTTTCTTCCTCTGTGGGGTGGGAGGTGATACAGGAGCAACTCTTCATCTTGAAAGCCCTTTGTAATTATTAATTGTTTTGAGGAGGGCATCAGCATCTGGGAACAGGCAAGTATAAGATGAAACATGGCCATGCAACTAAATTGACTGTGGCCACCCAGATCTGGGTGCAAAGTGAATGGTTCCATGCGGATACTTCAAATTCATAGACTGTCGGAAAAGGTTACTTCTCGAAGTATCAGCTGAGGAAGGGCCCACAGTCATTCTGTTACGGGCATTTGGCTGTAATGAGGCAGTAAATTCTGCTGTGCTTTGCAGTCATATGTGCTGTCAAGGCTTTCTTTAGTCACGTGGTCAACAGAGACATGGGAGAGATTGTCAGCAACTTTGGAGGCTTCTACAGAGAGCTCACCAGTGACAGGCAGCTCTGCCGGGTAAGATGCATTGAGGGTGCTGTTGTGAAAAGGATAGTAACAAACATGTAAGTTGTGCATTTTCACAGAATATTTCCATTTTTATTCTTGGCAATTGGGAACATATCTGGTGCTAAGGCAAGCCAGTGTGAAAGCGACCACTCAGAGAGTTCCAGGTGAGTATTTGATGCAAGTTGCACATTTCAGCATCGACTTCTTTTGTAATTTTTAACCAATATAGATTCCTTCTTTTTTCCAGTATCAGTGACTTTTCCCCTTGCTGTGTTATCAACAGTGCTGTCTTTTAACCTCCGGCGAACAAAATACCATTTAACAGAAACTGAGACATCGGTGTGTATTAAACCACTGTGGATGACACTGGTGGATGTACATTTGTTTGCTCAACAGACTGGACCAGAGAAGGGTGCTGTGCACTTGGCCATCGCTGCTGTCCTGAATGCTCTGTGGGCCAAGCAAGAGGGAAAGGTAATGCTCATGGGATCTCAGTCTAAGAATGCTCATTAATTCAGAGAGATTCCCTGCTCCTGGTTGCCCTCATTTGCACATTTGGTCTTGATTTTGCAGTAATTTATACATATGTTTAGCTTTAAAATATCAAACGAAGTACAGGCATCGCCGAATTCTTGGAAACTGCACATGCTTAATTTTTGCAGGATGGAAAATTGTAGCAACTGCACGGTGCTTAGTGGTGGAATTGGTGAGAACATTTCAGAGTCATTTTTTTGGAGCTCTGGCATTTCTGAAAGAAAAGGTTTTTGCCTAGCCTGGCATATCAGATGTTTCTCTGTATGCCCGTCTTTTAATTTCATCTTTCTTACTTGGAGATTTTAATCTGAGATTTTAATCTTTTAGCCACTTCCCTACTAAGTATGCTGTTGATCTGGGATGCAAATCTTGTATACTTAGCATGTTACTGGATATTAACAATAACCTAATTAGGCATTGATGTGAGCAGCCATAAAGGCCGTGTGGTTAGAAGGGGAAATTACTGAACAAAAGATATTGTCTGCTCAAAAATACTGACAGAGAAAGGGCTGCCAGCCTGAAAGTGCGAGCCTGGGGACTAGCTCTGTGAACCGTAAAAAAAATCCTTGAAAAGTGCAGCTGGCCTCTTTGAAGTGCAGCTGGGGTACCTAGAAACCAGAGACATCCACAGATACCACTGATAAGTGCAGAACAAGGGACTGTAACGGCAATTTATCATCTGAGAAGGTGGAGAACAGTCTGAAAAAATAAAACTGCTCTGAAGGAACACAAAACTTTGTCGTCTATTGGCCGTTACAGGTGAAAAATAGAAATTAACATCATCTATTGGCTGCTCAATGTCCTACTCCCTCTTATGTCTCTGTGATATAAAAAGGACTTCATTTTTATCGAAAATGGAGCCTCTCTCTTTCTGAGAACTTCCTGGTTGAATCCCACACGAACTTTCTGTGAGGTCTTGGGCTCTCCCCTGGGATGCCTGGCTGAAACCAGGCTCTGTGACATGGATCATTTTGGAAGTGGGACTCTGCCTGTTGTCTTATTGGCTAGGTCTGTCCTCCCCTCTTTTGGGGATGGTTGGGTCCCCCTCTGTGATCAGTTTGTTCCCCCCTTTTGGGATCGTTTGACTCCTTCTGAAATCTCATTTGCTTCATATTGATATTGTATATATTTATATAAGTAACCTATCATAAGTATATCTGCTGTTATATTGTTGATAAGTTTGCTTTACTAATGATAACCTGTAATCTATAATAGTATATAGTAATACAGTACTATAGTAATAGTGTATAAGTACTTGGTTGGTACTTATCGGTTGGTACTTATCAATCAGTACAATGCTGATTGATGCTATTATTGATTGACACCATACCATTGATTGATACTATATTATTGATTAGTGATAGTCATTTGTAATAGCTTGATATACATTCATTCACATTCACTTTATTAATCATAGATACGTTTGCTAGTGGTGACTTTTCTGGTATTTGTGGTATAATCTGTAATAAAACAAAGAAATTTAGGGGATAAAGCCTCCATGTCCTTGTGTATTATGGAATCCTACCAACCCACAGTCACAATCTCTACGCACCTGTAGGCCAGGTAACCCCTTTGGGTCATGACAGGCAGAAATTGGCCTTTGCTCTGTGAGGTTAAAACCCTTGGTATGGTAGAGTCCTAGTCCAGAACTAGCACTTCAAACCCCTGCAGGAGGACAAATAATACCTGGTACAATGTTGCTGTGGCCATATCTTGACAGGCACAGTTGGACATGCTTGCTGTTGGCAGTCCTTCTGATTTAAGAGGACAGAAAGAGCAAAAAGCTGTAGCTAGCACTGACTGGAGTCGCTGCTGTGCGCGCTCATGTACCATGTGTCTCAGGACATGCCACCGCACTACCTTGACTGTAGAGCTTGCAGGGGAGAGTTGGCTTGAGTCCCACCGCTTCAGGTCTGCCAGCATCCACTCTTTTCTTCATTTCTGCTCTGCTGGATTGAGCCTTCACCTATCATTGCTTGTGAAGGCAATCAGCAACCTTCAGCTTGCCAAAGTCCAAGAGCATAACACAGCCCTGAAAAGAGGCTCATAAAAAAATTCACAAAGAGACATCTTATATGTCAACAGGGTAGTTTGTATGATGATGATTTCCAGCAAGGGAGGGGGCTGGAGGAAAGGTCACCATGTCAGATATAGCTGGTATGAGGCACTTCTTTTTTTTTTCCTTTTTTAATAATTATCCCACCAATATTCCTTCCATAACAAAACCAGGTTAAGAAGGATGCTCAATCATTAATGATTTTCAGGGGAAAGTGTCAAATGTTCTTGCTTGGGGTCAAGAACCACATTGCTTTGGTGTCAGTAATTAATTTTGTGTGCCAAATGTAAACATGCTTGCACTTCATGACACTTCTTCATAAAGAAAAAAGCATGTGTGTTATCTCTCTTATGGCATCCATGTGGTTCCAGTTATTTAATTTGTTTTGTTTTCTAGTTTCTGTGGAAGTTACTAGCTGACATAGTAAAGAAATCTTGTATTTCCAGTCTAAAGGCAATTGGGCCCTGTTGTTTTTAACTGTACTGGAAGAGTACATGTTTTGTTAGTTGGTGTCCAAACTAAAATGGTCTTACAGCTCATTTCAGACAGAAGCTGTTTCCCTGGTGGTGGGTGTAACTTTCTGCTCAGAGGTGTCCTTCCCTCCCAACATGCCCTCTTCATGTGTCTGCCCTCATGCAGAGATGCAAACTAGCCCCTCTTCTGGGAAGCTGTACAGTTTGTCTTGTCCAGCTCTGGCATCATAGCTGGCAGTGGGAACTGATGTCTACTGCTAATAAGAAGTTGTGTATGTAAAGATTGTGCGTTAATCTCTAGGTCTTTTTCATGATTTGGCCAAGGAGCTACTTTTCTTTAAGTCTGGATCGTTGCGGGTTCGTTTTATTTTTTTTAATTGCTGGGGGCTTTTTCCCAAAAATAACTCCTTACTGAGAACTAAAAACTCAGTAATTGAACTGTATATGCTAGCATTGCCTGCTAGCAAATATTTGTGGCTAGTGTGTTGATCTGTTTGCTGAAGTGCTCAGTCGTTTGGGGGAAATTCTCCTCAGTTTTAAGATCTAAAAGAGTCTGTTCTAAAAGAACCTGTTTTATTTTGTGGGTTTTTTTTTTTTACCTGAGAGCAAGAGGTGTGACAACAGGCTTGCTTCTCTGTGTTAATTTGACAGCTGGAAAGTGTGACTTGGCTTTCCTGTTTAATTTTTCACTCCTGCTTGGACAGAGTTTAAAAGGAAGCTGAAAAGGGCTTATTATGAACTACTCACAGCCATGAAGTGAGGCACACACACATTTGACAGTGCAACGCAGGCTGATGAGGTGGTTGGGGGGGAAGGTTTAGATTATCTGCTGTCTCAACTCCCTGCTTGCTTAAGACACATAGGGAAAAGATTGACAGCCATTCCTCAAGTGATTAGCATTACTTAATCTTTTTTTCATCATACTGTTTTTTTATGCTATGCTTTGTTTTATGTCATCCATGAATCCGGATGCCAAACAACCACCATTCTGCATGGATTTCAGATATACTGCTGATGTGCTAACAGATGAAGAAGCTTATGGTAAGTCATCTTTCCTTCAAAGCTAGACTGCCGAACACTCCTTCTTCCTAATCCTTGAGTTGCCTCATCAGTTTTGATGGGAGTAGCTAAGGAGTACACCACCAGCCTGTGAGACTAAGACAGGCTGGAGGAACAACCATAATGATGAAATCTCGAGGGTGAGTAGAAGTTGTTCTTCAGTATAATTTGATATTAATGCTTGTTCCCCTCCAGAAATACTCCAAAATGGCCTGCTTGGGAAAAAGTAAAGGGGTGAGCTTAAACAGATCTGTACCCGATGAAAGCAATTACTCTGCATCTCTCAGAGAACGGCTAGGGGACTATGTTGTTTGCTAGCATCTTCTCATGTGTCCCAGGAGTGCTAAGTCAGCCATTCGGTTTGTGCTACATTGGTGACTTTTTGCCATATAAATCTTTGTGTTGGGTTAGCAAGATTGTGCTGTTCTCTGCTTCTTCCAAGGATTTATCTGATTTGCAGTTCTTTTGCAAAGAAATAGCTAGGGAGAAGAAGGAAGGGCTTATTCAGCAAAATTGATCTATTTGATTAAAATTATGGGTTTCAAGGAGAAAAGAAGTCAAAACACCTCCACTCTTCAGTTTCCTCAAAGGGCAGTCTTTGAGGGACTATTTCACAAAATAATCCTCTATTGGATAAAACGCAGCCTGACTTGACACTATCCTCATCTGCTTCAGAAGAGCAAATGTTGAAGCATGGATATCCGGCTTATACAAGATCCTGTGCCTGCCTGGGCTACTCAGACAGCAGTTAAAACAGGTTTGAATGTTTGGTCTTATAATAGTAAGATCTTAAATGGCATATGAAGTGGGGAAATGCTAACAGATGATGATTAATTCTCACTGTTTGCTTCTAAACACTTAAAAGTTTTGCTGGACACAGTAAAAATGTAACATTGCACTACATACACTTTGGGAGGTAAAAAGCAGGCCCAATGCCATTTAAGTAATTTTCTCAGTAAGGCAGAGTGTTACAGTCCCATCTATGATCAAGGATATACCCAAGGAATATGAGTATTGAGAACAAGGTATTAAGGTAGAAATGGAAGTCTCTTTATGTTGGTATATTGTATATAACAGTGAGTTTGCACGGGTGCAGCTGTGTTGGTTTAAGTAAGGAGCTTATGCACATAGGGATACTCAGGAGAGTGATATGAATTAACCAAAAGTGTGATCATTAAGAGTGTAAATGAAAACACATAAAATCTGTGCTTGGACAGCTATGTTCAGAAGCACAGTGCCCTTAACATGCAGTAACTTCCTAGATAAGAAATGGGGATGTCTCCTTCAGAGACAACATGAACCTCAGAAGTTTTATAATTGCTGGTTTCTTCTAGAACTTCTGGTTGCCTTGGCTGTGGGGGATACTCTGAAACTGTCAGCAGCAGAGGGCCCTTACCTTCCTTTGTAAAGCAGCATCCTTATTGCCAGAGAGAGCTGCAAGTGCTTGGCTTTCTGTGAAATACTGTGAAAGCTTTGGACAGTTTATTGGTGTCAGATTTAGTTAATACAGCTAGGATTTCTCTTCTGGGAAATATACACCTTGGTATATCTAGAAATAGTGTTGCCGAGTCATGGGATCTTCATACCTGGATTAGAAAAAATTATCATATGTTACAGTTGGCTGGGTTGAGGAGTTTGGTTCAGCTGGATGTTATTCATATATCTGATCTCATTTTCTGATGGTTTTCTGCTACCTCCTAGGAAGAAATAAAAAACTTATTCTTATTCTAAAAATGTGAAAATTAATATTATTCCAGATGCAGTGTGGTAGAGTTATTTGGAGATGTAGAATTGATGTAACTTTGCTTGCAGGTGCGCACATAGGCCTCAAGAGAAGGCTGGACAACGTATAGTAAACACTTGTATTGAGTATTCTTCTTCTGTGCTTTATGCTTTGAGCAGATGGACTAGGCCTAGTCTAACTCTTCCAGGTCTATGATACAGGCAGTGATGACTTTGCTTCTGTATCTCTCTCAGACACTTCCCCCTTTTACTACTGCATAATGCTGCATTGCAGGAAAACAGTAACGGTATGGCAAAGCTGAAGGCTGATCACAAACGAAGATAAACACGTTTCCATTGATTTATGAAAAAAACATTGTTTTATTTTCAGAGTAGGATGAAGCTTACTCACAAGGGAGGAGAAGCAATAAGAAAGTTCTTTCTGTAAGACAGTGATGCTGGAATTGTAAATTCTAGTTTATGGATTACAGTTTGTTGCTGCGTTAATCATTCAGAAGTGATCCATATCTTGTTCCAAAAATGCATCTAGGTTCAAAGTAAAGGTGGGTGCAGATCTGCAGGATGATATCTGCAGATGCAGATTTATACGAGAAATGACTGGCCCGGACAAAATAATGGTGAATATCTCTTTTTGCTACTATACTATGTTATTTTCTATTTAAAACCATTAGATGAAATATCTCTCCTTATATACATTTCTTGACAAATATTTTTTCTTCCTTCTTCAAATCTTAAATAATGATGGCAACAAATGTTGATATATATCAACAAAGAGCAGTATTGGACATGACCAAAGTAGGTGTATTACTAAGAATTTTATCCTGTATGTCTGTGCCAGAACTTCCATTCAAGTCTGCGGGGGAACCCCACTTCTAGACACTTCTAGAGTGTCTTCTAGAAGATTTAAAGTGCCTTTTATATCCAGGGAGGCTTCCAGAGGAAAGCCTGTTAATATTCTTTCACCGCTGTTTAGCCAAAAATAAACTGGAAAAGAAGTTTTTCAAACTAAAATATTTGAATGAAAAGGAATAATTAGATGGAAGTCACACATTTTGATTTGGAAGTGTTACTCTGTTGACTGCTATGGGCTGGTTCTTTGCCCCATGTGTTCCCTGACACCACAGCCGCCAGCCTACTCTCGGTGCTGCAGTCCAGCACAAGGCTTTCATGAGATGCCATATATCACGAAATGCTGAACCAGGAACCCTGTGAATACAGGACGGCAAAGACATGAAGAGCCTGCAGAGGAACTGTGGTGTCATTTTCAGATGTTTCACTTTTTGTAGGGAGAAAAATTCTCCCTTGTGTGGGAGAGAAGTGCTGCCTGAGAAACTCATCTTATTAAAACTAGTGCATTTTTTTGTCAAGAAGCTTTTCTGCTGAAAATTTTAGGCAGCCATGTCCATGTTTTAGCATGCTTTACTCAAGTATGTGCTGCCAAGATATACTCATTCTCACAGAATACTCTGCTCTACTTCCTGCAGCTCCTAATCTGCTTGGTTCAAACCTAGTCTGGATATTGCTATAGTCATTGTAACTCAGGGTAAGTGTGGCCAAAAGCACAATATGGACAGAATGGCAATTCCAGCTTTTCATTTCCCTTCTATTTCCTGAATTTCTACCACTTCATATCAATTTTGCAGCTCTTTTTATGAGAGTTTGACAGAAAAAAGTCAATAGAATCCTTCAGTGTATTTAATTCTTATTTTCCTTATCCCCAGATGCTGAATGCAAACCAACAATGGGAACTAAAGGAAGCAATAGATGGGTCACTAACCAGCTGAGTTTAAATCCTCGTGGGTTAAGGAGCCAGCTTTTCCAGGTGAGGATATGCATGTCCAGATGGGAGATGCAACCATTCCAACAGTTGGAGAGTTAATTTTTTTATTTCATTAATAATACAGTGACTCCAGCCAGTACTGTAGTGTAATGTTGATACTGTTCCTTCACATATTCAGAGTTCAAGTTGAACTAGTTATTCAGAGTACCATTAAATGTATTTGCTACGGGACCTTGACACACATTCTGCACCTGTATTCCCTTAAGTTTAAAGAAATAGTTTGTTTCTAAAAAAAAAAAATACGTAAAAGGACTGTAATGCCTGCATGAGGAAGGCAGCCAACATTTAGTATGAAATGTGAATGGACTTTTTTTTAAAATGTGTGATTTCCAGTGAAACTGGAATTTCAGTTCAGAATTTGTGCTCCCAACACACTATACTTAGGAGCACTGTTAAAACCCCAGATGTATAGTGTGTGCATTTCTTTACTGCTCCACACACCCTGCTATATAATTCTTTACATTGCCTGTGCAGCAGAGAAAGCAGAAAAAAATCAATAAAAAGTTTTATAATGTGTGTTACATTTTCTATAAAATGAGTAGAAAACAGTATGCTGAATCAACTGTTATTCCATCCTTTATGCTACTGAGTAACTCCATTGGGAATTAAAAACCAGAAGCAATTCTTGAATGTTTGTTATTTCCTTGCAGGCCTTAGCACCGTTAGGAGTTGGTGTGGCAACCAGAGAACAGGTAAGAATCCGTATACATGTTTTGGGCTTTTCCCTAATTGTTTAATGCAACTACAGCATAACCTTTGGAGTTGGTGCCAAAACTCCTTTACTTTTCTCACTAAAGTTAAATACTACAGCTGAAAATTACATGGTATCTATTTCAGCTATTCCCTGCCAAGGTTGCCTCCCCTCACCTTATCTTCCCACACATGATTTCTGTGAACCACCTGGAAATATCTGATTTTTTAAAATTATTATTATGAGAGTAACTACTAAAATTTCATATTCTCACCGCAGTGAGAAATATAAAACAATGCATCTGTGATCATTATTGCACATATAAAAGGTAGAGAAGCAAGGCACAAAGAGTAAGCCCGTGCTGCTCTGTGGAGCACACTGCAGCTCCATGAGACAACTTGGATAACATCTGTGCAGAACAGTGTAGGCTGGACAACGCCGTCTGTAGAGAGCTGCAGGGCTGCTGAAGCTGATATCCCCTGTAGCCCAAGGATAATTACCACAGCTCCCATTTTGCTCTGTGGGTTTGGTGCTTAAGCGAGTGTTTCGCTCAGCACAGCAGTGCATGTGCAGACATGACCTTGCTGTGGCTATACAGAGTGCTTTTTAGAGTGGAGACGTTCCTGGCTCCTCTTGTATCAACTCTATTTGCGCTGCACTAACTCAACTGTAAAGATCAAAATCCCAGAAAATCATGCTGTTAGCAAGCTGCAGTTCACCCTCTCAGCAGCACCAGGGGCACTGTCAGGGGTGCAGGGAGGGCTGAGGAGCCAGGAGCTGATAGCATAGCTGGCAGGGCAGGTCTGGGGGCAGCAGCCAGGCTCAGCTGAGAAGGTTGCCAGATGAGGTCATGGTGAGGAGACAGCTCTGAGGGCAGGGTCCAGCTCAGTCACCGGGACCAGGGTCAGACACAGCCCAGGGGCTGCCAGCCTGTCCACGGTGATGAAGTCGGGCTCAGGTCGAGCTGGGCTGTCAGCCTGCGGTTCAGGGTCCGGATCAGTGAGGTCCATGGCTTGGCACAGCTTCAGTGCGATGGGAGACGGTCACACCTGGGGGTGGCCCGAGCAGGGACTGGGGGCAGCTCAAGCAGGGACTGGGGGCCATGGCCGGAGCTGAGATGGGTCCCGAGGGCAGGCGTCAGGTGGGGAGGCCTCCGGTGAGGCTGGACAGGGCCAGCAAGGCCACTCCTGCCCTCAGTGCCCTGACGGCAGCTCCCCCCCAGAGGGATGTGTTCTCCCATCCAACAGAGATCTGGGCTCAGATGGGACTTGCTGAAGAGTGATTTAATGGCTGTGGGGTGAAGGGGCCATTTCAGAGGACACAGAGCCAGGGCAGGGACAGGGAAATGGGAAAGGGACATGGCAGGAGGGATTGGAGCCAGGTGGAGGGCTCAGGCAGACCCTGAGTAGCCCCAAAATCTTGGCAGGCTTATGGGGGGGCAAAGGGGGGATTCTCAGATGGCCCCTGAAGAGCACTGAAGCCCCCCTGTGAGGGGTTTACTCAGAAGCTTGGGTTTAGGCAGGGGTCGGTGCTGTGGGAGGGTGAGAGCCCAGAGGCAGGCCAGGTTTGAGGGGAAGGTCAGGCACAGCCCAGGGTGTGTCCGGGCAGAGCCATGGCAGAGCAGGGCCGTGGTCAGGAGGCCAGGCCGGGTGTCGGTCCATGGCCAGACACGTCCACAGCTGTACTGCAGCTGGAAGCAGGTAGACCTGCAACGCAGCCCAGGCAGAAACTAAGGCCCATGGGCAGAGAGTGTGGGCCACAGGTGAGACCGGTCAGGGTGAGGCCTCTCAGTGCCCTCAGTGCCCTGCCTGGCCTTAGGAGGAATTTGGCCAGTATATATGCAGCTATTTTATAAGGTTTAAACCTTTCCTTTCCCCCAAGGAAACTTGTTGCTAGCATTAGTAGTAAGTTGCTGCCATCAGCTATATTTAAATATTTCTCACAAGAAATACTTTTAATGAGTCCAAAGACCAGAACTAATTCCCACATATATCATAAATAGTGAGGTGTCAATAGACAGGCTGGTACCTTTTAGAATACCAGTCTCCAACCTAATGTAACTTGTTTTTTATTGCACCCATCTTCTTGCCAAGTCTTGACACCAAATCTACCGAGCCAAACAATGTGAATTAACAAATTCTCAGTTCTCTGCAGCAATTGGAGACAACAGTGACTGCATTAGCATAGCTTCTCTCCTGCCAGTTTCTCATGCCAAGCCCTGCTATCAACATATTTCATTGTGCTTCTCGCTCTCAGCTGTTGTCTACCAGTAGATAGGACACTTAATTTGGGAAGGGGGTATTTTATAATGAACATCTATTAGGACGGGTTTGAATTACCCATTAGTATAGCCTTGCTTTACAAAGTAAAGGCCAATCTATCTTGAATATTGGCTTTACTTGATGGTTTGTATAACCTTCTTCCTTTCGCCATAACATCTGAGAACGACATAGGCATTTAATGTATTTATCCACAGAGTTCCCCTGCGAATAAGGGGAGTACTATTATCTTTACTACACACACGGGAAATTAATGAGAGGCCTGAACTGACTGAACAACTTAGCCAAGCTCCAGACAGGAAATCTGTAGCACAGCTAGAAATTGAATCCTGACTCTTATCCAAGTGTATCTTGTCTACAAGGCCATCTCTCATCTGGCTGGACTGGCCTCCAGAAGAAGGAATGATTTCCTACAGCAGAATCACTGCTCTATTCACTTCAGCTGTCTCAAAATGGGAATAGCTGCTCATATAGGCAAGCACATCCCAAAGCTGTGGAGTCCTGAGTGTGCTGAAGTGGGGCCAAGACAGTCCAGTCCCCAGTGTACCCCAAGTCCCTGCCTGGGGACACGGTTGGGTGACCAGAAGTGAGTTGGCTCCTAAAGGAGTCTAAATCCTAAAAAGATTTTGAGGCAGCCTGTGAGGCAATTATCTAGCAGAGCTGCCCGATCAGTTTGTGTGATCATTACATACTGGTTTCACTACAAACTTGGCCGCCTTTGTGTAGGTTAAGCCCCTGTCCTTGACCTGGAATGGAAGAGCCATTTTCACTTGGTATTTTCGCTTCACTTTCATTTATGCAGTTCAACATCCACATAAGGGGCAGTAAATTCCAAACTCATTCCAGTACAACTGCGCCTTTTGGCACACAGTGATTTTTTTTCAGTGTACCTCAGTTCCTTCGGTCAGATGTAGTGCTCTTAACATTACAAGTATAAGCTGATTATTTTTAATATTGGCAACGTCCTTGAACTTCAGTTCATCCAAATTCTCATGTGATCCCTCATTCAAATGGAGTAATTAAAAGAATTTGGATTTATTGAGACACACAGGAGGGACACTGTACAAATGTTTTGCTATGAATTGCCAGCAGCTCTTGTAATACGCTAATTTGGGAGACTTCAGGTCTTTTCATTTTTTCCCTTACAATGCCACAACAGAGTGATATTTAAACAGCTTCTACAAGCTAAGGCCTTGAGTTATCTCCAAATTGACAGCTGCAGGCTGGGAAGTGTGAATGAAAACTTGTCTGTGTTGCTGATGGCCAAAAAGTTCCAGACTAAGGCTCTGCAAAATGCAGCAGGAATGAGAAAATCTTTCTCTCCCCACCCTCCAAGCTAGTCTGATTAGTTTCTTCAGCTGTCATGCTTGCGAATTCTGAGCATAAGCTTGCATGCACTGCTGTAATTATCTTTGTTTCATCTCATGCTATAGGGCTGCACCAAAGGGCTTTTGATGTCTTGGTACTGGGCACAGTCTTTCTCTGGTACAGACTTGGGGGTCTCTGTGAATTTGTCCAGCACTTGATAATATTTGATTATATCCCAGTGTCTGGAAGCCTTGAAAGCAGGTTATTTATACAAAATACTCCACTAGCAATTGACTATGGTGATCATTCTTTTTGTTTTTTTACTTAAAAAAGATGTTGCTACATGGTGGTCCCAGCATGCATTTGTCTTGTTACCCTAGTAGGCTACAAAGGGAAGTTAAAGTATGGATTAAACTTCAAGCAGGTGAAAGTGAACAGTTTGTGGTTTTGATAAAAGTACTTGAAACCTGGGCTGTATTCCGTCTTCAGACACTTCACAGATCCCAGTCACTATGGTGGCAAACTCACCAAGTCAGACTAATTAACAGACTATTGATTTTGATGGCTGATCAGGTAGGTTTCTGTCTCAAAATTCAGAAACAGATCCTTCTTTTCTGACCCCTCATCTATCACGATCAGATAACCAATATTCTTTCTGGTATTGCAGTAAGGCCAATTTTGCAACGTATCATAACACGTCAGAAATAACGTGGGTTACGAAAGCTTGTCTAAGAAGGTAGAACATAGAGGGAGTTGGTATTGGAGCAAAGCGGTAAGAAATTTCTTTGCTGTCTCCAAATTGATTGAATTGCCCTTGGAAAGTGGGGAAATGATAAAAGGATGCGTCCGGAGGAGGAATGACGGAAGAGAGGAAACTCTTTAAGGCCAAATAGTGAGGCAGGATGAGTGCAGCAGTCAGCAAGGCAAGTGGCAAGGACTCGGAAACGGTATGGATATGCAGAGCTTGTAAGGAACTGACTTCTGATGCCACTTGTGCAGCTCTTTTAAGTCATCAGCTGGGGAGTGCGAGGGACAGGGAGCTGCTGGGACATCTTATTCATCAGGAAGTAAGTCCAGGAACGCCCCCTTCTCTCGGTAGGCCTATGGGTTCCTTTCATAGCTTCCCAAAAGGATCTAAGGATGTCCCGTGCTTTATCTAAAATACTGCTCCGAATATAGCCTGCAGTCATACTAGTCATCTTTGCAGCAGTGAAGTCTTCATATTCCGCAAATCAAAATTCCTTGAGTACCTCCTGTTTAAGTCTATATATTCAAATGCTTTGAATATTCACATTTTTTGCTTGAAATCATAGAAGTCTCATACCTATTAATTTAAAATATGTGTATTTTCACTTTTATTCACGTTAAAGTCTGCTGTGTGAAGTCTGCTTTTTACATCTTTGTGATCTTTTGAGCAGCGTAAACCTTCTTGGACTTCAAGGTACAAGATTCATTTCAACAACTGCTATTGGTAGTCAGTTGTGCTGACAAAGGGGAACAGTGAAGTTGTAGTTAATTCCTGTACTGAAAAGCAGTAGCTCTTCCAGAGCCATATATATTGGTCTGTTGAAGCACGCTGTGTATGTCCATACACCTATGTGAGAACAGACCATTTGTCATGTTTCATGAAGGCAATACTTAAAAGGGTTTTTTAAATCTTCCTTATGATGGGACTAACTCCTCTTTAATTTATGAAAGGAAGTAAATGATTCCCATTCTAAATTCTTCTCTTGGCTGGGTATTCCTGTCCTGGTTAACTTCACTGAGACTGCTAATTCCCACTAGTTGGGCGCCGAGGCCAACATTTCTTTTCACATCCTCTCTGGCTACACTTGCTAAAATGCCCCGCAGATTCCACCTTATCTGACCTGTTACATAAAGTGGTTTCCAGCAAAAGGAACTTAACTTGCTAAGTGTAGGCAGAACTGTTAAGTGAAATTGCATCTCAAACTGTTTTCTTGTACGTTAGAGGACCGTAAATACACCCAAGAACTTTTAACTTAAAAAAGTCGGCACATGGTAGGAAGTTGCTGACAGCCTTCAGCTGGGAGGCTGCAGATGACACCTGGAATATCCATATTGGTGGCTTTAAAATATAAGAGTAGTAGAGCTGAGATGAAATTTAGTAGAAGGAGCATGTGACGTGGCTTTCAGGTCTAGTAACAAGAATACTGCTACTATCTGTGAGTTCAGTAATTTGAAAGAAGGTAAGACCCAAGTGTGTTTAACTACAGGTTGGCCACTGAGTGTCCGTTTAATGCAGCCTCAGAAAGATAGGTTTGATCCTTCCATGTACTGAGGTTCTCATATGATCTCAGCTGAAATAGCACGTAGTCTGATCATCTCTGTTCAAGAAAGATGGACTACAGTAGAGGAAAACGTTTCTAATAAACAGCGGCCTATTTACATTTGATGCACTTAAAAAAGGTAATGACATCCTTTTTCTGCAATTTTGTTGTGTTGGGCTAAATGTCAGGAAGAGAACAACCACTTATTTTTTGAGCACATGACACGGCACTACAAAAAGTTTATAGTCTCAAGATCAGTGATCAGTATAATGAAGATCAGTATAATGGGATTTGCAAATGATTTTGATGTAAAATATGCTTTTGATCAGTTTGGTTTAAGAAAGATGCAACGGTCCTCTTACGCAGGCCCCTGAATGAATGGAATCAAAGCACACTGTTTTTCAAATTCTTAGAATTATCTCAAATTGTACAATTTTACAATATTTACCAGTTCACTGACTTTAAAAATTAATCAAAAAATTACTATGCATTTCTCCATGTGTTCAAATATGTTTTGAATATGCTATGTCTGAACATTAACCATAGATCTATTCACAACTGAAGTCCTGAAGAAGAATTTTATAAGGACTGAAGTTACTGCAGAAGTTGCACGGATAAGTAGAAAGCTGAATTCCACTAAGATTTAATTAATAAACTCCAATCCTACAAATACTACTATCTCCAACTTTTACTGCTCCAGGCTGCAAAATGAGTCCGTATGTTTGTGGGATCTGGTTTTAAATGATGACAGACGGATTATTACTAATACTATCCGGTAACCTCTGTTTAACTGCAGTTCTGCTTGATTTATATCAAATTCATCATTCCTGTAGGGTTGGGGAATAAAAAAAAAGTGATACAGAGATGTTATGCAGAGATTGCATTTCAGACAAGGCTCCATTAAGCTCTTTTGTCTTCCTGCTGGTTCATCTATGAAGACCATGGGAAGTTTGAGTTTGTTTTTCCTTGCTAGAACTCATCCTCCAAGATCCTAAAGTAAAACAGAATTTACCTTTGCTTTCCAACTCTTATCTACTACTAACTATAAACAAACATACTAAAATTAAATATGCATCATCCTTTCCAGAAGATTTTTTTTAAAAAGCTTTATTAAACATATACTCCTTAGAACATATTTAAAGACTTCTACAACCTTGAAGGAATCCTCTATCATACATAGAAGTTCTTATTTTCAGTACTAAATAAAGCATGCAAGCAAGTGCTACTCGCACATAGTAACTGAATGGTAACAGAAGTGGCCACTGGTAACTGAAACAACGTGTGGAAAACTACCTCACTAAGAACTTAAAACTGGGTTAGCATCTGCCTAGTACAGCAGAAATAAATAATCACCTGTTCTGTACGACTGCAGTTTAGTACTGAAGGCAGTACCTGTTTCATTTTCAATAATAAAGTATACGTCTTTTGAAGTATATAAAAACTTGAAGTACAGAGAGAGCTAAGTAGCTTGGGTACGTTTCCACATTAATAGAAGCTGGTTTATAGCATTAAACAGCCATCTCCATTTTAATAGGTGGATGAGGATTATAATCTTCAATCTGAAAGTCTTCCGCTTTAAAGTCACTGATGTCTTCAACCTTACGAAGAATTCTGAGTTTGGGGAAAGGTCTTGGCTCCCTCTGAAGCTGAAATAAAAGCAAGCTTATTGTATAAAGCTAATACTTGAAGGCAGAGATTTTGTGTTATAAATTAGATCTCATTAATCTCAATTCAGATTACACTATGTAGATTTTCCCTGCTCCCCAAGAAGACTTATACTCAAAAAAAAAATAATTATGATGCAGTTAGGTGGAATCTACTTTAGTATTTTCATAGGGAGCAGCAGCATAATTTTAAAGTGGATTCCTTGATCATCCAAATGCACCGCAAGCATTTTCAGTTTGCAGAGCAATTCCAGTGGTTACAGATTAGATTCCTTCCAGAGGAAACTAAATTGGAAATTTCGACCCTGATGTGCATCAAATGTGCTGCAGTTTCTCACAGGAACATCCAGGTCCAAACCAGTAACTAGTTCTCTGGATGGTTTTGAACCATACGAATGGTGAGGACATTCAGTCTGAGCTAAGTCTAATGAAATAAAATTCTGATTTGCTCCTACTGCAACAAATTACTTCCTGAAGAAAATACAGGCTTATTCAGCCAAATAGTAAAACTGATTAAGTCTGTGAACTGACAAGTTATCCTTTTCTGATATACTACAAAGACATTTTATTTTGTGTTTATCTGTATTAGGTGGAATGGTTTTCTAAGGTTTTAGAATGATGAAGTCAAAAGTAGGGGTACAGATTCCGGATCCCTAACTTGGTTCTAGAATAGTACACTGATGTACATTTCAATCCCGTTTGTATTGTATTTCTGTTTGCGACCTGAGTTGAACACAGGCTAAGGTACTACAATTATTAGGGTAGAAATGAGAAGAAAAGCCACACAAATTAATATTTGCAAAATGATATTTATAATACCAAGATAACTTTGTATTGGATAAGCATTGCGGAAGATAAAAGGATACAAGAATACAGAGTAAGTACTTACCTGAACTTTTAGAGGTTCCACATGATTCAGATATATATGAGCATCTCCTAATGTGTGTATGAACTCTCCAGGCTGAAGAGAAAGGAGAATACATGTGGTCTTCAAATAGTCAGGTTTCAAGAAAGCAAAACAGTACAATGCTTACAGTATTGATTCTTAGCATCTTACATCTAGTGTGGAATTGCAGCTTCTGTACTGGATTGGATTATCAAGACGTCCTTGCAAGCTTCAAAGGACACTATCTTCTCAGACTAATGCATAATTAATGAAAAATATAGTGAAATGTCACTAGCTCACAAAAAATTTATCTTTGAAATCCTGCTGGAATAGTAGCTTCAGTAAATGAGTGGAGCACTACTGATCTGCTCACCAAGATGGAAACAGATGGGGCAGTGACATCCAGCTTTTCCACTCTACTTCTAATAAGTAGCACTTGCCAAAGTTGGTTTCAAACTAGTTGCCTTAGCCACTACTAAACAATGCAGTCTGTGGCAGCGGAGGTGTCAGTCACAGGCTAAACCCCAAAGCACTTGCCAAGCATCCAGATGGGTTTTGCAAACTTGCAAGTTCTGTGACTTAGCAGCCCCTGAGCAATCTAATCTAACTTAGGTAAGTTTTATCTGCTATTTTACTGGCCTCTGACCAATGTAGATCAGCAGCCCTCGGACATATCATGCTAAAAGCCACCTAAGCTGTGAGAGGAAGTGGCTGAAAGGCAATAGCTGCTTTACGGACATAATGTTAAACTTCACTTTTTCTAGTACCTTGGCCTAATTTCTTAAGTATGTCTGCAATTGCTGTGAACTCCCATTGTTCCCTACTTCTCTATTTTAAGTTTCCCTTCGTGTTGCTGGTAGCAGGAGGATCAGACCCAAATGGCCTTGCTAGTATAATTTTTTACATGCTCTAAAGAAAAGGGGGTTTCACTTGTACAAGGTTGTGGTGAATTTAAATTACTCTGCCAAATTACAAAATACAGTTCTGGATTCAGGGCAGTAGCTATTTGAGCACATACTACCACTCTACATAATCATCTACCGTAGGAAATGAAAAAAATACCCGGCTGAAATTATAGCTGCAAGTTAGGTGGGCAGAATATCCAAACTGGAACCTCGACAGCAACCGCTGAGCTACTGTTCGCTTCCAATAAAAAACACATGCTACAAAATTTAATCACTTGTATATTATTATCCCATAAGGACAAGTGTTCAGTTCAGATTTCTAAGAAGTAGACTAGTGGAACAGGTCAGTTTTTACCTGTTCAGTTAAAAAGACCTGGAGGATCTTCTGTCTGTTTGACCTGAATTTAAGAATTCTTACATTGCTGGTCCTAACTGGCCATACAGACCAGAAACAATTCACATTAAATTCATGGGGCCCTTTCTTACGCATACTTCAACAAGATTTTGAACAGTATGATCATTCTGGTTTTTCTTGGACATGACATGAACAGTCTTATCTTTTAGACCCTCAATTCTCAGACAAGATTAAGTAAAATGATGAAGTAGCCTACCTTTAGCCCTGTGACATGGGCAATCATGTATGTGAGCAGTGAATAGCTGGCAATATTGAAAGGCACTCCTAGTCCCATATCTCCAGACCTCTGATAGAGTTGGCAAGACAATTCACCATTTAGAACATAGAACTGGCAAAGGGCATGGCATGGAGGCAAAGCCATCAGAGAAATATCTAGGAATTGCAGTACAGGAAGGAGGGGGGAAAAAAATCGTAACAGCATTAGTGTGTTATAAATGTAGAAGATGCAAAACCTGAACACGCATTTAACGAGATACAGTAGAGAGCAAAAATCCAACTGCACTATCATTCTGTTGCTTTTTCTCTTGTTTAAAAGCACCTGCTGCCTAAGCAATTAAGTCTGGGTCATGACAAGCTGTCTCCTGGGCTGTATGACCAGAAAAGTCATAAACAGATATTCCACAGAACAGATTTATGCCATAATGCTGCACAGCAGTTTAGTTTTACTCACCTCAGTGAGACAGTTGATTTCCCTAAAAGAAGACATTAAGAATAAAATTAAGTATGTACCCTAAAGCGACTTCCAACTGCTTCATCTTACTCTCTTCCCATTGCAACGTGCCTCTACTGCTTGTTGAGATATAAAAGTAACGATCAATAAAAAAAAAATAATCAGAAAACAAAAGATCTTTTGAGTGTTTATCTACACTTAAAAGTGCAGATAGTGCATTTACAGCTAGGTAAGGGAAACTTTAACCAGGTATCTCCTGATATCTGAGAATGTTTAACCTTAAAAATAACAGCAACTGCATGTGGTATCCCCTTTCAGAGACACAAATGGAAAACGCTGGGTGATTTTTTTTGTGCACAGATTTACTGCTGCTGAAGTTAAACATTCTCTGGCACTAGCTCTTATTTAGAAGTAGCCCTACAGAGTGAACGGATATCCAGACAACCTATATTCAAGGAGGTGGCTACAACACAAATAATATTTTTGTTCTCTACTTCTAAGTTTTTTTGTAAGTTTACAATTTATTATATGGCTAAAAACCAGTCACACTGCTTCGGCATACTCTTTGTTGTTTTGGGGTTTTTTTACCTTTTTAAAATAAGTATAGCTGTCTTTGAACAGAAACTGTATGTCAAAGACACTGGTAGCCAGGTATATCCCTCACTTTAACCTGGGGAGAAAAACTTTGAAGTAATGGTTCAAAATTTTTGAGGTCCGAACATGAGAATTAAGTAGAAGGAGAACCAAGCTTATAATCCCTTTTATAACCTTTTGGCCATTTTTACTGCTTTCCTGGTAGTTTTATAAAGGATAAGCAAGGACACGAAATGGAACTGACTCTTGACACAGCATTAGAACATAGTTTAGCATACAGCAAGATAATGTGCAACTGCGTTCACTTAAAGGCTGCTGTTCAATACCTTTGGGATTCCAAGCACACATAATGATTCTTCTGTCATCTGGATTGGTTTTGATCGTTTCAATCACTTTTTGCAACTGGTCAACTCCTTGGTTGGAGTAATCTGAAGAAAGATACCAAATAAGATCTAAGCCAGATAGATTCAAGTCATGGTATTTTTTTAAAGTGCAGCCCACATCCCACTGAACAGTGATACCCAAATGACAACCTCTGAAGATTTTATTGTAACTTTGAAAGTGATTAAATTTATCAGTTGGCACCCTCCAAATATAGGCTGTTCTTGGTCTTCCTTAGGGTGCTCTAAGGCTTGTGGAATTCTCATGATGGTATTTTCATATGTCCCCCCCATCTCTTTTGTGTGCTTTGAGTACTTTAGCACACACTGAAATAGGACCATTCCAATTTAGAACATTTTATTCCAAGCCTCAACAACTAGACATTTTTTAAGACCAAATAAGAAGCCTGCATAAACACTACATCCCAGAAAACAAAAGTTGCAATACAAAAAAATTAGCTGGACAAAGCATGTTACTTCATCATTCATGATGACTTGTCACCTAAATAGGACAAAAGCTGTACTGGAATGGGCAAGATATTACCACCTAGTCATTCATGGTATTTAAACTAATTTGCTCACTGCATTTCTGGATTAAGATGCCTTTCTAGATGTTAAACTTGCATGCTACAGCGCTCCTTCTTAAAAAAAGAAAAATTATGCCCAGAGCAGTAACATGGGGTGCCGGCATTCTTTGCATGCTCAAAAGGAGAAAGTTTTCGACAGATGAACAAACGCATCCATCTAGCACTCACAAGGTCATGTATGAAAACAAAATTTCCTTAGCATTCAGTGCCAGAAGGGAACTTTAATCATGTATAGCACAGGGTATTACATTTCACCCAATGACGCTCGCAGGCTGATTTTTAGGCTCGATACCAGTTATATAAGAAATTCACTAGAATTAACTGAACATTAGAACGGATTCCAGAATAAAAGAGTCACTAGTTGTTACTCATTGTTCTGACTCATGCCAGTGAATCAGCATGGCTGGTAACTAATTTTTTCTAATAACTCTTATTGCAAAGCAATACCAAATTATGGTTACAGGGAGACCCAAGCTGGCAAACAAGGTAGTAATACATAATTAGCATCTCAGGGAATTCTTCTGCCAGCAATACTGTGCCAGAAGCCTTTTCAAACGGTTATGTTATTTCCTGAAGCTAATTACCTATCCATTAGTAATGCAACGTAAGGAAATCTATTAGTAATGAAATCTATGGGGATTTATCTTCTTCATTTTTTCCAAACTATGTTATGCCTCAGACCTTTTAAGTTCAGGAATGCTAAAACATTTTAGTAAGTTTTTAGATGTGTCAGTTCACAATTTGCATCATTTGTGTTAGCATAAAACTGTTTTCTGCCAGCGGTCAACATGCCAATACTAAGTCTACTATCTGTAACTAATGTGAACTTTAATTTGCGACTGTATTGACAAAAAAAACCACAAGAGGAAAAAATACAATTAACCATGTTGTTATTCTGAGTTAAAAATAACAACCAGATGGGGACAATCTTTTTTTGAGTCTTTTTTTTAATGGCAGTCCTCTAAACATTTTGCACATCCTCTCCTTCACTGACTTAGAAAAGAGCCATCAAGACACTTCAGGGTAAGTTTAATGAACCAGTTCCACTGAAAATGATACCAACAGGTACTAAATCACATCATAACTTGTTACAGCTATTCTGTCCACAGCATCATCAGCTATGGATACATCCTACTTTGTTCCAGCTGCAGAATGGAAATATCTTTCTCTTCCACAGTCTCCAATGAATGTAGTGCACTAACATCAGTTCTTGTCAGCACAATTGTATCATGGAAATCAGGACCCTGCACTGGTGTTCTGGAAGTGAGGTGTCATCTCACTAAGCAATCAAGATTGTATTTGCATGTGGTTACCTGTGTGCATATCTTTGTATTCTGCTCCAAAGTGCCTCCACTGGAAACCATAAACTGGTCCCAAATCCCCCTCCTCTCTGGTGCTGAAACCCTGCTTATCCAGGAATTCACGTGATCCATTAGCATCCCAAATCTTCACACCCTTTGCAGAGAGTTCTTTGGCATTTGTAGAACCCTACAGAACACAGACAGTAAGCAGTCTACATCCTAAACCCAACAGAGAAGACATGTTTTGAAACAGCTGTATTAAGCTTTGCTAGTCTACAGTATTTCTCCACTTTTAAAGGATGAACAGTGTGATTAATGTACTGGATGAGGTTCTTGCACATGGACAGACTAAAACTTATGAGCAACATACTAGGATGAATTTTGCCATGCTACTGTTATTTAACTCAGGATTCTTCTGACTTTGTGAATGCACGCACAGTACAGTCTCAAGGTCAACTGTGGTATATCATTTGATACGCACCTTTGCAGAGAACAAGATTTTACTTTACAGATAGATAAAAGCAGACAAACAAAAAATGTACAGCCTAGTCATTGTCTTTGCCAAGCCACCTATAATGAGCTTAAGGTCTTAAAAATCCTTTTGTTAAAATGACAAATATGACAAAATGACCCAGAGAAATCTCACTGAGTTCTGCAACATGTCCAAATCAGCACACTCAAAAATCCAACATAGAAAGTGTTCTGTTTTGGGGAGTGTCTAGTCTTTTATATTTGAAAAAAGTTACTTTAAAAAAATGACTTTCCCATACCTGCACAATGTCACAACATATAAAGGAACAGTTACATCGCAGTGTACTACTTACAGTTGAATTTTAATACTCTAACCACAGCTATTAGCTCTATTAGAGCTCAAGTTTTTGCTACTAGAAAGCCTAGTGTTTACATCAGTCTTACTTCACCTGTGGTTCCGCACTTGTTTCTGTTCAAATCAACAAAAGCTATCTCAATATTAAAAAGCAGATCATTAAATTGCCTACAATCTGCTTCATATTATTATTTCTTATTTAAACACTGATAAAAGAGAATGTACTAGGCTTTACAACTGTGGGATATAGGCAAATCATCAAAAGCCCTCACTATTTCAGACTATTTCCCTTAAAAAGAAACAGAAGAACTCTTCTGATTGGTGACAATGCAATAGTCTCCACTAAAATGCACAGAATGTCTTGAAGATAATGGCCTTCTGCATGGAGTCAAAATATTCGGTGCTTGCACTTCTGTTCTGTCGTACGAACAGAAGCATCTGCAGTTACCCCAAATTCCTTAATCCACTCCACGCTGGTTCGTTCTGCTGATCCCACTCTCAGGCACACCACCCACAGAGACATCCAAATACCAAACCTTGATGAACCACAGCAGCTCCTCCAGCACTCCTTTCCAGAATACCCTCTTCGTTGTCAGCAGCGGAAACTGATCTGAAAAAGTTTCAGAGCATCAGAGGTGACCAGCGATTTGTCAGGGTGAGCCGACTTAGGTTTTTCTCCACATAGAGGGTAACGCCACCATCTGACATTCAGAGGTTTGGATATGAAGGAAGAAGTTGGTAAAGGACGTGTAATTCTTATGTTCATATGAAGGAAGACAAGAACCTGACTTTTGTTCTCCTGGACAGAGGGGGAAGGTGAATTATCTGTGGGGACTCTGACGAACTCCGCCCTGAGGACGCCGCGGTGCAGCATACGGATGTATGTGCAGGCATTCACAATGGAAAGCGGAGGCTTAAGATAAAATTCTTGGCAAATCTATTTCACAAACCATCCTTCCTACTAGGCATGAACGGTAGGAAGGACCAAGACGGGCTATCTCAAGATCTTATCCGTTTTTTCACCAGGTGGCAGCCACGGGGGCGGGCCAGGCCTGGCCGTTGGGCCGAGGGAGAGGAGGGCTCCGAGCTGCCGCAGGCAGGCAGAGGGCGAAGGAGCTGACGGTACAGACCTAACGCCTCCACAGGCCCCCGCAGCGGGCCCGAGCCCCGGCCCTGAGCGGGGGGAGGCCTCGCTCTCAGCGGGCGGGAGGGGGACAGCGCCGGGGAAGAAATGGCGTCCCTCTGCCCCGGCGCAGGGCGGCGACCGCTGGAGCCGCGGCGGGCAGGGGTAGGGGGCCGGGGCGGGGGCCGCGGGTCCCGGCGGTGCCGACCTCTCAGGCTGTACCGCGCCTGCATGCCGAAGACGGAGATGGTGCCGGTGCCGGTGCGATCCTCCTTTCGGTGGCCGTGCTGCAGGATGTGCCGGACCTGCCACAGATATTGCGGCTCGCCGGACTCCAGGCCGGCGGCCGCCGCGCTTGGCAGCTCCCCCTCGGCAGGCATGGCGGGCGAGAGGCGCCCGGGCCGGCTCTCTGCGGGCCGGGGTGGGCTGCGGCTGCCCGGCTGTCCCCCTCCCGCCGGCTGCCTCTCCTCCAAGCCCGCCAAAACCCGGCCTTTCCCGCCAAGCGGCGCCGAGGGGCGGGCGGAGCGGGGCGCCCCCGCCTCCTCCCTCCCTTCCCCTTCCCCTTCCCCTTCCTTTTCCCTCCCCGCCCGGCCGCGGTCCTCCCCTGCCCCGGGGGTCCCTCAGCGCCGCCGCCTCCTGCCTCCGTCGCGGGGAGGGGAGCTGGAGGGGTCAGGCGGGCGTCCGAAGGCCCCGCGGCCGCGCTGAGGCGAGCGGCCTCGGTCCGCTGTAAACGCCCTGGCCTTCGGCCGGGACTCCTCCACAGCCGCCCGCCCCGGCCCCGCAGGGCTTCCCCCCGGGACGGAGGGCTGGCCCGAGCACCGAGCCCACGTCTCAGCGCCAAACCACGCCTGGTTTTCCTCATTGTGCTCCCAGCCTGGTGTCCTCTGAAAATTTTCTAGGTATACTCTCCCTGTTAGTCAAAACAAACTGACTCTTCTCTGAGTGTTTCTTCGTTAGCATATCTTATTAGTCAAGCATTTTGTAACAGTCACTTATCTCTCAGATAAAGCCCGACTTTCTGACAGCTGGTGTGACTACAGGAGTTAGGACTGCTAATCTCTCACGGTTAGGAGCCTGTAGGACAGGCATACGTAATGGAGGTTGAATGGAACAGAAGACTGTGGACTAGAAAATGCTACTTCTTACAGCAGGCAGCAAAACCTGTCTTTCCCACTAATTACAACAATGAAATGGCCTTTTTCTTCTATGAATGTGTATACTTACTTGCCTGTATAGAAGCAAAGGAAAAGGTATGGTATAATTAGGGTACAGTTGTTTTTCTATACTCATCTGATATAGATGGTTTTGTACACTTCGAAATGAGTGCAATTTCTTTAGCAGAGGTACAGTTGGAAATGGCGAATGTAACAGTGTGCAAAAAATGCTTTAAAATGCCAGCCACGGCACATGGAACCAAATCACCTAGAGCTCTGCTTCTAACTGAGAGATATATCAGTTCTTAACCTTTATTATAATTTGCAAATACCATTGCAAGCTAATGTGTATAATTTAAGAAAAAACAAACATCTTTTCTGAGAAAGGATTCCCTGTT
This sequence comes from Nipponia nippon, assembly GCF_047370975.1. Lineage (NCBI taxonomy): Eukaryota > Metazoa > Chordata > Aves > Pelecaniformes > Threskiornithidae > Nipponia > Nipponia nippon. The sequence continues at coordinate 52,683,458 of NW_028262290.1, read as the reverse complement.
AATTATGACTCCAGAGGCGAACTACAAGCAAGAAATGCCAAAGGCAGAAGACTTACTCATTACTGCATATTCAGAAAAGTAATTTAATGTACATGATAAACATCAAAAGCAACTAGAAGAAATGGAACATTTTCATTGGAAAATAATATGCTACATGCATATGGAAATCTGGTTGATTCAGACTTAGCTGAATGTGCAACATCTGTAGGGACCAATCTTTAAAAGGCTTAAGAATGTGCTTGAATTTAAGTATGCAAATAGGAATTATTTGTATGCTTACAGCTGATTATTTCCTTAAATCTTTGCATAACCAGGGCCATAGCTGGTTATCAAAGATTACCTAATTTACAACATAAATAACATTTTCTTTAAATAAAAGAATATTAAAATGGATTTGAATTTGGTTTTGAATTAGAAGATTTCTACAGTCTTCGGTTGCTAGGTCATATGTCACAGTATTTACTAAGCAAAATTTTATTTATATGCAAATATTTTAACCATAGTCATTTAACAGTTAGCTGTATGTTCAGCTTAGGGGTATTTCACCTAAGGAGTATCTACTGGATTTCAGGAAGAAGGATTTCACTCATCTTTCCTAGGAGGGAAAAAAAACAAAAACTGATTAAACATTTTGGTTTTGGACTGAGAAAAAGATGTTAGAAAAATAAGTGTGTGGGCAATGTATCAGCGCCCTGCTGTAGAAGCATACACATACCACTTTTTTTTATTTTCTCTTTTTCCCTTCTTGTAAATCTTTCCGAGTTTTAACTCTTTGCTTTCGTCACGCTTTCATGTACCCTGAATCTGTTGTGCAAACTGAACATAAAATGGTATTGTGATTTGGAAATTAATGCCACTTACATTTCTTGGATATGAAATGGCTGCACAAGGTGTGTTGCACAGAACAATCTGACTAAGATTCAGGCTAAAAATCATAATCAGACTAAGGAAATTAATATTGTCACATTAGACCTGGAAGATTAGTCTTACATGATCTGAAATAGTATAGATCATCAATAACTGCATATAAATTACAGAGAATTTTGAAGGAAAACTGTAGAGAAACTGTGCTGAACATATTATTTTACAAGTTTATAAATACTTTTTAAGAGTTTCTGTTTTAAATATAATATACACATAATTTCACCAATATTTATCTAATGAAAGTTCATGGTGAGGTTTATTATATTCTGTCTAAATTCTCAGCCTCTCTCGTGGAAGTGATTTCTTTCATCTTTTTAAAAACCATGAGTCTGACCTGAAAAGAATAATCAGAGTCAATATAAAATGCTGAAATTTTCTTTTCTTCATCTGCTTTGTTAATGTTGAATCCTTTTATGTGCCTCCTGAGACTTTCTGTGTGCATTCAGGTCACGCTGTATTTGCTGAGGTATCAGGCACCCACGACCCAAAGAGGAGCCGTGTCCAAACGTAGTGCCTCCTCAGAAGACTGGGGGGACACTGCGGTGATTTGCCCATAGGTCTTGCGCCTCTTGTGGCTCTGGCCCCTGGGAAGGCCAACTGTGAGCGTCAGAGGCCACCGGAGCTGTGCACCCCGGAGCCCTTTGGGTTTCCCTGGATGGCTGGCTAGCCCCACAGCAGCATGATGCCACCTGAAACCACCCCATATTTCCTGAAGATTCCCCATGGGGGTTAGAGAATATGAAGCATCGTTTTCCCCTGCCTCTCCGCCTGGTTCTTCCCTCCCCATCTGGAAATCTCGGAGATTTCCAGCACGGAGAGAGGCCTCTGTGAGCCCTCTCCACAAAAATGGTTACAAGTCCATGAGAAGGATCTTTTTGTGCACCTTCCTACGAGTCAAACTGCAGACACTGTTAACATTTAATCTGAGCAGAGCGCTGCTAATGGGAAAATGTTATGGTAAGACAGCTCTTTCAAGTCGTGGTGCTGATTCTAACTTTGCACTCCTTTATCATAAAAAATAGTAAGGAGCATGCTCTTAAACACCACCTAAAATGCAAAACGTAATGAATAGTGGTAATTCCAGTTCATTCGTGATTAATGAACACAAAGACATGGTTTCCAATGCCAAGGCTCTAGACTATGGTTGTGAGGCAATTCTTTTCTGAAGGAACATTTATCATCACATTACCTCATCCCAGATGTTACTTAAAGATTGAGGGTTTCACAGTTAAGTAAGTCAAATCTTTTAATATCATCATGTCTGTGTTTTGCAGGCTAGAACACTGAGCATTTGTTTTTGTTTTCCGTAATGCTTGTGTTTTTGTCTCTCAATCAATGTGTCATTTCTGAGGAGACGGTTTTGAATGTACCATGACTGAATCCTGTTCCAACTAAAGTTTATTGCAGTGTAAACACCTCTTATAAAGAATTGCATTCTGTATGGAAGGAGAAAGAACAAACTTACCACTTAAAAATTCTGCTTATATAGTTGCAGTGCTTTCCCAGCTATGTATTCAATGAATTCAGCACTCTTTGGGTCTAAGTTGGGAGGAACTTTAATGGTGAAAGTAGGTGAAGTCAGAATATTCACGTCTACCATGGTTTCATTTTTGCCAGAGGGATCCCCAGGTACCACCTAGAAGAGAACAAATCAGTACTTTAGACACTACAAACTACTGCGTACTTTCAGTTTTGTTTATACCTACTGTGCCTACTGTCTTTAATAGGGGGAAATTAGACAGAGGAATGTTTTAGACGTGTCTACTTTCTTGGAATTGTTTTCTTCTGAAAAGACAGTGGGTGTCTGAATTTATGCCAAAGCTTATTGTAGGCGGTGGGAAGAGCTGACACGGCACTGCAAGACCATATTAAAGAACTGCATATTAATATTTATACGATGTACTATATCTATAATGAGTTTCTGATCCCCTGATGAAAACTTGTGTGCGAGTCGTCCCCCTAATTTCAAGACAAAGGTTGTGTGATTGAAGTTATTAATTCCTATATGTTTTTCTAAGCCAGACTTAGTTCTGTAGCTTTATTTTTCTAGAGCAGATAGCTCAGACTAGGTTGGGAAAGGGTGCTTAAATATTGCCTCTCCCCTCGTTCCTGATTTTGTGATTTTTGGTGGATTGCATAATCATTTCATATAAAGTTTTGTAGTAATAGTAGTACATTGGATTTCTGAGTTGGAAGGGAGAATAGGATTTGTCCTTCACCCAGGAAAATGGGTTGAATTTACCTTGGATATATTCTTGCGTGTGAGATACAGTCAATCATGATGTATTTATTGGAATATTGACAGTTACTCTTAAAGATACGCAGCTTCCAATGCAATAACCTGCATAACATTTGCCTTCTTTGAGCTTTGGGATATATAGGTACAGACATAGACATATAGCTAGATATTCAGTGGTCCAGTAAGGATGTGTTACTGACTGGTACAGTGAAATTTATCTGGGAAGGTAATCTGAGGCCAGTTAAAGCTGCTAGTGTCAATTTACTCTTATCAGACAGTGATTCAGGTTAGCCTGTCAGCCATCCATCAGACTAAAAGGATTTAGGATTTCTAATCTCTGGAGTTTCAGCTCATTGAGGGATTATCAAGCATGCATAAATTCAAGATGAGTAGGAACTTTGTGTTGTAAAAACCAAACATTACACATGTACAAACATCCACAATCCCCAAGAGCACAAGTATGAGCAAAGCGTAGGTCGAAGACAGCACTGTGCAATAGTTGCCTTTGGAAGATAACCCTTACCTTAACTATATTGAAAATGTTTTCTGGTCCGATGGTCATATTGGATAATTCAGACACCCACCCAAATCTTTCTTTCATTTTGTTCAACAAGTAGGAAGTGTCTTCTGTATGACGCTGAACCACCTGGAGAATCTGCTCATACTGCTCCCCTGAGAGATTAACCAGCTTAAAGGCTTCATCAAACTTGATGTGCAGTTCGGGAACATTTGGGCAATCTGTTGGAAAAGACAGCCAGCATGAAGCCTATAGGAAAGTAGTATGCTTTCTACTTCGTCTTTTCTGTAGTGCAGAAAACTGTAAAAAAGTCTAGCAAGGGGGCATGTTTTGGGTTGGTGCTTAAATAATGCTGAAAAAAAAGAGTAATTCTTGCTGACCTATTTTGATAGATTTAGTTTAGGCTCATAATGACTAAATGGATTAATTATCCCATTTGCTGTATTACAATGACTTACCAAGTACTTTAAGGTTTATTTCATGGCAATAGATTTTCTGTTATGCTAAATAAGAACTGGTAGATTTTACATATAGCAACTTCATAATCTCCTTATACATTATCTTTTGTTTTAATTGCGCATATTCCATTATCAAGCCTTCCAAGTATATAGGTTATTAAGAGAAAGCCCATAATGTATGTTAGTATTCCTGTTGAGTGCTAAGGCCTAATATTTATCTAACAATAGCTAGACATTATCTGACTAGTATCATCTGCCATGAATTCAGAACTGAAGATTGCTGGTTTTTTCTTTACTAAAATATGGATTCTAAACATTATCTTAAACCTATACAAAAATTACTATGGAAAAATTAAATTCATTCTCTGTCAAATAGGACTGTCAAGGGACACCTTCAGGCTGATAGTACAGTAACCACAGATACAAATTGGTATCTGTAGTACACAGTTGTAGAGAAAAAGATACTTTTAGTGAGATGGAAGTGGCCCAATATTCTTTTCAAAATGTGTCATTGGATCATTAATATTTGCCGCACTGGAGATATTCTGAAGACATATGGGTTTAAGCATATTCTGTGGCTTTTAAGACCTAAATAATTCTGGAAACACAGATGTGTTACTCTGCAGTGGGAGTCCTGAGAGCAGTTCTAGGTGATGCAGTCTGAATTTTTTCCAGGTGCCCATGGAGAGTGCATGCCAGAGCTTTGCCATCTCCTTACATACTGACAAGCAGTCCCCTTTGCGTCCTTCATGTCAGCCCTGTTTCCTGACGTGGTTCGACGAAGAGTAATTGCAAGCTCTTCAGCGCTTGCTTTCCTTGTGAGGAGCTGAATGCTACCTGATGTTACGTCTGGTTGTCTGCAGGAGAAGTGAGTGTCAGGAGTTTGAGCTTCTCCTCGCTTTCTGCTCAGCCCTTCTGCACCCAGGCAGGATCGATTACTGCCTGACCTCTTGCTTCTCTGCAGGATGGCAACTCTAACAAAACACACAGGTATTTTGTTATGGAGTGTAGAACTTCTCTTTGGACCCCCAGCGGTATGTTAACAACTGAGTTATACTGACACTCTGTGGAGACAGTGGGGAAAGGTAATTGAAATCATCTGGAATGAGGAACAGTGTTTGTATCCGTGGTTACAGGTAAAAACTCAGTGACTGAATGTTAATTTCAAAAATATGGGAACAGCACAGTAGAAAATGACAGCCTCAAAATGTACAAACCAGTGATCAACGCATTACAGAAAAAAATAGCTATTTACCGTGCAAAAGATTGCCTTGGCATTTCTGACATCTCTCATGAAACTGGGGGCATCCAGAGGAGTTCTCCCGAAGCTCCCTGCACAGAGGCCTCCGGTGCCCTGGCACAATTTTTGAGAACATGCCACTTCTGTCAGGATCTAGAATGAAGTCACAGTATTTTTAGACTGCCATTAAGCTTAAGGTCTTGATATATACACATTTGTTACCTACTCTGTGTGCTAGGATATAATTTCTTGCCCTTAATCCAAAGTATCTGGCATAAATCCCTCCCTCCCCCCTCCAAAAAAAGGAATAAAATATTAAAAAGTAGAAGTCAGGAGAAAATACAAATCATGTTTTCTTTCAAGGAATTCATGCCACTATACTATATTCCCTTATAAAGGCATAGTAGTGTATTCCCCACTAATAGCCAAACAATTGCTAATATTATTATACGTTATTTCTAAAACATGTGAGTTCTGGTAAGATCTTTTTGACCCTTAGAAGTCGAGATGTTTCTTAATCATGTACAGCTAGATGAGAGCACAGTACCAAAGCTTATTTCTGAGGTCATGATACAGGAAAAATTAAAAAACTGTGTTGTAGAATCACTTAACTTTGTATTTCATGATGACCATATAGAGGTTATGTCACCTACCACTCAGAGTTACAGCATGTGCTTACTGTGATCTCCTTATAAATAGGCACCAGCATGTATTTGAATGTTTTTCTATTTGCATTAGTAAGATACGAAGGAGAAGGCTTATTTGTATTCTAAAAGTAGACCAAGGGTTGTTTCCTCTATTGAGACTTATCACCTGAAACCAATGTTATGCCCAGAATTTTTCTGGTGCCTGGAAAACCTGATGGCTGGTCTGTGTTTGATTGGCATACTGCATTGCTGTGGAAGCCTAGAACAGGGCTTGCAGCTGTCTGGGTGAGCTTAATGTCTTTTGACAAGGGCAGGGATATGCCTTGACATGTCATAGAATTACTCTGATTTTTTTAGAATTGGTGACATGTCAATATGATATGATGCATATCATATCCTGACAAATGCTGAGATCAGACCTGTCAGTCAGCCTTATGAAAACCCGCATCCATCATGAATTCAAGTGCTCCTGAGGAACTCCTGCAAATGCTTCGAGAATTGCCATGAAAATCAGGCTGTGTAGGACCCATAAGTTCCCCTGTGATATTTCTTTGAGATTTCTAGGTGATTTGTACCTTTCAGTTTAACTGATGAAGTTATCCGTGAGGCATGCATCTTTAACCAAGAAAGCCTCCAGAGCTTCCATACCGTATCTCACACTAACATACCTCAAACGGAATCATTAACCATAGTTTAGAAATCCCAGGGGGGTTGATATCATTGACAATATGTGGTTGATTTTCATTTTCTAACACTTGCCTTTGGCTTGTTCTGGCACATCTCTTCTATTATCTCTGTATTCATCAAATACTTCGGTAATCACCTCACTGACACCTTCAAACACCGTCTTACTGAAATCAAAAACTATCTGTAAGAAGCCAGGTATACCCCAGCCTTTCTGTAAGCCGTCGTTCCTGGTGATGTCCTCAGGTAAAGCTGGCATGCTGGGGGACTCATTCAAGTCCAGATCAGACATGAAATACATCTGAAAAGACTGGTCAAATTCTTTTTGCATCTGCTTGAAAAAAATGAAACTTCTGTCAAATATTGAGCCCATGTCTGATAATAGTTGGCTAAATAAATCTTCCATTTTTACTAGCTGAGTATCCTCTTTCTCAGGCTTTTCATTAAACTGGATGTCTTTTCCTTGATCCTCATGAAAAGTAAAAATGAGTGGAGGTATTTTCCTCAAAAAATCTTCAACCTGTGTGTAAAAAGGAGATAGATCAGCTGCCTGACGAGTTACCAGTTTTTCATCTCTCAAGGAAGTGGCTCTAATTTTTCTCTTTCAAGTACCCATAGAAACAATGCCCGCTTAATAACTGCAAACACAGCATATTCTCCGAAGTAATTTAAGTAGACTCTGAGGAGTGAAAGTACATTCAGTCTAAATCATTAGCTCCAGATCAGATCTGGAGTAAAAGGTTTGCCAGTTGGCCTTTAATCTGTGGAGGCTCAAAGTTAGTATTGGCGTTTGGGTTTCTTCCAACAAACAATTTGGACTTTATCTTGGAAACATTTCTGTGGTACTTATGTGCAGTGTAGGGAACAGAAGGCGATTGTTCTCGCTGTGATCTGTAAACACCCTACCCTCTTTCACCAACGGTCAGGTCCTCACGTGCTTTTGCAAACTGAAACCCATTAAGATCAACGAAGCAGTGGCCCAGAGTCCATGGTTTGATGATGGAAGAGACTGCTGTGCGGATTTCCCAGTCCCTGGGTCTCAGCCACTGGTTCCCTGCTCCGTGCTTGAACGCGCTACCCTCCACCTGAGCAGATGCAATGTTTTGTGGAGCTGCACTTCATGGCATTAGAAAAATGGTAAGGGCTAAGAAACACCCTGCTGAACACATACCTATACCTATACCTATACCTATACCTATACCTATACCTATACCTATACCTTTTAAAATCAGATCAGCCGCTTGATCTGACCGCTAGTGCAGCTCAGAGGGAGGGTGAATTGTGAAACGGCACTGCAGGAACAGCCTAAGCCAGCATTGCCCCTGCTGCCTGTGTATCATCAGCCACAGATATCGTCTTTGTCCTCTTTTTTTTAAAACGATTTAGGTCACAGCACATTTCTTACTTTGAATGCTTCAAATAAACCATATAGCTCACTGAGGAAGTTACCAAGAGGGTCAAAGACAGTGACGGTGCAGTATTTAACTTTTACTGCAATAATTTCAACCTGACATCCACAGACTCTTGAAAGTCTTGAAAGAGATACATTTGAGGTATCCATGAGAGGTATCTAAAAAGCCAAAAGTATCACCAATAGTCTTAAATTTAATATCTTCCACATTTTTACCTGAATAAGAATATGCACAAATGTTAAACACCTTTGCTCTAAAGCTTGTCGCTTCTGAAACACACCGCATTTAATTTTTAAGTTATCCTATTTTTCAGTGCCTGGGAATGTGAAAACTAGGTAATCTGGCTAAAATTTCAGTACTGGTAATTGCACAGTTTTGGTTGTTAAGCTGCACTTAAAGCATATGCCCAAATAAAAAATGTGATTAGAATTTTGTTAAATCTTATAATAATAATAATGTGCCAGCCAGGAAAGCATATTTTCTTTCCCATAGAATTAGAGGAATGTTCTTTACTGACAGTTTCCTTTGTTAAAAAACAATTAAGCATTTTAAAGCTATTTTGTTACTTAAAGAGTAGATTTAAAATAAAATGAATATAGGAAAGAATGATATTGTATAAGTAGGTGATTTTTTTTCCTATGGAATTTTGCTAACTATATCTACACTTTTAACTCTGCTGGTATTCAGATGGACCATAAAGAATCCATGTGGTATTTTTCACAAGCAGTTATTGAGCATCTTAATGCAAGTCCTACTGTAAGAGACAACACCGTATATCTGGAGTGACTCTGTTGGAGTCGGGAATAATCAGTGTCCATGGAGTCATGCCAGGGTGCAACTGAACTCATTTTGGCTCAGTGTTCAATGAACGTGATTGCATGTAATCTCTGCCATATAATTTCACATTTCCAGGCCCTCCAAATCAAATTAATTTTAGTAACCTGATACAACTGGCAGATCTGGGTATCGAGAAAATAAGATGTGCTCTCTCTAACTGTTAGGTGAATTCAGGAGTATTTCCCAGATATAAAATTTCTTCCTACCTTTCTTCTAAATGTTGGCAAACCATGTTTGCAAGTTGTGTAATATCTCATGCAGGTACTTTCTAAACAAGACTCACATTCATCCCATAAATTTTTCAAGGATACTTGACATTGTCTTTCTTCTTCTTCTAATCTTTCCTTTACTTCATCCATAAGTCGCAAGGCTTGCTAAGTAAGAAAAAAGATTCAGTTGAAGACAGTTTTCAGATTAATATTCTAAATACTTATCCCAGTGTTGACCACTCATTTTGGCTATTTATGGTTTCTTTTTTCGCTAATCCCTAACCGTTAGGATAGGTTGTCTTCTCAGGTGTGGTCACATGTGGAGGGAACTGAAAATTGAAAAACTTTTCCTTATAGGGTTTTTCTGATGCCGTTCTCTCAGAGAGACCAGCCTACAAAACCGAATGGATCTCTACAGTCTACCTGGATCTTTGAGGTTATGAAAAAAACCACACGTCTTTCTGTCCAAGAAGCATTCAGCGTCTCACAAGGTCATGTGCTCAACTCGTATCGTTTTTTCGCCATATCGTATCTGCAGTATTCATCTGTTCCACAAAGAGCCCTTTTTTGTTGCTTTGCTCTATTCTTTAAGGGACTGATATTTCATGAGGCTACGTCCTTGCCATACATAATTCTTTCTCTGATGGAGAAATATGTAAAAAAGTATAGCATTTCCTCTGTTTGGAATTCTGCTAATCAAAAGACTGTAGTGAGGGGGTTTCTTCCTGCTCTTGCGGAAGTGAGGCACTTCCTCCATACTGAGGGGAAACAAGATGCATTTTACAATGCTGCTTCTGTTTACTGGATCATTCTTCATCAGGTAGAGCACAAAGCTGAGCAGATCAGAAGCAGCATTTTAGAATAGACTTGGCAATGGAAAGACAGAAGAGTTCTTCCTATTGAACTAGGTTGCACATCATGAATTTCTTCCTGCAAGTACAAGATATTTTGATAGTTTAGGTTTCCAGACAACGTTCCAAGTTGTTCCTAAGTATGACAGAAACCTTTTAATTGGTCAGTCTTATTCCTTTCTGGCAGCATTTCAATAGGGAAGAGGCTCACAGAAAAGAAAACCTCTGTCACAATGTGGTTGTGGAGACAGTAACTGTGGTCTTCATAGTCTGTGTTTATTTTCTGATCTTTCTAATACATTTATTCAGTGTTTTATGAACACTCACTGTGGATGTAAAAGTTCTGTGTAAATGAAATCATCCAGTAAGAGCTAACAACAGCGTAGACCATGGGAGTGTACTGGTGTTCCTGAAGATGTTAGAAAGCTATCAGGTACTTTTTGGCTTGCTAATACAAATAGTTTAAACTAACTACCAGATGCTGGGCCAAGAGGGAATTTTCCTTCAACTCCATTGAAAGCAATAGTTAGGATCTTTGTATTTTTTTTTTAAATATACAGTAATCTCTATTTCTCAGGATCATCTGAGCACATGGCTCTGAGCCTAGGCATTGTGCTAGGACATTGGAAATTCCCAGGAACCCCTGTACTTTCTCTAGAGCACGTTATCATTTGTGGCTTTGATATTTTTCCAAAGGTCTGAAGTTTGCAAAGCAAGCTGGGCAACATCTTGTGGCCTGAGGTGTGTAAAGACATGCAGGGCAGGGCTGCTGGACCTTCCACACAAAAACACCTTTATACAGTTGCTTGCAAGTTGCCTTGGTGTGAATTCAGTGAAGCAGGGTATTTCTAGAAATAAGCAGTAAATGCGATACTTTATTCAACACATTGCTGTTGCAGCAGCTTTGGCTTCTGGATGTTAAAAAACTCAGCTTCTCTGTCTAAAGTAATGTTTGAGTCCACATACAGCATTTAATATCTCCTTTACTGCAGAACTTCTGTATCTCCACATGGTGGTCACCATCAGCTCGACTATGCCTAGGCTGCTGCTGGTTACTTCCCAGCTGCGGAATAAAATGAGAGCGCTCAAATCTCAAGGAAGGTTGTGTCAGATAACATGTTTTACCTTGCAACCAGGATGGGCTGAGAGAAGGTAACTTGCTAACTAGTGGTAACTTGGCTGTATTTTGTCTAGTGCTCTCTCTTTCTGTTTCATTTTAGAATAGCTTAGGCATTCAGCCGCAGGACAAAAATAACAGTATGCCACTCAGTTAGGAAGCTGTATTTCTGAGGAAAGACAGAAACTCTTCACCTCTAGCTTTCAAAAGAACCGTGCAATCTGGAAGAGGCACCAGTGAGGCAGGCGGTGCTTTTGTTCAGTGCTTTATTCCAGCACGGTCTGAAAGCTTCCCTCAGGGTTGAAGCCTCGGTCTGCCAGGGTCCTGCCAGCAGGCAAGCTCTTTCTTAAGCAATTGGCAAATATAAACTAATGTTTTAACTTCTTCTGAAATGTGAACATCCAGGTTCCTGATAGGCTAGAAAAGGATGTTTATTCGCCCAACTCCTGCTTCCAGGAGACAGGCAGTGAGAACCTCTGTAGAGGTGCCATGAGAGTTTTCTTCCGCTAGTGAGAGAAAGGGGCAGAAGCAGATTTACTATCAGTCCTGTGACCACATAAAAAAAACATGTATGCTGCTCAGAGCGTACTTATAATATGTGGTTTACATTCTTCCCAGAAAAGGGGAGACACCAAGGGATCCCTTCTGGGTTGCTTATTGGCCTGAGCACCATGGCATGCTGTACTACTTCCAGGAGGTAGGCTAAATCCATGTACCACCTGCCTCATCTTTGATTAAAAATAGCCACAACTTAACAAAAATACAAACAAAAAAACCCAGATGCACTTCAGTTACCTGTTTTTCTTCACTGCTCTTCTTCAAGGTTTTCATCAGATCTACGTGCTTATCTTCATTTCTTTCCATCATAATTTTCATCTGCTTAATACCAATCAAAGCTTTCTTTACCTCTTCATCTACATACTTCTCTCCAACTTCAGATAATACTAAAAAAAGCCAAATTATACAGTGACTTAATCAGATTTTAACACTATCGCAAATTGTCATGCACTGATGGCGAAGGAGAATGAAACAGCTCTGTTTCCCTACAGTTGCAGAGCCAAATCTTGAGATAGCGAATGCTGAATAACACAGAGCCAAGACGATTTCCATCAGATAAGAATCTGGCCCAGAGCCTTTGCTGGTGATCAGCTGTGTGTAACTCAAGCTATATACTCTTCTGTTCCACTGCTAATCACTGAAGCCCATAACAGTTGAGGCTGGAAGGCACCTCTAGAGATCACTGAGTCGAACCCCCCTGCTCAAAGCAGGGTCAACTAGAGCAGGTTGCTCAGGACCTCATCCTGGGTTTTGGATATCTCCAGAGATTACTCATCAGTTTTCTAATGACATAACCTATATATTTATCTTTGATCTGAAAGAAACCTGTGACATCTTCCACTTCCCCATTTTGAAAATGTAGATTACAGGTGCCTTCAACCTGCTTTCATAAAAATACAATCTCTAGACTTCCTGTGAAGTAATGACCATAGAGTTTTGGTGAAAGCCTGGGTTGGCCCACACGTTGCACCTTGAAGCTCTGCATGATTGCCTATCCTTTATCTGTATTTGCTCCCTTTGCAGAAATACCCTGAATATCACTGGAGCTATACAAACCAAGTAAAGACACATCACCCTGAGGCTACCAAAAGCACATGTCAGTCATTTCTTCCTTTATATGTTTCTTTCCCTCCCCTAACTTTTTATTTGTTACAGAAATGTTATTAACGTAGACTGAAGCAAAGGAATATTTCATTGCTGATCCTCTTGGGATTCCTATCCACAAAATAAAGCCATGCTTAAAGGTGAATATATGCAGAACAGCTGCTTTTTTCTAAATTAAGTCATTTTATGTCAATTACTTGTAATAACCATCTTTTCCAGCAAAGTATATAACTGTAGAATAAACATTTTCAAAGATTATCTAAACAAACAAAATAATTCAAAGTCTGTTGAATTGAATTTTGGGTTCAGTTTATATTCTAATGATCTATGAGGGACCAAATAACCTATGAAAATGCTGTAAATACTTTTTTTGTAAGGGGATGCTTATCTCCCCTTTACTTTCTCATCCTGGTTGTTCTTATCTCCCCATTGTGTGTGTGTGGGGGGTGCATGGAGTCAGCTGTATGATGCGTTCTAAGTGCCCCACATGAAAGTGGATCCTCTTGACGCCAGTGAGTGTGGAAGTCAAAATGCGCCAGGACACTGGAGACCTGGGCCCAGGGGCTTCCAGCACACCTCTGGTAAGAAAAGCATACATACGCTTCAGGTTTTCTTGGAGATTCATTTCTTCCTGCCTTGTTGGTGCACACTGATGACCGTTCAGCCATAGCACGTATATTATAAATAACCAAGAGGACTTCATGTTCTTTCTGTAAAGAAGCAGATCGGTGCAGTTAAATGTAAGCATCTTCATGATGCTCAAATGCCTAGGTGTAATGTTTACTAAGTATTATAGAAGTTCCTTTTAATTTTGACTTTAACTATGGTTTCTGAGATCTATAACATGCACCTAAATGCTATTGTTAGTGAAAACACATGAGTAAGAAGCTTGACCTCATTTGTAATTATCTATTCAGACTAACTAGATGAATTCCACTGAGTTGGCACAGTGGTATAACAAATCAGGACATATATATATAAAACCTAAAGCTTATGCAGCTAAGTCTGTCCCTTTTCTACCTTGTGAAACACAGTAATTACCTATCTCACACTATGTTCTTAGTTCATATTGTAAATGCATCCGTCCTAAACATTACTGCCAAATTTGAAAAGGGAAATTTCTAGAATGTTGTCCCCTTCCTTGTCTCCAAACATCCAATTCCTTTCATTGTCCTTCAGGATAATGCTTAATATAGCAGACACAATAATAAGTGTGCCAAGAAATTGGCAATTAGATCAGTTTTGTAAACAAACACATCAGCAATTGAAAGAAATTCCTACAAAATAAGGGAAAGATGCCATTTGCTTTATTTCCCTCCCAAGAGTGGTTAGAGAAGAAAGGTTTATTTTTTAGAAACTATGCAGCTACACTTTATAGTTCTCATCTGATTAAGTGAACACAGTATTTAAGTGCCTTCTTGTTAGCCAGTATAGCCTTCTTGGAGATGCAGTTATCAGCTGCAAGTGCGTATGTAAATTAAGAGCCTGGATTTATTTATAGCCTGGATTTACTTCTATAGTTACTTGCATATTGTACCTCTACATTTATAGCGAAAGACCAATTAACTTCTCAAAGAAATACAAACCCATTACCAAAGAAAAGTAAAAAAAACCCAACATATTTACCATTAATACTGAAACACCTCCTCTGCAAAATTGCTCCCTGCGTCAGGAAGGGGTCGGGCTGTGTTCTGATCTAATTGCTGGGAGTGTCAGGGATTTTGCCGTGTTCTACTTATCCGATGAGAAGGTACTTAATCCTATTAACGGGACTTTTGTCATTAGGCTGGAGGATTTTGCGTGTATGGGACTTCATGCTCATCTCTGTGGGCAAAACCACTAGGGGGAGCGTTGGGCAGAATTGCATAATTTGATGTAATTTGGATCCGCTATTTTTCTGTAGTCGGTAGCCTTTCGTCTTACTAGCTCTTCCATCATCTTGCTTTTTACCTTAGGAGACATCTGCAGGTTACGTTCTTAGTGAAATTGTTACCTAACTGTAACAATTGTTTGGCTAAAAATAGCTTCAAACATTTAATCTCTTCAGTGTAGTTTCAGTTTGCTATAAAAACCACTGGATTACGTAATGGCCTTCTTCGTATATCTTCTGAAGATGCAGAAATCGAAAAAAAATTGAGGAATCCAGATGCAGGCTGGCATCTGAGTAGATTCTCAAATGAGATAAGCAAATTTTGGCATTTTAGACATCATTATACTTGCTAATGTTTTGGGGGTTTGCCATCTTAATGATTTTCTTCAGTTAATCCATGTGTGCGAAATATGTCTGGTCTCTGACCTGCACGAAGTTTTGGATACTTTGAAATGAGATATTTAAATACTAACAGATGCTTAATATAAAATATGGACAAGTATTGTTAGCAAGTCATATCCCACCTTGTGATGTTCAGCAATAATGCTCCCTTGAAGTCAAAAAGGAGATGGGGAAAGTAGATGTCTGTAGCTCATGGTCTGTAACAGCACTTTTAAAACATCCCATTCTTTTTTGTTTACCTCATAGTTCATAAAAGCCAATTGATGATTGATGGTTAAGATCTAGCATGATTAATGCTGCTTAGGCAAGAGATTTGAGGGTTTTATTTTTAAACACGTTATCAGGAAGAGTGGAGAACCCGTTAGCTCTAATGAGAACTGCAAGTCCTCAATTTGCATTACAAATTAAGATAGCTTCACTCTCATTTTCTGAAAACGGTGGAGGGGAAAGGAATGTGTTTTTTGGTTTAATATATATGAATTGCTGGCTCACTGAAATGCTGCTAACTCCTTGACCAAGGAGTCATCACTACACAAACCCCTCTGAGTTCTCTTTTTTGGCAATACCAAGCAGGCACGCTTGCAGACTTCACAGTCCCCTGGCCAGACTGTTTGTTAAGCACTCCTGGGGCTTGGGCTGAAGTAATAGGGGCAGTCTGTCTCTCTGGGCCTCATGCTTGGCTCAGGATAGAGAGTAAATGGAAAATACATTTGCACAAAGGAAGTCAATCTATTACAGACACTTGTGAAATGCATGTTATTAGCCTACATGTGTAATGAATCCTAGCAAAGACTTTAATCTTTCACTGCAAGGGTTTGCCCCCTCATTTTTGGCATTTATTTTTGCTAATATTAATTTACTAGCAAAAGTTGCTGCTGGTCTTTCTGGACCTGATTGATATAGAGAAAGCTTTACTTAATCCAGAGTAAAAAGGGCAGTTTCAACACATCACCCATAGTTCACAGGAATTTGCAAGAAAGCAGGCAGCCTCAGCCCTGCAAGGAGGGAGAGCAGCACTCCTGACACAGGGTGGGGAGGCTGGAGGCTGCCTCTGGTACAGATCCCACCACTTATTTTCAGAATTGCCCATCTTCTGAAGGTCTCTGTGGGTCTCTGGTCAAATACACTCTTGCACCTTGCAAAGTCAGTCCTTAAGGGAAATCTGTACCGAAGCTAATGCTGAGACATGGAGTCCCCATGGGTGTCGGGCTCCTTTTCTCAATTCAATTGATTTTGAGCATTGCAAAGTGTGTTGCATTATCTTAGATGTTATTCCTTAGACTTTATTATAACCACTATGTAACCACATGGAAATAGGCATTATTATATATATATATCTATTTCTTTTTACAAAACCCACCAAATCCTAGTTCTTTGCTCTCATGTTATTTCATATATATCTAATGGCTGAAAGAGGAGGTCTAAGGAACCTGAGGACAAAATTGTCTAGAGCTAGTATGCCTGTTAAAGTTAATCTTGGGCTTAAATTTAACCTTTGAAGTGCACTTAGGAACCCAACACTCTGTTCTTGAAAGGCAGTTATTAGTCATGCTCACTGTGGAAATCTTTTCCTCTCTCATTTCCGTTTTGAATTTAATTAAACAAAAATCTCACCAATTATACCTTCAGGTTTCATATCAAATATCCACTCTCTTTTCTTTTAACATTCCAAATCTGATTTGCAGTGACCAATTGTGGAGAGCTCCAATTCTTATCTCAGCTGCCATGTTCAACAGTTTCCTCTTAATATTTTCTTTTCCTCTGAATTTGAGTGCTTCGATCAGCCATAGTATGCCATGTCATGGCATTGTACTGACATGTTCATTTTTTCACTGTCTAATACAAGCAGATGATTCAGTGCTCACTGTTGCTGTTGCAAATTATGAGGTACTCTTCAAATATTGAATCACACCGAAGACAGTCTCAAGAAGGTCTTGTGAGCAAGTTGTAGAAAGTGTCTTTTTCCCCACCCCAACTATTCCAGTACTGCTATATTTTAATTGAAATTAATATGTATATATCAGAAAAAAATAAGGAAATAGCTTGAAAAGGATTTCAGTAAAAACAGGCTTTTTGGAAGATACTGATAAATTGAAACAAATAATTGTAACGATACAGATAGACATTGAGCTTGAACCTAGCTGAACTTGAGCAATGAGAGTTGTAGCTGCTTTGTGGCGTTATCTTCTGTCCTGTTGGATGACCTCCACAAATGTATAACATTTTTTCACAATGTACTGTGACTTCTCCCTTTTTGTTGATCCATTCCACCTGGCAGGATTAAGCATCAAGAAATATGTTGAAATGGAATTTCCTGTGTTATACATCAGCTGTAGGATTTTGTGCCAGTTATATATTTACACAATTATTTGCTGTTTGGAAGAGTTGTTTCCTACTATGTATTTTCATATTTCTTTCTGAGCTAGGCCAGCCATATAATGGTCAGGCTGAAAATACTTGTACATATTATGTCATGCAAAGTGCTACATATTGATGCTAAATCTCTTGATACTTTTATGAAATAGTCCCCAGTTCTACAAAATCTTAATTAGCTTTATTTGTAAGCACACCATTCGTTCCACTGCTTTCCATTGAAATTAAATCCTAGCAGGGGTTTATGGTGTAATTACATGGTTAATCTAAAGCATGCACAAAGTTTTGCTAACAGTCAGTATGGGTTTTAAGGCTATAGAATTGAACTTTTGTTGTGTGAAGCTTTTGTTTTGTTTTGTAACCCTCCTTCAGTTTGTATTCAGTCTGTCTTTGAGCTCTATCTGAGTAGCCAAAGTTAGGAACGAAGGCTCCTTCTTTAGCCCAGAGAGAAAGGCAAGCTCCTGAGATGCTCTCAGTCATGCTGGAAGGCCTCAGACTAAGGAGCTGAGGCTACCCTAGGTTAGATAGCTAGAGTTAGTCTAAGCTACACATCTTGCAAAAATACCAGCTCAGGCCCCAAAAGTAGCACAGCTGTGTTAGCATGACAGGATCCCAAAGTTCATGAGCCCTGCAGCTCAGAGTCAGGCCGACACAATTACCCTGTCTGGAGGAGGGTCAGGCAATGCCAGGTCAGGCCTCTGCACTGTGCTCAGCACAAACATGAAATCAGCTGAAGGCATGAAATCAGCCTGCATAACTTAGAGCATCACACTAAGATTTAATGTGGCTTTATTTGGAACTATTAAGACACAGCTTTTGAGGTCAGCAAGACCATCTTCACAAGGTTTAGCGTGCTTTAAAATATATGAGCCTTTTCTGATTTGCTTTTGCTTTTCTATCCATGGACACTCAGAATGACTGTTAAGTGTGGAAAAAAATCTTCCACCTCACTGCTGAATTTTTTTTCCAAGCCCTCCAGGGCTTTGACACGAAGTTCTAAATACCAGTCTCAGCAGTAACGTGACAACTGTTGTTCACAGGGGCATGCAAAGTTTCTTCATGCCTTATCCAGAGACGTTGCAGAAGGGACTTACTGTGCCTGTAAGTGACACTGAACACTGTATTTGGGAAGACAAATCGACAATGTAAAAGAATATAATTAATTTTAAGGAACAGAGAATTAAAACCTTGAAGTTGAATGTAAGACAATACAAAGCTGAAACCTAAAAATTATGCAGTTGTCTTCAGAATTCATGCTTGGGATATCAGCTAACTATTGAACTTGGAGTAGCACTATTACTGATGTTGTGTTATCAGCAGGAGATATCAAAGTCAGTGCAAGGATAACAAAATGAGTTAGAAACAATTTATTGTAAAGCTATGAAGCAAACCTGCATGGTACAGTTACACAAACAGATTTCAGGAAGCATTTAATATTAAAATGCTGAAGGTTTGAACCAGATGTTTTGCAAGGATTTAGTTTCAAGCTTCCCTAGGAACATTAAAACAAAAAGTTTTATTGCATGCAGACATGTAATATATCAGCTTTCAGCCTGCAACTGAAAGGAACAGGGTTCCTTGTGTGTTTTCATCTGGTTTGCTTAAGCATATCTTCGTCATTCAGCTCTGTATCAGCTAGTTAAAAGAGTGGCTGCTTATTGGAAACAACTCTGGAGTTTAATGAAATTAAGATGACTGAATTATCAGTCTGTGAGGTGCTGAACAACTCAAAGATGCTGCTGACTGCCCTAATCTGCTGCTTTCTTGAAATGTAATTGAAGGCATTCAGGATAGGGCCTTGATAATATTCAATGAAGAAACTGGAAATTGCTTTGGTGAGGAATAATCCTCTGGCTGGTAACTTGGCATCTTGCTTCTGCTGCATTTAAAGTGGAACCTGCTCCAGTGCCTGTGGGACAGCAAGCCCAAGGAGGGATGTCTGAGGATAAAGCTTCCTTCATACAGCCGATAAGAAGACACATGCAGTCCCCTTTCTTGCAGTAGCACAGAAGTGGAGGAAGTAAAGCTGGAATGCTGCCTGGAGCTGACTTTTTCTTCATTTCAAATATTAGGGACAATTTCTAAGAAGAGCCTTACTGCAATTAGAATTAATGACTTCATGCTTCTCAGAGTTCTTGCTTAATTGCTGTCGCACATGTTTTTACAGCTGTCCTTTTATATAACTAGTACACTGCCCCATGCATCTGCCTCAGTACTCAACGCTTTTAAAGCGTTGTGAAAAAACAACATTAATTACAGAGACCTGACAAATGGGAGGAGAATAAAAAAGAAAAACTGAGTTCAGAGCAAATGAGAATTAGAAATGAGACAAAAAAGGCAGAAAAGGGAAATGAAGGTGAGATAGGAAAGACCACAAAGTACCAAAATGTCAGGGGAGACACTGATGAGAACAGTCTCTCCAATTGGAAGTATATGAAGTAAAATACACTTCTCTATCCTCTACCAACAGCTTATTAGTTCTTGCAAACAAGAGAAGTGTAGGAAGCCCATGAAGATGCACATGTGGCAGAACAGAACAACTATATAACCCTTGAAGTCCTTTCTTATTCCTCTTGTTTCCTTCTGCTCTGGTACGAAACAATTCTGGCAAAGACTGGGGGATTTGCCCACACTTCAAGTTGCTTAATACGTTTGCAAGCACTGTGAAATACTAAGCATTAAGAAAAGAATTATGGAACTTATCAGTCCAGCTTTGAGTGTGCACAGCGTATGCACCTCAGCTAGTGAGTGATCTAGGTTTTCTTCGTAGCCAAAGAAGAGGTCTAGGCTAAGCTGCAATTTAACCGACCTACTGTAGACCTTGATCTCAGAGTTAGATGAGTTGCACTTTGGAAGACATGGTTTTTCTCCCCTGACTAGAAAGTGAACACAGCAGAATAACCTAAATGTAGATTTCTAAAACTGGGACAAATGAATCTCATTGAGGTGACATGCAGTTTCAGCATGACCTGGCTTGTTTGTGTTTGCCAGCAGCATCCTGAGCTGCATTAAGAAGAGGATTGCCATCAGGTCAAGTGAAGTGGTCCTTTCTTTCTGCTCAGCACTGGTGAGGCTGCACCTGGAGTGCTGTGTCCAGTTCTGGGTTCCCCAGTAAAAAAGACATGGACACACCGGAGCAAGTCCAGTGCAGGGCTATAAAGATAATTAAGGGACTGGAGCATCTTTCATATGAGGAAAGGCCAAAAGAGCTGGGACTCTTTAGCCTGGAGAAGAGAAGGCTCAGAGAGATCTTATCAATGTGTATATATATACCTGATGGGAAGGAATGAAGGTGAGGGAGCCAGGCTGTTTTCAGTGGTGCCCAGTAACAGGACAAGAGGCAATGGGCACAAAGTATAACACATGAGATTCCATCTGAACACAAGAAGACACTTTTTTACTGGGAGGATGGTCAGACACTGGAACAGGTTGACCAGAGAGGTTGTGGAGTCTTCATCTGTGGAGGTATTCAAAACTTGACTGGACATGGTCCTGGCCAACCAGCTCTGGGTGGCCCTGCTTGAGCAGGGGGGTTTGACTAGATGATCTTAAGAAGTCTTTGCCAACCACAACAGTTCTGTGACTTCCATGTTTATTCAGCTCTGGGGCTTCCAGTACAAAAAAAACATGAACGTGTTAGAGCAGGTGCAGAGGAGGGCCACAAAAATGGTCAGAGGGCTGGAACACCTCTCCTATGAGGACAGGCTGAGAGATGTGGGGTTGTTCAGCCCGGAGAAGAGAAGGCTCTGGGGAGACATTATTGTGGCCTTTCAATACTTAAAGGGGGCTTTAAGGGAGATGGAGAGAGACTTTTTACCAGGGCCTGTAGTGATACAACAAGGGATAACTGTTTTAAACTGAGAGGGTAGATTTAGACTGGATATAAGGAAGCATTTTTTTCTGATGAGGGCGGTGAGACACTGGAAAAGGTTACCCGGAGAAGTTGTGGATGCCTCATTATTGGAAGTGTTCAAAGTCATGTTGGATGGGGCTTTGAGCTGACCTAGTGGAAGATGCCCCTGCCCATGGCTGGGGGGTTGGACTAGATGATTTTTGAAGGTCCCTTCCAACCCAAACCATTCTGTGATTCTGTGGTTCTATGATGTATATGATACAGGCCAAAATGGGATGCATAGATAGCCTGCTAAATATGGATATCTGCAACGTCTGTCATACATGGAAGTTGACAGATTCTGAGCATTCACATTTAAAGCACAACCAAGTTAGAAATTATTTCAAGCTTTACAAAATCCTGTCTACCATTTCCTAGCACAATCTGCAGTCAGCCAAGACGGCAGCTACCACATATAAATCACCATTTTTCTGAAAACTTGAATCAAAGTGTTAAACTCATAAAAGATGAAGGCAAACTCCTACAGAGCACCATATAGCACAATAATTTACTTAGGATTAGCCTCTAACATTCGAAAGTCTTGCTAGATTTTCACTTAGGTTTTGGGTTAGCTACATTGTAATTAGCGTCCAGCACAGTATCACACATCTTACTCTCTGGACAGTGGCTTGTAGGCATTCCTGATGCTGATGTTTTTATTTTGTTCCTACAGGTAAAGGATGTAAAAAAAAATCTTGGAAGATAGGCTCATTGTGGTTATTTAGCACAATGGAGAAAATGCTGTCTCCAGATCAAGAAGTCCGTGAACTTCTACCTGCTGGAAGGATATTTGGGGTAGGCTCTTATTTATGCATTTACCTGGGAGGCACTTGTTTTCTCATAAAAATGCTAAAGCGAGATACTTCACTGTTTTTCAGTGGTACAGGTTTTTTTTATGGCTTTGCTTGTCTGACTCAGCAATTGCATCAAAATGTTATTCCAGAAATTGCTGGAGTGATGACTTCTTTGCTCTTAGAGGGTCTCATTACAGTGGAGCCCTGCCTTTTCTGAGCTGTGGAAAACTAAGCTGCCTCCTATGCAAATCAAGGCTGTTTTGCACCTCTACATTGAGATTTGTATAAAACTTGAAGATGTAAAAATATTCACCCCAACTCCAACTGGAAATTAGGCAGAAAAACATAACCATTTGCTCCTTCAAGTTGGATTTTATTTAGTTTTTTAAGAATTGGATCTCTGTTATGTACAATATAGTTTGTATATGCAAATTACTAATAGGCAATTTAATGAAAAAAGGTTTTACTCTGGAATATTGACAAAAATCTGGAGTATTGGGGTAGTACTGTCTGTTAAGGAGTAGTCTCACTGTATATTCTGAGCACCTTACAGAAGGGATTCGGCTCCGCATCTGGTCAACAGACAGATATAGAAGCCTTCAGAAAATAATTGAAACCATGAGTTAGGCAATACTTAACTTCCTAACTTGGCTGATCTGAAATGGACACTTCGCATTGTTTGCAAAAGGAGCCAGAGGCCCTGGTCACATATATGTAGGACACAGGAATGGTCAGTGACTAATACTAAAAATTCTGTAATAATGCAGATTCCTTTGAAACACATTAAGTGCTAGAAAGCTTTCAAAGGTCCATAGTACAGATGTAAATATGTTGCAAACGTTATTCAAAAGTATTTTGCTATTGGCACTGGGACACAATACCATATTATGTATTTTCATACCTGACCTCAGGAAGAAATAAGGTTTCATTTCAGCCTTTCGCCCTTGTGTCTCTAATATTATATCTCATATCCCATATCCCAAAAGCAGATTATTGAAGGCCCATTCCTCTGCCCAGGTCTTTTATGTTGAACCGCACACGTACACGCATTTATATATTAACACAGTAGACAACAGGTCAGATCCTTAGCTGGTGTAAATAAGCATAGCTCCCTCATCTCTGCAGACAGCTCTGATTCATACCAGCTGAAGACCAGTACATTTTCCCTAGGTCTGGATTCAGTAAACCACACACACACAGAGAGTGCAAAGCAGCCTATTGTTTGAAGGAAACCTTTCTTGTTTAGGGCACTGCTGAACAAATAAACTAAGCAGCAGAGGGAATTAGCAGGAATGAAGAGCATTAGTTCCTCAGAGAAAATAACATCAAAAAAAGCCCTTGGTATCCATCAGTCAGAATTCCTTCAGCGCTAGGCAAAAGCTGCAATGGAAATTGCTGTGTTGTAACCTACGTGATCCCATGCTGAACTATTTACTTGAAATGCTGCACTTCCAACACATTGTACAGATCAAGTATCATGGGCAAGGAATGAGAGTAAATGAGAAATTAGAAAGAACTGAAATGCTATTCAAGCAAAGCATTTAACCACGCATTTAACTTTTAACCTGAGAGTAGTCCCATTGAAGTCAATGGGATTACTTACGTACTTAAAGTAAATCATGCGATTAAATGGTCCTCTGGATCAGGGTTTTAAAAATCTGAGTGACAATTACTTAAAAATGGATACAGTACAACAGGGGAAGGGAAAGAGAAAAATCTGTTTTCCATCCTCTGTTTCAAGTGTGCTGACAAAGGCATGATAAGATCTAGCACCGCGAAGTTAGAGTTGGAAAAATCCAGCCTTGAAATAAGACATTTCCTCATAGCTGTGAGGAAAATATTGAGACAGCTTATGAGAAGGAAGTGGATTTACCCTCACATAGAGTTTTTATAATGACATTAAATATATTAAAAGAAAAAGGTGATTAATCCAGATTCTGGGAGTAAACTCAATGGCTTAAATAAAAATTAGGCAATTCCTGGAGGAGAGACCCCTCCACCAGTTTATTGCAGTATACTGGTCCAGGTCCAACCTCCAGTTCAAGAGATTCCTAAAGCACTGATTATGGGAGAGATGATTTTATACTGCCCTGCTTTTTGTATTATTTCTTTTAAGCATCTGCTACTTTTGGAAGTAGTACTGGGCTAGACATATTTTTGATTTAACCTTGTGCAACCATATTTCTTTTTAATATTACGTTATACATACACACACGTCATGAGATGATTAGGCTGATTGGTATTTGCAGTCTTTTCTGGCCCTAAAGTATGCCAGCCTGACTTCTGCTTACCACCTTTGTTCATGAGTTTGGTGGGAAACAGCATTGATTAAGTTTTCTTCAGCAGTCTGGCAATCCTGAGCTTTCTTCAGGATTTGGGAAGGAAGCAGGTACCATGCTGCGCAGTCAGCTGCGTCTTGGTGGCTGGCAATGGAGCTGGAGTTACCTGGGAACATCTCACCCGAGCAGGTCCCAGCAGCCGGGGTGCCACGCCATGCGGAAGGGACCTCCGTTTCTCCTCTCCATGGCACACGCTTTCTAATCTCCTGAGGAAAAAAAAAATGCTATTTCAGTACTGGCATATCTGGATAAAACTTGCGTATCCTGTGATTAACTACAGATCGGACCAGATGATCTCATTCAGTTTTTTCTGGCTGCAAACACTATAAACTTTTGTCCTGGGCTAGGGCCCATCAAAGCCCATCTGAGTCCCTGGAAATGCTCCTATTGACTTTACTCTGCATGAACAAGACTTCAACTCAATCTACAGCCTCTGTCCAAGTCAATGGGAGTCCAAAAAGAATGCAGCTCAGCTTGCAGTAAATGCATATACCTAAATGACCACAGGCAGAGCTTTTCAGAAAAGACTAGGAATTTTATTTTTATTATTTTATTATTTTTAAAATTATTATTTTACTAGCTATTCAGAAAGGACAGAAATTAAATATGTGAACGCTCAATTAGCTAAAGATATCTTCAGGAGATATTCTTCTCAGCTTTCTCTATGAAAGGTCTGTTGAAATTAAAAGCTTTTAAAGTTACTTATAAGAGAGAAGTTTAGCACAGGCTATAGGGCCCTGCAGGATTCAGCCACTGGAGAAAAGCTGTTTCACCACAGTTTGTCCATTTCCCAAAACAAAACTGAGATCAGCCCACATAATTTACATGAGTATTGGCTGGATTTTAAATGAGAAAAGACTTGTATTCTGGGCCAGAAGCACAGCTGTTATAACCCTAAGGATCTAGTTCACAGCAGTAATATTTTTCTGCAGTTTTAAGCCAGAGCTCCTGCAAGTTTCAGTATGACAGCTCTTAGCTTTAGACCCAAGACATAACAGAGTGCTGGGAGCAATTAACTGTGCACTTTTCCCAAAAATATCACGGTTTAAGATGCCTGTGTCTTTCATGGCAGAGAGAGGATCCTAGTTTAAATGTTGGGCTTTTTGCTAAATACTAAGCTGTATGTAACTTTTCTATTCTTGTTTATGTAGTGATATAGAATCCGTGAGAAATAGATGCATATTTGCATATAAAATAAGTTCTCATTGTCGTAAGAGAGGTGTTTATATAACATTTATTTGTCTGCCGTTTAAATAACTCCATTTAAATAATAAGGTATTTAGGAATGTTAGTTGAGGAATGAGGAATATTTCACTTTTTACAAGTTGCAATAGCACAGACATCTTGACAACTTTGCAACATTATTGTCTTTATGCACAGTCACAAGAAGGGAGATTTTCATATGATGGTTTTGTGTCTTTGTGGGTGGATTTGTCTTCTGCACTTTCCGTCCTTAGAATATGAATGCTCAGGACTTTATGAGGCAAAGGTAACTTGAGATATAACTTTGCTCTACTCGGCAATTCAAAATTCCCATAGGCAAGACCAAAAATTTTAAAGTGTATAAGGATTAGGGTCAGTTTTCTCAATGCGGGTATATTAAACTAGGGAGGTAGCTGGTTAACCAGGCATGATAACAAAGGCCCTGATTTTCAGATGTGCTAACCACCCCGAATTTCTTTTCCAGAGTCTAGGTCTCCTTGGCTAGATCTATTCTGCCACGCCAAAATTTGGACTTTAATTTGCTGAACTGTGTCTCAGAGTGCTGGTTTCTACACTGTGCAAAGGAAAGGGCCAGTTCCTCCCTTGTTCCTGGGCTTTTCTAGTTGTCAGCCTGGTGGCTTGCTTGGGACATCAGCCAGAGCTTGAACACTTATGTAGGCAGTGTGGATGATCCGATATTTGGGCTCAAGCACAAGTCTGACCCCAGAGCTAACAAGTACTGATGTACTCAGGATTGTCTTCTGGAGCTGCCTGCTCTGGCCCTAGCAGAAGTTCAAGGTGTGTCACCTCAAATTGCTTGAAGGGTTGGGGCCCCATGTAGAGCACAAGCGAGAGCCCAGGGTCTGGCTCAGCCTCACTGGCGAGCAGAAGAGACCACATTCATGGCCATCAGGTGTGATTGAGAGAGCAAGCAGCAGAAAACACGAAGCACTAAGTATGTACATGTGAGCATAAAATGTGGTAGCTGGTCAGCTAGAAGGGCTGTGAGTTTGAGAGAGATGATTGACCTGGAAAATTTACTTGTGGCTAAGATAATAACCTGTTTTCATAAGACAGGGATTTTTTTGCCCTGCTTGTTTGTGAGTTGTGCTTTGTTTGCATTTGTTTTCAATTACATTATTTGTAATTGTTGCATTTTGCTGAAAAATTATAACTTTGGCACATACAGTTGAAAACCAGTTTTCGTCTATGTCAGAGGCATTCACTCAAGACAATTAGAAGTGATGTGTTTGCATTTTAATAAGAAATTGGCTACCACAGGAAATTATCTTGGTAAAAAAATCCAGCGAAGGCTGCTTTGCTATATGATATATTTTAGAAATGTCTTAGCTTTCTCCAAACTGCAAAAAACTGTGCCTGTCATTTCAAAATGCTCTGGGGAAAGGCAGCTGAATCCCACTTTTAATTGTGAAATGATAGGCACAGTTTCATGCATTTGGGGGAATGTAAAATATTTCTACTATTGTTTCTTCCCTTTCTCCTGATCCCTGCCTCCTCTGCCTCTCCTTTCCCCCTCACTACTCAAAGCAACATTTGGAGCCATTTATTGGGAATACATATAAAAAAGCTTTCCCACAGAGTTTCATCAAAAATAGATATTCATTAGAGGCCAGGGGGGCAACAGGCTTTTTCAAGAAAAGGCTTAACAGGAGAAACTGAGCATTTGATACAGGAGTGTGGAGAAAAATGCTGGACCATCGCCATAGGGGCTGGCAGCTAAGGAGGGAGCAGAACAGTGTGGGGTAGCGCAAAGAGATCAAAGTAGCAAAAAATTAGCCTTAATATAAGGGGAAATACCCTGTCACTGTTGGACTGGAATAGAGACCAAAGGGAAATTTTGGTGTCTGAAGACAGAGACTGAACAAAGGACTGGAAACGCTTCCTGGGCAAGAACTCTGCACTGACAGGGAGCTGGATGCATGTCTGTCAGCTCAAATACCATGAGCAGAGGCACAGGATTAGTCGTGAGCTACTAACTTCCACATGGCAATCCCAGGAGGCTGCAGCACTGACACTGCCTGTTATAAATCTCCTGTGAAGAAGCAAGGTACCCAAGAAAGATGTTTAGCACACAGACAAAGAGAAGGGAGACCTGATTTCCATGTATCCCAATACCACATCCTTCCTGGTTGTCTTATTTGCTCAGATGCTGAGTTTCCTCTGGAGACACTTAATTCCAGGGAGGCATCTCAATTATGTGGATCAGCAAATCGCAGCTGTTTCTCAAACCAGATGTTAGAAACTGCCTCCAGCAAGCGTCTCCCAGGAGCTGAGTCGCCTGTGGTCAGCTACGCAGACAGCTCCTCCTCTGTCCTCCTCCCCATCCCACCAGACCTGAAAGCCAGTCCCCTGTGCTCCTTGGTGCCACTCCACCAGGCTGGTTGTTATTACAAGTCAAGACAGATAAGCCTCAGTCTGACAGTTCAGAGCTGTGGTTGAAAGAGAATTAGATCATTGTGGAGCTATGTGTCTTTTCAGATTGACAAGTAATGTTTTCGTTGCAGATGAGGATGCTTGGGCAATATGTAAGCTATCAGAAGCTGTCTTCGCTTCCAGTTTCTGGGTCCAGGCTGTGCCCTGTTTCCAGACTGACATTAGACACTGGTGTGCATCCTCTAGCCATCTCCCCTGCCCACCCAACCCTGACATGCCTGCACAACCGACACAGCCTACACAACCAGGGGACTGGCACCTAGGATATGTGCATAGGTGCAAGCTAAAACACATATGGGGAAGTACGGCCTAATGTAGCACGTCGTGATACCACAAAAACTTTCACTAACTGAGTGATGAGCCCAAGGGAGATGAGGAACAGCTGTAGAAGCTGCACAGGAACTCATCTGCAGTTTGAGTTTAAGAGCCATAGCTCCAGGGGAAACTGTCCTTCTGCCAGCCACTGTTCAGAATTACCAAATAAAAGGGCTCCTGTCCTCTCCTGCCTCAGTGACATTCCTCCATTAAGGGCTTAATTATCTCCTTAGCTGCCACTGTCTGAAGGAGGAGGATATAACTGAGAAAGGGTCTTAGGAAACCTGGTGGAAAACAAGGTGTCTGGCCAGTACATTTCATTCAGTAGATAAAAGGGGTTTGAATTCTTAAATGCCTTGTGTGCATCTGACCTGGACTCACATTTAGAGTTTAGGTTTCTTTTCTTCAAGATCAAGCAACATTTAATTAAGATTTACTACAGAGAGTCACAACTTATAGTTTCCCGGTAGTAATGCAGATCCTTCCATTAAATGACATTTTTAAGAGTGAATAATACCCATTCCTTTACCTAATGAATGCATAAAATAATATTTCTTGCTTACCCCCTAACAAAGGAATTTGGCGCTGGATCACCTTCTGTTATTACGTGGGTTGGGTATTTTCACCGTATCTGAGGAAACAAACCAGACAAGGGTCACTTATTCTGCAAAGTAAATGTTTGTTTGGCACCTTTGAACTATTTATTTCATTTCACTGCCATTACAGAAAAATACAGTTTCATACTTAATAAACATCAGTGAGAAGCTTTCTGTTCTTGTTTAAACAGAAGTAAACTTGAAGACTTTGTCAAAACAAGTAGGTTAAGCTCGACTAATCAGCATGAACTCATTCTATTAATAGCGAAGATGGCATCATTATTCCATTAAGCTTTGTCTGGAATATCGGGGACAGGTACATGCATTCATACAGAAGAGGTTCAACCAGATGAACCTTTCAAAAAAGAAAACAGAATAATTGTCATTTACTCTATATTTCTTCAGTCTGGCTGAACAAAACGGGACATATGAAATTGAGACTTTTTCAGAAAACTTTGTTATTTTGCTTTCTGCAACAGGACAGTTGCTTTCTTACGGCTTGGTTAGGTGGAGTCTGAAGTGATGTTGTCATTCTCATGGAATATGATCATATCTGTAGCCAAACTGTGTGCGTTGCTCATCCTATATAAAGTACTTACCAGACAAATTATGTCTCAGCTGGGACATCAAACACAATCTGATGAAATGAAGATAATCAGGAAACAAAGATGCACTTTCAATTTCTGTCAGTCTCATGGTAGAAGGATATAAAATTGAAAGAGAGGTAAAAATCAGGCTTTATATTTTCAGATTAAGTAAATGCAAATTTATCAACTACATCCAAACTATGATTGATTACCTGGGAACTCACATTCTGTCACTATTCGCCATTTCCTTAATCCATAACATTAATCCAACTAATCCAATCCATAACACTTAATCCAACAGTGCCTCATCTGAAGAATCTAACTCAGCACTAGGGCATCCACTGACAGCATTTGGGTTTAGTTTTCTTTTTTGTGACAGATTCCTCTCCAGCTCTAACCGACAAGTGTTTTCTATGGCTCCAAGAGGGAGTTGAACTTTAGATATTTCTGTGCCTAGCTTCTCTAAGTGATCATCCGCAGTACTGAAAAACCCAGGCACTTACTCATGAAATGTCTTCCCCAGCAGCAGTTTCTCCCTCTCAGCTCTCCCAGGAAAATGTTTCCATCTCTGAATCTTTAGCCCAACAAACAAAAATGCCACAAAATCTTCACCTAAGAGAAAAGGCCTGAGACTGATGTTTAGGCATTGCTTTTAGCCACGAGCTGGGGCAACAAACTGCAACTGAGAGCTGCTATCTATATACTGCTGAAACCATAAAGATAAGCAACTAGGACAAGCATCCCAAGGTCCCATGTATCTGGGGTTTAGGTAAGAGCTGTGTAAGCCACCCAGAGTGCAGGGGCATAAGAGAAAAGCCTGTATTTTAGCCTGCATACCTCTAAAAGATTAATGCTATCACTGAAGTGTTTTCTCATGTTAGGAATGTGGAAGCATCAAATGGACAAAAGACCCCCATCACCCCAACAACTGTCATAATTTTGTGGAGCTATAGGGCACTTGGATCTCAGTGTTTCAACAAAATAATTTAATAATCTATGCCACAGTCCTTTGTTGCCATCTCATGGCATCTATACTTTTGCTTTAGTAGTGTAATCATTTATTGCAATGGTTTCTTACAGGTGTAAATTTCCATGACTTGAGACCTTGAGGAGATCAGATCCATCACATAATTTATGGGAACATTAATGAGAAAAAAATAGGCTACAATTCCCCATCTGCCTGAAATGTTTATGTTAAAAGAGCTGCGTGTGTAAGGGCACAGTGGATTAATAGGAGAGATGCTACCACGTAAGTAAGTAGTAGGGGCTCCCTACTTTTCTTACAGGTCATTGTGTTAACAAAGGAGCACTATTGAAACCACAGCTAACTCCTGTTCTCGCTACACATGACAAGTATTGTAGCATCTAAGTCAGGCTTCCATTCTCACATATGCAAGCAGATTTAGGATGTTTTGGTCACTGAAGAAGTGTACACACTCACATGTAATTCAGAATGGAACAGCTACCAAAGAAATCATAATAAAAAGTAATGTTCTGTGATACATAGCAGCATTAGAAAATAGTGGTTGTTTTAATTGTCAGATTGTGTCCAAAACCCACTTCCAGTTTTCCTGAAGGACAGAAGTGTTTTTAGAAATGAAAGGTACGTACTTCATTTTGCAACATGTTCAGAGGTATGAATAGGTTCAGACGAAGTACTCTCTTAGATGTTTTCAGTGTTCAGGCATAAAAATAAAATATTTCAATTTTTAAAAGTTTCATGCTTTTATACACACAATTGCTGATAGCTACTGTCTTTATTTGCTCCTTCCTTTAAATTTTATATGGGGAAGTTCTCTTTCCATTCCCTTCAGCTAAAGGAAGAGCTTCCTTCCTGTTCTAGCTTCCGAGCTAATACATGATATTTCTTTTTTTTTCAGATAAATTAGTCGAGAGACATTTTGACAGAAACTTCTTCAACAAAATGCTTTTACTTGTACCCACAGGCCATGAGCAACCAATTTGAATTTATCTTCAATATCAGGAGAATCTTCACATGTATAACCCCATCAGAAGGATGCTCTTCTGGCAATCCGGCAAACATTAGTTAGGACTGGGATAGTCACAGAAAGTGCTCACTTATCCTTCATGCATCTTGACTTATAACTGTTGCCAGAGCAGGAAGCAGTTTAGAGAATAAAACCTTATAATCTACTTATTTCAACACTGGCCAGTACTAAAGAGAAATGTCTATCAACAGTCTTCCAAGTGGGAGCAGACGAGCAGTTGCATTCACTCTATTATGTGCACTTAAAGCAGTTGCTCTTTGCACACAAAAAAAAAACCATGTAAACTTTACTCAACTTATGTTTGTAATGTTTGTTTGCAATTAAATAGCATTTGCTAAGCACAAGGCACAAGGCATAACCCTTGGTGTTTGGACTTACTGCAAAAATAGAAAAGGAATTTTTCATGTCATGGAGAAAACAGAAAAAATAAATTTTGTCAACAACTCACAACATTTATCCATATCATGTGAAAAGTCCACTTAAATGTGGACATTTGCCAGAAATACCAAGTCTATATCCTTAGAACATAATTTTTCTATATCTTACTTTTCAACCGGGTCCTCTAAGGTTTTGCTCTTCCATATCTTATTCCTATATTCTTAGTCAGGAAACTGATGATAAAATGAAAGAGATTTACAGACAGACACCTCCCATTTTGTGATTATACGAAAACCCAGTTGCATGTGCAACTGGGGGCAGTTGTGTTAGGAATGCAGTTATGTGGCTGTGTTTGCCAATGCAGATTTTGCAAGATATCCTCATAGCCTTGCCAATCAAAAATTTTCCTCAAATGTTCTCTATAAATCATCTTGCAGTTTCACTGCAGGATGATTCACTCCTTCACCGAGAGCTGCAGCTCCAAGCCAAAGCAAGCTGTGCTGATCATGTCTGTATGGCAAAGATGGCACTGTCCAGGGAGGGAGACTTCCCTGGAGAAATCCTGGGGCTGGGAGAAGTGCTCCTGAGATCTCCTACCTTTTATAGCCCTTATAAAATGCTTTGAGTCAAGTGGCAGCATGGTATTGAATGGGATTGGGCTGCAACAGTGATATTACCTACTGGGTGAGAGACCATGCTATGCTCCCACCCATAAAGGAGCGGTCTGTCTTCACAAGGGATGAGGAGTTTTGACCAAATGGCATTATACAGGTAAACATATCCTCCTTGCCTAGTTCTTCTGGTTTCTTTCATTGAACAAGGTGTTTTCTTCACCGTCCTGCCTCTAAGTGCTTTCATGCTGATGAAATTGCACACTGCAATGGCTGCATATTGCTAATATGATCACAATAAGGTAGATGATGTCTATTCTGCTAAAGCACTTGGTATACACTGTATTTTGTTGCCTTTTTTTTTTTATTTAATCCTACACAAGCAAAACACCAAGCACAACAAATCTGAGTAAGGACTAGAGGAATTTAGCCCACCAGTAAGTGCCTATTGAACGTAAATGCCTCTTCCTATCTGATAATGTACCAAGCCTAAACTCGATAAATACGGAGGCATTCACTGGATTGTCTAGTTTCTTGTTAGCTCTTCTTCAAGTTACCCAGAGTATTTGCAGAGCCCCAGCCTGCTCTGCTTTGCCTGGAGTACTGGCCGTAATACAGCAATAACTGCTTAGCATATGCAAGTCATACTTAATTTTACCTTCTTCCAGGTTAGTCAGGATAGGAAAACTTACACTGCCTAACATGCCAGAAATAAAGGTATTTCTGCTCATTGTCATATTTTCCATAACTCCAAGTATAAGGCCACCTGCTTCACTGCTTTCTTCATCATATTTTCTAAATATGCTTTCTTTCTATCTGTTTGGATCATGGAGGTAATACATTTTGTCTGAAAACTTTTGAGCTGCTTTTCCAAAATGCAAGACCTGCTTTTCCATTTTTTCAGTGTATAGCTCTTTAACTAGAGCAACCTCGCAAAGAAGTCATAAGGGAGTTTAATCCTAATGCCTCTCTAACCAGTTGTACAGAAGGAAGTATTTAGAGACAGAAAGTACCTATTCTCCAGGATCAGGCTTGGATTTTTATGTGTTCAGCAGAGAACATTATCAGTCCACTGTCTGGGGAATCTCCTGCTGGAGATTTCTGTGGAAATCATCTGAAACCATAGGGTTGCACAAGAGTAGCCCTGCTATAAAAGGGCTGGTGTTTGCAGCGGGGTGGCTTACTTGCTGACAGATAACCCACTTTCTTAGGGGAAATAGCCCTCCTGCCCACTAAAGAAAGGATCCTTGAAAAATCAGAGGTGGTGAATTCACTCCTTGGGTGGGTTGGGTGATATTGCCACTGAGGAAAGCAAAGGCAGTCGCACAGACAAGCCTTGGGGAGAAAACGTGGCTTGCAGAGTACATCCCATAGGAGCACCTGATCCCAAGCAGTGGCCTCCCAAAGAAACCTGAGATGCTGCTCTTTGGTTTGGTCACAAACTAAATCGTGTTATTTCTGGATAACTTGGCTTCCTTTTTTTTCAGTCTCTTTCTGAGAATTTTGTGGGATTTTGCTAGTTCCTTAATATCCACCGAACATATGTCAAAACTGCTTGGTGTCTATTAGCTTTTTGTTCTGTACATGCGGACGGAAGCAAGCAAGATTGCTTTGCTGCTGTCCCAAGCAGTCCTTGCAAAAACAGCCGCTATGATGTCAATAGAAACATTAAATCTCTGGCATAACAAAAGAGAATCAAGGTGACCTATAAAAAAATGTTAAAGCGGTGTTATTTTCCCAATACACACACTCCACAGTATTGTAGAAAATTCCTTAAGCAACAGAAATGGAAAGAGAAACAAGTTTAACATTTCAGTACCTTACTCAGCAAAGTTTTCTGAGGAAAACAGATCAGCTGAAATAGTACACTTTGTTAGTTTTTCCATATTCTTTATTCAAATAAAGATATGTGAGCTCCATATGTTCCTGTTTAATTTGAAAATTTTATTCTAAATGCCTTTGATGTACATTAACTTGATATTTTTATTTATTAGTTATTGAAAAGAGTGACACACGGGGATAACGTTGAATGTGCCATAAGTCAGTGCAGTATTCATCTTGTAGAGATTTAATCAGAAAAGCAAGACTTGTAGAGGAAGGAAATATCTTTTATTAGCCTAGATGCCATAGTTGGGAAAAAAGGACACAAATCTAAAAGCTTTGACCATTTTTCCAATTAAGTCATTCAATCTAATAAAAAATAGTACCTTTCTTGTACCCTGAAACCACAAAAGCTACAGCAACACCAGTATGACGATACAAAAGATTAATCATTCGTGCAGACATGGCCACGAAGCTATGCAACCTCATTGTCTGCATCTTCCCCTCTGCCCAGCATATAAAATATGATTATTGCACTCACAGCTAATGATTTTGTTAGAAAAGGAGAGGCTCTAGTTGATGCATTTCATGAGGGAAATGAGCTTAGGCAGATAAGACTAGCCTGTCTCAGCCTCATGTAGCAGGCGGGAGGATGGTGTGTGCAGGACAGCTGCAGTATAGCACAGCACGTATGACCAGCAGCAAACTCCATTTCAAACCCTGAGCACTCACAACAAAACAAAAATAAAGCCCGACTCTGTGATCCTTGTTTAAGTATTGCTCGGGCTCATGAAAAGATGCAGGATTGAGTTTGAGTGACAAGTTTAGGCTCCTGTTAGGGCAAAGGTTTGAAATTCCTTTACCTAATGAGTAATTGTATCATACCACCCCTGCTGAGCTGCTAATAGCAAATGAGAGACATTTTGGGACAGAAGGAAACTAGGAGTCCTTTCTAATTAAGCGTGGCCCTCTCTGAGTGTCTAGATAAATTCCATAATACTTTTTAGCCCATACTAGCATACCACACCTTTTTCTTCCTTCGCTGGTTTTCCTGCTTGCTGTATCCACTGCTCTGCAGGCAGAAAATTCCACTTGAATTCCTTTTGTGTCTGCTCATTCCATAGATTAAATCAGAGCCCCTTGGTTTATTATTAGGAATGCAATCATCTCTGCTATCAACATGTCTCCGGACCCTTCCCATTTCTATTTCCACCCTTAAGGTTCCCTCGAGTCGTTTATTTTATAAAGTCAAAAGCCCTATTTCTTTAATCTTCTTAAACTACAATCTGTAAATTTATGCTTCATCTTGTTTATTTTCAGCGTTTTGTCTATGCCAAGAAACATACAGAATGTCATGAAGCGTGCTTGGTTCTGCTCTCAATGTATCGCCACTTCTCAGACTTGAGCTAGATGTGTGCAAGGTCGTGCTGAGCCCAGGAGCCCTGCAATGGCTAAGGTGCTCTGTAAGGGCTGGAAGTGGCTTACCACAGACTTGCACCCCATAGCCTCTGTGCCTCTTGGTGAATCGTCCCATTGCTTCTTTGTGTCTTCATGAACATGCTGTTCTGCCCCATGCCTTCAGTTCTTCTTATGTCCCCCGTGTTTCCCACCATTGCAATACAGATAACCTCCTCCACTGTCCTTCAGTGCCCCTAAATCTTTTGGACAGCACAAGCTGTGGCTGGCTCAGATGTGCCTGCATGCCAGCCGGCCAGCTAACGTGCACATGGGTACGGGTCAGGTGGCCACTTTCAGACTGAACAAAGGCTGAGCTTTGTCTGCATTCCCACGAGGAACAGATGCTCCTCTGGCTCCTGTTTCTCTACACGGACAAATGGTTCAGTGAAACATTTGGGAACTGAACAACTTCGAGCGCTGTGCCCTTCTGCTGAATCTGATTGCAACTAGTGAATTGCATTATAAGGTTCTTCAGAGTGATAGAAGACACACAGATTGTTGTACAAACAGGCTGCAAAAATCATGTAGGAATCATTTTCTTAAGAAATAAGGCTAAAAACCTAATAGCCTGGGTGGAGAATGACATCAGGGAAGCTGGATTTGGCTTCCTGATTCTGAGACTCAGCCTGTGCTTTGCCATAAATAACGTTGCTGACAGGCAATTTTAAATTGCACAACAAATGGACCAGGGCAGGGCTACTCGATGGAGCAGAGCAAAACACATCCCCTGTTCTTTCCTGCTTTTCTGCTCCTTGCTGCCAGATGCCTCCTCCTCCCCCTTCCCTTACACAACCAAGTGTAGAGAAGAGTATCTGCACTAGCAGGCTTCTCCTGTCCTGACAGGAATATATGTCCTGATGGTTATTGTACCCCCAGGTCCCCTCGTGCAAAATATAGCCGACTTGTACGAGTGCATCTCAGGCAGGTTTGCAGCAGTGCTGACCCCCCCTCATCTACAGCCAGCTCTGGTGCTGGCCTGGGTCTGGTTCTTGTGTGTGGTTTAGTTCTCGTGCACCTAAAACTTCACGTGCTCAAGGTGGTGTAAATCCCTGTGGTAGACAACAGCTACTTGCAAATTTTTAAAAAACAGATACTAAAGTAGTGAAGGCACAAACTGAATAAATAGGTAAGACTGGAAAGGGAGGGAGTGTGCTTGTGAAGCAAATTTCATATTGTATGTAAGTTTAACAGCAAATAGCAGAAATTTTCTGAGCTCTTTGTTATATTCCATCTTCCTGGCACCTCCTCCATGATGTGAAATGGAGCTGTTTTGGCACTGGAATTTTGTCACTCTTCAGATATTCTAATTATCTGCCCTAACAGGAGCCTGGTTTCCTAGTTCACTGTTGCTTTTTCCTCCCTTGAGACTATTTCTGGCATCTGTTTCCACATCATTATGTGAATACTGAGTGAAAAAATGTCTTTAATGTTTTAGCAAGACTCTACCTAGCTTATCAAGCAAATACAAATCTGTAAATCTGTAAGAAAATCTGCTATCTTTTTCACTGACCCTTTTTCCCTTTAAGATGAGCTTGGAAAATGCTTTGTAATATGTGTGGAAAACTTCTGATTTCCTCTCCCTTTTTTGCCTCCTTACCTGACACACCTGATGTGAAGCATCACTGGCTGATACTTCATACCTGCTCTCATCCATTTAGAGTGCAGTCCTCGCTGATGGTGATGGGTGTAGGAAGGGAGGGAATGTGGCACCTCACAGAATTCATCTCTAAGAGATGAACCAGAAATACTAAAGAGATCTTGAAGTCAGATTTTCAGTCTCAGGCAAATTTTGAAAAGAGCAAGTTGAAGTCATTGAGATATTGTAAGTAGACTTCAGGGATTTCAAGGACTTTTTAGTTAAGCTGAAAACTCATGGCAACTACCATAATGCTGCTTATATTTGCAGCCTCTCATACAATGGATACAGATTCCTTATTCTGCAGAGAAAATTAAAGAATGGTGGTATGGGTAGATATGCAACATATTAGTTAAGTCAAGTCAATTAAAACATTTCCTTTCATCACCTTCCCCTTCAAACTTTGCTTCCCTGTAAGCTTATCTACATCCCACAAGGACCTGCACAGCCCTCCCCGCTCATGCAGACATTTCGTACCCACACCTTTAGCTGTTTTGTGTAAATATATGGTGCCAAGGAGAGGTGCTGAGGGCTTTGTAGGGCTGCCACACAAAAGAAAGGCCAAGGACGGTCCCAAAAAGGAGGCAGGAGGAGCAGGGCTGGTGTGGGGAGCGGTGGGATAGCAGAGCGGCTGCTCCCATGCAGCCAGAAGCAGGCAGGGGTCTCACCAGGGCTCCCTGGGAGGGCTGCCCCTGCCAAAACTGCCACCTCACAGGCTGTAGCAGAAGCAGCAGCGAGTCTGTCCTGAGCTGTGGCCCAGGTGAAGGAGGCACCCAGATCACCAGCATTTTGCCATGCAGATGCTCTGCCCCGGCAGCTCTCTGCTTTGCTGCCTGCTGCTTTCCCTGGCACAGGCAAAGAGCTGCTCCACGTCTGCTTTGCCCTCGCTCTGGCGGGTTATGCTGAACCAAAAGCCAGCCCCTCAGTGTATGTGTAAAAGATGTCCAAACAACCATTTTTTGAACTCCCAAGTGGGTTTTGTAATTTCTTTGCTGTCCCTGCCCTGCTTTAAAAGTATGTGCTGAACTCCACTCTGTCCACAAAAAGAAACATGCCAATTTAGTAAAGAAGATAATTAAGATTTTATTGAAAACATACATCAGGAAGAATGTCTACTTAAAAACTGCCTCCCCTCATGTAAGTACAGACACTACCTTTTCCTCTCAGCTCAAGAACGAGCAAACTGCAGCAAGGATTCACAAGGAATGCCTTGAAAACAGCAGTTTCAAAGAAGAGTCCGAACTGCAGCATGCAGAAATACTAACTGTGTCATGAAGCAGATCAGAATTGCAAACAGCTTAACAGCCTTTTCGTGTTCAGAAATTTCACTCCTGGCAGCTGCTACTAGCTGATTCCCCGTCCCACCCTGCCCAAGAGGTGTATATGTGGATATGTACACATATGTCGAAGTAAAAGGAAAAAAAAAAGAATGGAAAATACTTTGATTTTAATGAGAAAATGTCCATCTCACAAGTTTTAAAATGGAGAAATCGCTATTTGCTTTCTCCTCACAAAATAGAAAACCTTTAAAATGTAGATATGTGTAAAATAGGCCCCCAAAAAACCCTTTAAAGAGCAAGTTAGTTAGTTCTGTGGCATCTCACCAGGCTGTGGAATTTATGAAAACCACATTCCTTGGATTCTAAAACACTGGCCATCCCCGCTGCTCTTTCAAATAATGTTGATTTTGCTGACTAGTCTCTCTGAGAGGCAGCACAGTTGTTTAATTGTAAGTAAATAATCTCAGAACAAATCCATGTTTGACATACTGTCATACTAACATTTACTGTTTTGCAAAAGGGATTTACTTCAAGGATATTGAAAAATTCCATTGGTGTTTAAGAGGAGTAGCAACTGTGACCCTCTATAAATTAAAATGTTTGACCCTGCTACATGATATAGATGATCCAAAGTATTTCACATGTTCAGATCAGTAAAGGAAGAAAACAAACTCTCCTTATGAAGATGTGGTATTATGTTCACACAAACATCCGCAAGGGCTATGAAGGTTTACAAGGGTTAGCTTTTTAAAGCTAAGACTCTTCAGCTCACGTGTAGCCCTGATAGCTTCTTTGGGAATGTATAAGGTTGATTATAAAGGTCTACCCTTGCAGATCGTATTGCCAGGAAAGGACATATGGGCCACATTCAGAGCTGATAATATAGCACTTAAGGAGGACATTGGTGCCACTGGGATGTCAAAGTTCAAGAGCTTCATGAGCACTTCGGACCACCTACAACCTGAGGCTGCCAAATCCTAGCCTCCTGTGTATTCAAGGGAAGAAGTTATGAAACTTAGGTTAAAAGCCTGGAACGGACAGCCTGAGCATGGCCCGCTACTGCTCTTCTGAGACCCTTGCAGGGCAGGCTGGGATCATACAGGGACTCAAGGTCCAGCAGCCCCACTGCTCTTGAACTTAATGCCATAGTAATGGTGGCACCTAAGACAAGTGCCTGTAGCAAAGGGTTTGCTTAGCTGAGATGTCACAACTCTCCTTCTCTGTCAATATAAACCAGGACTTAGCAATGTGGCATACCAGCAAGCTCTGAAGAGCTCATCACACTCGTGAATGAGGACACCATGGTAGCAATATAAGCCCAGCAGTCTGCATGGCCCATGGTGCCTGGGACCCCTAACACTGCAAACCTCTGAGCTTTGCAGAGGACCTACTAACATCCAGGACAAGGCAGATGACGTGGTGCATCTGAAGTGCAGGCTCACCTCCAGAGATTACAAACCCATATACATACACTGAATATTGTGGCCAGTGACAGGAAGGGTGCTGGGCTGGGGAATGAGGGTACCTGAATTCCCACCTCTCACTCCTTGAATGAATGCAAGAAGCTGCTTTGTATGTTGTTTTTTTCCATCACCAGCATGAAGATACAGATCCATACCTCCCTTTGGGAAACTGACATTCATGATGTCATCATCATAGTTGCTGTTTTCATTTCCATCGGCCCTACTTACCATGGCTCTTGTTTAACATAGCCATGGAAAGAATACATCCTTTTCTAGCACGGCTGCTGTAATATCACGGTCACTGTACAACCTGCTTGAAAAGGGGTGCAGAGCTTACACGAGTTCCAGCGATGCAAAACGCAAACCTGTGAGCAGAATTACCTCAGCAAGATGCTCCATTAAACCAGCCCACCTTATTCAGGCACAGACCAAATTCTGAGCATGATGCAAAATTCCCAGAGATGTGTGCTTTGGCTTGTTAGATGTAGGCTGAGGTTTGGGGGTTTTTCAAGAAAGTTTGCCAGGTTCTCTCAGCCTTAGTCCCAGCGCTGAATCCAATGTGCCTCATACCATTAGGTGTAAGAAGGCAAAAAGGTGACAGAACTTTGCTACTGACTTCAGACCAAGAACAATTCAGGATATAAGTTTTCATATCATATTTTTACATGGCTGAATTCTTTTTTCTTTTTACTGTGGGTTTACTGTACCTAGAGGGGAGAGCTTTTGCCTGTGACGTATTTTAGTTCTAATCCCTTTAATATTCCCATTATAAAAAAGTGGCAAAAATGGCTTATTGTGAACAAATTTAATAGAAATATTCATAAGAAGCAACAAAAATGTTCTGCAACTAATGAAAGCATTTAAATTAGCTATCCAGATGTCTAATTGGTCCTGCTAATAACAAGTTTGCATTTGTCTGAAAATTCAAGCTATTGCAGTACAGTCAGTGTGATGGAGGTGTATGAAGTTTTGCTTAAATTCTTGGCTCCTACAGGGAAAAACTGTCTCTGGATTTGCGTACATCTGTTACTATCTGAAACTAAAATCCAAAGAAGCAGGAGCTGGAACAGTTTTTGGTGTTGATTCAAGTGGTGCATGAAAAATCAGGTCAGTTCTCACTGGATCAGTTCCGATTTCACTATTTCCAGTCAAAGAAGTTATGATGCTTGTTATTAAAATGTTCTTGAATGGGACTGCGTAAAAAACTCCAGTGTGTCAAGCCAGTTCTTTTGGACTTGTGTGCTACCCACGGAGAGATCACTAATAAATGCTGCTAACAAATTTGCCCTTTGCGACCTCATGCTGTGAAGTTACTGCAATAATTAAAAGAGTTCCTATATCAAATAACAAAGCCCTTTTTTTCACAGTGGAATGTGTAATGTTTGTAGACTTTCCTCTCCAGTAAGCTGTCAACATTTTCAAAGGAAAACAGGAAGACATCTAGTGGGGAGATCACAAGGTAGGGAGTCAGGAGGTCTAGGTTTATTCCTGGCCCTGTCACCATCACACTACATGACACACGGCTCCTCTCTGCTTCGTTTTCATCATCTGCCACCCAACAGCGCTGTTCCTTACGGACTTTGTCTGGGCTGTGCTCTGGGTGCCGGGGGCTGGTGGGCGGCAGTCAGGAAGGCGCCGGTGGCAGGAGATGTTCACAGTCATCTGGAGCTCCTGGGCACCTCCAGCAGCATGAATTTTCAGAAAACATCGACTGTCTCTGAAAAAAAACTGTACAGTTTTTTGCCTCTCTGCAAAGTTCAGCTGCTTTGCAGGGAATATTAACCACTTTCCCATGAATGCATGTACTGGCCACGAAGGTGCCATTATAATAGTTGTCATTTAATCCAATGTTTGTCTTAAGCAATAAATTTTCAGCAACAATCCAATAATATTTCCATGGGATCCCAAATGGCTTCTTTTTTTCTCTTTTTTCTTTTGAGGCTGAATTAACAGTTACGTAATATAAGGAGCTTTTTTTTTCCTTTGCTTCATAAATGATTTTTTGTTAGGCACAGTGGAAAAAGAACACCATATAACAATTCAAAATGAAGCCATCTGGCTTTGTGTCCATCTAACAATGTTAACAAATATCCCACATCTAAAAGAAATACAAAGCACTATTTCTGTGGTGTGTTCATTTACTTTACTTTGAAGGAGCATAGCACATACATATATATTTTAAATGAAGCACATACTTCTGCATTTTTTTCCACGGCATTTCATTGCTTCTTTGTCTGTGTTTCAGTGACCTTGCCCTCCATTGTGGTGAGCCTTAAAGAAATCAGAAAGATGAACAAATTCTGCTGGCCATGACCGTACTGTGCAGCACCTCTGCGTGGGCTCCTACCTTGCAGCCAGCAGAAGGTAGGTTACCCAGCCACGACAGCTGGTAAACTATTTTACATGAAGAGAAAATGGAAGGGAACTGCAGTTATGACCAGGACACGGCACACCCTTAATTTAGTTCAAAGTAACTTATTGGCTTGTCCCTTACCCTGATGGGTATACGCTTGCAGCATGTGAGCGCATTGGATGATGAAAGATAAATATGCCCCCGTATGAAAAATGTCTCTGTCTGTTGGCATTTTGATATTGCTTGTGGGAAGAAAAAGAAAAGAGCAGAAGGGATTTCAAGCTTAAATTCATGCTACTAGGAAAGTCTTACAATTAGTCTACACCCAGTGTTCCTTAATGTGTGGTCTTCAAGACATCTGAAGGGAGACTGCGAAACAATTGCAAAAAAATTAAAAAACGACACACATGCACGCATATTCCCACAAATGCAAACAAGCAAGCAGGCGAAAGGGGAGAAAATAAAACTAATCAATGTGGCTTTGAAGCCTAGCCTTAGTATTTGATTGTAGTGAAAACTTCTTTGGCAACACTGTGCAAGGTGCAAGTCCTTGGACTTGTTTTTTTCCCCCCAACCCATTATGTGGTACTTTGGTAAGGAGGACTGATAAACACTGGCAAATGCCTTTAGAGAAGACACAACTTTCACCAATAAATGGAGTTTTGTGCTAATGCAGTAAAAGGACTTCACAGAACAACATCACAAATACACACAGAGTTTGTGGGGATAAATCTGTCAGTTTGGGAGTGCTTATTTTTATGCTCCTTTCTGATAAGACAGAGGCCAACAGAACTTCACAGAATGACTCTGGCCTTCCATCACGAGGAGGTAGGCCACCTTTGATGAAATAGCTCTGCTAGGAAGTGAAGATGGGCATCTCTGTAGCTGCAACTGTATTTTGGTTTGGAGGGAATTGCATCCCTCTTGGATTGTCCTCCAGGAGATACCTCCTAGCATATTGTGCAGTGAACTGCCCCTTGTGGGAGCACCGAGGAGGACGGGCAATGTCCAAGGACTTGTGCTGCCATAGCTCCCTTCATCCGTCCTTCCTCTCCCACCTCTGAAGGAAACTGCAGGTGCCAGGTAGTAGGCAATACAAAGGAGCTTCTGCAGGGCAGCTGTCTTCATCTTTGCACCTCTTCAGGCCCAGGAATGACACAGCTGAGCAAGCAGAAGTCCATAGGACAGCCAAGCTTTAAGTCAAATAAATAAATAAATGAGATGTTTATATATCCAACTCCTAATTTATATATAGCACCCACTTACAGAAACACTTCTCAAAATTATCATTTGAGCCACTCAAAGAATGAGAACGGTTTGGCATATACATTAGCAATCACAATTTGTTGCCCCTGTTTATAAAAAAAGAAGAAAGAGTCCAAGGAGCCTGTTGCCTTCAAAGGCCAGAGCCAGGGGCAGCCACTGGCAGTGGTGGGACTCCAGAAGATGTGAATGGGCTCTGTACCAGGCTACAGGCTCTTGTTCTGGGGATCCCGATGTTTGCATGTACACACACACACACGTGCTTAGCTGATGCAACTCTGCCGTTACTATCAACAGCTTTGCTTCTTCTTTTTCATGACCATCTGCGATTTTGACTCATTTATTCCAAAACTGCGCAGCTAACTCTGCCCAGCTCTCTAAAGATCTTAGCTGATCTTAGTTGGCTTTTCCTTTTCTTTTTTTTTTTTTTTCTCCTTACTGTGTTTTCATTAAATTCTGTCCTCCTTTCTGCTCTTGTGACTGAAAGGAGCTCATGCAGGTGTCCTAAGACAGGGGAGAAGAGCCCAGAAATCCTGTATGGTGTCATCTCCATGTAGGCTAACATATCTGAGAGAGCATTGAAATCTTCTGTGCCTCTGCCTCAGACTTTCTCTTTTCCCCAACTGTGGTGACACAAGTGTTTTCTTTGCCATTAGCTCACCATGTGGGAATCGGTGGCTTAACATGCCTAACAGCGCAGCAAAAGTTTAGAATACGGTACAAAGCTTAATGACAAAAATATGTGTAGAATCAAATACA
This sequence comes from Nipponia nippon, assembly GCF_047370975.1. Classification (NCBI taxonomy): domain Eukaryota; kingdom Metazoa; phylum Chordata; class Aves; order Pelecaniformes; family Threskiornithidae; genus Nipponia; species Nipponia nippon. The sequence continues at coordinate 52,638,805 of NW_028262290.1, read as the reverse complement.
TAAAAATCTTCCTTTTGGACTGGTTTTTGTGGGCGGAAGGTTGTTCTTGCATTTCATTTTAAAGCCTTCATTCATTCCTGCAATAGAAAGCTATCTGTTTTGTTTCTAATTTGGTCAACTTCATACAGTTCTTCACATGCAACAGTCTATAAAAGGCAAAAACTACACTAACCATTAGACAATAGACTTAAGATACCTCTTTACTATCTTGTTCCTTTATCTGAGATCTTTTTTAAAAGCATGTGATGTTTACAGTTTGACAGAAAGTAATGTCTTTTACTCATCTTAGAGGGCTTAGCACCAGGGGGCCCCATCAAATGGGTGTCTCTTAATCACACAGCCAAGCAGTTAAGATGAAAAAGTTGATTCTTTTTAATATAAACTCACAAAAATATGTCTTGTCGAGGCCTCCCAATATGATGTAATACAAAAAATATATATAAACATAGGAATGATTCAGTGAAGTTTTGCAATCTTGACAAACTATCCATTATAAGATGGATCTTTTTCCTGAGAGGGAAAGTTAATCTTAGCATCAGAACAGAGCCACTTTCAAAGTAAAATAAGCGAAAAGAGGGCTGTATTTTTTCACGAGTAGCTCAAATTTGTATAGATCTTGAAAAAGTTGCAAACAAAGTCTGTTGAATTTTGCATCAACATGTAGAGAACTGCAGTAGAAACATTAGGACTGGTACAAATGGAGCAGGAGTGGGAAGGTCGGGGTAGGCAACCACCTGAAGAAGCAGCAGGGGAAGGTTTATGAGCGCAACAGCTGCTGACCATCACTGGATTAGCAGCCCATAAAGATCCCAGCTGATCTGTGTGCGGCTTTGCAGGACACCCAGACTGGGAGACACAGAGGTGGGACAGGCTGGAGTAACTAATGACTCTTGACTCCTGGATGGTACAAAAGAGGCACATACAAAACCAGGTCACGGTCACCAACCTAAGAAGAAACCAGGAGGTGTGGGGAGGACTTCATAGGTGGCATCCATTGTCCTGCCTGCCAGGGACTCATGACCAGGCCAGCTGGGTACTGACATCTGGATGCCTGAATGCATCGGTTTGGGTATACGCTCCTCATTGTGCTTATCAGCATATGGGCACAAGACTGTGGGTATGAGTGAAATTTTGTCAATTTTTCAGATCAAATCACCTTCCCCTCTAGATCGCCTTGCCTTGATCTTTGCTAGATCATTGCTAGTGTTGCAACATTATTTCCTACAGATGTACGGGAAATTCTGGCTTTCAAACAGCTTTGTGTGTTGTTATGAATCAGGGATCACTCTACTGCCTGCTTGCAATGAGCACGGGCAGGTTCCAGCACAATTTGCCTCTAATATGGATACAAAGAGGAGTTACACATCCAAACTCATCATATGTTTGTTTAACTGTATTGGATTTCCACAGCTTTCCTTTCTGCCAATAAAATGCAAAAAAAAGGTAATCCTCTCAACATGCAGTGAAATCCTGGCTCCACTGAAACTAGTGGCAGATATCCCATTGACTTCAGAAGGGCCAAGATTTCATGACGACTTCTGGTCTTCCAAGCTCTTGAATGTGAAAGTTTAAAGCAAAGGATGTCTGCAAAGATGCCGCCTTACCAGGCTCTCCAGAGCTAGCACCATCAGAAAGAGCAAAAGTAGTAAAACTGCTCTAAAAAGACCATCTTCAAAGAGCAGTTGAAGTTCAAGCAGCTATTTAATAGCTTTTAAAGAATGAAACAATACTCACTCCTATAAGAGATGAAAAGTAAATAGGATCTTTTCTGTTGACATTAATGGCAGCTCAGTCCGCCTCTCAGGAAACAAGCAGCAATATCTACATCCACGTCTGCATATGTCCTTGAAATGTGTTCATTTCCTTCATACACAGGTTTTAATAAACTGCCATCCTGTCTTAGAACAGTACCTAAAATACTGGCTGACTTTTCCATCAGACTATTTTCCAATGCAATAGTGCTCTTTTCATCAAAATTGAAACATTTTAAAATATGTTGATACAAATGAACTCCACTCCCAAAGGCTTTCAGCACAAACGTTAACTATTTCAAGAAAATAAAATTCATCATACATTATGAAACTTCACGCCAGCATTCTGAGATTATGTTCCTATTTGTCTTGTATTAATTTTAAAATCATTTCTATAACTCATGTCATGTTATACACTACTGCAGTTGGCATATGACAACATAGCGTAATGTAATACAAACTAACATCGTAGTTGAAATATTTTATTCCCTTACTGGGTGGTACTATCTTTTAAAATCATTACTGTGTGCTGCTTTCTGACACTGAATGAAACCTCTCTCCTTGATCACAGTGTCTCTTGGTTTTTGCAAAGAAGTGGTATGTCACTCCCGTCCAAGTATGTCCTGTTTGTATTGGAACTGAACAGTTTATCAAACTGTTTCAACCCCACAGAAGCAGGGGACAGTTACATCGAGAAGACAAAATGCTTTAATGAGTAGTAAAGAGAAGCCAAACGTAATGAGTCTTTAAAATAATAAAATAAAATATAGTCCCAGTGAAGTAATAAACTGATTTCAAAATACTAAAACCAGCATAAAGTAATATCAATATAAAAATGTAAAAACATAAAATAAGAAATACAACAAACATTTTAAAATTTTAAACCAAAATTTCAAACCCCCAAACAAAATTTACAATTTTCTACATAGATAGTCTTTTTAAAATTTCTGTACCGTGGGGTGTAGGGAAAATAGGTTCAAATGTCATTTCTCTTTTGATTCAGAATAAAAACAACTTTTCAATGGCAAAATTTCTTGAACACATAAATCCCATGTTTTGATCAGGACTGATATTTACATAAACAAGTTAGGAGAAAATTCCTCTTTCCAAAAAATGCCACATGGCTATAAAACAGCATGAGTCTGAGCAAGCATTTAATCAAAACTGTTTAAATTCAGAATGGTATTAATAAACCATGAAGGAATTCAGTCATTGTTCCAATATCAATTCATATATCATCCCCATGTACAGTGTAAGATTTCTTAATAGCCAAAAATGCTGCCCATCAGCATAATCGGAAAGCGCAAGTCAAAGTAAAGCTGTGTAATTATATACAAACCATTTCAGTTCACTCTTGCCAAGAAAAACGTCAACAAAAGTATTGGCTGCATGACCAATTAATTCCTCTAGAAGGCTTAGCACATCGGACCGTGAACGAGGCTCTTCACCTGCGATCCGGGAGCTCCCTAGCCCCATGCTGGCTATACATCTGTCCAGGCTTGGGTGTAAATGAGATGAGACATCGGTTGCTGACAGTTTATAGGACAGTTAAAGATGTTCAGTTACCAGAAAACCCATGATCACAGACTATCAACAACAGCAGGAGGAGAGAGTAGCTCTGAAGTCATTCAGCTGACTCGGTAACGCCAGGGTCTGCAACCAAGTGAATACGCCTGAATATATCAGTTGTAAGGGTGTTTTGTATGACCAGCATAAAGTTGCCATAAAACTAGCAGGAACAGAGACTTTAATGTACAATTTAAAATGTCAGAAAGTGATCCATTATATAGGGTTCACCGGGACACATACAGGTTATGAACTTTCAGCTTTCACTTTCATTCTCTGCAGTTATTAGTTGCAGTCTTGTTTTCACAAGACTCTGCAGATTCAGAGTCACCTTTTGGTAAAGAGCAACCCATTACGAGAACTGCCAGCACCTTGAAAAAAGCTTCCAGTGGTATAAAATGCTGCAGCCTACTTGGTTAGCAGAGCAGATCATATCCCAGTGCTGCATTCTTCACATTTCAACCCCACCATATAAGAAACCCATGTCAAGATTTCTTGTCTGGTGTTCAGATGCCCACATAGCTATGTCAGTGGATTAATTCATCTCCTGCATTATCACCTCCTACAGCAGTTGTGTTTCTGGGGCAACTACCAAAGTCAGCAAGGAAGGTCCAAAGTGCAGAAAATGGAGGGCTAACAGGAGCGGTCTGCTTCTAGCTGGATGAAAGAAGTTGGATCATGGCCATGCCACATAACACAGGACTGTGTATTGTACCTGGTATCAGTGCACAGAGGATTTTCATATTTCATGGATTTAAAGTTTAATTGGGACTGGAATCCATTCTGAGAAGACATAAACAGGGTTACAGACTCCATATTTTTCCAAATGCCTTATGCAAAACTCATGTTTGTGATTTAGCCTAGCTCCAGCAGTTCCTCACAGGCACCTAGTATGCACAGGAGATGCATTGCAGTCAGTGGAAATTGGGCTGCTACTGACTTCAGTAGGACCAAGATGATATTTGTGCTCTGCCATCCTTCTAAATGCATAACGCTCCTCACCCAAATGAATACCTCAAACACTGTAACAAGATAATTTATTTTGAATAAATAGAAAAGTGGGGCTTTACTGTTATTTTCTTTTTTAAAGCTTGGAGCTAAGATGTTAAGGAAGTGGGTGCATGCGCAAGCCCAGATGAGCACCCCATTGTACAGCTAAAAAGACTGGCATTAGGGTCCCGTTGTTACTTGGGACATTTGTCAAGACAGGTAAGTACCGCTCTCCGGATGCTTATACATGTTTAGAGCCTGGCCATCCATCAATTCATCACAGTTGTCACTTCTTCTGGGAGATGGTGAATGCTTTTTCTGAAATTGGAGGTTGCACTTCCATGTCCCTTTCCTTCACCCCAAGGCTGCAAAAAGGTCCGAGGCATCAGGAAGAGTTACCAGAAAGCATTGCTAGTCAGAAGGAGCTCACTCCTGCAGGAGCGGGAAATGAGAGCTGGCTGCAGTTATGGCCAAGGCTCTGCTAGCTGATCCTATTTGCTGGCAGCAGCTCGGTTCCTCTCAGGCAAGGTAATGTTTGTTCGTGTAGCCAGCAAATACAGCCAGTTCTCACCCTCATCCCGGGAGGCACTGAGCTGCTGCTGAATCAGGGTTACACAAAGATGAATGAGCCCAACGGGAAGGGGCAGGGAAGCGGAGACAGTTCACACTCATAAAATGAGAAACACAGAGTTAGAAAAATTACAGAAACGATAAAATTCATCTGCACTTTGGAAGGTCCTTCTATCAGCAGAGCCTGGGAAGTCCTTTCCCCCCAGTAATTCCTCTTCTATATCATCCAAACCTCAAATTCCTCTCTGGAAATGAATGTGGATGGGGCTATATTTCCCTGTGGTTATTGCTGAGTGACTCAAAACTTTTCCCTCCCTTTTCCTGTGAGACCAAGGGGCTACATCAACCACCAGCAAAATTCTGTATTCTGTGTTTTGGTTCTGTGAAGGAAGTAGCATCTGGGCCAACAGGACATGAAAACGGCTTACAAGTTTCAGCTTTCTTTAATTGCAAAGACAAATACTATCAATATGTAAAATACAATAGCATAAAGTTAAGCTCTTTAGCTGGGTGGAGGGAGGCTTGCAGGGATAAACAGAAAGTGTACTGCTCCATAACAGATTCACTCTGACGTCCTGCTTTTGCTACAACATATACTATTGCTTCTATGAGCTGGACCAAAGCAAACTGCCTTGAAGAGTCCTTGCTGTATTGACACAAACACCCAACACCTAACGTACATTAACCTGGGCACATTTCCAGCAGGTCCTTCTTAGGACTTGTCTGGTAAGGTCAAGGGAGAGAAGACCACTGTCAGGAGCACTTCATAGTCTCCAAGCTGGACCCACTGCTGAATGTAGCAGCGTGAGCAGATGCAAGGTTAAGCAATGACTTCTTTGCCTTGGTCTTCACCAACAAGGTCTCTCAGGCCTTTGTGCCTAGGAGCAATGGTCAGGGAGAAGGAAAACTTACAAAAAGGGCAAAGAATTGAGTCAGTGGTTTCTTGGGAAACCTTGACGTATACAAGTCCATGGAACTAGATAGGGTTTGTCCAAGGGTCCCAAAAGAGCTGCTTTATGTCATTGTAATATGTCATTGCAAGTCATCTTTATCATCTCTGAAAGGTCATGGAGATTGAGGGAGGTCACCAGTGACTGGAGAAAGACAACTGTTGCGCTCATCTTCAAAAAGGGCCAGAAGGACAACCTGGGAAACTACAGGCCAGTACGCCTCATTTCAGTCTCCAGGAAAATCCTTGAGCAAGTCTCGTTGGCTTCTGGGCAGATGAAGCAGAAGGTGGTGACTGGGAACCAAGGTTAAATCATGCCTGACCAACCTCAGTGCCTTGTGATTAAATGACTGGCCCTGAGGGATGAGGGCACAGCAGTGGATGTCACTTACCTCAGTTTTAGGAATGCTTTTGATGCAGTCTCCCACGGTATATTTGTATTCCAGATGGGTTGTTATCGTCAAGGTGAGTGGACTATTAGATGGATGAAGAACTAGCTGGATCAGCAGGCTTAAAGGGTAGTGGTTAATGGTTCGCCACCCCTTGTCTGGACACTAGTTACACGTGAGATCTATCCTATTTTATACCTTTATTACTGACCTGAAGGAGGTGATGGGGTGCACTTTCATTAAGTCTGTGGATGAAACCAAACTGGGGAGTGTATTCACTGTGCTTGGGAGCAGTGCTGGGACCTAGGCAGGCTGAGGGAATGGGCCAACAGAAATGTTTTGAAATTCAAGAACAAGTACAATTTTCTGCTCCTGGGAGGGACTAACCTACTGCAATGGCACAGGCTGGGTACTGGGTGCCTGGGGAGCACCTCTGCAGGCAGGGCCATGGGGGCTTGGAGGACAGGGAGATGAACAGGAGCCAGCAGTGTGCCCCGGGAGCTTGGCAGGCAAGAGCAGCTTCCTGCAGGGAGGTTAGGGAGAAGATGGATCTGGGCTCTTTACAGTGGTCCATGGTGGGAGGACAAGAGGCAACAGGCATGAGTTGAAAAAAGAGAGGTTCAGACAGGATATAAGAAGAAACTTTTTCAGCCTGAGTACATCCAGGCAGGGGCACAGCTTGCCTGGGGAGGCTGTGCAGTCTCCATCCTTGGAGGTTTTCAAGACCCAACTGGGCAAAGCCCTGAGCAACCTGGTCTGCTCTCACAGCTGACCCTACCTGGAACAGGAGGCTGGACCAGAGACCTCCTGAGCTTCCCAACATAAATGAGACTGTGTTATAATTTTGCTGTCCAAGTGATTTTTGTTCTCTGATACTTCAGCATGTATTTGGATATTTGATTCTCTGCAAGTACTTTGACAACATCCATTCAATAAATAGAAAAACGGAACTTCATTACACAGGCAAGTATCTCAAGGGGAAAAAAAGAACATTACGAGCAGACCAGCTGCCTGTTACCAATTTTAAAGTATACTTTCTAAAGTCTAATGCAATGCAAAACTAGTAATCCTCCTAAACTTAGAAAATTAAATGGCAACAGGAGAACCAAATTCTTCCATACTTAAACCTATAAACAGCCCCCAGGGACAGTGGTCAGGTGGTGCCTCTGGTGCCTTGTCTTGTTTTTCTTCCTCTGGGAAACATTTCTTGCTTGCATTGCATATGGCACATGGGCTGAACGTGGTGTCTACTGCTGCTCCATGCTTCACACTCCTCCCTGCTCTTGCAGTTCTCCATTGCCCAAGAAACCCCAGAGATCTCCAGATCATAAGGGAAAAGTTTGAATGAACAGGTGTTCATATACTTTTTCTGCAGTTCATGCTGATTTTGACAGGTTTTGACCAAAAATTGCTCTGTCAACAAGCGTACCTGGTCTCTTTCCATAAAGAAAATAGTATTGCAAATGACAGCATGAAAACTCTGCACTTCAAAATGTTATTTTACAAATGTGTAGCAGAATCCTTCCCTCTCCATCCCAACTGTCCCTGCAGTAACAACAGAGCCCGTGAGTAATACGGAGCTTCGCTCTTGATCTCTGTGCGTTTGCCTCTCTGGGAGGCAGAGAGCTGGCGGCCTTGCTGCGCTGTTAGCAGCAGCAGATGTGTTGTTGCCAGAGCATGAGGGAGTTTTTTCAATCCCAATACTCTGCTGCAGCACCTGCATTGAAATGGGCTAGTAGCAGTGCTTGTTTGCTGAACTTTAAACTGAAATGCCTGGAATATCCTTTACACAAGACTCTGCAAGCCAGCTGCATGCTAAGCAGTCATCTTCCAAGTAGAGAAAAGGATGGTCTATATTCTGTCTGGGGAGGTCTAAGTGGCTAATGCTGAGCCTGGAAGCACCAGCTGAAGGCTGTAACTCATTGCTCAGCTAGGCTTGTAGTTAATTTTACGTGGATCTCAGAAAGATAGGGATGCACATATCTCATTTCTCATAAATTTCTCAAGTAGAGAAAACTGACTTTTCTGTTGGGGGAGAAAGCTTTGTACGGCTTTTAGAAGTCCTGGCAGCCTGGAGTGACAAAAGAAATGTCAAAATCAGCTTGTTCCCTTGTGTCCTCTCCATAGATATCTCCAAACACATTTTGGGTTATATCTTCCCTTTACAGGGTTGCATGATAGACGGAAGATTAAAATCACTGGCCACCATGGTCATTCTTTCTTCATTCCTCAACTGGTTTTGGCCTTTCACTAAAGTTACCCAATACTTTCCATTATAAGGACCTTATAACTTTGCCAAAGTTCAGTCATTATAGCTGTAATTTCTTCTGCTGGCTGGATGCCGCTGGCTGATTTTGTTTGGACTTCTTTTGATAATTTTTTTGGAAAATTTTCAGTCATTTCCAAGAAAGAACCTAGGGGAAAAATGTATATATTGTTGTCTGTGTCAAAAGCTTGTAGAAGTTTTCTTTTAAAAACTCTCATTTCCCAGACTTTGGAGCACAGTCCTGAAATCTGGTGGGTAGACGATCTTTGCATCTGGAATGGCGTTTTCTCTTTCCCAGCGGAAATCTGCACAGCATAGAAGCAA